>NC_081405.1:556239805-556892305 GCF_030272615.1 Cryptomeria japonica
GAATGCAACCACAAGTAAGGTGATGGCCAAGTTGTGTAGAATTTAGACCTTGGATTGATGATTAAAATGCCTCTCCTATACCAAGGGTTGACAAATGACCCTAAGCAAAGTAAAGACGTGAGTTAAGAGTCTTGATCGACTCAAAAGGATTAGGCAAAAGGTACTTGGAGAGGATTCCCCTTCAAGCACAAGAGCCAATTGATTAATGATGAGGTCTGAATGGAATTTCACAAGGCATGTAACCTTAACACGAGGTTAAATTGGATTAGAGGATGATTGGATTTGAATTTTGATAATTGATTTGATAGTGGAGGGAGATTGATTTGATGTGTTAAGTCCTTGGGAAATTTGAGGATGATTGATTGAGGAGGTATGGTAGTGATGGCTTAGAAGAAACTTGATGACTAGGTTATCTTTGGCATGAACACGACTTAATGGAGGATCGATTCGAATGGCAAGTTGTATGAAGGGATATGACCACCCTGATTTGGACGATAGTAGGTGTTTCAAAGGACAAACTTGAATGTTGATGGAGAGGATGAACTCTTAGCTTCTCTCTTGGGCTTATGAAACATGGGACGAACAGAGTTTTGACGCAATTTTGGACTTTGTGTGGGTAATGACTTGGACAATTGTTTGTGTCTTGACAAGTGTTTTTGCAAATTATTTGGGGATAGTGATGTGTTTTTAGTCTTCTCTTGGCAAGTATGTATCAAACAAAGCAAACACAATGATCAAATGCATATTATCTCAAAGACACTCATGCTCATATACAACATTCTTAAGGTTGGGAAGGACAATAGTCATTGGATCCCAATTAGTTTCCCAGCTACGCTTACCCAAAGCAGACACTTAGATGCTTGACCCCACTGGCTCCCCTCCACGACACTCACTTCTCAGGGCAGCCAAGCATCAATTCCCATGAAAACTCCTCATGGAAAACTTTGTGTCTCTACTAAGGGCCGTAAAAATATGGGTGGCTTTGGAGGTCCGACCTCCTGCACCAATGACTAGAAGGTTTTTGGCCACTATGAACAAGGTGTTTAGTAAGTCTTCCCATTAGGAACTACCCTTCAAAGTTGCACAAGAGAAATTGAGGCCTATATGCCAACGAAGCACCAAGAACTTAGTAGTCACGCAAGTGTGATTGAGATCTCTAGGATCCTACTAAGCACCCAATGTGAGAGTGAACTCTCATATGTCCCCAACCATTGACCCTTTCATAGTCAATGGCCTATTTATTATAGTGAGTTGGGAACCCCAAGTCCAGGTGTACTCACTTGGGTCATTCCCCTCTTACCTTCTCAAAGAGCAAGTTGGGAAGGCAGGCTCACTAGAGGTAAACACGCAATCAAACAAGAAAAGGTTGGAGGGTCTGCATTTCTGATTGTCTAGTAAGATGAGAGCATACTCTCCTACCTTTACGCTTTTCTTAAAAACACATAAGACAATGGTTCATTCCATTTTAATTAATATCTAGGTGCCTAATTTAAATAAATGCACAGTATATTGGCTGAATCAGCTAAGCAACCTCCAAAACAACTTGATTAGTAGTTTGAAAAATGGAGTCTTCAACAAACGTCCTGCAAAAGACAACAAAATGACAAAAATATTATTATTTTTGAGTTTTTGGGAATAAGTAGAAAAACATGAATAAAAACTTTTTTACTAATGTACAATGTGGATTTGGAGGAAGCTTTGATGGGTAAATGGGGTTTGACTAGGTTTTTGCCACTTTCCAAGGGATAGGCAAACATAAAATGGGGATTTTGGAGGAGAGGTGAAGGAATGGAAAAATTTGTCCAAGAGGGACAAAGAAGCAAAAGTTGGAGATAGACAATGTGGAAAAATTTGGAGGTGATTGGGTAAAAGTGGAAGGAGTTATGACAAACCCTAAAAATAGAGGAATGTGGGATTTTGGGCTTCAAAAAGTGGATTTTGGTATAAGGTCCCCTAGGAAGGAAATGTGAAAAATGGAAATGCAGGGGATCTAGTGAAGTTTGGAAGAAAATGGAGTGAAGATAAAGTAGATATGATGAAAAAATAGAATAAATTTTACTCATTCCTAAATTTAACAAAGCAAATTTGCAGACAGTCATGCTAAACAGATAGAAAAGTGTCAAAGGTCTGGATTTCTGATTGTTTAGATAGACAAGAACATACTCTCCTACTTTCACACTTTCCACAAACACAAAAGACTGATTCATTTATCCCCCTAATTAAGCCTAAGTGCCTAAAAATCGAAAACACACGGTTTAATTGAATCTCCAAGGCAACCTGCAACACCACTTGGTTAGTAGTTTCAAAATGAAGTCTTTGACAAGCATAGATTTGATTGACGAATCCTTTGATAAATGAGATCTGCAAACACTTGTTAGACTGTCAAAACATCCAAAAACTCCTGATCCTGCAAAAGCCCTGAAATTTGACTATATTCCATATATAAAACTGCTAAAAAAAAACACTTTGTTTTTTATACGAGTAAACAGAAACAACAACTCATACGAGTTATTCCACCGGCTCGTACGAAAAACCACAGACAACCATATGACAAAACACAAAACTCATACTATGTAAAACATAAATTCGTACGAGTTTCAGTATAGAGGATAGAAAAAACTGCTAAAAAAATTCTCTGTTTTTATACGAGTAAACAGAAAATCGTACGAGTTATTATACTTGCTCGTACGAAAAATCCCAACTCATACAAGTTTTCTTGGTGGCATATATGACAAAAGAAACAAAGTCATTCAACGTTAGATAGGAACTTGTACGAGTTTTTCGTGTTGAAGCAGAACCTGCAACAAAAACTCACAAAAATTTGCAAAAGAAGGTTAAATTTAGGGATGTGGGTCCCACCGGGCATTCCAGAATGAAGAGGAAAAAAGACTTGTGAGGTGGATTAGATAACAAATATGTAGATCAAACATATAATCACATGAAATCCAAAGACATAATTTAAAATTCTCAAAACAAGAATGAAATGCATATACATCACAAACCAATACCTTCTCCTTCGGATGGAGCTTGATGAAGTGAAGGTGCCCTTGGATGATGCTCCACTTGATGTGCTCCTCTTTATTGCTTAATGTGGATGGCTATCCAATGTTGTGCACAATATGAAATGGATTCTAGGAGGATGATATAGACAAAATGGTTAAGTGTGGATGAAATATGATTTGGAGAAAATGGCTCTCCTCTTGCTTGCTAAGATGATTTCTTGGGCTCAAAAGGGCAGCATAAGATTACTAAACTTGGAGATGAAGATTGAAGAGATGGAATCCTCAATTTATAGGAAGAGGAGAGGAAAAATGGATGGCTAGGATGGATTCAAGATGAAGGGCTAGGATTTCTTGTGATCTCCCACAAGGCCCAAGAAAGGGTGTGGATCCAAGAGATATGCCTTAAAGGCATTTCTTGTCTCCACACTCCTCAAGGTACATTGGGAAGACTTCCCAAGGTACCTTGAGAAGAGCAAGGTGCATTAGGAAGACTTGCCAATGTGCCTTGAGAGGAGCAAGGGATGTGACAATCCTTGAAGAATGGGGAGGAGGAATTTAAAATTCTCCAAAAAGGGATAATCATGGGGATTGGAGGAATAAGAAAGAATTAAAAATTCCTTGGGAGAGGAGATGCTTAGAGGATTGTAAGATTTTGAAAATCTCACATTCACCTAGGAAAAGAGCATTAAAAGCTAGTGGTTGGATGGAAGGGACAAGGAGTTGACTTTGTGGCTAATCATGATGATTAGCCATTAACAACTCATTAGGAGGGGGATTAGAGGAAATGTTAGGTGGGATTAGGATTTGTAAGAGGATTTGACTAGGAAAGAGAATGAGTGGAGGGAATTAAAAATTTGAAGAATAATGTTATGTGGGTTTAGGGAGTTTCTAGAAGACTTTATTAGGTTAATGATGAATTAAAAAGATGATTTGTAGGAATCATGTAGGTTAACTAATTAATTGAAATTAATTAGCCAAGAGGAAGATTTGTGAGGATTTAATTTTTTTAGAACAAAGAAAGGGATTGATTTATTAAATAAATCAGTCACATACTATAGTGACAATATTAATTATATTTAATTAATATTGAGGAGAATTTGAATTAACATAATTAATTAATTAATTATGTGAGAAATTAAAAATAATTAAAATAATTATTTTTAAGTGTCTACACCCTGCATTGTTCATCTGATACCAACCCCTTCAATGATATCCTAGAAGAGAAGACAATTCAACCTCAATAGGTAGTACCTCTTCTGACCCATAGAGAAGGGAGTATGGAGTTTCTCGTTGGTATGATTGGCCCATAGAGAGGGGTTCAATTGGATATGTCAGTCTTTATAAGCATCATTTATTATTTTCTTTAAGATTTTTAGTAGTGTCTTGTTTATTGCTTCCACCTATCCATTCCCTTAAGGGTAGTAGATAGTGGAAAAGGGTATGTGTAGGATCATGAGGGGCCAAAAAGTGGCAATATTCTGACTAAAGTTCTGATTGATAGGCTGATTGAAAAAATATCTATAACTTTCAAATGGTATCACATTTTTTGAATCTGAAACATGCATCACATTCTATGCTTGATATAATATAGGATTAAAAAAGAAAAATTGAATTTCATAAAGTTTTGACCAAGCTATGGTGGTCAGACATATGAGTTTTTTTATATTTTTTAATAGTTGTAGTACAAAAATCATGATTAATTATTTATTTCAAGTAAAATACAAAAAAATATGTGTCACATATGGGCATGAGTCTCCTACTTATATCTAGAATCGTATAAAAAAATATTATGATTTGATTGTGATTAGGGTGGTCAGACAGACACCCGCTTCTTATCTTTTTCCTAAAATTTAAGTACTACTGCATTGAAATTTCAAATTTTAATCAGATAGATTTATTTTTAATTCAGAAAAAAAAATAATAGCTTAGAAACTAGATTCAATTTGCTACAGATTCTTTTTGTACATATTTTTGAAATAATGCTGGTATCTTATTCAAATTTTTACATCAAGTTTCCTAACTCTGTTTTCCATTTTTCATTGCCACTTAAGGCCTTATTTGGCCCACCATGATCCTAGACATACCCAAAAGTGTTGTCTGATGCAGAAATTATGACACAATTCAACAACATCCTTGTTTCTTAACTACTTCCCATTATCTATCACAATGGCCATGGGGATCTCGTATTTGCAAATGATGTAGTTCAGGATGAACATGGTTATCTGCTTACCGATTGTAGTGATGAGAGGGATTGCCTCAACCCATTTGGTGAAATACTTCATTATTGTGATGATAAACTTATGACCATTTGAGGAGGATAGGTGTATCTGTCTAACTAGATCCAATCCCCATTGGCAAAAGGGCCATGGAGTGGTGAGAGGCTGAAGTTATTTAGCATGTGCATGTATCAGGTTCCCATGGATTTGGAACTATTTACACTACTTGACAAATTTGAAAGAGCCTTTCTACATTGTGGGCCAGTAATACCCAATTCATACGAGTTTATTTGCCGAGGCTAAACCATTTGAATGAGCCCTACAAATTCCTTCATAAACTTCTTGTAAATATTTCTCAGTTTCATCACACTCTATAAATATAATTAAAGTACCATGAATACCTCATTGATAAAGGGTATTGGCGATAAGGGTATAGCAAGCAGATTGTTGGATAAAATTACGCTTTTGGTTTTTAGATAGGTTTGGGGGAAGCATGTTGTCCTTAAGTTAGGTATAGATAAGTCATAGCAGGGTGATTATTCCACTACAAACTCGTAATGAGCTTGTTGTTCAGGTAGGTATTCCACTAAGATATGGTAGGTATTCCACTAGGAACTCGTAATGGGCTTGTTGTTCAGGTAGTTGTAGCAATGAGGCCAAGGTGGCTAGAGCATCTGCAACCTTGTTCTGTTCTCTTTGGATTTGTGTGAACAATAGACACTGGAAGTTCCTTTTTAGCTCCTCCAACTTTGCTTTATATGGCAGCAAATTTTCATCCTTTATTTGATAATCATTGTTTGGCTGAAAAATTACAAGTTGTGAATCTCCATAAACATAAAGATCCTTGATTTTCCATTTTGATGCCATCTGCAAAACCATTTATCAGTGCTTCATATTCTAAAATATTGTTTGTACATGGGAACAAGTTTGTAGGCCTCTGGAATAGTATAGCCATTAGGCATGACAAATAAGATCCCAATGTCCGATCCATGTTGAGTATATGAGCCATTGAAATAGAGTTGCCATGCTTACTCCTCAGTGTGTAGGATGGCTACATATGGGAACTCAATGTGCATTGGTTCTTTATCTTGCAAAGGTTCTTCTGTGAGTTGATGAACTATAACTTGTCCTTTTATGGATTTTCTGTCCACATATTCTATGTCAAACTCACTCAAGATCATTACCTATTTGTTGCTTTGCTAAGGAGATATTTAAGTGGATCTTTTTTTTCTATGAGCTTGGTTGAATGACTAAGCATGTAGTAACTTAGTTTTTGTGATGCAAAGACAACAACTAAGCATGATTTTTCTATTGATGTATAGTTCAACTTGTAGCTGATCAATGTTATGTTGATTTAATATATTGCTTGTTCCTTTCCTTGCTGGTCCTATTGTGCTAATAGAGCTCCTAAAGATACATCAGTTTTCAAGATATAGAGTAACAATGGTTTTCCTTTGATGGGTGACATCAAGATTGGTGGATTCATCAGAAACTACTTGATCTGATCAAAAGCTCTTGTACATGCATCATCCAACTGATATTATATATTCTTGTGTAATAACTTGGTGAATGGGTGACTCCTATCAATGACTTGTGAGACAAATATCCTTATGGATTGCAGCCTTCCTTGCAATGACCTTAACTGACTGAGGTTCTTCGGTGGTGGCAGCTCCATGATAGCTTGAACTTTTTCTAGATCCACTTCAATTCCCTTTGCTGAAAATATATATCCAAGTAGTTTCCAGATGCTACACCGAACACACATTTCTTAGGATTGAGGTGAAGGCTAAAATTATCTAATCTTGTGAAAATTTGGTCTAGTATGTGCAAGTGATCTTTCCTTTTTAAGGCTTTTCCCGGGATATCATCCACATAATCTTCCATTGTAATATGCATCATATCATGAAATATGGTTGTCATTTCTCTTTGATAAGTATCCCCTACATTCTTGAGTCCAAATGGCATGAAGTTCTAGCAAAAAGTGCCCCAGGGGTATCTAAAAGTTGTCTTATCTTGATCTTCAGGAGCTATTTTTATTTGATTGTATCCTGAGAATCCATCCATTAGAGAGAACATTTCATACCCTATTGTCTAATCCAATATCATGTCTATATTTGGCAATGGAAAGTCATCTTTTGGAAAAGCCTTATTTAGGTCCCTAAAATTTGTGCATATATAGATAGTTTTGTCATGTTTTGATATTGGTACAATATTGGAGATCCACTCGACATAATCAATTGCTCTAATAAAGCTGACATCAAGAAAATTATTTAGCTCGACTTTTACTAGTAATACAATATAGGGATGCATTTTCCTCAACTTTTGTTTGACTGGTTTCACGCCTGGTGTTATGGACAAGTGATGCATGATAAGGTCCGGATCTAAACTAGGCATGTCTGCATAAGACCAAGCGAAGTTGATAGGCTTCTCTTTGAAAAACTTGGTATAATTTTGATTCTCTTGCTCATACAGAGATGCGGCCAAATGAACAAGCTTGGGAGTTTGTTATGTTCCCACATTGACTGGTATCATTGGTTCAATTAATACTGTTGATCGCTCCTGATAGTATTAGGGGAGTGTATCAAGTTTCTCATCCTCAGGTGCCTCTAGGAGGTTTTCATCGTCAGATTTGTCCTTTCTTTTTACTTTTTAATGATCTAATGTTGCCATTAGAAGGTTTTCACCATTAGATCTTGTTTTTTATTCTTTTGTTTCACTTTTGTGACTAAAAGACTTGGTACTCCCCTAAGATGGAGCAGTGTTACTGAATTCTCTAGTGGAAGTGACCATGGGTTTAATTGCATTAAGATATACGACAATGGTCGTGTCATTGGGAAAGATTTCAAGTTTTGCAGGATCGATTTGTTCCCAATCAATGAGTTCAGAATGTCTTAAGGGTAATGGATCATTAGGTTCAGCAGCAGTGAAATTTATGATAGTGGTATCATTGTTGAAGGTTGGGATAGAAGGGTAAGTGCACCAAGATGGTGAACAAAAAAGTGGCCACATGCAAAAAAAATGAAATTTTTCATAACACGTGCGTGTTTTGAAAATTTAAAAACGTGCTAGACTTGGTGTTAACAAGCCTCACCAAAAACAATTAAAAAATAAAAAGTTCTTCAAAACCTGTAGAACTTTTGAGGAACATTATGTTTTATAATTAAAAATCAAAAGTTCCTCAAAACCTGTACATTATATTTTATGGTAACCTTCAGGTTTTGGCCATTTTCAATGCCAAAACCTATGGAATAGTAGCAAAAGGAAGCCAAAAAACCACAAAGCCCACATGGGTTTGGAGTCATTCTGGATTTTTCTAGCATTAAGAGCAATTTTCAACAATGACACCTTGTCGAACAGGTAAGATTTGATTGGTTTGATTATTTTTGTTTGCATTTTAATTAAAGTAAAGTTTTTTAATTGATTTAAGTTTTCTTTTATTAATTTGATATTAGATTCTACGAGCAATCCCCAAAAATTAAATAGACAATAAAGGCCTCCTCCTGCACAAGCAAACCCTGTAAACATTGCACATGAGCAACAAGAAAACCCCTAAGACATTGCTACACAACCATAAAATCCTCAAAATGCTACTCCTCAACAACCACTGCCACCCTGAAATCCTCCACATCCTCCATTAGATCGTGTAGATGCCACACAAGAGGATCTCATCAATCACCTTACAGAAAGTAGTGCCCAAATATCTATATTGGTGGATAGGTTGAGGTCCTCTAGTATTGAGCACCACTCAAACCTCACCACAATGCTAGAAACAATGGCCAATAGTGCAAATGAGGTATCTAGTGAGGTTACAAAATGGGGTTCATGGAGGGATAGATGTCAAACATTTTATGCAGATGGGTTGTCATATGATCAAGTGAAAAGAAAGGGCATACTTAAGGCTGACACATGTGCTCTTTTCACCAATCTTATTACTAGTAACAACCTAGAATTAAATATGACTTGGTTTCCTATACATTGGTGTGTTCATGCTAGGCTAAAAGAAGCTTTTTTAGATAGGTTGTATATGGTCATTGACCAACCACCTTGTAATAATTGGGAGGTGCCTCTATATTTTTTGAGAAAGTTGTATTATGAGTTTATCCTCAGCGAGAAACCGAATTACTTTGACATGCAACAATTTTAGGGTAGAGGGAGAGGCTTTGCACAGGATAGACCTAGGGCCCATAGGGTGGTACAAACACAACTTAGGAGGCATATAGCTCCCAAACCCAAGGTTCATGTCACTATCCCTATATCCTTGAAGTAGTCTATGGAATTACGGACTCTTCAAGAAGCTACATCATTGACTAATTTCATTGTTCAACATGGCACACAGTAGGTCAGAGCAGAGGATGTACCAGCACCTATGAAACCTCCTTCATCAAGGACACCTCCTTCAACATTATCACCTCATGCATAATTTGGAACGGGCCAACCTATTAAGCATATGTGCACCACCGGTCAGGGTATATGTTTTGGTATAAACATTGACGTGGATGAGGATGGTTTGACATCTCATTTGTGTACATGTTATAGGAGTAGATGTCATGTTTCCACTATAGAGGATGTGGCCCTCACTGATGACCTGATGAGCATGGTGTTCCCTCGCTATCAGACATAGGTGCGTTTAATTATGTTTATGACATGTTATCAATTAAGTGACTAAATCTTATAAAAAGAAATGAATTTTTACTTTTAGAACAATTTAAAGTGACATATAAATAAAATGCATTGCAGGGTGCAGAAGGTGGTGGGAGTACACCACATACTTTTCAATCGACTCCATGGTGACAAGTAGTTTCTCCACGGGAGGTAAAGATTTGTAAATTTGTTAAAAATATAATAATACATTGGTTTCAAAATATCTTTTATTAATATATATGTATCATTACTTGGTGTTTTATAGGGCTTATCAAGGGCTAAGATGTCCCAAATTGATGATATCACACTTTCGGCCATTGACTTTGGCCTAGATAGCTATGCGGTACCATTTAGATTTATATATTTTTTACTTAGGTGATATATTAAATACATGCTCTTTTCGCTTATGTTAATTTTTTTTTTTTTTTTACCCCACTTGCCTCGAGGACATCTCATGTGAAAAAGCCATCCTCTAGCACTTCGAGGCAAAAAAAGATATCCTCCTAGACATCCAAACTACAAAAGTTAATTCAATACAATTTATATTCATTTGTTGAAATGTATTATGATTAAACATGTATATGTATATATTGATAAATGCAGTTAATTTATTTTTTCTATATACACAAACATATGGGCTTTACGAAATTAATGAATGCACCTGATGTCGACGTGGTTTAGTAGAGGGAAGAGGTGATATCTTCATATTCACTTTGGATTGCATTATTTCTTATTCGAAATAACGAAATCATTTTATGTCTATATCATATGTTATCATTTTTCATACAGGAAATCGTAATAGCTACATCAGATTCGACTAGGCCTCCTAAGGTTATAGGAGAACTATACAAGGCTTTCGTGTGCATTTGTTCTACATATGTTGAAAATATTTTCTCTATCTATTTTTTCAACAAATTTGGGTTATTAACTTGTATAACAGTCTTTAACCTATTACAAGCCCCTTCCAAACTTCCTACTAATGTTCTACCATTCCATTTCATTATAAGTCCTACACATATAATATGGGATCCAACATGACAAAGGGAAAAGGTGTGTTTGTCTTAGATCAACTCCTTTTGGATCACTTACCCTAGATATAGGAAATGATCGTAACTGATTCAACTGTGGCTTTTCCTCCTATGACCATAGCACATCCATTTGAGGCTCCAATATTTTTTAGTTTTTTAGTCTATTCATTTTTAGTTATTATGTGTTATTAACTGTATTAATGTTGTTTTACCAGTTACATCCCCCTTCCAGACTTCCCATGGATCCTCAACCTCACCCAATTTCAGAAGAAAGAGATGAGGTAATCAACGTTTCAACTTCAAACAATTTAGAGTTCAGTATTTAGTTATTTGATATTATATTGAGAAAATATATCTGATTCGATATTTGAATTATCCTTGTGCAGCCACCTGCAAAGACACGTACTGCTTCGAAGAGGCTCCATTTTGATGATCTACCACAGTCATAGATACCGATAGAGACATATAGTTGTATTTGTGGTCATTGAAGGACCGATTTTTTAATATATTCAACATTTGCATATGTATATATTGACTTTGACAGACATGGCACATGCCACATTTTTATAACTATTATTGATTTGGCATCTATGCCATTTTTTGATATGTACACGATTATTGTTCATTTTGATATATATGGAACTTGATATTTGATCCATTTTGTTCATTGATATATATGAAAGTTGATGTTGGATCCATTTTGATATATATGAAACTTGATATTCTTGAAATTTAGTTATTTTCTATTCAAATGTGATCAAACTTGTTCATTGTGTATATGTCTTGAAATGTGATCAAATTTGTTCATTACATGTAACTCATATGGCATATACTTTTAAACTAGGTTTCTCATATTGTGTCTTCCCACATATCCAAGTACCGACACCAATAATGTGTATATTAAGTATTTTGATTGAGTAAATTTGATTTGAGTCCTTTTGAGGATTGATGAAAGTAAGTTGCATGAGTTTGAACATTTGAATATGCAATGAAGTAATTTTTAGCTATTTCATAATTTGCCTCACCTCTAAGTCTGTATTGGATTTCAAAGTTTTACTTCATGACTTCACCTTTGGAGCGAACTTCAAGTGTCATATTTTAGGAGTGAACTTCGGCTTCAAGCAACTAGAAGCGAAATGCATATTTTAGGTATCAAAAGAGTTGAGCAAAGTTTCTTGCTTCATGAATCAGTGTTTATGAGCGAAGTTGATAACTTTAAGAGATGCAAGCTTCAAATGAAATTTTTTACTTCATGCTTGACCTAAGAGGAGAAAAATCATTAACTTCAAGGGTTGCTAAGGAGGAATGAAATTGTTGCTTCATGAATTGGGGAAATGAAGCAAAGTTATGCTTCATACATTTGGGAATAGGAGGGAAGCTACTTCATGAGTTGAGTGTGAGGAGAAAAGTTTCAACTTCATTTTCAAACACATTAGAGCGGATTTCATCTTCACCTTTGAGCATAATGAGAAAACTTCGTGTTGGAGAGGAGATGAGCGAACTTCATGTTCAAGAGGAGATGAGAGAACTTCGTGTTGGAAGAGAAATGAGTGAAGTTCATGATTTAGTAAAGTAAAGTGATCTTGAGGGTAAAGTTGAATCAACTTCGTGTGCTAAAGGAAAGGACCGAAGTGCTTACTTCTTGAATTGAAGGCAGTAAGAGAGGTTTTAACTTCGCGTTCAAAGAAGAATGAATGAACTTCAACTTTGAGATGATAAGAGTGAACTTCAACTTCAAGGCGATATGAGCTAACTTCAAGTTCAAACAATTAAGAGAAAAATGACAACTTCACGAGTTGAAAGTTTAAAGTAAAATTGCTACTTCATATATCATGATTTAAAGCGATATTATTACTTCGTTTGTTTGAGATAAGGAGTAAACTTCGTGCATGAAAGAGATCAGCGTGAAGTTATTATTTCATAAACTCATGCTTCGGAGTGAAGTTTTCATGTATTGAACAAGGAGAGTGAAGTTTTATTACTTCATAAGTTGAGAGAAAACAAGATAACTTCAGGTGTTGATATTATGGAGTGAAGTTCATCATTTCAAGAATAAATTAAGACACGATTTGAGTGCCCAAAGAAGATTTTAAATTTATCTAAGGATGAGTCGGCTTAGGTAAGGTTTTTCATTTAAATTTTATTCCATAACAAGTCAGCCTTAGGGTAAGAGACACACCTATTCATCCAAATTGCCTATAAAATAAAGTTGAAGCAATCATTTTAACATCAAATCAAACCAATTATCTCTTCAAGTTCATAAAAAACCATAAAAAATCGTCAGTGAGAGGTGGCAAAATAGTGCATCTTTCGTTATTCTCATCATGAGAATGAACCATCAGCACAAATACATCTGAGTGATCGGTTATATGCTAGGTGTTCCCTTTTTTGGCTCCCCAAGATGTCTGATTATTCTAAGCCACCTCATAGTGACGCTTTCCCTTGAGCGCTCAAAGTTGAAAAAATAGTCAAACTTTGACATCGCGTAACTCAGAGACCATGGAACTTATGGAAAATTCATTCAAACCTACAGGGTCATGTTGTTTTTACCTAAAAAATCCTCTCTCAGTTTCAGACACCTCGATTTTGTTTTCTTTTGGTGATATTATTTATGTCACAAAAAACCGTCAAAAACCGTCAGTGAGAGGTGGAAAAATAGTCCATCTTTTGTTCTTCTTGTCATGCAAATGAACCATCAACGTGAACATGTCCAGGTGGCCGGGTTTATGCTAGGTGTGCCCTTGTCTTTCTCCCCAAGATGTCTGATCATTTCGAGCCACCTCATAGTGACGCTTTCCCTTGAGCGCTCAAAGTGGGAAAAAAGGTCAAACTTTGACGTCACGTAACTCGGAGACCGTGTCACTTATGGAGGAGCCATTCAAACCTATGGGGTCATATTGTCACTACATAAAAAATGCTCTTTCAGTTTTGGACAACTCAATTCTGTTTTCTTGTGGTGATATTTTTTCTGTCGCATCAAAAACCAAAAAAATTTGTCAGTGAAAGGTGGCAAAATAGTGCATCTTTCGTTCTGCTCATCATGGGAATAGACCGTTAGTGTGAGCACATCTTGGTGGCCAATTTTATGCTAGGTGTTCCCTTTTCTTTCTCCCCAAGATGTCTGATCGTTCCAAGTCACCTCGTAGCGATGCTTTCCCTTGAGTGCTCAAAGTGGTAAAAAAGGTCAAACTTTGACGTTGCGTAACTCGGAGACCATGGCACTTATGGAAAATCTATTCAAACCAATGGGGTTTTGTTTTTTCTTCCTAAAAAATCCTCTCATGGTTTCAAACAACTCAATTCTGTTTTCTTGTGGTGAGATTTTTTTTGTCGCATCAAAAACCATGAAAAATCATCAGTGAAAGGTGGCAAAATAGTGCATCTTTTGTTCTGCTCATTGTGGGTGTAGACACCTAAAATTGTCATGTCTAATTAAATAAATATTTTTATTTATTTAATTATTTAAGCCTAATTCTTCTATTAATTAAATAAATCTTTATTTATTTAATTAATTCATTTATCCTCTTCTAGCCTTATTTCTCATTTAGATAAATACATTTATTTATTTAAATTCCCCTTTTCCTAAATTAAATAAATATCTTATTTATTTAATTGATCCCACTTACTCTATTAATTAAATGAATCTTTATTTATTTAATTAATTCATTAACCTTTTCTACCTATGACACATGTCATTCATCTCTTAATTCCTACACTACCTACCCTTTCATTATTTTATTATTTTCTTTTACCTACCCTCTAATCATAGCCGACCTCTTTTACACCTCTCAATCTTATCCCTCCATTTCTTATAGTGTCTTCTATATAAGGATATGATTCCTTCATTATCAAACCCTCACTATGCATTCAACCCCGACTACGCCTTTGCACTTTCATATGCGATCCTACTTGCAACCACATTTCCGTTCTTTGTTGAGCTCTTGTGCACATATAAAATCTTAGAGCAAATATATCAAGCAAGATCAATGGAGATAGGAAGAATGGAGATTCAAACCCTATTGGACATGTGATGGTATAATCTTTGTGATTTCATTTGATTTGCATTGTCTTAGGTAATCTTCATATGTTATGGTGGATCTTTGTTGTTGTTAGGCTAGGGTTTTGTGGTTGAATTTATTTAGTCTTTCAATATTATTGTTGTTATCCACTTTCACCGTAAACATTTTGGAACACCCCATGGGACATGGATTTTTTTTAGATCTATGTTTTTTGCAGATTTTTCTAACTCTATATTGTTGTTTTGTAAAATAATTTGGAGAATAACCTTGTGCAGCTAGGGTTTTGGACACAAAATCAAGATCTTGGAGAGATTTGATCTGATCTCACAAACGGCTTGGAAATTTTGTACCAAATTTTTTTTGTGGGTTGAAGACAGTATCAAAAGCTCTCCAAGAAAAATTCAGATCTATTGGAGCCTATTTTAATTTTCTATGATTTTTTTATGAATTTTCATATAAAATTAATTTTGAGAGCAAATGAGCGAATTTTTTGGGTTTTCTTATATTTTTGGAAATTTCTCATAATTATATATAGGATCTATTCTTTGTGATTTTAATTTTAATTTAAAATATTTCCCTAAAAATTGGATCTTTAAAAATTAGGGTTTTTCCTTATTTTGATCAAATCTCACAAACGGCTTCGAATTGTGGCATAAAAGTTTTTTTATAGGTCAAGAAAATTATTAGAAGTGTTCAATAAAAAAAATTTATTTTTTTGGATCAACGTTTCATTTTATATGAATTTTGTATGCTTTTTCATAAAAAAATAATTTTGAGAGAAAATTAGCGAATTTTTTGGATTTTCTTACTTTTTTGGAAATCTCTCAAAATTATACACGGGATCTATTCTTTGTGATTTTAAATTTGATCAAAATCATTCCTTAAAAATTGGATCTTTGAAAATTAGGGTTTTGCATTATTTTGCTCATATCTCACAAACTGCTTGGAAAGTTTGTAGGAATTTTTGTATGCAAGTTTGGAAGACCATTAGGACTCTCCAGTAAAAATTTCATATTTTTTGGATCAAATTTGCATTTTATATGATTTTTCTATGATGTTTCATAAAACAATTATTTTTTGGAGCAAATTAGCAATTATTTTGGATTTTCTTACATTTCTAGAAATTTCTTGAAATTTTACAGGTGGTCTTTTTTTATGATGAATTATATCTTTGAATTGGTAAAAAAACCTGCATTGTTGAAGGCCCCTATTTCACGAAGTCTTTTGGATCTAAAATTTACCTAACTTGTGTGCTTGCAGGAAGGGGTGATCATTTCAAACAATCCTAACAACTAAAAAATCTTTGTTGCAGGACCTTGACAAGGATTTTATTTTGATCTATATTGTGTGCCTTGTTTTCATAGATTATCAAACACTTCAATTGGTGCACTAAAATTGAACTAGTGTCTTTTGTGTCTTGAGCAATAGGCTCTTTTTGTTTAATCTCTAAAGGGCATGTCTCCCCATGTGGTCATTAGGAATACTAGTGAGGAGAGAACGACCCAAGTGGTAGCGAGGAAAACCCACCTCTTTCGAACCACTATAAACAATTGTATCCATGGTGAAAACTATGGATAATGTGTGCTGATTAGTTCATACCAACACTATGTCTCCCCATAAACTCGTTTGATCAAATTTATTTGATCAGTTGTAGGGCGTAACCCCTACTGGCTGGGAGCCTTTTGTATTTATAGAGCTGAAAGTGCCGCATGTATGGCCACACGAGCAGATGCCCTTACTAGCACCTTTTTGTTTTAGAAGCCAAAATCCTTCTAGTTGTTGGGTCAGGAGGTCGGACCTCTGGAGCAACCCCCACACATACGGTTCTTAGTAGAGATACAAAGTTCACCATGAGGATTTTTCGTGGGGACTGATGCTTGGCTGACCCGAGAAGTGAGTGCCGAGGGTGGACCCAGTGGGGTCAAGCATCTAAGTATCCATTTTGAATAGCATAGCCTCGGGGGAAACACCATGTGGGATCAACAACTATTGTCCTAGCCAACCATAAGAATTATGCTCTACTTATTTTAAACATTCAAAATTTCAAGACCAAACATCAAAACATTGTGTCTTTTGTGTCTTCAAGTGTATGCAAAACAATTTTACATCAAACAACACACTTTCTTTTGAGTCATTTTGAGTCTAAACGCTTGCAAACATTGAGTCTTCATCAACATTGTGTCCTCTTGTCATGGAAATACAGCCAAAATTTCAGATTGGGTCACAACAAAACAACTTCACAAATTGGAAAAATTTGCAGTCCAACAAACAAGAGCAATCAGTTTTAGAATTCTTGAGCTTCGTAAGCTATCTCTTCAAGTTTTCATCTAGCATTCAACCTACCTTTGGGTCTCACAAATTCCATCATTGCTTTACACCTTGCATTACATTAACATTTGTCTAAACTTGAGTCAAAAGGTCACTTGCTTGTCCTCATCTTGCTTTGTCAACATACTACATACAACAACATTTTGCTAAGTGGTCCCTTATCAAGGTCTCTCACCTTTGGGTCTCATTTGGTCTTACTTAGAGTCAAGGTCAACTTACCTCATCAAGAGAAACTATCATCTCTTTGGAAGTCACACCTACTCTACTACATACATACTAGGTCTTACACTTTGGACATTGTAAGTAAACCTCATATTCATTTACATTCCATCCAACTCTTGGTCTTCCATACTCTTTTCCATTTCATCTAGTCTCACACATCTTGGTCAATACCTAGTTCATGGTTGAAACTTGTTCCCAAAAATCTAGGAGAGAAGCTAAAGAGGCTCAAGAGTCCGCAAACATGAGTTCCTATGAGTATGACAATGATGTCTTCTTCAATTCTGATCATACTACATTACCTGACATGGATGCCTATAGAAACATTCCAAATGTTGAGAACATGGACACTACAAATAACAATGATACACACAATGACAATATGGACAACATTTCAATACATTCAGCAGAAGTGGAAGAATCCATTATGGATCCCCATTTCAATCGATTGGTTGAGGAAATAATGAGGAGGGATAGACAATATTTCTTACAAATGATGGCACAAAGTGGAACCAAGATACCTCATGATTTTGACATGTCTCAAATAATGGAAAATCGACCTTTGCAACAACCTCACCTCAAAATGAATCAAAGGAGGCCTAATAGTGGAGGCAATAGAGGACCACATATGGTGCCTGAATCACAATCATCTCTATTTCAAAAACCAGAGGTCCCATACACACATGGTCAAGCATATGATACTCACCTTCACAGACCATTATGGAAGTCTTGTGCAGAAAAATATGCTCAATCACATACCAATGCTAAGGATCAACCACCAAAGCAATTGGATATTCAAAGGCATGCTCAAAATTTGGACACAAGGAAACCCCGCATCTAATTTGGGGGCAACACACTAGAACAAACTCATGACATGTCTATAGAGTAATGTATACATGGACAAAGCAGATATTCCATTCCTCACCATGACTCTATACCAAGTGGTCCATATATGCAACATCATTATAGACCTCCTCCATATGAACATGTGTATGATCAATATCATCCATATATGCAACATGCTCCTCCACTCGGTGCTTCAGGCATGCGGTATGGTCCAAGAAGTCGGTCTCCACCTAAGAACAATTTGGAACAACAAATCAAGGACTTACAAAAGAAAATGGAGGACATAAATACACCAAAGCTAACTTACACAATGAGAGACATATGTCCCTATCCATTTGACAAAAGAATTCCAATGCCTCCATTTCCTACACACTTTGTGACACCTAAGTTTTATAAGTACAGAGGAAAAGGGGATCCTAAGGCACATATAAGATAGTTTTTCACAACTTGCATTAAGGTAGCAGCAGAAGAGACATATTTGATGAGATTATTCCCACAGAGCTTAGGTGATCAAGCTATGGAGTGGTTCTCCCAACTCCCACCTGGGATTAAGTCATGGGGTGACTTAGCAGAGGCATTTATCCAACATTTCTCATACAACATAGAGACAAACATATCAGTTACTACTTTGTGCAACACCAAGCAAAGGGATGGAGAGTCTTTTTCATCATTCTTATAAAGATGGAGGAATCGAACCAATAGATACTCTTGTGAAATTCCACAAAAACAAATGGTAGAAATGTTCATGCAAAATGTTAACAAAGACATTGGTTATGACCTAAGAAAATCTTGTTTGTCCACCTTCAAGGACATCATTGAAAAAGGCTTAGCGATAGAAAAGGTCCTAATTGAACAAGGAGTCATTAAGATATTCAAGGAAAACAAAGATGACTTTAAAGGAAAAGATAAGCGAAGATTTTGGAATAAAAACAAGAATACAGTCAATGATGTTGTTGTGGATGCCAATACAATACGACCCAAAATTGTTTTTTCTGGATCAAGCTCTACAAACAATCAAGTGAATATTCAAACAACTTCAAAGTCACGAAGGAAGTACACTTCATTGGGAGAACCACTAGAGTTAGTTTTCAAGAAGCTAGTGGCAAACAAAATAATAACAATCCCAGATCTACCTCCATATGAGCCAAAGGCTAAACCAAATTGGTGGAATGATGATGAATATTGTGAATTTCATAAAAGCAAGGGTCATAAGATAGGAAATTGCCATCGACTAAAGAACATCATACAAGATCTCATTGATAGAGGTGACATTGAAATTGAAGGACACTCATCCAATCAAGAACATGAGATGTTTAAGGAACCATTCCCAAAGCATGACAAGGGAAAAGTTGCAGCCATAGATGACCAAAACAAATATACCAGAGCATCCTATAACTATGATTCAACTATCAATCACATTTCGATGGACAATTATGTCTCTACCATTATCATCAAGGATAAAACACCTGAAAATTCTACCCAAAGACCCAAGATTGTCCTAAAAGGCATTGGATCTTCTTCTGAACCTACCTCTAAATGTCATGTTACAACTCATCGAGGTAAATTCACTTGGCAAGGTGCTCCAGCTAAAAACACTACTTCCTCATCAACCAAGCCTGAGTATGACCTTGTAGAATAGTTAGGGAAGACACCCACGCTCATCTCCATCCTTGAGCTCTTACACATATCCCCTGTACATAAAGCCATTCTTGACAAAATCTTAAGAGACACTTCTATCCCTACTGATCAGAATGTGGACCAGTTTCAAGCCATGGTGGGATACCTTTCCATTCCACATTCCCTTACATTCACAAAAGCCGATGATGCCTCTATAAGTCAGCCACATAATGCACCTTTACACATTGAAGCCTTCATACATAAACATCAAATAAAACAAGTCTTGATAGATGGAGGAGCTAGTCTTAACATATGTACTTTGAACACAATAATACAATTAGGATATTCTAATAAAGTTATGAATGCTACAAATAAAATTACCATCAAGCCATATGATGATGAAGAGCATTCATCCAAAGGAACAATCACCTTACCTCTTAGAGTTGGGCTAGTTACAAAGGATGTGGTTTGTCAAGTCCTGGACCTTGATCTCACATACAACATAGTGCTAGGATGTCCATGGATTCATGAGATGAGCATAGTACCATCTACATATCATCGATGTATCAAGTTTCCACACAATGGATTTGAAGTGGCCATCAAAGCTGACCCAAATCCATTCATATATTGCAACAATTTGCGACCTAGATCAAAAATAACAATACTAGTCAATTGAGAAGTTGTTCCATCTTCAGGATATGTGGATCTAGAATCATTGAAAGCTTCTACATCAAAACAAGCAGAGCTCAAAGAAAAGTTCAAGTTTAAAGACATGGGATGTGGTGAGTATATCTTTCATGTTGATCAACTCCCACTATCCCCTAAGGTATCCAGTCTACAAGAACAACCTACAAACAACTTGCAATGCCAAGGAATTGGGTGTGAACCACTTAGTGTTGTGGCTACTAAGTCTGAATGCAAATCTCCTCTAGTGGTGCAAGTAACTCTTGATATCAATAGTCCTAAGAGTAGTTCCAACAAAGAATCTATTGAGCGTATCACCAGCCCTCTTGAGAACTCACATAGCTTTACCATATCATCCGCTCATTCCATTTCAACTTCTTTCCTAGACTTGGATCAACAAGAATTAAAAAAGCCCTTACTCATTAGGGATCAAAAATCAAGCTACGAAAAGAAAAATCTAAAAGTCAAAAATAAAGAAAAGTCCTTTAGTCCAAATCAAAACCAAAAGCTATTGGACTCTGCAAAAATCAAAGTCAAGGATAAAAATCCTATGAAAGAAAAAGAACAAGAGTTGATCTCCCCTAATATCAAAATAACTGTGGAAAAAAGCTCTAAAATTTCAAGTCAAAAGGCATACTTGTTGATCCTAATTCTCCATCATGCTATCCTACTTTCACTTCTTTTCACATTCATAAGCCTTCATAACTCATCCACTTGTTCCACACATCCATTCCCTTATAGTAATACATCATGGACCTTTAATGGAGCTTCCTCAAGGGACTTTGTTATCAAGGATGCCCAGATTTCTTTAGGTGACATGCATATGGGACTATGTACTCCACACACTAGTAATTCTATCTTAGTTCCTTCATCAAGGAAGACAATCACTCAAGCTACACATCATTCAGTCAAGGAAAAATGCATCTACAATCATAAGGTTAAGCCTCATACACTTGAGGTGGGTGACCTAGTTCTCAAGGAGAATACTAAAAATCAAAAAGATAGAGAGAAGAAGGGCAAGTTCGAACCAAATTGGCTTGGTCTTTACATCATCATGACAGCATATGGATCTAGTGCATATCAACTCTCAACCACAGAGGGTGAACCTTTGGAGGATCCTATCAACCACATGCACCTTTGTAGGTTTTACACATAGTTCTTCAGAATATCCCAATTCAAAAATATAAAAAAAATAATAATTCAAAAATACAAAAAAATAAAAAATAAAAACATTCAAAAATACAAAAAAATCAAAAAATACAAAAAAAAATCATAAAATAAAAAAATCGTTACTTGGTGAAAGGCTAGCAAACAGGCACCTTGTGACAACAAAAAAATCAAAAAATCAAAAAAGTAAAGAAAAACATTTCGTTCAATGGTGAAAACCACTTCGGTGGCACCTTGGGCAAGTACCATGGTGAAAACTGGGTCACCAGCGCCATGTGTAGAGACATTGCTCCTCCCTCCTTCAGGATTCCATTTCATCCTTTCACTTTGGACACACTCACAACCTATTCATTCACAATAAACTTTACCCATTCCCATCATGGCTTGTTATTGATCTACCCAAGATTGGTTAGCCATTCATAATAAACATTCCTTTTCACCCCTTTCTGTCCATAATAAATCAGCTCCTATATGTGGCTAAGGCAAATCCTACGTCTAGTGATGGGTATGGAACTGAGAGCATCACACGTTCTGAGGAGTATAGTTTCTTCCACTTTTCTTTAGTCTATCCGCACACAATCCGCAATAACGAAACATTTGCATTGCCAATCCGCAATAAAGTTTCATCTTCTCCACAATAAAGTATCAATTTCATGGATTCGATCAGTTTCAAATGAGACACAACAGCAACAATGGGTTTCAACAAACCAAATCTTTCAACAAACTCATACAACATTATGGTTCAGTGCTATCTATCCTTTTGTGAAAGTAAACATTGTGACCACAATCAAATAAGACTTATATGAGTGACAAGAGACACTAAACTTGAGGACTATAGTGGATGCTGGTGTCGAGTCTTGGTTTTCTTTTGATTTTATCTTTTGGTGACATGTCTTTTATCTTTTTCGAGATGTCTCTGACTAGAGATTTTATCTCCAAGATGCCTTTGACTAGAAAGGCGAGGATTGGGTATCATCACCTATTTTTCTTTTTCTATCTGTGGATTGTCTCTTAGTAATGCTATGACTTGTCCAAGGATATGAGGACACTGTGAGTCTAGTGTGAACTAGGGCATTCCTTGTTTGTGACTATCTTATCTCCATGCAAACAGGTACATTGACTTTCTAGGTCGAACATATATCTGGATTGTCATAACCTACTTGCCATAATAAAGCTCAATGATGATAATGCACAAGAAGCTCTTTTCACTTTCATATCTTCTATCTTCCATCCCCCTTTCTTGATTGACCTCCATCATCCTTCTTGAGTCTGTGTAGTCCGCTATCACATGACTGAGTATAATGACACACCAAAAGCATTTGCATTTCATGTAGTTGCATCTACATTACCACATATTAAGCATTTCATACATACATATAGATATCAAAAATTGCATCACATCATGCATACAACACTTGTTAGCACATTTTACATTCTCATAATTTGCATTATCATATTCATCTACATTTCATACATTTACATTCACATATGCATAACATATTAAAAACATAAAAAATAAAAAATATTGCATTTCATTATGTACATATTTGCATCCATATCATAAAGCATAACACAGAAACATACATCATGAAACATACATAACATAGGTACACATGCATATAGCTACCACAAGGATGAGTCATCTCATATATATATATATCAAAATCATAAGTGTCATGATACAATGATGTCAAAATCATATGACTACAATCACCCGAATGTGTCTACATCATCATACAAAATGGTACAAAAATGATACATAGGGAGCCCTCTAAGGCTATGATGAACTCCCTCCCTCGGAGCTGCCTAGCCTTGACGGAGTCTGAGCCCTAGAAGGACCTACCCCAGGATCATCTCTCCTACCCCCTCTATCTGGTAGTGGTGGAGGACCCATGACCCCACCACTCGATGCCTGTCTCTTGTCTCTCCCTCCAGTGATCGTCATAGTCTATGATGGTCTCCAAAATCTCCTAGCCCACTAATCTGGTGGCACCGCTCCATAGTATAGGTCTCTCCAGTAGCCTATCTCCTCCCCTACCCACAGAACATAGGCATATCCTACCCCTGTGTCCTCTGTTTCCCACCTCCCAGCCCTCAGTGTTGTCTCAGCCTTTGTATAGCGCTGAATAGCCTGATCCCTCTCCCGTTCGGTGTCCCTCAGCTATCTCCAGAGTCTAGCTATTTCCCTCTCCAGATCCTGGATCTCATCTGCCTGTCCCTGGCAGATCTCCCTCAAGGATAGTAGCTCATCCTCCCCTCCCATCCCATAGCCAATCCTCATGTCACCCTATCCGGACAGAGAAACCCACTGATCACTCCTCCTAGCACTGTTGGTAGTGCTAGTCCTATTGCTATCATCGTGTCCCATGCCACATGTCCTTCCCTCATCTCCAATCCTGGATCCCACAATACTCGTCTCAATGCCTCCCTATCTCCATCTCGATCATAAAGAATCAACTCCCCATCGATCAGTATCTGCAGTATCCTGTACACATCCTCTAAGGTGACTGTCATCTCACCCATAGGCAAATGAAAAGTGCATGTCTCTAAATGCCACCTCTCAGCCAGTGCAGTCAGTAACCCCATGTTCACCCAAAACTCAGGCACATATAGAATATATCTCAGACCCATAACCTCAATGGCAGCTTGGTCCTCAAATGTCAACTTTGGTCATAATCTCTAAGTCGATGGGAATCTCTCCCATGACTCCAGCATAGGTAAGTACTCCTGCAGTCAAGCAAATCAATCATGTCATTCAAAGTGACACTCACTGTTGTTCACAAAGTGTTGCTATTTATCCTAGTGACACTCACTGTTCATCACAAATTGTTGCTATTTATCCTAGTGACACTCACTGTTCATCACAAAGTGTTGCTATTTATCCTAGTGGTACTCACTGTTCATCACAAAGTACTATGTGTTCTTGCACTCCCTATTCATCACAAAGTGTTGCTCCTATTGGTACTCCCTATTCATCACAAAGTACTATGTCTTTGTACTCCATGTTCATCACAAAGTACTATGTCTTGGTACTCACTGCTCATCACAAAGTGCCTCGATCTATCCTATCCTAGGGCCTCTGCTTGAGTGTATCCTCTTGAGTAGTTTCCTAATTGGCAATGTATGTTCTATCACAGAATTGTCAATCCTAGCCCTATCTGCTATCCTAGTCTTCCCTAGAGGACCTGCTTGAGTGTATCCTCTTAGCAGCTTATCCAATCAACATCATATGTTCATCACAGAACTGTTGATTTGACCTAGAAGACATAAACGTGCCTTCATGACATAAATGTGCTTACAGACTACACAAACGCACCTGCTCTGCACAGACACATCTGAAATACACAGACATGCCTATGCTCTGCACAGATGTGCCTTTCCTGCATAGACGTACCCACATTGCACAAACATGTCTGCACAACACAAACATGTTCTCATTCGACATAGACGCACCTCGCACAAACACAGACACGCCTAGCCAACCTAGATGCGCCTGGCACCAACATAGACGCGCCTAAACATTTTTGAAATTTTTTGGACATTATCCTAAAGTGAATTTATTGCACTACCTAAGATGCATTAATGACAACAATTAATGCGACAAAGTACAAGGAGGTTTTGTGGTACTCACCGGCTCTCCTGTGTTGGCTGGCCTCTGAAATCGGCAAGCGATCAAATCTGTGAACGAATGTCATCACTGCTGACTACTGCTTCTCTATTCTTGCTCTGCACTCTGATCTCTTAGATGTGTGGATGACAATGAGGATGTATTCCCCTCATGGTCTATTTTATATACTGCCCTAGCCCTAGCCCTAGACCTCATCTCCTGAGTCAGTCTTCATTATCCCGTGACTCTGTCACTCTATCCTATCCGGTCAATCCATTCTAGCCTTTCTTTCTTATCAAGAGATTGTCTATGATCTTTTCAGACATTTTCATCCAATCTCTCGATGGGGCATATCATTTCCATCTTGGGGCAACTTTGTATTAGTTCATCTTATCTTCTTTGAAACAACGCGACAAGCTGCATTGTCTCAAAGAGGGGCAAAATGTAGACACCTAAAATTGTCATGTCTAATTAAATAAATATTTTTATTTATTTAATTATTTAAGCCTAATTCTTCTATTAATTAAATAAATCTTTATTTATTTAATTAATTTATTTATCCTCTTCTAGCCTTATTTCTTATTTAGATAAATACATTTATTTATTTAAATTCCCCTTTTCCTAAATTAAATAAATATCTTATTTATTTAATTGATCCCACTTACTCTATTAATTAAATGAATCTTTATTTATTTAATTAATTCATTAACCTTTTCTACCTATGACACATGTCATTCATCTCTTAATTCCTACACTACCTACCCTTTCATTATTTTATTATTTTCTTTTACCTACCCTCTAATCATAGCCGACCTCTTTTACACCTCTCAATCTTATCCCTCCATTTCTTATAGTGTCTTCTATATAAGGAGATGCTTCCTTCATTATCAAACCCTCACTATGCATTCAACCCCGACTATGCCTTTGCACTTTCATATGCGATCCTACTTGCATCCACATTTCCGTTCTTTGTTGAGCTCTTGTGCACATATAAAATCTGAGAGCAAATATATCAAGCAAGATCAATGGAGATAGGAATAATGGAGATTCAAACCCTATTGGACATGTGATGGTATAATCTTTGTGATTTCATTTGATTTGCATTGTCTTAGGTAATCTTCATATGTTATGGTGGATCTTTGTTGTTGTTAGGCTAGGGTTTTGTGGTTGAATTCATTTAGTCTTTCAATAGTATTGTTGTTGTCCACTTTCACCATAAACAGTGGGAATGAACTGTCAGTGCGAGAGCATCCGAGTGGATGGGTTTATGCTAGGTGTTCCCTTGTCTCACTCCCCAAGATGTCTGATCATTCTGAGCCACCTCGTAGTGATGCTTTCCCTTGAGTGCTCAAATGGTACAAATTTATAATCAAATGTATTTATAATCAAATGGTATGAATTTGGGCTCTCTAAATTTGTAAATCAGCCCCATGGGCACCTTTATACATAATATTTGGCATCTAATATAAATGATCAAGCTCGTTACTATTTATATATATATAATTTTCCATCTATATATGAAAATTACAACTCGTTGTTTTTTAATACAAAATCTAGCTTCTAGATATGCACATTACAACTCATTGATGTTTTTATAAACAAAATTTGGCATCTACATATGCACATTATATCTCATATGCATGTAGAGCACTATAGTGTTGTAAATTGTACACCCTTGATAGGGTTGTACAATTTTGCACTTGGTTTAGCACTTGCCTTAGTGTGTTTGTATCTTGCATTGTAATTTCCCTTTAAGCATTTAATTAATTAATTTAATTAAATCTAAAGTCCTCTTTCATCACTTCATACATCATAAAATTGGGCCCTTTACCCTAAGTGTGCCCCTTTTTATTTTATTCCTCCAATAAATCATTTAATCATAAAACCTAATTATGTCCTATTTCAACCTTTAAGGCCCGATTTTGCATGTCAAAACACCTTGAAATCAGTTGTAACTTTGGGATTCTGTCTAATATTATCACATCTAACAGCCTTGAAAATTTGGTGAAAAGTTGGTCGGACTATGGCAGGAGAGCACATGGTCCTCGACTTTTTTATTGAAATTTCAAGAGAATAATTCTATGATATTATAATGCTTAACCCTAAAAGATGGCTAGAAATTCAATTCCTAGGTCAGCCTAAATGTGAAATTAAGTCAAAATTAAGATCTAGGGTTTCATACATAAGAGATATCTTTCTTCATTTGAAGGGAGGAAGATCAATCTATCTGAGAATCTAAGAGAAAGTTTTTGGAGCATAAGGAACCTTCTATGTAGTGAAAGAGAAGCCTATGTGGAGTCTTCAACAATATTCAATAACATTTCATCAAGAATTCATCATCAATTAGGAGCCTTGAAGACAATGAAGAGTAATAGGCGATCTAGAGGCAATATCTCTCCCTTGGGGATTGGTATGATTTCATGTTATTTTCATATCTTTGTATGAGCTTCTTTACATCAATTTGCATATTTACATTGATGCTTTAGATAATTTAGCATATTTGGTTTGAAGCATTATCATTTACATTCATATTTACATTTAGGGCTTATTCTCATTCATAGGGTAGCTCTAGTTTCTCATTATTTAGGATCTTGCATACACACAAGGTTCTAGCACACACATTTTCAGTACATTATCGGCTATTTATAGAGGTGGAAACCACAAACATAGGGTTTTGACTAAGGCAAAACCTCGTATAGCCACCCAAACCTTCTCTTTTTAGTTGCAGATACAAAAATAGGCATCTAGAGGCAGTTTCAGATCTGGAAAAGGCATCAAAACCACTCAAAAGTCTTAGAAGTGCAAAAATTTGTCAAGGATAGGGACATGGTACCTTGGTCCCTCCATTTTGTAGTCAAATTTGATAGGTTGCAAACTTAGGACCTCCAGTTTGCAATGTCTCAGTTGCAGCCTCATCTTTGCAGAAACAGGACAGTGGCGTGCCACCCTGGTCTAGGTCAGTTTTTTTCAATTTGTAGCATCAGATACACATCCAGAATCCTCCCCCTTTCATGCTTTCAGTATCTCAATTTCAAATCTGTAGGTTTGTTCAATTCTGAGTTCATTTATGCTTCATTCTTTATCTCCTAGTCTAGTTGATCATTCAAACCCTAGTTTTTCTCATCATTTGGAACAAGAGGAATAGAAACCCTAATAGGTAATCCTTGGCTCTCTCTTTCTCACAAGAAGTAGCCAAAGTGATCTATCTTCCTAGTCACTTTCGTATTCCCAATGTGTTGGCAAAAGTAGTATTAGGTCCTAGTCACCCAATCTCGCTTTTCCTGCCCCCAACTTTTTGGTGAACCCGACGTGAATCCAACCTTCTTCAATTTTGATTTATGTTCTAAGATCTGAGTTTTCTTGCTATTTCAAATTCAAAATTACATTTACAAGTTTCAATTGGACTTGAAAATTTCAAAATTTAGAGGTTAATTTTGGTAAAACCCTAATTTTTGAATTCAAAATTGAACTTGTGGATAGCTTATTTTGGATCATTAAATTTAGATATGATTTTGGAACACATTTTACTCATAAATTTCATTTTCTAAATCAACATTTAGAGTGCTTTCATTGCTTAAAATTGAACATTTCCTTCTATTTTGCATATGTTATCATTTGAAAGAGGAAATTTTTTGTCATGATGCATTCATTTCCTAAATGTGATAATGGGTTAGATTCCCTTGTTTTAATTTTTCCCTCTCTTAGAGAACCACCTCCTATTTATGAGAATATTTTAGTTCCTAAAATATTTGTTACAAATCCCTTCAAAACTCTCTCATGCTCTAAGAATGAAGATATGAAGAGGGATCTTGACAATTCTTCTAAAATGTGCCCTTCCCATCTAGCTATCTTAGAGGAAGAGGATGATATCATAAAAAAAATTCTTAGTTTTACTTCACCTTCTTTACATGATGCCTCTCTAAGTGAAAAGGTATTTATGGACATTAACTTATCTTCTCCTAAATTTGGTCTTACCAATGGGGGAATGTTAGTACAACAAGAGGTTATGAGAACTTCTTTCAAATATCTCCTTCCTAAGCATGAATCTTTGGAGAAATATGTCCATCTCCCTCCTAAATAATACTCCCCTCATGAGGTTCATTTTTTGCAAGAAGATGGTATTGTCCCTACTTTTCCTAGTGATGGCATTTCGTATTGAAGACATTTTGAGGAAAGAGGATGATTTAAATACATGTAGTGATTTTCTCCTTTGTAAGGATGAAGAATTAATGAAAAATGTTATCCCTTCTCCCAAAATTGGCAATAGCAATCAAGACATCTTTGTGCAAGATATTTCTAATACTTTTTATAATGACCTCACTATTTGGGATGAACCATTCAAAGAAGGTGTTGATTATTCTCTCCCCCATGAGAGAACCCTAGCCAAAGGACATAAAATCATGATTGATAACTCTCTTGATAGCATCTCACCTTCCATGAATCTCAATATTTTTTTCTCTAAAGGTAAAGCATCTCCCTCTCCTCAACTTGGTTCTACTCATAAGGATACCCTAGTTAAAGATAAGATTGTTAACATCTTTTTCAGATATCTTCCTTTCAAAGGTGAGACTTTAAAGAGTAATTTTGATCCTTCTCCTAGAGATTTTATTCCCCATGTAGATCCTTTGGTGATAGGGGATGATATGTTCTTTCCTAAAACATCAATGCCTACTCCTAGTCTCCCTCCTAAACTTGGTCTTATCCATGATAATACTTTAGTGCAAGAAGAGACTATCAACAATTCTTCCAACAATATTGTTCATTCTTATTCTAAGGACACCTTTGATATTCCTAAACCATCCTCAATCAATTTGATACATGTGAATAAAACACCTAATAAACCCCTATTCACAGTTCAAGGTGCTTGTCCTTCTCAAAATTCCCCATGTAAGCCAATCTTAGTGGTTCAAAATGGTTATGCTAATGATTCTTTTTTCACTCCTAAGAAACCTATTATTACTGTGCAAGGAGGTTATCCTACTAAGAGCCCTTATGAGTATGCCAAGAAACTCACTGGAGAGCATTATCATACAGTTGCTCATACTTACAATATAAGAAACAATAGGCAACCTATTCTTCCTCCCATTATCCCAACTTAACTTCCTCTCTCTCAACCTACCCTTCCACAAGCACCTCGTATATAAAATTTTAGGAAGGAGTATGATCTCATTGAACAACTTAAGGCCACTCTTGCTAAGATTTCTATTTGGGATTTGGTTCAAACATCACCTTCTTATCATGGGATGTTACAATATGTTTTGAAAAACTTAGATGTCCCACCTGCAGTGACACCTAATAACATGTTCGCTTTGATTGATCCTACAAAAAAATCCAAAGCTCAAATTGTATTCACACAAGATGAGTTACTTTCTCATGAAATTCAAAATCAATATGATCCTCTTATGATTGTGGTTATTATCCATGATAGTTCTATAAGAAGAACCCTTGTGGACAATGGATCTGGCCTTAATTTTTGTGGTGTGGACTTATTGGATAAGATTAAAGTGGATCATTCTCTCATCAAACCTTCTTCTCTTACTATTCGAGGGTTTGATAATGTTGCTAAACAATGTCTAGGTGTCATAATCTTGCCTGGTAGGGTAGGTCTTGTTGTGTTACCTACACCTATTCATGTTATGCCTGGTAATTTGACATATAACCTTCTATTAGGGAGACCTTGGATTCATAGAATGCAAGTTGTCCCCTCAACTTTGCATAGGCAAGTCAAGTTCATTTATAACAATACGACATACACCTTATTAGCTGATACCAAGCCTCAATAACTATTAAAATATGGATCTTCTTGTTCAAGTATTTCCCATTCTTCTTCCAATCCTTCTACTTCTTAAAATATATCTATTTCCTTTAATAATGTTGTTCCCCACAGTACTCCTGATTCTTCTACTCAATTGAAATCTTCTCCCAATGATATCTTTTCTCTCAAAGAAGTGCTCGTAAATGATGATTGGAGATCTCTAGACTTTAACCCTACTTTTATAGGAGAATATAGGGTACCTTGGAAAGGATCTAAGACTGAGAAGGAGAAATCTAAGGAGGAACCTAAAGCGTAACTTGTTTTGTCTAAACAACTAAGTAACCACTTTGGGGCTACTTCTAATTCAAATAATTCTTCAAATCCTTCCTCTAATTTATATATCACTAAGACCTATGATGCATCACCATCTTCTTCTGATTTGGCATCCCTTTATGGTCCTGGTTGTCACATTTTAGCTAAGAGTGGCTACGATGACAATGGTTGTGGTTAAAATGAGCAAGGAATTAAAGTTCCTCTAGAACATAATATACATGAAGCTTCATTTGGACTTGGATATAATCCTTCTAAGCCCACCAAAGAATCTGAAAGACCATCTCTCAATGTGAATGCTATATTTAGTAGTGATGATGACCTCACCTTAATTAAATCACCTTCTACTTCTTTCAATAATCATCATCCTCATAAAGAAATATTGGTGATGAACAAATTTATATATGAATCCCCTCAAGAGATTTCTAATCCCCCTTATGAGACTTTATTTTCTAGGAATAAGTCTCTAATGAATTACACTTATCCCTTTCCCAATATTTCTTGTGTGTAAGAGAAGTATGACTTAGTGGCCTATTCTTCTCCTATTAACTTCTCTCTTTCTAGAGACTTTTTAACATTCATTATCTTATACATATTTTTAATCTCACTTATAGTAGAGCATTTAACATGTCATATTCAAATACCTTATTCAATCTATCATGTCTTTAAATAACATTAATGGCTATTATGTTGCTCATTATTATGTGACATTGGTAGCTCACTTACTGGGGGCTCATTGTCATTCATGATGGTACAATTTCACTTGCAATCATACTTTTGGAAGCAACATAATAGCCTATTTCTATCTCATCTCTTATCCCTATATATATGGGGGGCAAGAGTGATTTCAAACATCTGTCCTTCTTAAGATTAAAAATTTCCCCTTTGTGTAGTGTCTTCTATAAGGATTTCTTATTGATTGTAGAGATGTATTCATATTTAAATTCCTTCTCTTATATTGGAACAAGCATCCCTAATGGGGCTCTTAAGTACATACCATTAATTGTGACCTCCTCCTTTGTGTTGGAAGTCTTTTATCATTCATCAATTCCTTTTCTTCATTAAGTAGTACCATTTATAATAAACCCTTTTATTTTGTGCATGTGAATATCCTTGATGAGGATCTCTTTCCTTCTTTTAGAAGAGTGTTGTTATAAATAATCTCTCTTTGATTTCATCTCAATCCTCTTCTCTTTTCAAAACTCTTGCATTCATTCATTATAGAAGATGTTATATTTGTCTAAGACAACTCCTCTTGAAGGTAGATGTCTTTTGAACAAAGATCTCTTCTCCTCCAAGGATCTCCTATACACTTATAGAAATATATCTCTTTTGAACTATCTTATCCTTTCTTGAAGAGTATTCCCTCTCTTTCTTGGATTTATGGCATTGTTGCATGATGGATATATTCTTGGTGTCAAAGTTAGGTATCCTTGTTCTACTTTCACACACATGCATGAGGTTGAGTGGAATGAACGATGTTATCACTCTCCTCCTTTACATGGATCACCTAGTTTTAGGGGCGAGATGTCCATGGTTCATTTTATCTTCTCATGGATCACCAGAGTATGTATTCCTACTTTTCTATCTCTTGTTCCTTATCTTTACATTTTTTTCCATTTAAATCTTTAATCTTATGTTAGAGATCTCTCAACCCTTTGTTGTGTTGGAATTGAGGCTTAGTTATCTTTCTTACCAAATGACTCTCCACTAATTGAGCTTGTATCAAATCTTCTTGTGAGAATTTGTCATCGATATTCTTTGACAATTCGATGTGGTAAACATGATACCTTGTTTCAACTCACTAAAATGAGCAAGTTGAAACAGGGGGGCCATATAGCTACCCTTGAATTTTCATCACCTTCCTTAGTAAGCATTTAGGTGATTTTGTGATTTTATCTAACATGTGTTATTGTAGGGTGTGGATCCTAACTATGTACTGCAGATACTGCAGGGGGCTTCATCTGACAACTTGTGATATATCATTTTCATGATGTTTATTTTTGTGTACTTTAGCTTGCATATGCACCTAGTTTCATATGACCGCTAAAGTGGGGGCTAAATGTAGTGTCGTAAATTGTTCATATTTGCTAGGGTGGTACAATTTCACACCTGGTTTAGCATCTTCCTTAGTGTCTTTGCATTGTAATTTCCCTTTAATCATTTAATTAATTAATTTAATTAAATATAAAGTCCTATTTCATCACTTCATACATCATAAAATTAGGCCCTTTACCCTAAGTGTGCCCCTTTTTATTTTATTCCTCCAATAAATCATTTAATAATAAACCCTAATTATGTCCTATTTCAACCTTTAAGGCCCAATTTCGCATATCAAAACACCTCAAAATCAACTGTAAATTTTGGATTCACTCTAATATCATCACATCTAATGACCCTAAAAGATTTGGTGAAAAGTTGGTCGGACCATGACAAGAGTGCACATGGTCCTCGTCTTTTTTCCCAAAATTTTGGGAGCACAATTCCATGATATTATAATGCTTAACCCCAAAATATTGGCAAGAAATTCAATTCCTAGGTCAGCCTAAAGGTGGAATTAAGTCAAAATTAAGATCTAGGGTTTCATACATAAGAGCTCTCTTTCTTCATTTGAAGGGAGGAAGATCGATCTATCTAAGAATATAAGAGTAGGTTTTCGGAGAATAAGGAGCCTTCTATGTAGTGAAAGAGAAGCCTATCTGGAGTCTTCAACAACATCCAATTCAATATTTGATCAAGAATTCATCATCAATTAGGAGCCTTGAAGACATACGAGACCTAGTGACAATATCTCTCCCTTGGGGATTCGTATGATTTCATGTTATTTTCATGTCTTTGTATGAGCTTATTTACATCAATTTGCATATTTATATTCATGCTTTAGATAATTTAGCATATTTGGTTTGAAGCATTGTCATTTACATTCACATTTACATTTAGGGTTTACTCTCATGTGTAGGGTAGCTCTAGTTTCTTATCATTTAGGATCTTGCATACACACAAGGTTCTAACACACACATTTTCAGTACATTATCGGCTATTTGTGGAGGTGGAAACTATAAAAATAGGGGTTTGACTAAGGCAAAACTGCATATAGCCACCCAAATCTTCCCTTTTCAGTTTTAGGCATAGAAACAGGCATCCAAAGGCAATTTCAGTTCTGGAAAAGGCATTAGAACCAATCAGAAGACTCAGAAGTGTATAAATCTATCAAGGATAGGGGCATGATGTCATGGGCCTTCCCAGGACAGTGGTGTGGTGCCCCATTCCCTCCATTTTGTAGTCAAATTTGACAGGTTGTAGACTTAGGACCTCTAGTTTGCAGTGTATCAGTTCCACCATCTTGTGTGCAGAAATAGGACACTGGCGTGACACCCTAGTCCAGGTTAGTTTTGTTCAATTTATAGCATCAGGCATACATCCAAATTCCTCCCCCTTTCATGCTTTCAGTATCTCAATTTCAGATCTGTAGGTTTGTTCAATTTCGAGTTCATGTATGCTTCATTCTTTATCTCCTAGTCTAGCTAATCATTGAAACCTTAATTTTTCTCATCATTTGCAACAAGAGGAATAGAAACCTAAGAGGAAATCATTGGATTTCTCTTTCTCAAAAGAATTATCCAAATTTATCTATCTCCCTAGGCTCTTTCGTATTCCCAATGTGCTGGCAAATGTAGGATTAGGTCCTAATCACCTGATCTCACTTTTCTCACCCCCACAAGCACATCCAAAAAATAAAAGTTATGACATTTCACAAAAGATATATACAAATTTGTCAAAATTATTCTACCATATTGTATAATTATTCTTCTAGATGGCCCAAAATCAATCAAATGAACCTTCTAGATCAAATCTAGCCCTTAGTGTCTCAAGTATTGCCTTGTGATCAGATTCACGAACTTTCCACAAATCCTTGTTAAGAGGTCTACCATGATATTTAATCAAATAAATATTTCTTGAAAGAAGAAGGTGTGAGTAATGAATAATATTTCTATGTGTCTCAAAGTCCTCAAACAAACAGGCATTAGAATTTTTGATGGGGTGCCTGCATTTTATAGAAGAATAAGTTAATGCCAAAATCAATACAATGACTGATAAATACATGAGTTTAAGAGGTCTCAATACAACTCAAGACAACAATGGTACCTTCTAATCCATGTCCCTTCCACAACAATGAATCCTATTGGGTACTCAATACCCTCTCCATCAACCACTATAGAAGTCAATTTCTTTTTAGCCTCAATACAACAACACAGAAAGTAATTTGTTCCTTCTCCATTTTTCTTATCCACAATAATTGCATATACATGACTTGCATTTAATAGAAGGATATAATTTAATACCAAAATCCTCATAAGTTAATACTAATAAATTGAGCTTAAAATTGATTTTACCCAAGTAACAAATTTCAGCCCTTTACCTAGTTCAACTATGTCTGATACATGGTCAAAATCCACTGATGCTTCAATATGGTTCATTTGCAGTGCTCTAGGAAGTTGATATGTATATAAGGTTTTCAAAGTTCTACAAGACCATTGGTCAACCCACTCTTTTGATTCACATTCATCCCACACAAAATGTATACATGAAGAGAAAAAGCATGCAATCTATCTAGTATAAATAACTAGTGATGTTGCATTTGAACTTCTAAACAAATGCATGCCACTTGATCTCGTCAGTGTAAAACAACCTATATAGTTTTCAATATTAGATTCACATATTAACCAAAAATATCTAGAAACCATAGACTTACCTGCATTACCTGGTCTCATCATAGAGTTACACCATTGCACAATTGTTTCTGCATCTATTAACATTGCACCACCTTCATACTTCAATTCCTCTCTGGTAAGAGATATTTTCACACATGTTCCCACACCATCATGCTCTCCCATTCCATGCCCTATCTTAGTGAAATTCAAAGAATGTTCCACACCACTTGTCACATGCATCCTAGTCAAGTAGTAGAATATCCTTGCATTCTTGAATTGTGTGGTGCAATTATGCGACCATATTAAGTGTTGGTTGTATCTTATATCTATTTCCCTTACACTATCATAGAAGATTGTAAATAATCCTTGCACAAACTCTGAGGAATGAGTACAATCATTGCTGATATAGAAGTGATATTCTCTTATAACCTTTTTGTCCTCCTCGGTGCTATCGTGTGCATGCATGAATGCTATGTAAACAAAAAATATAACTTGTGTATAGTGGTAATACATAGATTGTACTTTATTTTATAGCTTTATTTTATAATTCCCAGCAAAATCAATGACAATGACAATAGTGTCGAGGGGGAAACTTTTCTTACACAACTTGAATTGCTCATCTAACCACCTAGATCTATGTGTGTGACCTATGTACTCATACACTAGTTTCTCTTGAAACATCTTCATAAAATCAGCTATGCATATATGCCTTTTCACTAACTCACACCTATTTAATTATTTTCCATCTTTAACACCATATGTGACTAACTTGTATATAAACTAGTTCCTTACAAATTTCATGTGTGCTATTCAGATGTAGGCATCTATGCAACTACTGCAAACCATCACATGTAGTACAAAAACTTCTCAAACACATCATGTTAAAGTAAATGCACCCATCATCTTGTATGCATCGTACACTTGAAATAAATTCTCTCGGTGACTTAGGAGGTGCTTGTAGACCACATTCCTGCAAAACATTGTTAGCGTGCAAAGTACAACATATAAAGTGATAAATATCATAATGCATGGAAAATTCAACATGGACCCTACAACAACATGTAGTACTTGCATGATTAATCTTAACATAAAATGGTTTTGTCATCTCAAAAAATGTTTGACTAATTTTAATCTGAGGAAAGCTTTGAAGAAACCTTTCATAAAATTGTGTTTGAGTTATATCTAAATAGTTTTTTGGATGTGGTCATGATTTCTAATTCCAACTTGCCTTCTAACAAAATCTCTTTGGTTGGGTGAAACCCTTGTGTTGTCATGCCAATATTTCTCAATTAGCATTTTTAGTGCATCAACAACAACCTTGTCTTTGCATGAGAGTCTACCCAAGAATGCCCAAAGAGAATTATTGTTAGGATCCTCAATTTTCTCTCGCCTCTCTAAGGCATAGTGTAATGTGGTTCTACTTATCCTTAATGTCTTGCTTGTTTTGCTTATTAAACGAGATTTTTTCATTTCCTTTCCCATTATGGTTGATGTGAGGACACGACGAGTAACATTAGCATCTTTAGTGTGTGATTTTGAACCAATGGCTTGGTATGCATTAAAAATATTTCTCACAATGGTTCTTTCACTATTATTTTCGGATTTTCTTAACCTTAAAATTTTCATTCTCTCTCTAAATTTCAGATTTTTAATCATTTCAACAAATAATTGGCATCTTCCACTCTAATTTAAGTTTTCAAAATAGTTATTGTAAATTCTTCTACAAGTTCTTTCGGAAATTTTATCATGCATTGGCTTCACAATATTTTCATCAATGTCTATTAGGAACTTTGGTTTTCTACGAATTATTCTAAGAGGTGTTAAGATTGGTGCATGCTCTTCATTTTCATTAGGTGCATTATGTGCGTTGATCACATCAAATTCAAATGGTATATCTTCTTCAATTTCACTAACATGTGCATTCACCAAATCATTTTCAAATGGTGTTTGTTCATTGCATTCATTAGGTGCATTCATCATATGCATTTGAATTGGTGTATGTTGATCATTTTGATTTGGTGCATTCATCATATCAATTTAAATTTTTGAATGTTTATCACTTTCGTTAGGTGCATTAGATGATGTACCTTCACATAATCTCCTCATATGCTCCGTTTGTCTTTCATTTACTACCTCTCTTTGTTCATTTGTTCCTCTCATGTTCTTTCCCATTGTCCTACACATAACACCATGATGACAATCCACAATCAGATAGCAAAAAACCAACAAATGATCATCATTTTGTTATAATCTATAGTAACAATGATAAAATAACTTTCAAAAAAAACAAAATACAAGACAAATCAATCACGATCAAAGAAAAAAACAACAAATGAACATCATTTTGTTATAATCTAAAGTAAAAATGATAAAATAAATTTTAAAACAATCCAATATATGAGACAAATCAATCATTTCAAAGGAAAATTCACAAAAAAATATGAAAACCTGGCTGTTACTGTCCCAAAAAATCATGTGCAAAAGCAGTGGGGCATTCAAAAAACTTGCTATGCTAGTTTTCAGGCTGTTGGGACTAAAATATATTAAGATTCTCCCATACAGGTTATGGAAACCTAATGTGAATGTTCACAATTTCTCATAACTCGTACGGGTTATGTAGAACTAGAAGTTTTGGCTTTAGTTCTACATAACCCATACGGGTTATGTAGAACTATAAGTTTTTGCCTTAGTTCTGCATAACCTGTATGGGTTATGTAGAAATAGGAACCAAATAGGAAGTGGGGAGAGAGAGAGAGAGAGAGAGAGAGAGAGAGAGAGAGAGAGAGAGAGAGAGAGAGAGAGAGAGAGAGAGAATAGGATAAGGAGATGGGGATGGATGGAGAAGGAGAGAGTGGGAGATCAGGAAAAGGAGAGGGGGAGAGGGAGATTGGGAAAAGGAGAGGGGGAGAGGGAGAGAGAGGGAGATTGGGAAAAGGAGAGGAAGAGAGGGAGAGAGAGAGAGAGAGAGAGAGAGAGAGAGAGAGAGAGAGAGAGAGAGAGAGAGAGAGAGAGTAGGATAAGGAGAGGGGGAGCGAGGGAGATTGGGAAAAGGAGAGGGGGAGAGTGAAAGAGAGGGAGATTGGAAAAAGGAGAGAGAGAGAGAGAGAGAGAGAGAATAGGAGATAGGAAGAGAGGGGGATAATAGGATAAGGAGAGGGGGAGGGAGAGAGAGGAGGAGAGATAGAGGATATTGGGAGAGAAGGAGAGTGAGGGAGGAGATGGGGAGAATGATGAATACTAAGAGGGGGGTGAATTAGTATACCAATAATTACTGAACTTAAACACTTAAACAATTTAGCAGTAAACTGGTATAACAATTTTACTAACAAACCGATTAACACAAATACAAACCAAACAACAAATAAGACATTCACCAACAGAAGCACAATCACCATAACACAAGAGATTTTGACATGGAAACCCAAATGGGAAAAACCATGGTGAGATGAAACTCACAAGTAACTATCTACAAAATAGTAACCAGACAGGTTAAGGTCAGACTGGTTAAGGTCATACAATGTTCTTTACTAGAATAGATCCTATTAGGAATCTCAATCTCTGTTAGGAGATAAGTCCAATTAAAGACCACCTTGTGAGAGGATTTCAGATCCACAGTTGTGAACCACCTTGTTAGAGGATTTACAAAGGCTTTGCCAGGCCTACCCTGTTAAGGGTTACAGACTTGTCAAAGATGTGAGTAATCAACAAGTGAGTGATCTAAATACTAGCATAGTATTCTTGGTTAGATCCTTGATAGCTCATTGTTAATGCATTTCAGCATTACTTCAGTCTTCAATATCTTCACACTCCATTTCTTCACACAGAACTAATCTTCTTCTATGATCGCACATGCAAAAACTTCATCAACCACACAAAAACCCTAACAACCTTCTAAAACCCTAGACATAATGTCCTTATAAAGGAATCTGATTTCATGTCGGTCCAATAGGATTACATTGCATGTTCCTAGGTTCAGTGCATCTGGACACATTTGGTAACACGACATAGAATCACTGTCAAAGTGTCGGTGGATGGTAACTCATCACAATAAAAAACATACCGGTTGGTAACTTATCACAGTATTATCAGTTCATGCAACTTTACCAATTACTGGTTGATAACTCATCATAGAGTAATATAAGTTCAAATATTAAATTGATTACCAGTTGACAAAAATGAAGACTGGGAAAATGATAACTGTCGCTTCAGTTCCTTCGTACTGCTTGAGATCCTCAAACCACTTGAGGTCTTCATACCACTTGGGATCGGTAAACACTTTCTACAAAACACTGATAGTCTAAAGACTATAATACATAATATTGGTTTGGAACAAATGCCGGTTGAGCATAACTCATACATACAAAAAGTGATCTCAAAGCAAGTGTGTGTCCATCAATGACAATCACAACATCATCATCAAAAATGCCAACAATCTCCCCCTTTGGCATTGATGGTAACACTTAGGAAAAATTTTGACATCTAAGTGTTTACAACAAAAATATGCCATGATCAAAATTACTCCCCCTAAACATATACACTATCCCTTTTGCAGAAAATACAATGTATACTACTCCCTTATAGAGATAAAACTCCCTTATAGAGATAAACATGAAAGTATACATACCATGCATCAAAATTTTAAATACAAAATACTACTCCCCCTTTGCCAACAATGACAAAGTGCAGCTGAATAACCCCTGTTTCCATTATCATTAAAATAATAAGTGTTTATGACAATAAAGAGTGAAACTTGTCAAAAACTGATTTAAATTCCTGCATAAATGTCTTCATGGATAAAGACCATGACTCAAGCAATGAGGTAGCAACCTCACTTTCCATTTAAATCTGGAAAACATGTTCCTCCATGGCATCCAAGGTACTCATCTCTTGAGTGACCGTTAAGGCATCCAGATTGAGATAGCATTTCTGAAGTATTTGCAGTCTTGGTAGTAGAACCAGTTGAAGTTCCTACAAATCTCATGTCCGGTTACTGATCTCTAACTCTATTCTTGCAGTATGGAGTTGAAACTGATGAACGGTTTGCCCAAATGTGGTGAAGGAATCATAGGGCATCTTGAAGGTGCTTATATATGCTTGCAAATCAGATTGCAGTTTGTCTTTCCGAGCAAGCACATCATCATAGATCAGATGGGGTTGGCTTATCTTACTGACCAATAATTTCCCCTCATCCATAGCATCTCATATGTCTTTTTGCGCTTTCTGAAGTTCTGACCGGAGCTCATTTAATTTCTTCACTAAGGCAGTGTTCAGTGCCTTTTGATGCTTCTTTTGTGGATTGGCTTCAGCAACATCTTCTAGGAATTGCACTTGGTCCTCTACAACTGTGCATAAAAGTTTCAGGTGGGCCAAAGAGGAATCGGTACTAGGGAGGTTGGTACTGAGTATCAAACTGGTAGGAGTTTCTACTACAATTTGAATAAAATCTTGTTCCTTCTTCCTCCTTAGCACTTCCAATTGCTCTTGGGCAAGCTTAATGCTTTGCAGTAGCTCTTTTTCATTTGCAGGTTGGAGGTCAATGGGACTTGTAATATCAACCGGTTTGGCTTGACTATCGGTTGCCTTTGGGGTCTCCACTTGTACACTCTTTGTCGCTTCCTCCTTGTCCTTGGCTTTTTCCTTTTCTTCTTCTGCCTTCTTTTTCTTCTCTACTTCTTTCTTTCTTTTCTCTTCTTCTTTCTTCCTTTCTTCTTCTTTCTTCTCCTCTTCCTTCTTCTTCTTCTCCTCTTCCCATTTCTTCTTCTCCTCTTCCTGCCTTCCTCTTCTCCTCTTCTTTTCTCTTCTCCTCTTCCTATTTCTTTTCTTCTTCTTTTATCTTCTCCTCTTCCTCTTTTCTCTTTTTCTCCTCTTCTATTTGTTTCCTCTTCTCTTCCTAATTTCTCTTTTCCTCCTCTTGTTTCTTTTTCTCATTCTCTGCTTGCTCTTTGTCAGCCTTTTCTTTGTCCTGTTTCTCCTTGTCCACTTTCTTTTTGTCAACTTTGTCCTTTGCTATATCTGAGGTGACATTTTCACCATCCAAAGCATCAACATCAATAGGGTCCATTTGTTCAGTGACCGGTTCTCCTGCACTATCATACACCTCATCCAATTTTTCAATTTCTAGTTCTTGTTTAGCCTTCATGTTGGCTTCGGACACTTGGTGCAACCTTAGAGAAGATTTGGCATGAGAGTGGGTATCTTTTACCACTTTAGGGACTTTCCCTTCTAGCAACAAGAGTCTCCTTCTTCTCATGAAGAAGAGGCCTTTATATTTTTCCATAACTTCATAAAGTTCTGAATTAGACACATTAGAAAAATATTGAGAAAATATTTCCTCTCTTATTTCCTGTTCCTTTTCTATGGCAATGCACCATTTGTTATTTAAAGAATTGTATAAAGAATACGGTGTTACAAATTTAATTTCTGATGGTGACCTGCCATTAATACATAAATATTGAATGACTTCCTGTTCTACTTACTCTTTCTCATTGAAATTGAAATCATCAAAATAATCTACTAAATTACTCAACACTTTTCTCCTAATATTCTTTATAGTTCTTTGACAATGTGTCAAAGGTTTGTAAGAGAAAATATCAATATTTATCAGTGCTAATGATGCTGGTTCATTACTGGTTGTCTTTGTCTTTTTCCTCATTTGCCTAGTCTTCTTAGGTTGTTCTTCAGATTATGTGTTCTTTGAGTCCGGTGTGTTGCCTTTTTTTCTTTCGCTTCCTCTCAAATACCTTTGCGGGTGCAACTTATGGTTTCTTCTTTGCCAGTGACTACTTGGTCACTTTAGGACTTGTTGAAGTAACTGGTGCAAATACAGATGGCACTACCTTTCCCTTCTTTACTAAAGGCACTTCAACCAGTGTAACCCTTTCCAGATAGGTGTCGGTTCTCTTCTTCTTAGGATCAAGCGGTGAGGCAAGTAGGGTAGAAGCATACCTATCTAGCATATCATACATTACCTCATATCCCATAGGTTCCACCTTTTCTTTTCTAGGCTCAACCGCCTCCATTATACACTCATCCACTTTGATGGTGAAGTAGATGTCCTCTTCATACTTCTTGACAATATCACCAGATATTCTCACCCTTTGGCTCATCTTGCGACTGAACTCATCAAAGTATTTGTTCAGGACTTCAGGATAACTGGTTCCAACCACTTGAAGACTTTCTCTGATTTGCTTGGTAATCGGTTGGTTAGCAGACCATTGAATATCACCAACTCCTAGGAAATAGCCTTGGAAGTAGAAGAACAATCTGACCAATAGTTGTCCAAATTTAAATTTCAAGGCATTGTCCTATTTAATTGACTTCAGGTTCACCATAAGTTTCCTTTGCATGCTGGTGCATAAATCAAATGAGGCATCTTCCATGATCCTCTTGTAGGCAACATTTATCACTACAACAGAGATAGAGTTAATTCTGCTAGCATAGAATATTTGGTAACCTATCACCATGCAGGCATATTTGACTAGATCGTCCTTGATGATATTGACGGTCATTCCCCGTTGGTCGCTGACAGAACCGGTGAGCTTGGTCATTTTCATCTTAATGACTTTCCTTAGGGCTGGCACATCTCCAACGTTATAGAAACCGATGACAGCATGAATCACTTCTGGGATGATATCATGTGTCCGCTCTAAATACATTTTGTCATCATGCACCCTACTTAGAATGATGCGGATGTGATCAACTACAAATTCTTCAAGGAAATAGACCGCATTACAAAGATTCTTGTTTTCTAAGATTTTGAATTCTGGTTTGATCTTCTTTTCCTTCCTACAGAATAGGCTTAACTAAGAATGGATCACTAGAGATCCTAGGTCTTCAATTTTACAGTCAATATAATATGAAATACCTTCCTCAACTATAACACTAGCAGGTATTTGGGATAGGGCATTATATTTTGCCTTCCTTTGGATGAAATCTACTGAATCAACAAGTACACTAGAACTAGAGTGCGATGCAGAAGCCATGATAAATAGAGAAACTCAAAAAATACCTTTGCAAGTCAAGATTTAGAGCTTGTAAATTTTGATTCACCGCACACTACTTCAGTTGCTAGATTATCGCTTCAAGTTCTACACTTGACCAATTGATATTATCTTCTAATTCTTCTTCAAATTTTTGAAATCTCTCTGAATCGCAAGACAAATCGCCTTTTGTCACTCTGCACTTGAAAACTTCTTCGCTCACAAATTGATAAGTGAAAAAGACTTGAAAATCCCTTTTAAATGAATTCTTCACCTACCATAATAAATGCTCCACCATTAGGGCATAAAACCTAATTTGCCTTTTACCATTTCTGGTCTTCTGCCAGTTCAGAGGTATAACATACCGGTTAAGGTATTTTACCAGTGTAAACTGGGGGTTCAAAACATTTCACTGATTTGTTTCCCCCTAAGCTTTTCTGTAGCTTAGTTTGTCGGTTCAGAGATTTCCACACCAAGTGCAGAAACCTATTCTTCTTGAGTCACTTCTTCTAGCTTCTTTTTCCAGCTTTTCTTCATATTCACTTGAATAGTTTGAACATCAATATTTCCTTTCGGAGTGACCGATATATCATCCGATATATTCTTTCTCGTTCTGCAGAATCTTGTTGTGTGACCCGATTTGTTGCAATGATAGCAAACCATTCCAGGTGCTCTCCAAGGTCCATTATTCATGTTTCCATTCTTCCTCCTGAATGTTGCAATAGTGTGACCATTACCATGATAGATCAAATAGGTTTCTCTCTATCTGGTTGCCACTTGATAGCCACCGCTACCTGACTGATGATTATAGGTATTTAACCGGTTTGGATTCCGGTTTCGAGAGGGTTCAAGAAAAACTCCTTGACTCCTTTGAGGATACCTTCCGATGTTGTGCATGATAGACCTGCATTCAAATGCTCTATGCCCAAACTTTTTGCATGCATAACAATTTCAATTAAATCTATTGGATCTAGGCTTATTGTTTATAAAGTAAGGAAAGTTATTGTAAGCCTTGTTTCTACATACATTACCAGTATGTCCTTCCTCAAGACAATTAAAGAAAATAGGTTTGAACTTTTTCTTACCTTTATCCTTTGATGTTGGTTGCTTCTTTGATGCTACATCTTTTTCTCTAGAGGTCTCACCTTCCTCATATTCAGAGAAACCAAGTCCATTAGTATTCTTTACCGGTTTAGCTGATTCAAGCTTTTGCTCTAGCTTAACAATGCTCTCATTGAATTTGGCAAGTATTTCCTTTGACTCAGTGAGTTATTTGGAAATAGTAGCATTGGATTCCTTCAAAGTGCATTCTCAGAAATAGCCATGTTTAGTTCATCTTGCATTTCCTCTTTTTCCACTTTACTCTCTTGGAGATGAGCAGTAAGTGCACTGATTTCTTGCTTTAGCTTGGAGATCTCATGATCTTTGTCTTTTACCAGATCTTCATTTTTTCTCCAATTCTCAAGCTCTTGACACATCTTGATAGTCAGTCCTTCAAGTTCCCTTCTTAGGTTGGCATTAGACTCATTTAGGTTTTCAACTTCTTCAACTAGGGCTTCTATGTCCGATTCATCAGAGGAACTGTTTTCAGTTAGTTCCATTAGTTTCTCAGCATGCTCTCTTCTTTTTGCCAGAGAGGCCATATATTTGACTTTGAGTTCATCATAGGCTTTCTCAGTCTAAGTGAGCCGATGAGTAAGTTCCCTCAGAGTGTATTCCTCCATATCTCTTTCCAAGTGGTTAAACTTATAGAAAGGTTGGCTCTGATACCAATTGATGAATACTAAGAGGGGGGGTAAATTACTATACCAATAATTACTGAAATTAAATAGTTTAGCAGTAAACCAATATAATAGTTTTACTAACAAACCAGTCAACACAAATGCAAACCAAATAGAAAATAAGGCATTCACCCACAGAAGCACAATCATCATAACGCAACAGATTTTGACGTGGAAACCCAAATGGGAAAAACCACAGTGAGATGAAACTCACAAGTAACTATCTGCAAAATAGCAACCAAACTGGTTAAGGTCATACAATGTTGTTTACCAGATCAAATCCTGTTAGGAAACTTAATCTCTGTTAGGAGATAAGTCCAATTAAAGACTACCTTGTGAGAGGATTTCAGATCCACAGTTGTGAACCACCTTGTTAGAGGATTTACAAAGGCTTTGCCAGGCCTACCTGGTTAAGGGTTACAGACTTGTCAAAGATGTGAGTAATCAACAAGTGAGTGATCTAAATACTAGCACAGTATACTTGGTTAGATCCTTGATAGCTCATTGTTAATGCATTTCAGCATTACTTCAGTCTTCAATATCTTCACACTCTGTTTCTTCACACAAACCTAAACTTCTTCTATGATCGCACATGCAAAAACTTCATCAACCACACAAAAACCCTAGGTTCAGTGCATCTGGACACATTTGGTAACATGACACAGAATCATCATCAAAGTGTTGGTGGATGGTGACTCATCACAAAAAAAAACATACCGGTTGGTAACTTATCACAGTATTACTGGTTGATAATCATCATAGAGTAATACCGGTTCAAATATTAAACCGATTAACGGTTGACAAAAATGAAGACTGGGAAAATGATAATTGCCGCTTTAGTTCCTTCGTACCACTTAAGGTCTTCATACCACTTGGGATCGGTAAACACTTTCTGCAAAACACCAATAGTCTAAAGACTATAATACATAATATCGGTTTGGAACAAATATCGATTGAGCATAACTCAAACATACAAAAAGTGATCTCAAAGTAGGTGTGTGTCCACCAATGACAATCACAACATCATCATCAAAAATTTCAATAGAGAATAGGATAAAGAGAGGGAGAGGGAGAGAGAGAGAAAGAATAGGAGAGAGAGAGAGAGAGTACGGGGTAGGAAGAGAGGAATAGAATAGGATAAAGAGAGGGGGATGGAGAGAGGGTTAGAGATGGAGAAAGAAGGGGATAAGGATAGAGGGAGGGAGGGAGATTGGAAAAAGGAGAGAGAGAGAGAGAGAGAGAGAGAGAGAGAGAGAGAGAGAGAGAGAGAGAGAGAGAGAGAGAGAGAGAGAATAGGATAAGGAGAGGGGGAAGGAGAGAGAGGGGAGAGATAGAGGAGATTGGGAGAGAGGGAGAAGGGGAGAGAGAGGGGAAGAGATAGAGAAGATGGGGAGAGTGGGAGAGAGAGGGTGGAGATGGGGAGAATAGGATAAAGAGAGGGAAAGGGAGATAGAGAGAATAGGAGGGAGAGAGAGAGAGAGAGTGAGATAGAGAGAGAGACAAAGAGACGGAGAGAGATAGAGAATAGGATAAGGAGAGGGGGAGGGAGAGAGAGGGGGAGAGATAAAGGATATTGGGAGAGAGGGAGAGGGAGAGGGAGGATGGATATGGGGAGAATAGGATAGAGAGAGATAGAGAGAGAGAGATAGGAGGAGAGGGAGATAATAGGATAACGAGAGGGGGATTGAGAGAGATGGGGAGAGAGAGAAGAGATTGGGAGAGAGGGAAAGGGAGGGTGAAGATGGGCAGAATATGATAGGGAGTGAAGGGAGAGAAAGAGAGAGAGATAGAGAGAGAGAGAGAGAGAATAGGATAAGATAACGAGCGGGGGGAGAGGGAGGGGGAGAGAAAGAGACAGAAGGGGGAAGGGTGAGAATAGTATAGGATAACAAGAGAGAGAGAGAGAGAGAGAGGGAGGGAGGGAGGGAGAGGAATAGGGAGAGAGAGTAGGAGAAGGAGAGGGTGAGAGACATGAGGTAGAGAGAGAATGAGAAGGAGAAAAGGGTGAGAGACTTGATAAAGAGAGATGAGATAGAACTCAAGGAGGATAATTAGGGCTCAAAATAGATAGAGATGGTGATGGGGGAAGGAAGATGAGAGAGAGAGGAAAAGAAGAGAGACATACATGTATACGAACATATATACATATATCTATATAAATATATGTATATAATATAATTATAGATATGCATATATACATACATAAACATATATTATATATGTATGTCTATACACATGTTTAGTAAATGCTAAGTTTACAAGCATACATTATTATGTCTTCATAACCCGTACAAGTTTTGTGAAACACAAAATAATAGTTTTAGTTCTACATAGCCCATACAGGTTATGTAGAACTGCAAATAGTAGTTTTTGTTTTTCAAAACCCATGCAGGTTTTGGCTTGGTAAGAGGGTTGGAAAACAACCAGGTAAGGCTTGGAAGCCCATTTCCCCCCCATTTTTGTCCCTTTACACATTTTGTCATCTTCCAACATGATTTCTTGACTTCATCATCATCAGGTTTATAAATGATCAAGTGGGTATCTCTAAAATTACCACCATGATCTCACACGTCTTCTCAGTTTTATGACCATATAATTTTTTCTATTTTTTGACAATATTATCATAGTAAACTTTAATTTTCTTTACTGGTTCCTTGAAAATCCTCACAAACATATGTCTACCATTTTTTTAATAATTTTTTATATACTTGACTAAATTAAAAATAAATTACATATTATTGTTCTACACTAGATTCTATATACTTTTAAAAAAAGAAGTTTGCATTTTTTATTATTTTGATGCAAGTTATGCCCAACGCACGAACAAGTACCAAATTTTCAAGATGCGATCACTTCAAAAAATCATTAAAAAATAAATACTTGATGGAAGATTACAAAAAAATACACAACTTCTAGATCTCACTCTTACCTATCATCCTACTAAAGGGTTTGGAAAAATACTAAATCTAACTATTTATTTTGTCCAATGCACAAAAATAGATATGTTATGTTTTCCTGAAAAATCAGGAACATTTTTTCATGTGTGAGAGGTTTGACCCTCTTAATCTTATCCAATTTTAAAAACCTTTAGTAGTTTAGAAACTAGATTCAGAGCACTACAATTCTTATTCTTTCTCCAACTCCTAGTTTTGAGTCCATGACCTTCAAATATCTCTTTGAAGTTCAGGTTTACCTATTTTTAGAAAACAAAAGTGGCCACTTATACCCCCCTTTTTTTTCACCATCTTGGTGCACTTACTAATGAGGAGGCAACAAACCAGAAGGAGGTTAACCTTGAACCAAACAATCTCTAAGGTTCACAGACTCAATCGGTAATTCTTATTTCCAAATATCCTTACACAACACAAAGTCAAGCAATGGTTCAATGACACCAAACAACACCTTGGAAAAAACCAAGGCTCCACTATGTCAACTTACAGACAACTAGCACTTCTCAAGTTTTTGTGTGACTACACACACCTTTGCATACAATGAGTGGGCTTCTACTCGGCTTAAAGGTTTGAATGGCCCACTTGACTAATTCAATACAAGAATCCTTGGAGGGTGTTCTCACAACACCTAAACACAAATGAAATGGCATTTCATGGTTTAGTTCCACCAGACCATCAATTTTGACTCACTCGCCCACAAACTTGAACTGGTTGCTATTAGGCCTCCTTTTGAAGGAATTGGGTGATAACTTTTGACACCCTAAAGTTCTAAGAAAACAAATAATATTTTCGGATACCCTTTTGGGAGTTCTCCATAATATCTAAGTTTTCGATACCAGATCAACTTGAAAATATTCCAACCAGTGCTACTGGATGACCATCACTGACCATGAAATTTTATGTAACCTCCAAATTACTCTTCTACCACATACAAACCCTTTCCCAATGCTCTACCTCTCAATTATCATGTACTGCACTCATCAAATCAATCGGTCACACAGAAAGGACAGACCTAGGGTTAGTTCTCCATCCTCTTCACCCTGTTGTATCCTCTTAATAGCTTTGGGTACTAACATATGATACAGTGTCCTATCATCTTCTATAATGGTAAAGTGTTCAATTAAGGACTGATAGGCCAAAACTCATTATTACAGTCAAACCCTGGGGGTTTAAGAGTTTTAGCCTACCTGGTAGAGATTTTCTTGTAGAATCATGGGGAAACGATCACTTCAAGACTTCACACTAGAATAAAAACAAAGGTAAAACAATCTAGTTACATGATCTATGCCATGAGCATTCTTACCAATCCACCTTCAGTATGTAATCAACAAAAATTAGATGGTTTTTTTGAGTTCTCAACAGTTCTTGATGCTTCAATTTCTTTCCAAATCAACTAACACAACCAACATACATTCTTCAGTGTTTGGGACCTTTAAAGGTGTTTCCCAAATGACCACAACCTCCTCCAACCTCTTTTCAACTGAACTGACTGTTGGACAATCACAACTTACAAAAAGTGCAAAATTGTCAAGAGAACAGATTGATAATATGACAACTTTTGCATAATTCAACCAACTTAGACTCTAGACTGTCATAGTCCCCCAAAATGATTACATTTGATTCTAAAGCATAAAAAATGACTCAGATAGACTTTTGGTCACTTGATACTCAATTTAGACCATTGTGACCCTTTTGACTCAATTTGCTCTACCAGACTCAAGATGACAATTTGACCCAAACATGGACAAACTTGTCACACTCTAAGACATTGAATTAAAAAAAGGACCCATAGGGTCTTATTAAATTTATTCTAACTAATATAAAATAATCTTGTTCCTAGCTCATTCCTTCATGCATAGGTGCTCCTGCACCATACTCTCCAGGTGAAATTTGTCTCAAGTCCTCTTAGAGACTAACTGCTGTAAATCACCACCCTGCTTCTTGATATCTTCCTCCAACATCCAGGTAGCTTCAGAGTCAAGAAGGCCCTGCCATTTAACTAAGTGTGCAAAATAGGTCTTGTGCCTTGTTTTCTTGGCTTCTATGCTAACCAAAATGCACTCCATTTTAGGTGGTTCCTTAGGTGGTAAGTTTTTTATCCATTCTTCACTTTCCTAAACAAATTCACCTGCACATTCGCCTACAGTAGGACTCCTATACAATGTTAGATCATAAACATTAAAGATAGGTGAAATAGAAACAACATCAAGGAATTCAATTTTGTAAGCATTAGGACCATATTTATCCTAAATTTTACAAGGTCCAATTCTTCTCATCATTAACTTGCTATGGATTCCCTTTGGCAATTTGTCCTTGCTGAGATGAACCATAACCATGTCACCCACTTGATACTGCACATCTCTCCTTCTCTGATCCACTCTTGCTTTAACCTTTTGATTGTTCTATTGTAGGGTATCTCTGACTTGTTGATGCACCTTTTTCATAGCCTCTGCAAATTCATCAACATGTCCACTCTTTTTGTCCAACCCCTGGACATCTATCAATCCAAAGACTCCTCTTGGATGACTACCATACACTATCTCAAAAGAACTTAGACTAGTACTCTTGTTTGTTGAATCATTATAGGCATACTCTACCTGAGGTATTACCACATCCCAACTACTTCCATGCTCCTTTTTCAAAAACCTAAGAAAATTTTCCAATGAGCTATTCACAACTTCAATTTGGCCATCGGTCTGAGTGTGATAAGCTGAGCCAAAAAAAAAATTTGTAACCAACTTTTTCCACAAGGTTCTCCAAAAATGCCCCACAAACTTGTTGTCTGGTCAGATACAATACTCAAAGGCAACCCATGGATTCTAATAATTTCTCTGAAAAACAATCCTGTAATATAGCTAGCATCATTTGTGGTTTTACAAGGAATAAAGTGAGTTATCTTAGTGAACCTATCGACCTTAGAAAAAACATTGTCATGACCTATCTTTGCCTTGGATAATCCCATCACAAATGACATACTCAAACTTTCCCATGGTCTACTTGGTATAGGAAAAAGCTGGTACAATCCTACATTGGTTGAGACCCCCTTTGCTTGCTAGCATACAATACAACTCTCCACAAACTTTCTGATATTAGTCTGCATCTTTGGCCAAAAGTAAAATCTCCTAACTAGGTCCAAAGTCTTATTTAGCCCAAAGTGACCTCCTAAACCACCACAAATGTTTCTCCTTTACTACATTATCCCTCATTGAACATCTAGGGATACATAATTGACACCCTTTGAACAAAAGACCATCCTGCAAGGTATAGTCTGAAAAATCTCCATGAAAATCATTTGCAGACTCATAACATACCTTATATATTTCCTTGAAATCTTGGTCCTCTTCATACAATCCTTTGAGTGCTTCAACACCCATACTTTGCAACTACACTTCCTACACTATCAACACCCTCCTTCTTAGAGCATCTGCAACCTTATTGGCTACCCCTTTCTTGTGCTTGATGATGAAGGTGTATGCTTGAATAAAATCAACCCATTTTATATGTGTATGACTGATTTTCTCCTGTCCATTCCAAAAACTCAAAGCATGATTGTCAGTATACACAATAAACTCCTTGGGAAGAAAGTAATGCCTCCACTTTTTCAGAGCTTGTACCATTGCATACAACTATAAATCATATGAGGAATACTTCCTCTTTGCTTCATTTAGTTTTTCATTGAAAAAGGCCACCGGTATCCCCTCTTGGCTCAATACCACTCATATAGACAAACCACTTGCATCACATTCAATGGTGAAGACCTTACTGAAATTAGGCAATACTAGGACTATGTACTTGACAACTTTCTATTTTAAACACTCAAAACTCTTATCTTCTTCTTTGGTCCACACAAACTTCACCTTACCACCACCCTTGATAGTTTCTAACATAGGTGCACAAATATCACTATAATTTCTAATGAATTTCCTAGAAAATGTTGCCAATCCACGAAAATTTCTTACTTCTCTGGTTGTCTTAGTTGTTGGCCAGTTTAGAATAGCCTCTACCTTGGAAGAATCCATCTTCTAGTCACCCTTAGAGATGATAAATCCTAAGTACACCAACTCCCGCTTCATTAAGTCAAACTTTTCTAAATTTATCATTAACTTATGCTCCTAAAGCCTCTTCAAAACTATCTCCAAGTGTTTCAAGTGCTCCTCCTTGCTCTTACTGAACACCAATATGTCATCAAGGTAGACTACCATAAAATTCCCTATAAACTCCTGCAATACTTCATTCATTAGTCTCATAAAGGTGCTAGGGTCATTTTAAAGACCAAAAGGCATCACAAGATATTCATACAACCCTTCATTGGTTTTAAATGCATTCTTCCATCCATCCCCCTCTCTTATCCTTATCTAATGGTACTCACTATTGAGATCAAGTTTAGAGAAATAGGTAGCTTCCCCTAAATAATCTATTAGGTCCTCTATCCTTAGAATAGGAAACCTATATCTAATGGTTATCCTATTGGTAGCCCAAGAATTACTACAAAGCCTCCATTTCCCATCCTTCTTTGGGGCTAAAACAATAGGTACTGCACATGTGCTAAGGCTCTTTCTTACCAACCCTTCATCTAGGAGTTCTTGAATTTTCCTAGCTATCTCTTCATTCCATTGTGGGTTCATTTTATATGCTTCCTTATTGGGAAGTAATGCTCCCATTATGAGGTCAATCTAATGACTAATATCTCTGATAGGTGGTAAGGAATCAGGTATATCTTCCGCAACCACTCCTTTGTACTGGTCTACAGTTCCCTAATCTCCTTAGATACTACCTCACTCACACCCTTCTTCCTTTCTTCCTTGGGCTTCACAATCAAAGAAAAACCTACTCCACCTTCCCCCATTAGTGTATCAAGGAACTATTTTTCCCCTACCATCATCACACTAGATCCTACATGCTATGGATCCCCTTCTACTACTGACTATATCCTAAAGGTCACACCATCCTTCTGGAAGGAGTAAGCATTCTTTTCTCCATCATGATGAGCCTTTCTATCAAACTGCCATGGTCTACCAAGAAAAATATGGCAAGCATCCATTGGAAGGATGTCACACAAAATTTTATCCTGATATCCCCCAATACTGAACTCTACCAATGTTTGCTCATTGATGAGTATGTGTTGCCATTTGTTCAACCAACTAACCCTATATCGACAACTATGGGGTATTCTCTCCAAGTTTAACTTGTTTACTTCTTCCAAAGATACAATATTATCAATAGGCTCTAAATCTATGACAAATTGACAAACCTTACCTTAAATCTTGCAGTTGACTCTAAACAAAGCCTTTCTTTGGTGTGGCTCAGCCTTCACTAGTTCCTTGAGCAGGGTCATCTTGATCATCAGGTTATCTCCCATCTTTGATGTCAAATTCACTTTAGGAGACGTCACACTCCTTGCATATTCTTGAGTCAAAGTGGTTCTCCTCTCACTACAATGAGAATTTGAGGCCTTCTCTAAACACTTGTAGGTCAGGTGCCCCATCTGATTGTAGCTATAGCATCTCATATTGGAGAACTTGGATCCTCTCCATGATCCATTTGTCCCACCTCTTCCATTAGGTCTTCTCCCATGGTATCCTCCTCTTCTAATTGAGTCCCTAACTTGCTCTCCTTGGCTAGACTCACCACTAGACCTTTGGTTAGGACTTCTTCCTCCAAAAAACCCTCTGCCTCTAAAAATTCTCCCTCCTTTACCTCTATTACTCTGCTCACTTCTTCTCTTTAGTTTCTCTTATGCCCTTAGGGCCAACTGAAAACACTTGTTCACTGTCTTCAGTGCCAAGATGTTGATCTCATCTTGGATGTTCATCTTTAGGCTGCTCAAGTACCTAGCCACTTTCTCTGACTCTTCTTCTTGTCTCTTTGATCCGAGACTAATTTTATGAAACTCCTTTGTATATTCATTCACATCAAGGTCTCTATGTCTGAGGTTCTGCAATTTTCTATACATCTGCACTTCATAGTCAATGTGCGTGAATTGTGCCTTGACTTTAGCTTTCATCCTTTCCCATGAGGTTATAATACTTTTTCCCTCCTTAACTCTCTCCCCTTGAACACAGTTCTACCATGTAAGAGAAGACCCTTTCAACCTTGCCTTTGCCAACTTAACTCTCTTATCTTCAAGGATTTATTTGCACTCAAAATGACTCGTCAATGCCTCAATCCAGTCTATCACCTCTTCTGCTTTCATACTTCCACTATATATAGGCAACCCATCAATGGTGTCCCTATTGACTGACCTCAAGGCATCTACAAATGTCCTATGATATGCAGTTGTCTCCTCTACTCACTTATAGGATTCCCCATCTTCTTTATCCCCTTCTTCATCAATGTCACTTACATCTTCCTTATCCTTAGTCTTTTTCAATTCTTCAAGCTTGGACTCAAGCATCTCTTCAATCAAATTATTCACCGCATCTTGTGACATACTATTAGGAGGCATTCTATTAGCCCCTATCTCAATCTCTTCCTATGACATGCACTAAGGCTATGCCACCCAAGTGATCTTCAAAATCTTGCTCTGATACCAATATGATGAGGAGGCAACATACTGGAAGGAGGCTAACCTTGAACCAACCAATCTCTAAGGTTCACAGAATCAACCGGTAATCCCTATTTCCAAATATCCTTACACAACACCAACTCAACAATGGTTAAATGACACCAAACAACACCTTGGAAAAACCCAAGGCTCCACTATGTCCACTTACAAACAACTAACACTTTCAAGTTTTTGTGTGACTACACACACCTTTGCATACAATGAGTGGGCTACTACTAGGCTTAAGGGTTTGACTAGCCCACTCGACCAATTAAATAAAAAAATCCTTGGAAGGGTATTCTCACAACACCTGAACACAAATGAAACAACATTTCATGGTTTAGTTCCACCGAAACATCAATTTTGACTCACTCGCACACAAACATGAACCGGTTGCTATTAGGCCACCTTTTGAAGGAATCAAGTGATAACTTTTGACACCCTGAGGTTCTAGGAAAATAAATTATATTTTTTGGATACCCTTTTCGGAGTTCTCCATAATATCTCAGTTTCTGATACTGGATCAACTTGCAGATATTTCAACCAGTGTTGCACTAACAGACCTAATAGGGCTTTTAGACCTATTTGACTAAACGCCTTTCACCAACTAGTTTGGTTCTCCTAATAGGTGACCATCACTGACCATGAAATGTTAGGTAAACCTCCAAAGTACTATTCTACCACTTTCAAACCCTTTCCCAGTTCTCTACCTCTCAATATTCACGCATTGCACTCATCAAACCGGTCTGTCACATAGAGATTCCATACCTAGGGTTAGTTCTCCATCCTCTTCACCCTATTGTATCCTCTTAATGGCTTTGGGTACTGACATATGATATATTGGCCTATCATCTCCTATAATGGAAGAGCATTCAGTTAAGGATTGATAGGCCAAAACCCATTATTGCAGTCAAACCGTAGGGGTTTAAGGGTTTTAGGCTACCAGGTAGAGATTTGCTTGTAGAATGGGGCAGCGATCACTTCAAGAATTTAAACTAAAATAAAAACAAAGTTAAAGCAATCTATTTACAAGATCTATTCCATGAGCATTCTTACTGATGCCCTCCTAAATGGCACAAGGTTAGTCTATGATCAAAGAACACAAAACACACAAAACATTAGTGTTAGTCAATCTAAAACTAAACATATGAAGGCATTCCAAGAGAGACACAAAGAGACATGCTAATATATCTAATAAGTAAAACAAAGATCATGAGACATCTCCAACTGCCTCTTAGCATGGCCTTAGCTTCTTCTCCCTTGTTCCTCTCCTCTCCAAGTTCCAAAATAGTGTAGCTCTCAGCAGCTTTTTGCACTATGGATGCTTATGGAGGATTGAGATTGTAGTATAGCTCTAAATGTGAAATAAAAAGCTAATACTAATGCTAAAATGATGTATTTTAACCAAAAAGACAAGATGTTAGATTTCTTATGCTAAAATGCTCTCTAAAATGTCTATAGCTTAGATGCATACAAGTTTTCAGGATCTGGATTATGAAGGAATGGGCTCTATTTATAGGAAAAATGGAGCAGTGGATGGCCAGGATTGAAAGGTTTAATCAAGGGTCAAGCTTGAAAGTTGGGGATCCATGTGCACAATTGGCACCAATGAAATGATGACAAATGTCAACATATGGTTGGGTTGAGAGAAGAGGTTGGAGGCATTAAAGGCCTGAGAAGACCTCATGTTTATCTAAAGGCTAAGGGTCAAGTCTAAATTAAGATTACCCACTGGATTAGGAGTTAATGCAAGGATAAACCTTTGTGCAAATGATTAAGAGATAATCATGGTCAAAGCATTAAATGCTTGATGAGACCCTTGGGTTGGATAGAGGTTGAGTCAAAACAAATGTTTTAACCATGTGGGAGGGTTTGAGTTAACCATTAATGGTTATTGGAGACTTTGTGGATTAAGTGGTTGAAGGTTGGAAGCCTTCAATGGTTATCAAAGACTTTGAGCCATTTAGTGGTTGAAGGTTGAAAGCCTTTAATGGTTATCAAAGACTTTTAGACTTTGAGAAGTGACTCCATTTTGCTTAGGAATGTGACAATAATTAGGGGATGGATTAGGCTAATTAGGAAGGGGTTAGAAGAATCTAGAAGGGGATTAGATTTTGCAAGTGGATTTGGTGGGTGAGGGAAAATAGGATTTTATTTAAAATAAAAATTCATTTATTTCAAAATGTGTGCAAGTTGCATTTGTAGGAAAATGCAAGTGGGGGGGGATAATGATTTAAATAAATGTTTTATTTAATTTATTTAAAAGAGGAATAGGGGGATTTAATTAAATAAATAGATTTTATTTATTTAATTGATTGTGAATTTGATTTAATGAATTAATTAAAATAAATTAAATAATTTATTTAATTAATAGAAGAATGTTTGGAGATGAATTAATTAAATATTAATTTAATTAACTGATGGCTAGTGGATTTTTAATCAAATAAATACGAAATATTCATTTAATTAAAATGGACAAATTTATGTGACTACACTTACCAATCCACCTTTAGTATGCAATCAACATAAATTAGACTGTTTTTTCGAGTTTCCAACAGTTCTTGATGCTTCAATTTATTTCCAAATCAACTAACACAACCAACATACATTCTTCAGTGTTTGGGGCCTTTAAAGGTGTTTCCCAAATTACCACAACCTCCTCCAACTTTTGTTTAGACTGAACTGACCATTAGAGAATCACAACTTACAAAAAGTGCAAAATTGTAAAGACAACAAATTGACAATATGACAACTTTTGCATAATTCAACCAACTTGGACTCTAGACTATCATAGTCCCCCAAAATGATTACATTTGATTCCAAAACTTCAAAAATGACTCAAATAGACTTGTGGTTACTTGATCCCTCAATGTAGACCATTGTGACCCTTATTGACTCAATTTGCTCTACTAGACCTGAGATGACAATTTGACCCAAACATGGACAAACTTGTCACACTCCTAAGACATTGAATTATAAAAAGGACCCATAGGGTCTTATTACATTTCTTCTAACTAATAGAAAATCAACTTGTTCCTATCTCATGCCTTCATATGTAGGTGCTCCTACACCACTTACCTAGAAAGGTCAATGAAATTACTCTCCTCAAAATTGTCTATAGTGTTATGAATCTGATAGTCTCTGCTAGTCATTGTCAGAAGTTTGTGGTTCATATTTAAAAGGTCTTGGCCTTGAACTTTGACCTTTGTAGAATGTAGGTGAAGAGGTATTAATTACATATCAATCTCAATGTCATCCCAAGACTAGTCAGAAGGTGAAGGTGAATCCCACTCCCACTAATTTGAATCAGATCCACTTTATTCTTGCATCCTTTCAATTTGTTCATATATGTTGGGAATGACTACTCTTGTGCAACTGGTGGAATAATTTTCTCTGTTACTTTTTATGTGATCACCTCTTCTATTGTGATTGATGAAACAACCTCTATTGGTGTTTCTGATAGTATAACTTCCTCTAATTTATTTGATGAAGCAACATCTTCTGATGATGGGAGTATTGTCTCTCATGGTGTAATTATTGCTCTTGTTGATGGTGAACATGCATTTAATTTCTCTATGAACCCTAGTCCAATCTTGTCCATAGAACTCCTGAAAGTAGGTAAGATTGGTTCCACCATACCTTCCTCTATTTTTCCTATAGGTCCAGTTCCTTTAAATCCCTTTTCAGCATAATGAGAAAGCCTTTCCCATATCATTTTCTAGGTATTTGGATATTTTGTGCTTTTGTTCTTGTTTCTTCTTCATCCTTGTACAACCTATTTAGAATGTCCTTGTCTTCATCTTCTCCCGATAATGTTTTTGCTACTCTAATAAAGGTAACATTATAAATTATGTGAGGTTTGGATACTTGTTATCGTGATGTGGATGGTCTTTCATATGATTGAGGTGAGAGTGATAATTGTGCAAGAGCCAGTGAGTGTTCAATATAATAGTCCCCTATCCCTTTGTCTTTCAATTTGAGCTTCTTCTCAAATTTGGCCAAAATAGTTGTCATATGACCATCCATGTTAGAAGCACCGTATATAGAAGACTCTTGTGCATTTTGTTGATTACGTACACTTTCTTGATGTGACGCACTTTCTTAATTTGGGGGAGAAGTTTTAGGAGCCTCCCCATTGTGTGGAACAATAACATTCGACATGGGTTTGAGTGAGTTACAATGTGGAAACAAATTTGGATCCCCAGAATAACAACCTCTTTCCCATCACAAGAAAACTTCAGGCACTAATGGTAAATAGATGACACTTCTTGCATCTCATGTATCCATGACCTACCTAGGAGTATATTATGACAAATTCAAGTCCGAGACATGGTGTACTGTGCTCTTTTGTATAGGTCCCTCTTTGATAGGTAGTATCACCAATCCTTTTGAGGATCTTTCTGCATCATCATAGGCTTTTATGATGATCTTTCTCCTTGGGTCCACAACATCTTCTAAATATCCTAATGCTTTTACTAAGTTCAATGTATAGATATTTAGGCCAGCCCCTCCATCTATCAAGACACATTTGACACAATTATTATGGATCATGACCTCAATATGAAGCAAGAGATTATGCAAGTGATTTAAAGTCATGTCATCTTCTTTTGAAAATGATAAATAGTGAGGGGCAATTAGGTGCCCCACCATGGCTTGGAATTGTACCACATCAAGATTATTTGGTACAGATGTTTTGACTAGGGCCTTTTCCAAAATATACTTGTGAGTAGGAGAGAGATTTAGCAACTCTAATATATATATTTGCACCAAAATTATTTGAAGTTGGTCTACAATATTGTATTGAGAAGTGGATGACATTGATGGTGAGACTCCTTTTAAAGTTGTGATGTTAGGGTTGTTTCTTTGATTGTTACCTTAATTCTTATTTTGATTGTTGTTAGCGAAGGAGTGGGTTGTTAGATTGAATGCGGATTGTTTAGGTGTGATATTGTGAGAATAAACAATTCCATCATTTACCACATTCTTGTTTCTCATCCAAAACTTTGGTTTCCCATTGTTGGAGTTGTTGTTGTTGCTGGAGGAACCCCTATTATCTTTGTTTAATCTGAGTTCCCCTTTCTCAACCATTGCTTCCTCAATTTGAATTGCATTTTCAATCAATTTGTAAAATGAAGGAGGACATTGTGTCTTCAATTGACATGTCATCTCACTAACCAAATTGTTTATGAAGATAGCCATCTTTTCTTTTTCCAGTATACTACGTGGGTACTTTGAGACTAATCTCCTCCATCTTTGTAGAAAAGTCAAGAATGGTTCTCCAATCTTTTGTTTTGTGTTGCATAGATCTAGCATTGTTACTTCATGTTTAATGTTGTAGGAGAATTGCATGATGAACCTATTTACTAATTCTTCAAAGGATCTAATGTCGATGGGTAGTTTAGAGAACCACTCTGTGGCTTGTCCTCCTAAACATTTTGGGAATAATCACATCATGTATGTCTCGTTGTGTAAAAATTACATACTCAGTATAGAATTCCCTTATATGATCTTGTGGATCCGAGTCACCCATGTACTTTTCATACTTGGGTATTTCACTATTTGGGGGGATGGAATCATGTAGAGCCTCCTGTCAAAGGGGTAAAGACATATGTTCTACAATGAGTACCTTTGTGTGGTAGTTCCATGCTACATGTCCTAGATTTGTTGTTGTAATGCTTTCATTTGTTGTGTGAGTGTAATAAGTGAGTTATTCTCATTGTTGTTATCATGATTGTTAGTATTATAGTGGTGTGTTCTCGCATCTTCTCTTGTCTCATGGTGATGTTGTGTTAGCTGGTCAATATCGAAATCCATAGGAATCTTAATGCCTTTACTTGCTAGCATGAGAAAGTATTTTTCCTTGTCGGATTCTATGAATTTTTCCATGAGTTTTTGGAACCAACATTTTGTTGGGCCTCTTAGATTAGTTCCTCAGTTATTTCATCTTCGCTAGCATCCATATATGTGTAAAAAGGGTTCATTTCTCTATGCCCCATGATTGGTTGCAATTGTGCTTTCTATTCTCTATGTCTTTGAGCTCAAGTCGTAACTGGCATATGAATGATTTGTTAAAATACTCAATAGGTGATTAGTTTTTGAGGCAAATATGCCAAGTTTATTTGACCACCTTGATTGAGAGATTGGGAAAACCCTGATATTTGTTCCAAAGCATATGTTCTCAAAGGTTCTTCTTCAAACTTATTATCATGACCGCATAGATAATCACAATAGTGGTGTAGGAATGTGTGATGTTTTAGTAAGAGTGCGGTTAATGTAAAGAAATTGTTGGCATTTGCATGAATATTGCATTAATGATATGTTATGTTGTCATTGATGTCAATTAACTGGTAATGATATTGTTGTAATATTATTTTGTAACTGGTAGGAAGAGATAGTGAAAGGAACTGTAACCGGTAGGTAAGTTTGTGGAGTGAACCGATATTGCTAAGTATTGGAGAGTTGAACCGATAAACCCTACCTATTCATTTGATAAACCCTAACCAATTAAGTTTGGTAAGTTGGTTATAATTTTTTATGATCTGATGATGAGCAGTAATGATTATGACATGTATGTATATTGTATGAAGAGAGTTTCAAAGTGGTTTTGGTGCGTTGAGGTAACAATTTTTGTCTAGGGAATGAGCAAGTATATTGCATGTAATGCAAAGCATGTGATGAGTTACTGAGTTCAACGAAGTGGTGATCAAGGAGTGATCAAGGATTTCTTGAATGATGTGTAGAGATTGTTATGTAATCCAATGGTCATACTTGAACCGACTTGTTTGTAATCTCTATGAGAGAATTAGGTTTTTGTTGTATTACCGACCTAGTTGATTTGTTTATAAGGTCGATGAGTTGTTTAGTTTCAGAGTTGGTAAAGTTTTAGTTGAGTGTGTGGTTGCCGAACTAGATGATGTATTTGCAGTTTGAGTAAAGGAAGATAGGATCATGAAAATGATCTAAACAAGAAGTGTAGTGCTATTGAAACAAATCAGCAAACCCCTATTGTTTTCTAACAATTACAATAGATTGAAATCCCCTAACTGGGTAATCTCTAACAAGCTTGGTTTTATTCAAATCCTCTAACAAGGTGGTCCATTAGCTTGGATTTCAAATCCTCTATGGAGGTTACTCCTCATAGGGTATTGCTTCTTACAATGCATTATAGTCAATCCCTTAATCGGGTGGTCGCTAATAGGATCTGTTCTTAATATGAAATTTTTTAAAGCTTTAACAGGCTTGGCTCCTATTATCACTATTTAAAAATGGGTTTTACTTTCCCATAAATCAGCTAAGTTTTGAAATTTTGAATAAGACATGCTATCAGTTGCTTCAGCTCTGTGTTAGGTCTTAAGGGTTTAGGGTTTTAATTTTAATCGTTCAATGTTTTATCAAAAAACCCTCTGGTTTCTATTTCTTCATTACTTTATCCACTAAAGTAATGGGTCTCAGGTTCGTAGGAAGTGTCCCCCATTATCATTTGCCTAGGTGGTTGTCGAATTAATTGAAAAATTTATGCCTTATGTCTTTTCTTCTTAATATTGTTGGGTCTGGTAAGTTGTGCGCAGTTCTTAGGAAGATCTATGGTTTTCGCTATTTCATTAGGCGAAGTTGTGCATGGTTTAAGATCCACAAAATGGTGAAAAGGAAATGTGTTCTAAATGGTGATTTTGGTCTGGTTTAAAGAGGTTTCATCTCTTCCAAGATCCAATGGTTGGCGTTATTTCATAGCCTAAACTTGCAAGTGAAATACCTTTCATGAAATGGCAAAAGTGTCTGGTGGGACCCTGCATGTGAGGATTTTCTAAGGGACTAAAAGGTGATCAAGTCCAATCTGATCTGATGGTTCGCGTTGTTTCGCAAGATGAAAATGCTTGACAGTTATCTTTTGTGAAGTGGTGAAATGACATGGCACTCCACGTAGATGGTCCAACTGGTCGAGAGGGTGAGTAAGATGGTGGCACGTGGCAGAGGTCACAATAGTTAGCAAGGCGGGTCTAAGGGTTAAAAGAAGGTGGGTCCTAGAGGTGAGTCATGCCACAGGAAAAGAAGTACAATCAAATACAGGTGGCAAGGGAAAGGTAGAACCTAGTGTTTTCTCTCAACAAATGGAAGACTGACATGTCAGCTTTGAAAGTGACTAGATGCCAGGTGTTTGAGGTTGATTCGGAGGGCCCATGTCTACCAGAGTCAGTTCCAATTGTTAAAGTATCGAGCAAGTAGCAAATAATCTGATGGTCTGCGTGAATTCGCAAGGGTAAGATGCTCATGCTTTATGCCCTGCGAAATGGTGAAAAGGTTTTTCATCCCCAAAGACAGATAAAACATGAGGATAAAGGAGGATCAACTTTGTTTTGATCCAATGGCCAATGTTATTTCGTGGTTGCGAGGTGCTTGAAGGATATGCTTCGCGAAATAGAGAAAGTAAAAGGGGTTTGTCCAGGTGTCGAGTTAGATGGTGACGTGTCCATGGACATGTGGTTTCAGAAGAAAGTTGAGGGCCCACCAAGGTGTAACCGGCAGTAAAAGGGAGAGACACGTGGCTGACGTTGAACTAGGCTTGAACGGTTTTCAAAAACCAGTGGTCGAATGCCACGTAGTAATCAGTAACCAATGAAAAGGTGGCATAAGTAAAGCACGCATAAAGGTTTCCCTTATAAGATGGTCATCTCTGATTTGATCCAATGCTTCACGTTGTTTCATGGCCCAAAGTTGAAATCTATTTAAGCTTCCTGAAATAGCAAAAGACAACTAGCAATCAAGGTAAAGGCATGGTTAATGAAGATGTCAACGGTTTCGGTAAAAGTTAAACACCGAGAAGTTAGAATTTCATCTAACGTCTGGGGCGGTTTCATGAAGGAGAAGTGCTCGAAAGATAAAGTCTGCGAAATGGTGAAAAGGAGGTGGGGCCAGTGCGAAGGCAAGACTATTAAGTTCGTGTAACGCCCGATCAAGTTTCTTTTGATCGGATGGTTGGCGTAATTTCATTTAACGAAATTGCTCAAATGTTATGCTTCGTGGAACAGCGAAAGAGTGAAAGGAAAGAATTACAGGAATGTTGTGACCCGTTGGAATGAAAATTTGAATTCTCTCAGGAATTCAATTCTGAAGGGACGACCAAAGCATGCAAAATCAATGTCACAGTTAAGACCCTGGGTACCATATATGATCTCCTGTCGATTGAGTAAAGGTATCATTCAAAAGAATTTTTGCAGAAGAGCAAATATAGAGCTATTTTTTTCAAATACAGAGCGAGTCAATTCAGTTGCAAAAAGGATTCCTTCGAACTAAACTCAAGTTTTCTTGTACTCTTGTGTGGCCATTTCTTTGTGGTGTTTTAATTAAGGTCTTGATTTGTCATTGAACCATTTGGGGGTAGTATTTTGATTGCTTGCATTTTCAAAATGGCACCTAAGAGAGAATTATCAGGAGAGGGCCATTTGTGATGATTTTCTTGAGCAGTTGACGTTGTCAACTAACCAGGCATCAAAAGTTAAAGAATTAGTGCCTAGAGCTCCTCATTTGAAGGTAGGAGAAGGGCTATATGATAAGGGCAACTAGTTGAGAGATCCATAGGTCAGGTTGTCTGGGTTGCAGTTATTTAAAGTTGGATTCAGAACGAGAAATTCTCCAGCCCCATAGAATAGAATCTGGGAGTTAGATGTAGGGAAGTTGGTAGTTCCACAAGTATTCATGGACATGGATCTATTGACTCAAATTGCACATAATTATGATCCAATCACAAGAAGCATTAGAGACATAAATTGTAAAGTCCTTATTGAAATCAATAATGAAGAGTTCAAAAGTGCTTTTGGGCTCAATGAGTTTACCAATTTTTTGGAACCCATTAACTTCAAATCATTAGCTCAAGTATATGGTGCACAAATGAACCACCTTAGGAGTGGGCCTCTTAAGGAATTTTTTGTCAAGAGAGGTGGGTTGATAGTTGTAGGACCCAACACTCAGGAGCACTTCTCATTGAATCTATTCACCCTCAGGGCTAAGGGAATGTATTAGTCACTCTGCCAGATTTTGGGAGAAGATGTTGAGGCAAATATGCCCAATCACTACTTGTTAATGATTGCTCAGATTTTGAATCCTTCCCTTACAGTAACATTTGATTATGCTTCTTTCATTACTGATGCTATCCATGGAGGATTAATAGGAATAAAAAAAAGGAAGGTGGATAGGCCTTTCGGATGGTATTCACTCCTTATGCATCTATTTTTGTTCAAAGGTGGTGATTACTTTGCAAGTGGACTGGACCTCATAAAAGAGAAAGAGGGAGAAAAGATGCCAGTGCAACTATGGAGCACTATGTTGTCATGGGACAGAGACGATGCTAGTTTCTTAAAATTTGATAAGTCTTTTGCATCAAAGATTAGGACTCTCCTCTGCTTAGAAAACCTAAGAATCCCCAAGGTTCTTTTGGAATTTGTTAGACCAAAAGAATTTGCAAAGAGTATAAAGATTGTTCATAATTGGGGTGATATTTACCTATACCCAGTCTCAACAGTTTTCAGAGTTTTTGGTTTCAGAGGCACCCCATTCTTGTTGCCCTATCAGGTCCCTCTCAAAGTGGGAATTGGAGAAGTCCTCATACAGATTGGTAGTGTACAAGAGGCAGAGCTGATAGGCAGGGTTAAAGGGACTATATTCCCTATGGTTACCATAGCCCATCAATTTATAATAACCAAGGGAGCTTGGAATTATTTTGAATACTTTCTCAAACCTTATCATTTGTCAACCATAGTAGCCAGGTGTGCCGATCCAGAAGACTTCTTCAATGGCATGTTTAGAAAAAGAGTAGTGTGTAGAGGTAGACCCCATCAATTTCAGTTTCCTAAAGACCTCATTAGAAATGAGTTTGATCTAGATGAGCAAGAGTTGAGGAAGGAAAAATGGGTGGCTTATAAGAAAGCCTTAGACTTTGTACATCAGTTTGGTGCAAGCTATGACCCATTGTCTAGCTTTTTCCCTTTTGAGGAGAAAATAAAGTTTTTAATTGTTTGCTTTGAGGATGTGATGCAGACCCTAAAGGCAAAGAGGGAAGTTGTGATTAAAAGAAACCCTGAAAAGGCAAGAATGATTCTAAGTAGGTCTGCCTCCACCAGAGCAATCCCTCTAGGTGACTATACACTCTACAAGAAATCTAGTTATAGTGTGTTGATGCCTACAATAGGGGACCCCTCTACCTCCAAAGGAAAAAGGAAGATACAAGATGTCATTGACATCCAAGAGAGCCCTAAGGAGTAGAGAGTAGGAAAAGAAGTGCAATCAGATACACCCTTGTACTCTCCATCCCAATCCCCTATCCACATAGGAGATGAACATGCAGCAATTGAACAACTGATATAGTCAGGCAGTCTAGGAGAAATTGCCTATACATATGATGAAATAGAAGAGGGGATACCAGAACTGCCCCTCACTGCTGAAATGCACATCACTACCAATGAACTTAAGGGCCAGGAGTGGGATCCTGAGATCAAGCAGGCTAGTGATGACTTCTTGACTGATAACAATTTTGTTACCTCAGGAGCATTTATGCAGTTTGTATGGAAACAAAATATAGACAAATACAATGCAAGATGTGAGAAGAGAAAAGGTAAGCACTCTCACAAAGATCTAGCTCTGGTGGAGGAGGAAATAAAACAAGAAATGATGGAAGAATTTAAGACCATCACTCCTGAGCAAGGAAGAGATATGGTGGCATAGGCTGGAGTGCTTATTCTCCCTGAGTGGGGCATAGCAGATGCCCTGGTTTTGGAGGGAGTGAGGAAGGAAACCAAGCCCATGGAGGGAATTACTTTTAGCAAAGATAATGCTGCACTCATCATGTGGTCTCTCAAGAGAGATGAAAATAAGAGAAGAAAAGATACCCCAGGGTCAAGTTACCTTGGTGGAATGATAGTGAAGAGAGTACAAAACACAGGGGTGGTAGAAGTTGCTAGCACTATGCTAGAGACTGCAAAATTTAGTGTTACAGTAGCATAAAAGGAAGCCAAGGAAAAAGCAGACCTCCAAGTCAAGTTGGAGACAATTTTGAAGGCCTATAATAGTGCTGAGGAGGAGGTAAAAGGTATGGATAGAATCATTGCTAAGTTGCGGAGCCAGTTGATAGGACAGTACCATCAAGGTGAGTCTTCAACACTGATGATCTCCTTCTCTCCTGTATGACCTCCACCTATCAGCCCCATCATTGAGTTGCCACCATCTCCAGCACCTTTTAGCTCCCAAATGATTGAGATTACTCCTCAAGAGCTAGAGAATTTAAAACAGGCTCAGGCATTGTATGCCAAGAAATATGAGGAAAGAGTAAGAGCTACTATTTCAAGTTTTGCAAATAAAATGAGTGCTTCACTGTTACATAATAATATAAGCAAGATTTTGGATATGTGTAATGAGCTCAATGGAGATAAGGCCATTTTAACACCTATTTTTGACAAGTGGAGGCCTAGAGAGCAGGACTTGGAGCTTATTTGTGCATCTTATGATGAAGCAGGGGCCAATCCTATCGTCAAATCCACTTGTGACACCACCAAAGACCTAGTAAAATTAGCAGAAGGGGTGGATAATGCTGATAGAAAAATCAACTTGTACAAAAAGGAGTATGCTGAGCAGGTTTTTGAGTTGCTCCGAGGAGTTTTTGTTAGCCTAGATCAACTGAAGGATAAACAGGTGTGGCTCAAAGAATTAGAGGCCAAACTGTCAGCCAAAATTAAAGGAATTATTGAGTTAGATGATGCTTCCTTCTTTGTTGTGACAATTCAGGAGATAGAGAAAATCAAATCTCATTATGGTTTTCTCAATTCAGAAGTCAACAAGATGAGAAATTCCTAGAAAAGGTTGACCAAGGCTAAGACAAAAGTGATTAATTTCGCATGGCCAACTGATGATGTGTACAATGAATGGACAAGAAAATATGCCATCCAGGATGTAGAGTAGTTAGAGGGCGCTCCTGAACAATTAGAAGAGGTTGCAACCAACCAGCAATTAGAAGAAGCTGTAGAGGTCAAAAAGGACTTGTAACTATTTTTGTAAAAGGCTTTGTAACTTCTTTTGGAAAAGAAATGATTGTAACCAATTCTCCTAGGAAAGTCTGAAGCTATGTGCATCCATATTGTTATAAATGGATACCAAGACTAAGAGTAGAAGGATCGCAAAGAATTGTAAGAAAACATTGCAGAAATTTAGATCTGAGCTTTTCTAAGTTTAATGGAGAATTTTCAAAAGTTTTTGTAATACTTTCTTGAAGAATATATCAATATACAGACCATCGATTCTGAGTAAAAGTTTGTGTCATCTTCAAATGTGCTTGCAATTGTTTACTATTTCATTTTGAATCATCCAGGGTTATTTTGTTTGAATGGGGTTGTAAGGCAATTTTCAGTAGATGTGTTTGCTAGCTTTTCTCTTTAGGAGGGAAATTAAATATGCAGGGATCACTTCTACCAGTAAATTCTCTGTAGGATACTTTGAATCTTGATGAGCATGGTTTAATTTGGTATGCATAAATTCTTATGTGTGTCAGGAATATATAAGGGTTGATAGAAGCCGAGCCAATGGGATGTGTGAAGATATTTTGTTTGGGGAATATTGTTTGAATTTAGATGACTCTATGACCTTGGATAAGGCACTGGTATAGATCAAAGTTTTCTATTACATGTTTTGTAGGTCAAAATACTGAATATGAGTATAATTTTCATTCCTTTGTTTTAGTTATTTTCAAGGTGATTAGATCCACTGGTTTTCTAGACTGGTTTGTTGTGGATTTATCTTTTGAAAGTGTGAATTTAGTTCACGAAGGTATACCCGCCTGGACTCTGAGTAGGTCTGAAGTGTAGAAGGTTAAATCAAATCTTGTCATATGTTGTCCAAAGAGTTTCCTTCCCTTTGACATCTTTCTTGCACAAAGTTTAATCATTTTATCATAAGGATATTGAAGGGAATCAGATTTTGAAGACAACAAAAGTGGCGACTCTGCTAGGGAGAGTCACATTAAGGATCCAAACACAGATTTGTGCTTAAGTTGTGAAGAAAATCATTGTGTTTGTGGAATTCCTGCATATTATTCTAAACGTTGTTTTCATAATTCCCATACTCTTGTGGGTGGCGACTCTGTCATATTGGAACCAGTCCTTGTGAATTATAAATCATTCTAAAAGGAAAACAAGCATAATGCAAGGAGGAAAAAACACTAGATCATTCATGAAGAAGCATCCTCGTGAGACTCTATAGGAAGGTTTACTAGAGCAGTAACGAAGGGGCCAAAAGAGATCAATGTTACATGAACCATCAAATGCCACTTGGGTACAAAAGAATAATAATACTGGTAAGATGCCTGATCGACCTGTTTATGCAAAGTCTAATTCTTCTTCCAGGGATTTTGAACAAGATATATTAGGTTTCCATTCTGGATTGTTTGGAAATATTGATAATGCACATGTTTTAAATCAAGATTTATCCCATGTTAGTGTCTCTGCAAAAGATAGGACTAGTTCAAATGCAATTAGACACTTTGTGCCTAGAACAATTGATGGGAACATTAGTTTGATTGACATAGATCAAGTCAATATATCAGATTCTGAGGAAAATTTCCCTGACGAAGATAAAGTACCCCAAGAAATTGAAGATCTAAATAAAAGAGTTCACCATCTAATTTCCCTAAGAGCCCCAAAGGAAGAAAATAGGGAGAAGGAAGTCAAAGCTAAATTAATGAAGAGAGATAGGCTTCTTAGACAAATAGCTGATCATGAAGTGCTAGCTAAGGAGAAAGAAAAGAGTGATGAGGAAGGCCCTGTGATTAGAGAAATTCTGATCCCCAAAGCCAAGCAAGCATATAGGTCAGTAGTCCAACCAAACAGGGAAGTATTTAGTGATTCTCAGCTTCCTAGGACTAATGTGGATAAAGGAAAATAGAATTGGGTGGATGACAAAATTGAATCTAAAACTATAGAGGAGATTTCTCATAGGTTGTCAGCACATATGAGAGAAATGGAGAGAATGAGGAAAGAAAAAGAGGATCTCCAAATGGAACTAGAGAAAGCTGAATTGGAAGCGGCAAATCAGGAAGTAAAAAGAAAAATTAGTTACTTAAAGGCTCCCCCTATCATGTTTCCATTAGAAGACCTTAGTAAGCCTGATCCTCAACAAGTTTCCCTTCCCCTAGTTAAGATTCAACCTACAGTGCCTGCTAATATAGCCTCAGTGAGTCAAATCCCTGTGAATAGTCAACACACCCAAGTATCTCAGTCTCCAATTCCAAAAGTTAGAATGACCATGGGAAAAAATAATGCTATTACCCCTTTTCAAAGGAGACCAATCAATCTAGAACAATATAGACAATTGTTCTTTGATGGGATCCCAGGATATCCCAATCATGTTCCTACTGAGTTAAGAGATAGACTTCATAAATTTGCTAGGAACAATGCAATTAGTGCTGAGTAACATCTAAAATATTTTGGGGACCTAATAAATGATTATGAGATAGTGGATGAAGATGTTATCATGAAGCTATTTGTCCAATCCCTGGTTGATGATGCAAGAGATTGGTACAGAGGTCTTTCAGTTAATAGCATAGGGTCATGGGAGGATTTTAAAAATTGTTTTCAAGAGTAGTATGGTGATAAGACTAATGTGAGCTTCATGCTCAATGAGTTCAATAACATCAAAAAGTCTGATAATGAAATGGTCACTGACTTCAATGCCAGATTCCAAAAGGCTATGCATAGATTGTACCAAGTGATGAGATTAGATGATAACATGTGTTTAAATACCTACTACAATGCATTTGATTCTAAGATGGCCTATATCTTGAGAGATAAAAATCCACATAACTTGAGAGATGCTTTTAGAATTTCCATTAATGTAGAAAGTAATAGAAAAGCATCGGGGAAGTTGGGAAGAAGAACAGATGGTAGATTATAGCAAGAGACAAAACAACAACCTAATAAAGTTGCTAAGGAGGAAGATAAGATAGAGAAGATGGTTATTGCAATGAAGGATCTGACTGCCAAGGTTAACAAAAATGACAAACCTCATTACAACTGGCAAGATAGACCCCCTCGATTACATGACATGCCATATAATACAAATTGGAAAGATGGTAAACCCCAGAATGAGAAGCCCAAAATTGCTTAGAATCAGGACACTCCAGATCCCTTGAAAGGGAAAACTGTCCATAATATAGAAAATACTCCTTGGTGTATTGCTTGTGATGGGCCACATTCTCCTCATCAATGTGCAGTGGCTCAGGCTCTTGAAGAATCTATGAGACAAGAAGCTGAGGCTGACATCAATATGTTTGAAACCATCATAGAAAGTGATGAGGAGTCCATGCAAAGTGAATACAGTGATGTGCTAGATAATGAAAAGTTTGTTCAAGGACAACTAACCTTAGATTGGCATCCTACATTGAATGTGGTAACAATTGAGGATGAAGAGGTTCATCTTAGAAGGCCTAGTGAGGAAGAAGTTAAAAATCTCACTAAAGCTGCCACTGCCAAAGCAAAACACAACTATAACTTGAGGAGCACTAAGAGAGACATTGATCAGGGTGAACCGAGTTCCATGTTCATAAAAGAGGTCACTCAAAAGGGGGCAGTAGGTAGTGCTACTACTATTCCTAATATTGGTCAAGAAAAAGGGGAACAAGTTAAAGATGTACCCAAGGGCACAAATGCTAAAAACACTGGTGATACACAAGGAGTTGCCACAGTGAAAAAGGCAAGTCAGTTCAAGACAGAAAGAGTTAGAGCTAGTACTGAAACAAGTAGTAGTTCTACATTGGACATGGCTCAAGCTCTTACTCAAATGAAGGTTACTATCCCATTAGTAGAATTACTGAAGATTAAAGAACATAGGGATGCAACCTTGTCTTTATTTTCTAGTATATCTAATAGTGACACAGTCTTACGCACTGGTTCAGCTAGAATTGGAAAGGATCAAGAGTTCCAAACCCCAGAGGTTTATGTTGGAACCACTATCACTCAAGATCCTTCATAGGTAGATCCTTTCTACATTCATTTTTTAGTAAACAACCAGTTGATTAAAAACTGCATGATAGATTCAAGAGCCACTGTTAATGTAATGTCTTATGGTGTTATGAAAGAATTAGGACTGGCGGTAACTACCGTATATGGGAAATGTTATGCTATAGATAATAGGGAAGTACCTGTGATAGGTACAATGAAAGATGTTGAGGTAAAAATAGAAGCATTCCCTGAGGCAACTTATAAAATGGATGTTATTGTTACTGATACCAAGCCCCATTATGGTATGTTATTGTCCAGGTAGTGGGCAGCAGTAGTAGGAGGAAATGTTCAACTGGACTTATCCTATGCCACCATTCCAATCAATGGAAATGAAGTCAAATTGTACAGAGAGCCACGGGCTCCTAGGGTAATTGAAAATGTAGACCCTAATATGCTCAATTGTATGATTGATGTAGATCTTGATAACTTTAGATTTCAACCAATTTTACCCCAATTGAAGAATACTGACCCCATTGTGGTCGAATTAGAAGCACAATAGTATGGATTATGGTAGATGTATTTTGATGGAGCTTGCTCCAAAGAAGGATCTAGAGCAGGGGTTCTCTTTGTATCCCCATCAGGTATAACCTTCAAGTATTCATTCTTATTGGCCTTCTAGTGCACAAATAACAGTACAAAGTATGAAGCCTTATTGTTGGGGCTTCAGGTTGCAAAGAAGCATGGAATCCAGCTATTGACAGTGTTAGGGGATTCAGAATTGGTTGTATCCTAGGTAAGATCTAAATATGCATCCAAGAATGATAGATTGAAGAGATATAAACATGCAGTTTGGGATGTTATTGAGCATTTTAATGCATTTTCTATTAATTGGATAGAGCGATCAAAAAACATTATGGCAGATTTCCTAGTTAATGTGGCCTTGAAAAATGATAATGCAACACTAACCGGTATTTCCACTGTGGAAATAAAATCTAGGCCTTCTATTCCTGATAATGTGTACAATTGGCAAGTTTTTGCTAATGATGAAAACATTCTTAGGTTTATTCAATGTGTTGATGATTATGATGGACAGAAGATTGATTGCAATGCACTGGTAGAGGTGGTGGATAATAGGGAAATAGTATTTGGAAATGATTTGGTCTAGTTGGAAACCAATGAAATACCTAAAGGGCTCGTAGAGCTAGAAAGCATGATCAGTTACAATGACAGTCACTTACATCAACAGTCTACCACCAAGTTGGAAGAACTAGAGGAGGTAAACCTGCGGACTGAATCATCCCCTAAATTAGTATACATTGGGAAGAAATTACCCCCTCATGCTAGGACTAACCTTATTAATTTATTGAGGAAGTATAAACATGTTTTTGTTTGGTCTTATGAAGACCTAAAGGCGTATAGACAAGATCTTTTTCAGCATGAAGTTCCTTTACTTCCAGATGCTAAGCCTTTCAGACAAAAATAGAGACCCATTAATCCCCTATTAGAAACTAAGATGTAGCAAGAGTTGACTAAATTAAGAGAAGGGGGGATTATCAAACCTATAAGACATTCTTCATGGGTCTCCAATCTAGTCCCAGTAAGAAAGAAGAATGGGGACATTAGATTGTGTAGATTTTAGGAATCTAAATGTTGCTTCTTTGAAAGATAACTACTCTTCCCCAACTATGGAAGCCATGCTATAGAGAGTGTCAAGTTATGACCTTTTATCCATGATGGATGGTTTTTCAGGATACAATCAAGTGTTAGTGAAGGAATTTGAATAGTTTAAAACTGCCTTCACTACTCCATGGGGAGCATATGTTTATGTGAGAATGCCATTCGGATTGAAAAATGCTGGAGCTACATTTCAGAGAGCCATGGATGTAGCCTTCAAAGAATTCATCAATGTCATCATGGCGGTTTATCAAGATGATCTAACCTATTTTTCTAAGAGGGCTGATGATCATTGTGGACATTTGGAAAAGGTGTTCAATAAAGCCTTGGAATTTGGTGTGTCACTAAATCCCAAGAAATGTCATTTTGGAGTCACTGAAGGAAAACTATTGGGACACATTGTTTCCAAAGAAGGGGTAAGGATAGACCCTGAAAGAATTGAAGCAATAAACAAGGTGTCTGAACCTAAGAATGTAAAAGGTATTCAATCCTTTCTAGGCAAAGTAAATTTTGTTAGGAGATTCATTGCAAACTTTGCAGAGATAGTGAAGCCTATTGTCAAGTTGCTCAAGAAAGATACCAAATTTTGTTGGGATCAAGAACCCTCAAAGGCTTTTGTTGAAATTAAGAAAGCCATTTAGGAAGCACCAGTGTTAAAATCTCCTGATTACCGTAAGCCCTTTTCTCTATTTTCTTTTGCCTCATATCATACAGTAGCTGGAGTATTGTTACAAAAGGATAATGAGGGATATGAACATCCCATAGCTTTCTACAACAAGTCTTTGCAAGTAGCAGAATTAAAATATGAGACCATGGAGAAACAAGCTTATACTTCGGTTAAAGTTATCAAGGCTTTTAGGCCATATCTGGTAAATGCAAATATCATTACCTATGTCCCACATGCTACAGTTAAGGATATTTTGTCCCAGTCTGAGGTTACAGGGAAAAGATGCAGATGGATTAATAGAATTCAAGAATTTGACTTGGAGATAAAGATCACCAAATTGGTGAGAGGTTTGGGTCTGGCTAAGCTTATGACTGAGTCTAATCTTATGAATGTAGAAATACATAATGTTGAAGTCAGAGATGCTTTAGTCACTAGCATTGAAAGGCAACCTTGGTACTTAGGGATAGTCCGATTCCTAAGAGATGCTGCATTCTCAGAAGGAATGACACATAATCAGAAAAGAACTCTAAAACTCAAGTCCCAAAAATATGTGCTCATTCAAGGTGATCTGTTCTAGAGGAAAAGAGATGGAGAATTACTAATGTGTTTGGATGAGTTCCAGGCTAAATGAGTATTGACTAAAATGCATAATGGAGTATGTGGGGGTCATTACTCTGCCAAGACAACTACTGGTAAGATAATCTGGGCTAGATACTTTTGGCCCACCTTATTCAAAGATGCTCATGCATATGTCCGGAAATGTGACCCATGTCAGAAATTTTCATCCAAGGTAAAATATGAAGGAGCCTTACCCCTAAATCCAGTCTCTGTGAAAGCTCCTTTTGTCCAGTGGGGCATTGATTTTATTGGAGAAATTGTTGAGAGGTCAAGAAGAGGTCACAGATGGATCATAGTAGCCACTAACTATTTCACCAAATGGATAGAAGCTATTCCTACAAGAAGAGCTACAAGTAAGGTTGTCATTGATTTTCTGATGGATAATGTAATAACTAGGTTTGGAACACTTGCTAAATTGGTAATGGACAATGCCATGAGTTTTAGGTCAGAAGAGTTTGTAGGATTTTGTACCAGTCATGGAATACTCATGTCTTACTCTTCACCCTATCACCCTCAAGGGAATGGACAAGTAGAATCCAGTAATAAAAGCCTTTTGAACATCATCAAGAAAATCCTGGAAGAAAATAAAAGATCTTGGGATCAAAAATTGAAGTTAGCTTTATGGGCAGATAGAGTAACGGTCAAAAGGGCCATTGGAATGTCATCTTTTGAACTGGTTTATGGTACTCAGGTTAGATTGCTAGTGAATAATCTTCTTCCAGTTTACAAATTCTTGCAAAATGAGGATATGGAGTTATCTGAACCAATGGAAAGTAGAATGATCCAAATTGTGGAGGTGGAAGAGCTTAGGACTTTGGCTCATAAGAGAAATCAGAAGATCCAATTGCAGTCCAAATACTTTTTTGATAAGAGGACATCATTAAGGAAGTTTCAAATTGATGACATTGTTCTTCAGTGGAATGCAAAAGGACAGGACAAGGGGAAGCATAGAAAACTTGAATCATTATGGATTGGCCCTTTGGTGGTTTGTGACTTAAATGGTAAGGATTCATATTTTCTAAAGAATATGAATGATGAAATACAGGAATTTTCAATGCATGGACAATTCCTGAAACATTATTTCTCTTGATGTCCATGCACAATAGGTCCTTTGTTTGTACATATTTTGTTTCTTTCCTATTTTTCTGTTTGGGTCTGTGTTTTGGTCTGCAAAACAAGATTTTTTGAGTTTTCTTGTGTTGACCTTGCAATCAACCATCCCCAGTCAGAGCCGCTATTATCACTGTTTAAAACTGGGTTTTCCTTTCCCACAAATCGACTAAGTTTTGAAATTTTGAATCAGGCATGCTATCAATTGCTTTAGCTCTGTGTTAGGTCTTAGGGGTTTAGGGTTTTAATTTTAATCGTTCAATGTTTTATCAAAAAACCCTTTGGTTTCTATTTCTTCGTTACTTTATCCACTTAAGTAATGGGTCCCAGGTTTGTAGGAAGTGTCCCCCCTTATCATTTGCCTAGGCGATTGTCGAATTAATTAAAAAATTTATGCCTTATGTCTTTTCTTCTAAATGTTGTTGGGTCTAGTAAGTTGTGTGCAGTTCTCAGGAAGATCTATGGTTTTTGCTATTTCGTTAGGCAAAGTTGTGCGTGGTTTAAGATCCACAAAATGGCAAAAAGGAAATGCGATCTAAATGGCGATTTTGGTCCGGTTTAAAGAGGTTTCATCTCTTCCAAGATCCAATGGCTGGCATTATTTCGCAGCCTGAACTTGCAAGTGAAATACCTTTCATGAAATGGTGAAAGTGTATAGTGTGACCTTGCATGTGAGGATTTTCTAATGGACTAAAAGGTGATCAAGTCCAATCTAATCCGACGGTTCGCGCTGTTTCCCAGGATGAAAATGCTCAATAGTTATCTTTCGCAAAGTGGCAAAATGACATGGCACTCGACATAGATGGTCTAGCTGGTTGAGAGGGCGAGTAAGATGGCGGCACGTGGTAGAGGTCACAATAGTCAATAAGGTGGGTCTAAGGGTTAAAAGAAGGTGGGTCCTAGAGGTGCGTCATGCCGCAGGAAATGAAGTACAATCAGATACAGGTGGCAAGGGAAAGGTAGAACCCAATGTTTTCTCTCAACAAATGAAAGACTGACATGTCAGCTTTGAAAGTGACTAGATGCTAGGTGTTTGAGGTTGAGTCGGAGGGCCCACATCTACCGGAGTCAATTTTGATTGTTAAAGCATCGAGCAAGTCGCAAATAATCTGACGACCTGTGTGAATTCGTAAGGGTAAGATGCTCATGCTTTATGCCCTGCGAAATGGCGAAAAGGTTTTTCGTCCCCAAAGACAGATAAAACATGAGGATAAATGAGGATCAACTTTGTTTAGATCCAATGACCGGCGTTATTTCGCAGTTGTAAGGTGCTTGAAGGATATGCTTCGCAAAATAGCGAAAGTAAAAGGGGTTTGTCTAGGTGTCGAGTTAGATGGTGACGTGTCCATGGACACGTGGTTTCAGAAGAAAGTTGAGGGCCCACTAAGGTGTAACCAGTGGTAAAAGGGAGAGACACATGGCTGACGTTGAACTAGGCTTGAACGGTTTTCAAAAACCAGTGGTCGAACACCACGTAGTAATCAGTAACCAATTAAAAAGGCGGCGTAAGTAAAGCACGCATAAAGGTTTCTCTTAAAAGATGGTCATCTCCAATCTGATCCAATGCTTCATGTTGTTTTGTGGCTTGAAGTTGACAGCTGTTTAAGCTTCGTGAAATAGTGAAAGACCGCTAGCAGTCAAGGTAAAGGCGCAGTTAATGAAGATGTCAATGGTTTCGGTAAAAGTTAAACACCAAGTAGTTAGAATTCCATCTAATGTCTAGCGTGGTTTCAAGAAGGAGAAGTGCTTGAAAGATAAAGTTTGCAAAATGGCAAAAAGGAGGTGGGGCCAATGCGAAGGCAAGACTGTTAAGTCAGTGTAACGGCCGATCAAGTTTCTTTTGATCGGACGGTTGGTGTAATTTCGTTTAACGAAATTGCCTGAAGGTTATGCTTCACGAAACAATGAAAGAGCGAAAGGAAAGAATTGCAGGAATGTTGTGACCCGTTGGATCAAAAATTCAAATTCTCTCAGGAATTCAATTCTGAAGGGATGACCGAAGCATGCGGAATCAATGTCACAGTTAAGACCTTGGGTACTATATTTGATCTCCTGTCGATTGAGTAAAGGTATCATTCAAAAGAATTGTTGTAGAAGAGCAGATATAGAGCTATTGTCTTCAAATACAAAGCGAGTCAATTCAGTTGCAGAAAGGATTCCTTCGAGCTAAAATCAGGTTTTCTTGTACTCTTGTTTGGCCATTTCTTTGTGGTGTTTTAATTAAGGTCTTGATTTGTCGTTGAACCATTTGGGGGTAGTATTTTGATTGCTTGCATTTTCAAAATGGCACCTAAGAGAGAATTTTCTGGGAAAGTTAATTATCAGGAGAGGGCTATTTGTGATGATTTTCTTGAGCAGTTGACGTTGTCAACTAACTCGGCATCAAAAGTAAAAGAATTAGTGCCTAGAGCTCCTCGTTTGAAGATAGGAGAAGGGCTATATGATAAGGGCAACTAGTTGAGAGATCCACAGGTCAGGTTGTTTGGATTGGGGTTATTTAAAGTTGGATTCGAACTGAGAAATTCTCTAGCCCCACAGAATAGCATCTAGGAGTTAGATGTAGGGAAGTTGGTAGTTCTAGGGGTATTCATGGACATGGATCTGTCGACTCAAATTGCACATAATAATGATCTAGTCATAAGAAGCATTAGAGACATAAATGGGAAAGCCCTTATTGAAATCAATAATGAAGATTTCAGAAGTGCTTTTGGGCTCAATGAGTTTACCAATTTTTTGGAACCCATTAACTTCAAATCATTAGCTCAAGTATACGGTGCATAAAGGAACCACCTTAGGAGTGCGCCTCTTAAGGAATTTTTTGTGAAGATAGGTGGGTTGACAGTTGTACAACCCAACACTTAGGAGCTCTTCTCAATGAATCTATTCACCCTCAGGGCTAAGGGAATGTATTGGTCACTCTGCCAGATTTTGGGAGAAGATGCTAAGGCAAATATGCCCAATCACTACTTGTTAATGATTGCTCAGATTTTGAATCCTTCCCTTGCAGTAAGATTTGATTATGCTTCTTTCATTACTGATGCTATCCAGGGAGGATTAATAGGAATAAAAAATGTGAAGGTGGATAGGTCTTTTGGATGGTATTCACTACTTATGCATCTATTTTTGTTCAAAGGTGGTGATTACTTTGCACGTGGACTGGACCTCATAAAAGAGAAAGAGGGAGAAAAGATGCTAGTGCAACTATGGAGCACTGTGTTGTCATAGGACAGAGAGGATGCCAGTTTCTTAAAATTTGATAAGTATTTTGCATCAAAGATTAGGACTCTCCTCTGCTCAGAAAACCCAAGAATCCCCAAGGTTCTTTTGGAATTTGTTAGACCGAAAGAATTTGCAGAGAGTATAAAGATTGTTCATAATTGGGGTGATATTTACCTATACCCAATCTCAACAGTTTTTAGAGATTTTGGTTTCAGAGGCACCCCATTCTTGTTGCCCTATTAGGTCCATCTCAAAGTGGGAATTGGAGAAGTCCTCAGACAGATTGGTATTGTACAAGAGGCAGAGCTGACGGGCAGGGTTAAAGGGACTATTTTCCCTATGGTTACCATAGCCCATCAATTTATAATAACCAAGGGAGGTTCAAACTATTTTGAAGACTTTCTCAAACCTTATCGTTTGTCAATTGTAGTAGCCAGGTGTGCCGATCCAGAAGACTTCTTCAATGGCACATTTAGAAAGAGAGCAGTGTGTAGAGGTATACCCCATCAATTTTAGTTTCCTGAAGACCTCATTAGAAATGAGTTTGATCTAGATGAGAAGGAGCTGAGGAAGGAAAAATGGGTGGCTTATAAGAAAGCCTTAGACTTTGTAAATCACTTTGATGCTAGCTATGACACATTGTCTAGCTTTTTCCCTTTTGAGGAGAAAATAAAGTTTTTAATTGTTTGCTTTGAGGATGTGATGCAGACCCTGAAGGAAAGGAGGGAAGCTATGATTAAAAGAAACCTCAAAAAGGCAAGAATGATTCTAAGTAGGTTTTCCTCCACCAAAGCAATCCCTCCAGGTGACTATACACTGTACAAGAAATCTAGTTATAGTGTGTTGATGCCTACAACAGGGGAGCCCTCTACCTCCAAAGGAAAAAGGAAGATACAAGATGTCATTGACATCCAAGAGAGCCCTAAGAAGCAAAGAGTAGGAAAAGAAGTGCAATTGGATACACCCTTGTACTCTCCATCCCAATCCCCTATCCACATAGGAGATGAATAGGCAGTAGCTGAACAACTGACACAATTAGGCAGTCTAGGAGAAATTGCCTATACATATGATGAAATAGAAGAGGGGATGCCAAAAGAGCCCCTTGCTGCTGAAATGAACATCACTACCAATGAAATTAAGGCCCAGGAGTGGGATCCTGAGATCAAGTAGGCCAGTGATGACTTCTTGGCTGATAATAATTTGGTTACCTCAAGAGCATTTATGTAATTTGTATGGAAACAAAATATAGACAAATACAATGCAAGATGTGAGAAGAGAAAAGGTGAGCAATCTCACAAAGATCCAGCTCTAGTGGAGGAGGAAATAAAATAGGAAATGATGGAAGAATTTAAGACCATCACTCTTGAGCAAGGAAGAGATATGGTGGCACAAGCTGGAGTGCTTATTCTCCCTGAGTGGGACATAGTAGATGCCCTGGTTTTGGAGGCAGTGAGGAAGGAAACCAAGCCCATGGAGGGAATTACTTTCAGCAAAGATAATGCTACACTCATCATGTGGTATCTCAAGAGAGATGAAAATAAGAGAAGCAAAGATACCCCAGGGTCAAGTTACCTTGGTGGAATGATAGTGAAGAGAGTACAAAACAGAGGGGTGGTAGAAGCTACTAGCACTGTGCTAGACACTGCAAAATTTAGTGTTGCAGTAGCAGAAAAGGAAGCCAAGGAAAAAGAAGACCTCCAACTCAAGTTGGAGACAATTTTGATGGCCTAGAATAGTGCTAAAGAGGAGGTAAATGGTAAGGATAGAATCATTGCTAAGTTGCAGAGCCAGTTGACAGGACAGTACCATCAAGGTGAGTCTTCAACACTGATGATCTCCTCCTCTCCTGCAAGACTTCCACCTAGCAGCCCCATCATTGAGTACCCACCATCTCCAGCACCTTCTAGCTCCCAAATGATTGAGATTTCTCCTCAAGAGCTAGAGAACTTGAAACAGGCTCAGGCCTTGTACGCTAAGAAATATGAGGAAAGAGTAAGAGCTACTATTTCAAGTTTTGCAGATACAATCAGTGCTTCACTGTTACATAATAATATAAGCAAGATTTTTGATATGTGGAATGAGCTCAATGGAGATAAGGCCATTTTGACACCTATTTTTGACAAGTGGAGGCCTAGAGAGTAGGACTTGGAGCTTATTTGTGCATCTTATGATGAAGCAAGGGCCAATCCTATTATCAAATCCACTTGTGACACCACCAAAGACCTAGTAAAATTAGCAGAAGGGGTGGATAATGATGATAGAAAAATCAACTTGTACAAAAAGGAGTATGCTGAGTAGGTTTTTGTTAGCCTAGATCAACTGAAGGACAAACAGGTGTGGTTCAAAGAATTAGAGGTCAAACTGTTAGACAAAATTAAACTAATTATTGATTTAGATGATGCTTCATTCTTTGTTGTGACAATTCAAGAGATAGAGAAAATCAAATCTCATTATGGTTTTCTCAATTCAGAAGTCAACAAGATGAGAAATTCTTGGAAAAGGTTGACCAAGGCTATGACAAAGGTGATTAATTTCACGTGGCCAACTGATGATGTGTACAATGAATGGACAAGAAAATATGCCATCTAGGATGTAGAGCAGTTAGAGGGCACTCCTGAATAGTTAGAAGAGGTTGCAACCAGACAGCAATTAGAAGAAGTTGCAGAGGTCGAAAAGGACTTGTAACTATTTTTTTAAAAGGCTTTGTAACTTCTTTTGGAAGAGAAATGATTGTAACCAATTCTCCTAGGAAAGTCCGAAGCTATGTGCATCCATATTGTTATAAATGGATACCAGGACTAAGAGTAGAGGGATCACAAAGAATCGTAAGAAAACATTGTAGAAATTTATATCTGAGCTTTTCTAAGTTTAATGGAGAATATTCAAAAGTTTTTGTAATACTTTCTTGAAGAATATATCAATATATAGACCATCGGTTTTGAGTAAAATTTTGTGTCATCTTCAAATGTGCTTGCAATTGTTTACTGTTTCATTCTAAATCATCGAGGGTTATTTTGTTTGAATGGGGTTGTAAGGCAATTTTCAGTAGATGTGTTTGCTAGCTTTTCTCTTTAGGAGGGAAATTAAATATGCGGGGATCACTTCTACTAGTAAATTCTCTGTAGGATACTTTGAATCTTGATGAGCATGGTTTAATTTGGTATGCATAAATTCTTATGTGTGTCAGGCATATATAAGGGTTGACAGAAGCTGAGCCAATGGGATGTGTGAAGATATTTTGTTTGGGGAATATTGTTTGAATTTAAATGACTCTGTGACCTTGGATAACGCACTGGTATAGATTGAAGTTGTCTATTACATGTTTTGTAGGTCAAAATACTAAATATGAGTATAATTTCCATTCCTCTGTTTCAACTATTTTCAAGGTGATTAGATCCACTGATTTTCTGGACTGGTTTGTTGTGGATTTATCTTTTGAAATTGTGAATTTAGTTCACAAAGGTATACCCACATGGACGTTGAGTAGGTCCAAAGTGTACAAGGTTAAATCAAACCTTGTCATATGTTGTCCAAAGAGTTTCCTTCCCTTTGACATCTTTCCTACATAGAGTTTAATCATTTTATTATAAGGATGTGGAAGTGAATCAAATTTTGAAGACAACAACTCCTAATAGAGAAAACTTCAGAAGAGTTCAGATTGTTATCTTGTGAGTCTCATCTGATCATGTTTTTTCCCATCTGGGTTTTCACGTCAAAAATATTGTGTCAAGTGGTGAATATTTTTGTGCTTATATTGTATTATGGTTGATTTTCTTAACTACTTAATCCACTTTAATAAGTCATGATAAGCAACAACAATATGAAATTAAGTTTTACTTATGTCAATAAAAGTATTTGGATGTTTATGAGTTTCAAGTTGTCTCTTGTTAATCTATTGTAATAGACAACCGGTTTAACTTGACAGTTTTATCTTGACAGTGATATTGCATTGATAGTTCTAAGTTTACTTTGAGAAGTTGATTTTGAGATTGGTGAAAGTTAATGTCAGTTTTTCTATCTACTGATTCACCCCCCTCCCCTCTCAGTAGTTGACGAGATCCTTGTTCTTTCATCATACCATCGATTGGTATCAGAGCATAAGGTCTAAGCCAAATAGTTTGAGGTAAATATCTTGTAGATCATGATGAAGAAGGAAGGTCTGAAGTTTAATAGAGAGAACTATATAATATGGAGTGATAGAATAAAAATTTATATTAAGAGTCTTGAAAATCAATACTGGGAACATGTTGGTACTCAATATGTTGCACCTAGTGGGACTATGACTGATGATAAAAAGAAAGAGCAACAAGAAAACAATCAAGAACTCGAGGTTATTATCAGTTCTTTATCTGATGCAGAATATGTTGATGTCCATGGTCTAGAGACTACATATGAGGTACGGAAGAAACTTGAAGAGATTTATAGCGGTGATGAACATGTGAAGATTGCCAAGGAAGAGAGTCTAAGAGGAAAGTTTGATGACATGTGGATGGTTGAAGGTGAGAATATCCAACAGTATGGTCAAAGGATAAAAGAGATAGTTGGTGAGATCAAGAGTGCTTGTGGTAAAGTGGAAGATGCTACAGTGGTTAGTAAGGTGTTGAGAACCCTACTACTAGTCTACACTATCTGATTTGCAGCTATTCAGGAGCTAAAATCTATTGACAAAACTAAGGTAACCCTTGAATCCATCATTGGTATGCTTACTACTTTTGAATTAAATGGTTATGATGGTAGTGTTCAGAAATCCGAGTCTGCATTTAGAGCTTCAATTTCTAACCCATCTATTAGGAAAAGTAAGGATGTCAGTCATAGTTATGAATCTAGATCTAGCAGAGAAGTTGATGATGAAAACAATTTGGTTGAGCTTGAATCATTGTTGGCCAAGCAATTGCCTAGAGGTCTAGGTAAATATAGAGGTAAATTACCTTTGAAATGTTTTGCATGCAACAAGATTGGACACATTCCAGCTAACTGTCCTAATGGTGATAATGAGAACAAGTGAGAGAAGTTCAAGAAGTACAAGGGAAAAGATAAAAGAGATTGTCTTATTGCAGTTGATGGTGGTATCACTAATGAGGAATCTGATGGTGATGGTAATCAACACATTGTGTTTGTAGCCATTAAAGAAGAGATATCTTATCAGAAAGCTATAGTTTCTCGCACGGATAATTCTAATGACTGGATCATTGATAGTTGTTGTTCACATCACATGACCGTTGACCGAAGCAATTTTTTTTCTTTGAAGGAATTTGATGGCGAAGTTATAAGATTTGGTAATGAATCACCTTGCATGGTTAAAGGTAAGGGAACTATTTCTCTTAATGGAAAGAACAATGCAGATGATATCTACTAGGTTGAAGTTCTAAAGCATAATATTTTGAGTGTTGCTCAACTTAATGACAAAGGATACCCATTAGAGTTTAAGAATGGTATGTGCAAAATCTATGGGAGAAAAGGTGAACTGATTGCAACTGACAAATAGACTAAAGGTATCATTTTTCACTTGAATCCTAAAGTCAGTAACTGTTTAATTGCTAAAGTAGATGATAGTTAGCTTTGGTATAGAAGATTTTGTCATATAAATTTTGATAACATTGTTAAAGTGAGTAAGTCCAAGACAGTGAGAGGTTTTCCTCAGTTGGACAAACCGGTTAATGCTCTATGTAAGGAATGTCAGTTGGGAAAGATGACATCCTCAACTTTCAAGAGAAAATCTTTTTCAGTGGAACATTTGTTAGAATTGGTTCATACAAACCTCTATGGACCAATAAGGACTAAAAATATTCAAGGTGATAGATATTTCATGATCTTCATAGATGATTGCTCAAGAATAATGTGGGACACATTCTTAAAAGATAAAATAGAAGCATTTAGTAAGTTCAAGGCATTGAGGTCCTTAGCTGAAAAGGATAGTGGTAAGAAGATAAAATGTCTAAGGAATGATCAAGGTGGTGAATTTACTTCTGAGGAATTCACTAGATATTGTGAAGAAAATGGTATCAAACGACAACTTTTTGCATTGAGGAAACCACAACAGAATGATATTGTAGAGAGAAACAACTGGTCAATTGTTGAAGCAACTAGGACAATGTTGATACAAGGAGGTGTAGCGAAAACTTTTTGGAGAGAAGCTGTCAGCACAAATGTCTACACTATGAAATAGATTTTGGTAAAAGAGGTAAGGATAAGACTCCTTATGAATACTAGTATGGTAGATCACCTAATGTTAATTATTTCAAGATATTTGGTAGAAAATATTTTATTAAGAGAGGTGACTATGCTAGCAAGTTTGAGGCTAAAAGTGATGAAGGTATATCTCTTGGTTATTCCACCAAGAGTAAGGCCTACAAATGTTATAGAAACCAGACATAGAGAATCATTGAGAGTGCTAATGTTTGAGTGGATGAATATCCTGAAGTCTTAGAGGAAATCAATGTGGAGAAAAAGGATGAAGATCCTTGCATTTTGTTTTTGGAACCAGAACCCGTGAAACCTGAAACCAGTAAAAAGAATGTTGTTGTACCAGTTCAACTAGAACAAGTAGATTTAGAAGAAGATGATGATAATGTATAAGATGAAACTAATGATAATGATCATGTTATTCTGAGGTATGTGAGACTCAATCATAATCCTAAACAAATTATTGGAGATAAGGATGCTAGAGTGTTAACCAAAAGAAGAATTAGAGAAAATTCTAGCATGATCTCCACTATTGAGCCTAGAATTGCTAAGGAAGTATTTGGAGATGATCATTGGATCAAAGCTATGGAGGAGGAGCTTGAAAAAATTGAGAGGAACAACACATGGACCCTAGTACCTTGATTGGTAAATAAAAATGTGATAGGTACTAAGTGGGTATTCAGGAACAGGATGAATGAAGATGTTGTAGTTTGTAACAAAGCTAGATTGGTTAGGAAAGGTTATGCACAAGAAGAAGGAGAATATTATGGTGAGACTTTTGCACTAGTGGTTAGACAGGAAGGTTTCATAACTTTACTTGCATTTGTAGCACATAAGGGATTCAAGGTATATCAGATGGATGTGAAGTCAACATTTTTGAATGGAATACTCGAAGAGGAAGTATACATTGAGCAACCAGATGGTTTTGCTCTGACTGATGAGATAGACATGGTATGTAAGTTGCACAAAGCACTATATGGATTAAAGAAAGCACCAAGAGCATCATATGAAAGGCATCATTCCCACATGATGAAGATAGGTTTTCAGAGAACTAGTGAAGATAGCAACATATATCTCAAATTTGAAGGAAATAAGATACTGGTTAGTGAAGTGTTTGTAGATGATATCATATTTGGAGGTAATGATGACATGAGAAATGACTTTGCAAATGAAATGAAAAGTGAGTTTGAAATGTCTCTAGTTGGAGAGATAAAAATTTTCATATGTTTGCAAATACAGCAAATGAAGAGTGGTATTTTCATCACACAGTCTAAGTATGTGAAGGAGGTATTAAAGACATTTGGTATGAGTGACTATAAACTAGTTGGGACACCAAGGGTTATAGGTTGTAAGTTGTCTAAGGAAGATAAGGCCACATATATTGACGAGAAGGAGTATAGGTCAATGACTAGAAAATTGTACTATTTTGTTCATAGTAGACCAGATATAGCTCATGCAGTTGGTCTAGTTGCTATATTTTAGAAGAATCCAAAGGAAATGCATTTAATAGCAGCCAAGAGGATTTTTTAGATATTTGAAAGGTACTATTGACTATGGATTATGGTATCCATATGAAGGAAACTTTGACTTGAAGGTGCACATACATACAGACTAGGTAGGCAATATTGATCATTGGAAAATAACAATTGGTGGAGCATTCTTTCTTGGAGAAAGACTTGTTTCATGGAGTAGTAAGAAGCAGAGTTGTATATCACAGTCTACTACTGAAGCTGAGTATGTTGCAACTTATATTAATTTTACCTAGGCTATCTCGACAAGGCACATTTTAGAAGGTTTCAAGATGAAGTTTACAAAACCTGTAGAGATCTTATGTGATAATACCAGTACCATAAATATTTCCAAAAACCCTATTTTGCATGCACAAACCAAGCACATTGAATTGAAGTATCATTTCTTGAGGGAAAAATTGCAAAGTAAAGATGTGATCTTGGAGCATGTTTCTACTAAGGAACAACTTGCAAATATCTTTACTAAACCTCTACCTAAGACTAATTTTGAGTATCTTAGAAGTCAACTAGGGGTTGTACCCCTTCATGAGGTGAATTGAGAATCATGTAGAGTACATCAATCCTAGAGCTACTTGCAAAATTTTACAACAGGATTGATGTAAAAGTGGAGTTATTCCACAAGGAGAGCATCAAGTTGTAGGTTCTTGATGTTGAACAATGAAGTTTGACATTGCTTGTTTTACTTTCAATTTGGCATTGTTGTCAAAGGGGGACAAGAACTATATGATTATGTGGGAGATGAATTGTATGATTGACAGAGGCAAGATGTACAACTAATGACAAGTTGATGACAAGGAGAGTAAAGGTAAAATGTAAACTAGGATAACTATTCATAATCACAATAATCAATGGTATTGATATTTGTATTGCTATCAATTCCAAAGGGGGGGATTCTTGGCATTTGCATAAAGATTGCATTAATGATATGTTATGTTGTCATTAGTGTCAATTAACGAGTAATGATATTGTTGTAATGTTTTTTTGTAACCAGTAGGAAGAGCTAGTGAAAGGAACTCTAACCGGTAGGTAGGTTTGTGGAGTGAATCGGCATTGCTAAGTATTGGAGAGTTGAACCAGTAAACCCTACCCATTGATTTGATAAACCCTAACCAATTAAGTTTGATGAATTGGTTATATTGGTTTATTATCTAATTATGAGCGGTAATAATAATGACATGTATGCATATTGTATGAAGAGAGTTTCAAAGTGTTTTTAACACGTTGAGGTAACAGTTTTTGTCTAGCTAATGAGCAAGTATATTACATGTAATGCAAAGCATGTGATGAGTTACTGAATTTGATGAAGAGGTGATCAGGGAGTGGTTGAGGCCTTCTTTAATGATGTGTATAGATTGTTATGTAATCCAATGGTCATACTTGAACTGACTTGTTTGTAATCTCTATGAGAGAATTAGGTTTTTGTTGTATTACCGACCTAGTTGATTTGTTTATAAGGTCAATGAGTTGTTTAGTTTCAGAGTTGGCAAAGTCTCAGTTGAGTGTGTGGTTGCCAAACCAGATAATGTATCTTCATTTTGAGTAAAGGAAGATAGGAGCATGAAAATGATCTGAACAAGCAAGTGTAGTGCTATTCAAATAGATCAGCAAGCCCCTTTTGTTTTCTAACAATTACAACAGATTGAAATCCCATAACCAGGTGAGCTCTAACAAGTTTGGTGTTATTCAAATCCTCTAACCAGGTGGTCCATTAGCTTGGATTTCAAATCCTCTACCAAGGTTACTCCTCACAAGGTATTGCTTCTTACAAGGAATTATAGTCAATCCCTTAATCGGGTGGTCCCTAATAGGATATGTTTTTAACTAGGCCTTTTCCTCTTCAAGTCTTTCATTTGACTGAGCTTCTTTCTCTTCAAGTAATGAGGGATGGTCATATAAGTGATGTAAATTTTCATGGAAGATAATCAAATATTTTATCTTGTTTAGAATTGAACAAAGCCAAATAGGGGGGTAAGATATGACCCTATTGATAAGGCTATGTAGATGTGATTATAAACTACAAGTCTAGGTTTAGATGAGGAACAATAGATCTTGATGGTTAAGCTTGTTGGAATAGATAACCAAGTGTGATAAAAGACTAATCTATGATTTTATGATGGAAAATTTGATCCACTTTCTAAACCAGTGTTTCTAGCTCAGGTTTTTCTTACTATGACAATTGGAATCGATACTAGATGAAAAAGGGTATCCAAAAGTGTTTTTGAAATTTCCTCCAAAAGTAGCCTCTGTCTCAAATGCACTATTTCATATGCACTGCAAAAAGTTGTGTATGAGGTAATATTTTGATCAAATGCATGACTGTGCATAGAAAATGCATAACTTTGGACCTTAAATGTGCTACTATACCGTTTTGTCTTAGTCAAATGTGTTGGTTCCCAAACCCATAGATTGGAAAACCAAAAGACTTGCCAAATCCTCAAGTAGTCCAATCAGCCTTGGCCAACGAATAGGGATGGTCAAGGACCAAATCCCTCTTCACTTTAGGCTCCACTGAACCTAGGTGGGCATGCCTCTTCCTCTCAAGCACAAAAGAGGTTATTTATAGTGGATTTAAACCTTTTAGCAAGTTTACACAACTGGAAAATTATTGTTCTACAACTATTCTTTATTATATGCTTTAACTAAATGCTTTGAAAAGAAATGATTATGAATGTATATTGAAAATGAAATTACTTTCAGGACTTAAATGAAATCTGCATAGATCAGTTCATATGGTATTTGGGAAGAACGTTTCTCTATCGAGGACCTTCAATGCATACAGGTAAAAATCTTAAAAGATCAATAACAGACCAGTACCTCTATGTAGGGATATATATGACACTTTGTGCACAAAATATCTTATCAACTCAAGAGACAATTTCTCATCAACTATGAAGGTTTAGTATGCGTTACACAAACAATATGAACTCAATCTTTCACTTAATGCAATGACATGTGATTCACAGCTTAGCAAATCTATAAACATATTTATCAAGAGGACAAAGGTAATCATCAACACAAAAGTGTACACAATATTTGGAAAAAGAAATAGCGAACCTTGTATATTAATCTTCAGGAAATAATTGCATACATAAGTTGCACTTGCAAATACTCCATTACAAATTGATTGCACAAAATGATACTTTTTCCTATTGACTTCTCTAATAGAAAATGATATTCAATCCTTACACCAATATCTTATTCTTATCATTTCCTTTTCCATACAAAAATGACTCCCTATAAGTACATAAATTAAAAGGTATATATGAAAGGACACACCCTTTCATTCACAAGAGAGAAAGCTACAAACAGTTACATTCCAAAGGACACACCCTTTGGTTTAACAAATAATTTACAAATTAAAACCCTACAAATACTAAATGATGCTTCAATAATGTGTGCTTTATTCTCCGCCTTGATAAAACTCCTCAGTAATTATTCATTATCTTCTCATTATTTTCTACATACAAGATACGCCAATCAAATTCCTTGATTTGAAAATAAAACGTATTCCACTTTAGATTTTAGTTTGAAAATACTTGTTTAAAATAATTCATTAAAACTACAGTATTTCCCTTTAAAAATATTTTGCAAACATAGCATCCGTTCATATAAAATAACACTTTACCCTAAAAATATTGTTATATCAAATAAAATAAAAGAAAATACTTCCCTTTATAATGACATCCGTGAATCAGTACTATTCTTTTGGCCAAACTTCCTCCCTTGGTGAGTTGTTCTCATGTCCTATTGATTCTGTAGTTTCATCCATACCTTTCATTTTCGATGGGACCGCTTTTGATTTCTTCGATGAACTTCATGTCGATAAAAATGCTTCTTTCAGTGAGTCCTTTTAGAGATCCATCACGACCTAGGTTTGTTTGATAAGTCATTTTTTGATGACATGCCACCTGACTGCCACTTCAGCTACTAACTCATTTTGACCGGACCCACCACGTGTCACCTCTAGATTGGCTTCGGGGTCTCTATCCTGCCACCTTAGCACAACCTCACTAACTACCAGAATGAAACTTTCCCTTGTTGCCTAGCCATGATGGATATTCATCGTGCATCTCTACAAAGTAGATCATCAACAACCATTAGATATTTTCCAATTGCTATGTCGCAGGGGATATAGGTCATGCAACTTCCTATCGTGTTATAGCGACTGCCATTGGATCAATCTCAAACTTCCATTCCCATTAACCTCCCCTTTTCTGCACATGCTTTGTCACCAAGTCATGGGGATAAACCAACATGCATCTCTATCTTGCGGTATACCAATGACCGTCAGATCTTCTGTGATCACCGTCTGATCTGCTCGAATTGCTTGATCCTTAATTTGTCCTTTTGTTGTAAAATTTGAGAGCTTTGAGATGCACGTACACCCGAGAGGCCCACCAGCACTGAGCTAGCACTTGCCAAAAGCCTTCCAGCTCTTGACACTAAGAATACATGTGGCCTTATATTTAAATATATAAAACTCCCTTTGCACAACCAATGTGGGATAAATGGTCTATGCTTAGCGACTGAAACCGCTGAGAAAGTTCTCTAGCCATTTTCTTTGTCTGCAACCATGTGACCCCTAGCAACTGCATTTGTTTGGAAGTTTCTAATGTCTGATCTACTACTCCATCTGCATAGGCTCGAAGAACTGGCAACGCCATTCATGAAATAGTTGATCTTTTGGACAACTCCATTTTCTTTAGTTATGCTCTTCAAATAAGACACCAATAGTAAATGCTCATATGATTAAAAAAAGGCATCCATATATAGCACAAAATATTTTGTAAAAATATGTGCTAACAGTGGCTCTTTCTAGGGATGTGTGTTCTCTTTAAGGACATAGCAAGATCCTGGTTATCTTTGGAAAGCAGACCAAAATGAAAATTGAAAACATATGACAAAAAACAAGAGAAAAAACTATAATACTCTAATACAAAAATACTCCCTGATCATCAAGAGAAGAAATGCTTGAGGTATTGAGCATGGACTAGAAATTCCAACACTTCTCCACTAGTATCCTAAAAGTAATATGTTTTTTCTCCACCTTTTGCAAAGATGATATAAGGTCCTAGCTAGATTGCATCAAATTTTCCATGTTTTCCTTTGTCTTGGTCTTTGGCATTCCATTTTAGTACCCATTCTCCCTCCTCAAAAGTTATGTGGCAAGCCCTTTTATCATGTAAATCCTTAACCATCTGTTGCCTCTAGATTTTTCTTTCCTAAGCCTCTTTCCTACATTCATCCAACTTAGCCAAAGCCATCAATCTGTGCCCATAAAGTTTACTTCTTCTAAAAAATTCTCTATAACAAATTTATAGACTGGGAACAAATTACTCAAGGGTAATCTTGCTTCTTTGCCATATACAAGCTCATATGAAGCAAATCCTATGGAATTCTTGACTGTCACTCTATCAGCCCATACTGCTAATGTCAACTTCGAATCCCAAGATCTTTTATTCTCACCCAACATCCTTTTGATAATCTTCAACAAGTTTTTATTGCTGGATTCTGCTTGTCCATTTCCTTGGGGATGGTAAGGTGATGAATAGGACAAAGTGATGCCATAATTTCTACACTAATCAGAGAACTCATTGGATCTGAAACACATCCCATTATCTACCACAATTTTGTGAGGTACCCAAAATCTAGTAAGAATGTTTTCCAAAAGAAACTTTATCACAACTTTGTTGGTAGCCTGTCTTGTGGGAGTGGCTTCAACCCACTTAGTAAAATATTCAGTAGCCACAAAAATCCATTTATGCCCACCACTAGATTTGTTTGCTATTTCCCCTATTATGTCAATACCCCACATCTGGAATGGTTCCTCTGTATGTATGGGTCTGAGAGGAATGGCTCCATTATACTTAAGTTTTCCTGAGAACTTTTGACATGCTTTGTATTTTTTGATATAAGCATGACTATCTCTAAAAATTTGGGGCCAATAATAACCAACATTTAGAATTTTATGACCAGTGGTTTTGGCTAAAAAATGACCTCCACATACACCTTCATGTAAATCTTTTAAAACAAAAAATGCTTGACACTCATCTAGACACAATAAGAGAACACCATCTCTATTTTTCCAATACAAATCTCTATTAAGTAACACATACTTAGATGTTTTAATCTTTAAAGTTCTCTTCTAACTATCATTTAAACTATCCGAACATTTCATGTATTTTAAGTAATATACAATATTTGTATACCAAGGACATCTCTCAATGTTAATTTGTACATTTTTCAACTCTACCTGATTTACCAGTGCTGCTTCAAAATTGGATTCTGCCATTAACTTTGCCAAACCCTCACCCCTTACCAACTTTGTGATTTGTAGATCAATATTGAATTCTTCGATCTGATTTATCCATTTGCATCTCCTTCCAGTAGTTTCTGATTATCTAAATATGTCTTTAACAACATTTGGCACATATGCAATGATAGTGGCACCAACCAAATAGGGTCTAAAAGATTTAATAGCTTTCACAAGAGCATAAGCCTATTTTTCATTCAAATCATAGTTCAATTCAGATGCTTCTAAGGTTTTGCTAAAAAACACCACTGGTTGTTCATGGCCCTCATCATTCTTTTGTAACATGACAACAACAATGGTATGGAATGAAGTAAATGAAAACACTTGAAAGGGTTTAGAGAAATCAGGTGATTTTAATATAGGGGCTTCCTTGATGGCTCTTTTGATATTTACAAAAGCTTCAAGAGCTTCATTAGTTCATTTTATTTCAGCACCCCTTTTCAACATTTTAGCAATAGGATTTATGATTTTAGAGAAGTTTGAAACAAATCTTCTTACAAAGTTAATTTGACCAAAAAAAGTTAATTAACACATACTTAGATGTTTGAAGCTTTAAATTTTTCTTCTGACTATCATTTAAACTATCTGAACATTTTATGTATTTTAAGCAATATACAATATTTGTATACCAAGGACATATCTCAATGCTAATTTGTACATTTTCCAACTCTACCTGATTTACCTGTGCTGCTTCAAAATTGGATTCTACCATTAACTTTGCCAAACCCTAACCCCTTACCAACTTTGTGATTTGTAGATCAATATTGAATTCTTGGATCTAATTTATCCATCTGCATCTCCTTCTAGTAGTTTCTGATTATCTGAAGATGTCTTTAACAACATTTGGCACATATGTAATGATAGTGGCACCCACCAAATAGGGTCTAAAAGATTTTCTAGCTTTCACAAGAGCATAAGCCTATTTTTCATTCAAGTCATATGTCAATTCAGATGCTTCTAAGGTTTTGCTAAAAAATGCCACTGGTTGTTCATGGTCCTTGTCATTCTTTTGTAACATGACAGCAACAATGGTATGGAATGAAGCAAATGAAAACACTTGTAAGGGTTTAGAGAAATCAGGTGATTTTAATACAAGGGCTTCCTTGATGGCTCTTTTGATATTTACAAAAACTTCAAGAGATTCATTAGTCCATTTTATTTCAGCACCCCTTTTCAACATTTTAGCAATAGGCTTTATGATTTCAGAGAAGTTTGAAGCAAATCTTCTTACAAAGTTAATTTGATCGAAAAACGATTGAATTTCTTTAACTGTTTTTGGGATTTGAATTTTATAAATAGCAGCAATCCTTTCTGGATCGATTCTCACACCATCTTTTGAAACAATATGACCTAGCAACTTTCCTTCAGTAACCCCAAAATGACATTTTTTTTGGATTCAAAGATATGCCATATTCTAATGCTCTGATAAAAAAAAATTCTAAGTCGTTATAATGATCTTCTGGATTTTTAGAATAAGAAGCTAGATCATCTTGGTACACTACTAAAATATGATCAATTAACCCTTCAAAGGCTGCATCCATAGCCCTTTGGAATGTAGCTCTTGCATTTCTTAACCCAAAAGGCATCCTTGCATACACATAAGTGCCCCATGGTGTAGTAAAGGTTGTCTTGTATTTCTCCGACTCCTTGACCTTAACTTGGTTATAGCCTGAAAACCCATCCATCATAGACATCAATTCATTTCCTGTAACCTTCTGCAATAGTGCTTCCATGTTAACCAAAGCATAGTTATCCTTCAAAGATAAAACATTTAGATTTCTGAAATCTACACATAACCTAATATCATCATTTTTCTTTCATACCGGTACTAAGTTTGACACCCATTTTGAGTGCCTTATAGGCTCAATAATCCCTACATTTCTCATTTTTATTAACTCCTCCTTCATCTTAGGAGCCAAGGTAGGGTTTATAGGCCTTTGTTGTTGCCTAAAGGGTTTAGCATCCAGTTTTAATGGTACCTCATGCTGAAAAAGGTCTTGTTTGTATGCTTTAAGGTCATCATATGACCAAGCAAAGACATGTCTATATTTTCTTAGTAGATTAATCAATACTATACCGATCTTTGGTGTGAGCCTTTCTCTAATATACACTTCTCTTTGATTTCTCTCACTTCCCAAGTTTATTTTTTCAAGACATTCACACCCTCTCGAACTAGGTGTAAAACTAGCCATGTCTTTATCATCAAACATTCTTTCCAACTCTACCAATCTCTTCGGAATTTTATTTGTCTTCAACTGCAACACCTCCTTCCCAAGTACTATTTCTATAACATCCTTATCTTCTACAAGTCCATTCCAATCAATGTGTTGGTTTGCATACTGATATTCACAAAAGATAAATCTTAGCAGACCCCTGTCATCATCAAACACTTGCCAACTCTTAAAATTATCAGGAACAGATGGTCTTGTTTTAATTTTAACTTGTGTAATATCATCAAAAGGGATATCATTATGTTTAACTACCAGGTTCACCATAAAGTCAGCCAAAATATTATTGGACCTTTCAGTCCAATTAATGGAAAAATCATCAAAAAGTTCAATATAATCCCAAACCTCATTCCTATAACTTCTTAATTTTGTATTTTTTGTAGCAAAGTTGCCTCTAACTTGTGAAACAACTAGTTCTGAATCACCATTAACTGTTAGTAACTTAATGCCATGCATGTTTGCTAATTTAAGTCCTAATAAGAGAGCTTCATATTCAACAATATTATTAGTACATTCAAAAGCCAATGAGAAAGAGTATTTAAAATATTTTACATTAGGTGAAATAAACACAACTCATGCTCCATTTCAATCCTTACTGTAGGCACCATCAAAATACAATTTCCAAATTAAACTTTCATTATGTTTAATAGCCTCTGCAATTTTTTCAACTTCTAAAGGTTTAGAAATAATTACTTGAAAGTTGTCCATATCGGAATGGAAAAAGAAAGTTACTTGATCCAGATCCACTTCCTCTATGAGGTAGGGATATCTTGGTTCTCTGTTGATTCTTACCTCTACTCCTTTGACCGAGATGGATGCATATGATAGATCTAATTGAAAATATCCACCTACCAAGTTCAACCATTATTTGGATAGCAGCATTCCATAGTTTGCAAGCACTTGCACAACTGTTACATCTATTTTATAGGTAGTGCTTAGATAAGCTGGAAACCTAAACTCAATATCCTTCATGATCCCGACCACTGGGACTGACGTATTATCCATTGCATAACATTTTCCATAAGGGGTATCTACCTTCATTCGTAGCTCTTTCATGACATCCTCTGGCATAATATATATTGTTGCTCTTGAGTCTATCATGCAGTTTCTTACCATCTTATTGTTTATAAGCAATGTTAAATAAAAAGGATCCACTTGTGTGAAGTTTTTGGTAATGGACATGCCTAGATATACCACAGGAGGATATTCTTTTGATTTTGGATTTTCTATGTTGGCATCACCCACATTTGATATGATTTTCAAAATCTCATTCTTGTAATCTGGAAATTTTATCACTTCAAGCAAAGGCATAGAAATTTTTACTCGAGACAATGCTTAAGACATAAAAGTTCTGCTGTTTGAAAGAGGCTTACTAATTTATTTTTTCTCCATAGGATTGACCAACTTTAGGGCATCAATCTGCTTTGTTGGTTCACTTGGAGCCTCTTTTCCTTTCTTGTCATTTGCCTCCTTGTTCACATTTTGTTTTGAGACTGTTGCAAATATTCCTACAGGACTCCCCTATTCAGGATTCACTATTCTGTATCTTAGCTGCTAATTACTCTTGGCTTGGGTAACAACAGCCACTGTGAATGCTCTCTTCTCCTCTTCAGCCAAGTTTCTCAAAGAAGGCACTGCTTCCTCTTGAAACAATTTTCTCAAGGTAGGGATATCTTCATCATCATCAGAAAAAACTTGTTGTATGCTATACTGATGATGGTTTCTCATCCTTTGCATATCAGAATGTTGATCTTCCTTAGATGAATCCTCATCTCTACCCCACATAGGATCTGATGATAAAACATTAACTATAGGCTCACATTCCTCTTCTTGATGCCAATCCTCCATCAGGCCCTGTGCAATCATGTAGTGATCTTCATCATGGGGAGGATTGCAAACCTCACACCATGGGAAATCTCCCATAAAGTTATTTGCTCTCTTTAGTGGATGTGGAGTTTCTTTACTCAGATTTGGTTTTAATGGCTTCCCATCCTTCTAGTTGGTCTTATAAGGCATATCATGGAGTCTAGGCCTATTGAAATTCATTTTCTTATTATTTCTCTATGGTGGCTTTTCATTAAATTTTTTTTTACCTTTTATGTCCTTAAGCATGTCCATGATCCGAGTAAGGTCATATTTCTAGGGAACCCTAGGATTGTATAACTTTGGATCATTTCTTTTAGCAATTTTCCCAGCAACTTTCCTATTATTCTCAATGGTAGCAACAATCTTGAATGCTTGTTGCAGAGTATGAGGACTATGAGACAAAATCTTATAATGGGTTTTGCTGTCAGAAGAACTCAAATAAAAGTTAATCAGAAAAGAATCAACAAGTCTGACATCTTTGGGTATTCTATTTAATACTTTATTAAATCTTTTATTAAACTCAATAGCTGATTCATTCTGATTTTTCTTTTTACTTGTTAATTCATGGGATGCAAATGAAGGATCATTGTGATCTCAAAATTCTTCCAAGAACAATGTTACAAAATCATCCCAACTACTGATACATCCATTAGGAAAGTTCCTATACCATTCTCCTACATCTTCTATCAAATATTGAACAAACAAATTCATGAATACATCCTCATGAGGAAACTCAAATTCTTCAATGATATTTTTTACATTAACTGCATGTTGTTCTATTGAATCAGTTCTATTTCCTAAGAATTTGGGGATTGCTGATCTTAAATAATTAGTGATATGATTTGGATAACCAACAATGCTAGTGAAATCCAACTGTCTGTATCTTTCAATGATCATAGGCCATTTGTCGACATGATGGTTGCCTTGATTGTTAACATTTTCTTTATTTAATCAACCATTGTTTCCATAATTACCATTGTTCACATTGTTTCCACCACCATTATTATTGCCATTGCTTCCATTGTTACCTCCATTGCCATTATTGTTTTTCCTATCTCCACCATTGCAATTTCCATAATTGCCATTGTTACCTCTATTATGTCCATTATTTTGATTGTTTCCATACCCATTACTTCCTATATGGTTACCCCTATTTGTGTTATTCCAATTCCCATCATTTCCCCCATTTCCATTCCTTCTTCCATCCTCCTGGCTTTCTTCACTTTGATCCCTATGCACATCCTGTTAGGGTTCCCACAGATATTGAGAGGGGGGGGTGAATCAGTATCTGACCAGTTATGAAATTTTCTTAAAACTGAATATGTAGAATATAAAGTAATAGTATACCGGTATGCAAGAATTAATGCAAATAACAAAATCAAAAGCATCCACATGAAAAGAACACCATAACACAAGATGTTTAATGAGGAAACCCGGTGTGGGAAAAACCTCAGTGGGATTTGTGACCCACAATATTCACTTACTGGCCAATAAGAGAATATTACTTACAATAGGGGCCTGCACATGCAGGAAGGCCAACTGCCTAGAGCTCACTGCTCAACAAGAAGTCACACTGACTTACAATGAGGATTTACACAAATCCAATATTCTGTACTGCTTTACAATAGCATCTTCAATGCTAGGTTCAGTACCAGTTCTTGCTCTGTTCTTTACATATACCCTTGACCTACAATTTGCACATTAGGTCTGCCTTATAATTTATTTATTACATTCTATCCATGTCCTATAAATGCCTACAATGATCTCTTTTATATACAAGAGTCATTTTACAATTTGCCAAGTCGGCTTACAATGATAAACAAAATATTACATATCAAAAGTCTTGTCAGCCTCTGTGCCGGTATACATATTTCCTTCTGTGCTGGTGTACATCTTCTATGCTAGTGCCGGTGTAGATTGATTTTGTTGATGCTGGTGCACTGTTTTATTTGAGTAATGCTTTGCCGGTATAATGTCTTGTTGGTGCCATAGGATTGCAAGGTTGCCTGAGTAATGCTTTGCCGGTATAATGTCTTGCCAGTGCCATAGGATTGCAAGGTTGCCATCAATGACAAAACCTTCAATCACACACAATGTCTCATTGGAGTTTCCATATGCCAACAATCTCCCCCTTTTGCATTGATGGCAACACTCATGAGAAATTTCAAAAAGATATCCAAAAATGTGTATACAAAAAAAATGTTACCAAAAATATGAGGGCTCCCCCTGAGCATGTGATCCCTGTGTTTTGAATTTTCTCATCTACTACTCCCCCTTTGGCATCAATGACAAAGGTTAGTAGATTTGTAGTTGTACCAATTCATAACCTCAACCTTCTAGTTGGGTAGTTATTATCTGAAGAATATCTCCCAAAATTAAGTTTATACCATCCATAAACTTTTTTCTCTCCTTTATTGCTATCTCAGTTCTGTGTACTGTACCGGTGAGATGCTGCAAGTGCTCTACCGGTGTTTTGCTACCCTATGTTAGTGCCTCTGAGATTTGCTTATGCAAAGATGCTAAATAGTCCAATCTTGGACTTAGTTTAGATCTCAAAAATTTTGCCTTGTTTATTATTTTCTCTTTTTCTCTTTCTAATTTGAGCAATTCTTCCTCAAAATTTGTTATCTTTTCCTTAAAAACTGATAATATATTGGGTGAGTTAACAAAATTATCAGCAAGTTTATTGATCTCTTCTTGTACCTTGCTCATCTTTTTGTCTACATCCGTGGTCAAAAAGTTTATCTTACAGGTATCTTTATACAAAGTTTTGTACTCTATCAATAAATTGCACAGTTTCGGTAGAAGTATGTCAAATTCCCTGTTACACTTCTTTATTCCTTCCTCAAAGAATTTTGTTTCTCTTTTTCTACACTTTCCTTTACAGTTTCTACCTTTGTTTGCTCAAAATTTCCAGAAATATATTTACAAAGTGTATCCAACTAGCCTAAAGAATCTTTGTTGACTATATTACAATTTGGAGCTATTAATTTCAAAACTGGAATTGAATCATCTATTGCTTTATAGGCTTGTGAGCTATAATTAGTTATTTTCTTGATAGATTCGAGCAATACCTCTATTACATTTGATGGTGACCCAGTAAACTGAGTGCCGGTGGAAGGGACCATGCTGGTATTGACCTCTGGTAGGTCTATTTGTGTCTCCATCTCTTTAAGCACAGTTTTTCCTGCATCTTTTCTTACCGGTGGCATCTGTTCTGGAGCCTTTAGCTCTGTTGGTTGCTCTGTTTGTGTTCCAGATTCCATCTTTTTCTCTGAATCTGCTACCGGTTTCTCTTGGTTTCCTGTTGCCGGTTTCTCTTTATTATCAGATTTATCTGTGGTATCCTTATCTACCACTATGTTGATTTTTTGAGTATCAACATTCACAGTATATAGGACTTTAGGATTAGGATTGTTATCCTCTGTGTCTATGCTCTCAGCTGCCGGTTGATCTTCTACAGTTGTTTTTACCAGTGGAGTATTTAAAGGAGGTGGGGGTAAGTTGTCTCTAACTTTGATACTTGGTGGTCCACCAACTTTACCTTTCCCTTTGTCCTTTTGATATACTAGAATGGGCTTGGGATTCTTATATTCTTCTTGTTTTTCTTTTTCAACCAAAAATATGTCCCAACCATTTTCTGTTTCCTCTGAAACCTCTGTAACTCTACCTGCCATTAATGATATTTGCCGGTGTGCAGTGGAAAAGACTGTCCAGTTGTCCTGAGCTATCAAATCATCAATTTCCTTAGGCGAGTTGACCGGGTATACTGCAAGTAATTTTTCTATTTTAATTTTCTTATCCAACTCAATTATTCCTTGCCTTCTAGCCTCAAGTCTTTTATATAATTCATCAGGAATTTCATTTAGGACTTGCATCAAAAGCTTTTTATACATGTCCATGTGTAGTATAACACTTTCCTCAACTTGTCCTTTCTCATCTTCTGATAGGGTGTCATAGATTTTCCCTATGTTTTTCAATTTACCTTCCTCTGTTATTTTATTTAGTAATATGTCAAAAGGGGCCAAGTCAGTGTCTGCCTTCTTCTTCTTTTTGGGGGTCAGCTTTTTCCTAGGTGTAGCTTTCTTGACTGGAGACCTCACAGCTTGTTGCTTCTGTCTTGTCCTTCTAGGTGAAGGAATGGATACCAGTGAGGGGTCTCTTTTCCTAACAACTCTTTTGAAAGTTGCTGGCATATCTCCTTCTAAGGAGGTATCTACCGGTGATAGATGAGTTTCAGGCTATTGGGCTGCCAACTCTTCTTCTATTATGCCGGTTTTCTTTAATTTTTAAGGCTTTTGCTTGCCTACTTCCTTTCCTCACAGATACCTCAACTTTCTTTACTCTCTTTTTAGATTGAATTTGACTTTCAATGTGCTCAGCACTACCAAATACTTCTTCCTTTGGTTCATTGGGGGCTTCCAGAAGTGCTTTGGCATAGGTTTCCACTATGTGGTCATCTGTTTCATACCCCATTTTTGTAACCCAGATTGTTCTTGGGATGACTGCTTCCATCTAGATCTCATCCTTTTTTATTACAAAACATATGTCATCCTTGTATTTGTTGATGATTTCCTGTGATAGTCTAATCCTCTTATTCATTTTGACCTTTAGTGCTTGAAAATACTCATGGATATTCTTTTCTTTGTTTTCACCCATGTTGTTGAACAAGTCAGACAATTGTTTTCCTACCGGTATGTCAAATCCAAAATCCTTATTGCCTATACCGGGAGCTTGTTTGGTTATATGTAGCATTAATCATACAAGTAAATTTCCAAATCTAAAGGTTCCTTTCTTATCCTTCTTGATTTTTGCTAAGTTGTCAATTAACTCATCTTTTAACCATTCACAGATATCAATTTTTACATTGTTCTTAACCATGTCATGAGCACTCTTTATGCATAAACTGGAAACAGATTTAAGCCTATTTGCATGAGTTGCTTTGTAGCCTAGGATCATGCTAATTAATCTCACATTTGTATTGGTCACATCATTAACCCTCAATGATCTTTTGTCAGATGTTGCACTAGTTAATTTCATTACTAGGTCATTGGAGACCTTCTTGGTTTTGTCGGGTCTGGTACTGGTGGAAGGTAACCCTGATACTGCTTTCATAGCTACATTTGTAATTTTATGCACTGAGTCAAACCAAAAGAATGAGCCATGTACCCTGCTAAGAACTATCCTAACTACTTCCTTGGGAAATTCAGGAATGTAGAGGATTTCAGTGAATCCTAGGGTTTCAACAATTTTATGTTCAAGTTTCACATTTCCAGCATTGTCACATATAATAGATTTGTACATGTTTCTGATTTCTTCATCACCTAATTCCTCTATGTTGCAATGAATATACATTCTAGGGTCTTCTGCATAAACAACACCCTTTGGAATTTGGGAAAAAGCACCTATGTTGTCATCTTTCTTAGCTACCTCGGGAACTAGCTCAAACACGGGCCTAGGTTGTTTTATAACCTCGACTACTGTAGGGTTTTCTATGAATTCAGGTGTAGAGGAGGATGCCATGATGATAAATACCTTTTTCTGCCTTTGGATGGATTGATTGTTGAAGTGCTTTGCCTCTTTGCTCGGAATGCCTTAGCTCAGAAATCTTCACGCTCTCTAAAAGTTTGAATTCACGGTGAAATGAAATGGAGCCAAAAAAAACCTTATTTTATAAAGTCTTTTCTGCTACCTACCACATTAATTGTTTGCCGGTAATGTATTAACTCAACTTTATTTGCCGGTAATGAAGGATTTTCAACTTCTTTTCTCTAACTGAGGGAATAATAGCACATGTGTCATTAAATTGCCAAACCCTCAAGATAATTTTCTTCAATTTGATGAAGAACATCCTGCTGGTGGAGCATTGCTCTGTCCTGCCGGTGGAGCATCATATTGTCCTGTCGGTGAAGCATTTGTTGGTTCTACTAGTGGAGGAGTAACCCCAATATTTAGATCACCTTTTCTAATCCATTGCTTTGAAAATTCTTGCTTAACCTCTTCAACCTTTTCTTTACCTTTCAAGCTAGTACTTTTGTTATCTACCAGCATACCTTTACTTCTACAGAATTTAGCAATATGACCAATCTTGTTACATGCATAACAAGTTACATTATTTTTCTGAATAGCTTTCCCATAACCTATGTCGGTTTGTGTTCTGCATTTATTTGATAAATGACCAAATCTTCCACAAACATAACATCTTACATTCATTCTGCAATTTTTAGAGTTATGACCAATTTTGTTGCATTTGGTGCATTGACCGGTGGGAGGATTGATATTCTGATAATTCCTAGATCTACATTCATTTTCCCTATGACCATATTTATTATAGTTAAAGCATTTTCCATTGAATTTGTAAGTATTAGAGGGTCTTACCGGTTTGCTTTGATCCTGGGTATTTGCAGTACCGGAGCTTTCTCCAACTTCAAATCCAACTCCAAAAGTGTCACCTTTGGGTTTTTGATTCTTCAATAAGGTACCGAGTTCTTCTGAGCTTTTCTTGAATTTTTCTTTGTGTTGATTTACAGTTTCCAGTTCCCTTTCCAAGATCTCTTTTTGTCTCATTAGTTCATTCGAGTCATTTTGAGTATGCATCAGATCTTTCTTCAACATATCATTTTCATAGCTAAGTCTTGTGTTCTCATTTGCTGCATCACTTAGTCTTCTAGTCAATTCTCCTTCATTCTTCTTTCTGTCCTCAATCTCTTTGTAGAATCTCATAGTCATATCCTGCATTTCATTTTTTTTTGTCATGATCTCTTGTTTCAATTTGCTTATCATATCATTTAATGATTCCTTTTCATCATTTTCATTTTGCAATTTTTTACAAAGTTCTCTTCTCTTGTTTCTTGTAATAGTAAGATTTTCTTGAAGTGCCTGAATAATGTCCTGAGCTGCTTTTAAATCATCTTCTAATTTGATATTTTTCAACTTCTCTTCATCATAGTCAGTAAGAGCTCCTTCAAATTACTTCATCAGATTTTCCATCTTTACTGGTGTCAAGATCTTCCTCAAGCTGTTCGGCTTTTGAAAATAGAGGACTAGGCTCTGATACCAATTTTTAGGGTTCCCACAGATACTGAGAGGGGGGGTGAATCAGTATCTGACTGGTTATGAAATTTTCTTAAAACTGAATATGCAGAATATAAAGTAACAGTATACCGGTATGCAAGAATTAATGCAAATAACAAAATCAAAAGCATCCACATGAAAAGAACACCATAACACAAGATGTTTAACGAGAAAAGCCGGTGTGGGAAAAACCTCAGTGGGATTTTTGACCCACAATATTCACTTACTGGCCAATAAGAGAATATTACTTACAATAGGGGCCTGCACATGCAGGAAGGCCAACTTCCTAGAGCTCACTGCTCAACAAGAAGTCACACTGACTTACAATGAGGATTTACACCAATCCAATATTTTGTACTGCTTTACAATAGCATCTTCAATGCCATATTCAGTACCAGTTCTTGCTCTGTTCTTTACATATACCCTTGACCTACAATTCACACATTAGGTCTGCCTTATAATTTATTTATTACATTCTATCCATGTCCTATAAATGCCTACAATGATCTCTTTTATATACAAGATTCATTTTACAATTTGCCAAGTTGGCTTACAATGATAAACAAAATATTACATATCAAAAGTCCTGTCGGCCTCTGTGCCGGTATACATATTTCCTTCTGTGCCGGTGTACATCTTCTGTGCCGGTGCCAGTGTAGATTGATTTTGTTGATGCCAGTGCACTGTTTTATTTGAGTAATGCTTTTCCGGTATAATGTCTTGCCGGTGCCATAGGATTGCAAGGTTGCCTGAGTAATGCTTTGCTGGTATAATGTCTTGCCGGTGCCATAGGATTGCAAGGTTGCCATCAATGACAAAACCTTCAATCACACACAATGTCTCATTGGAGTGTCCATATGCCAACACATCCCTCCATCTTCTAGTTCCATTTAATAATAGGTTATCATAAGTTACAAAAGGTTACTCTATTCTTCTCATTTGAGGGGAACTATATTTAAGAATTTATGGCCTATTTCCTTCATCTTTACTTTTGTCTTCTATTTCTTCTGACCTAGGGCTTTGATTTGTATCTCTTTTTATTCCTAGTTTTTGCAACACCCAATCTAGTTGTCTCTTAAGAGCTTTTTCCATCTTGGATTCATCTCCATTTAAATCGGCCATTTTAAGTATGATTTCATCTAGTTGCTTGTCTTCCTCAGTCAAGATTTTATCATGACCACCATTATTATCTTTTGCTTTTAAGGCATAAAATGGATTTTCCTTCAGATTTTTAGACTTATCACTGGATGAAGAACCATCCTCTCTGCTAGGAAACTTTTTATAACCCCAGGATGCCATACTTGTTGTTGATTTATTTTCTTTATATCTTTTCTTGGGACTCAACTCAACAACATTATCCTTCCCTTTATGCAAAGACCTTCTCCCCTACATCAATTTTATTGATAAATGTTTAGGGCTTTCTCTTATTTTCTCAAAATACCAACTATTCTTCATGTATTGAAATGTAGAGTCACCACCTCCTAGGAGGAAATATTACCAACTTAACTGATCTTCTGGGATCCTCCCTCCAGTAGAGTCTGAAATGAACTACCAAAGATTCTGAAAACTTCTTCTACAACTCCCCAACAAAGTTGCCAATATGTTGGTTCTCAAAACCATAGATTGGAAAACCAAAAGACTTGCCAAATCCTCAAGTAGTCCAATCAGCCTTGGCCAATGAACAGGGATGGTCAAGGACCAAATCCCTCTACACTTTAGGCTCCACTGAACCTAGGTGGCTATGCCTCTTCCTTTGAAGCACAAAAGAGATTATTGATAATGGATTTAAACCTTTTAGCAAGTTTACACAACTGGAAAATTTTTGTTCTGCAACTATGCTTTATTATGTGCTTTAACTAAATTCTTTGAAAAGAAATGATTATGAATGTACATTGAAAATGAAATTCCTATTAGGACTTAAATGAAATTTGCATAGATCAGTTCATATAGGATTTGGGAAGAATGTTTCTCTATCAAGGACCTTGAATGCATACATATCAAAACCTTAAAAGATCAATAACAAACTAGTGCCTCTATCCAGGGATATGTATGACACTTTATGGAAAAAATATCTTATCAACTCAGGAGACAATTTCGCATCAACTATGAAGGTTCGGTATACGTTACACAAACAATAAGAACTCAATCTTTCACTTAATGCAACGACATGTGATTCACATCATAGAAAATCTATAAATAGATTTATCAAGAGGACAAAGGTAATCATCAACACAAAAGTGTACACAATATTTAGAAAAAGAAACAATGAACCTTGTATATTAATCTTCAGGAAATAATTGCATACATAAGCTGCACTTGCAGATGCTCCATTATAGATTGCTTGCACAAAATGATACTTCTTCTTCCTATAGACTTCTCTAATACAAAATGATATTCAATCCTTATAGCAATATCTTGTTCTTATCATTTCCCTTTACATACAAAAGTGACTCCCTATAAGTACATAAATCAAAAGGCATATATGAAAGGACACACCCTTTCATATAATCGCCATTGGATCAATCTCAAACTTGCATGCTTGTTAACCTCCCCTTTTCTACATGTTCTTCATCACCAAGTCGCGGGGATAAACCAACGTGCATCTCTATCTTGTGGTATAGCGATGACCATTAGATCTTCTGCGATCACTGTTTGATCTGCCTAAATTTCTCGATCCTTAATTTGTCCTTCTGCTGTAAAATTTGGGCACTTTGAGATGCACTTGCACCCAGGGGTCCCACCAGTGCTGAGCTAGCACTTGCCAAAATCCCTCCAGCTCTTGACCTAAGAATACATGCGGCCTTATATTTAAATATATAAAACTCCCTCTGCACAACCAATGTGGGATAAAAGGTCTCTGTCTGCAACCATGCGACCCCTCGAAATTGCGTTTGCTTGGAAGTTTCTAATGTCTGGTCTACTGCTCCATCTACACAAGTTCGAAGAACTAGCAATGCCATTCGTGAAACAATTGATCTTTTGGACAACTTCATTTTCTTCAGTTATGCTCCTGCATATAAGACACCAGTAGTAAATGCTCATATGATAGGAAAAAAGGGATCCATATATAGCACAAAATATTTTGTAAAAATATATGCTAACAAAATACGAGGTTTTTGATAGAAGATGCACTAATATGTTGGTTAAATGTGCAATTCTAGTGGTTAAATATGCCAGTATGTTTATCAAATATTCAAAATTGCACTGTGTATGCGCTAAACTACTCTAATTTTGATAGTTTTCACTATTCTTGACTAATTTTTGACAATGTTTTTCAATCAGAAAGTTGGAATTTTTTAATGATTGGATGTTTTTCTTCTATAGTATGATCATAAACACAACAAACACTTGATAAATCACTTGTTTCTGTCCTAATCTTGTAAACATTAAGTGTATGTTCTAGGCTTTGAAGAAAGCCCAAGTTTTCACAAGTTTTGCACATAAAATACAAGTACAAGAAAGCTACCTAGAAGGAGATTGGCTTCACAAACTATTTCTCAGCCCACAACTCAATATCTTGTCAGCTCACACAACCCTGTCGACCCCTAATGGGTGCCCATGTTTTTTCCTTTGTGAGAGCTAGTGGAATCCCATTATGAGACTAGCAATAAGGACTCCAAAGGCGAGTTTGCACATAAGCTCAAGAGGATCATATGGTGAGTGTCTTTGGGAGAGACTCTTTCCCCTCCCTGCACTGAGTGAATAGTAGTGTTCGAAGGTGAATCGGGTATGCTTCTATTTTAATTTGGTGCTAGTAAGGGTACTATTTGAGTGGTCATAATGAGCAACATTTTCTACTCTGTTACAGGAGGTCTACCATCTTGTAGAGGTTACGCTCTACATTTTTTTACATACCATATAGGTACTAAGGAAGACATGACACCATTATGACAACATGTAACACTTGTCCCTTGCAAATTTTGTCACATACATTTTTTAATAGTGGCTTGGATTACTTGGCTTTAGTTGTTGCCACTTGGGTCGTTCCCCTCTCACCAGCCTTATCGGCTTCTCGAAAGGGCAGGCCCGCTAAAGAGATGCACTACTTGAAAGCAAAAACATCTAGGTGGGTTTGGCTTTTTGATCACCAAATTAAGGGAAAAAGATATACCTACCACTTTTGACCTTAAAACATGAAAGCAAGAAGTAAATTAAACCCCCCTAAATTAAACTAGATTCATATTTTAAGAAAAACAAGCATAAGGTCTTGTTGATTGAGTTCTTTGGCTTGCAAATTTGCAAGAAATCTGTTAGTAGTTTGCATATTTGAGTCTTTGACCTGCAAAACAACAAATTATTAGTTAGTTTTTGGAAAACTAGATTTTTAACCAAGTTGTTAAATATGAAATTTTGAAAATTATATGCGTTAATCTAATAATCAAATGCACTACTCTGCCTATTAAATGCGCTAAACTAGAAGTAAAATGCGTAAAAATAGAAATTAGATGCGCTAAAATTAAATGCGCTACTATAATCATTATATGTGCTAAAATAAAAGGTAGATACGCTGAAATGAGCTTCAAATGCACTTCTTTGAGGGTTGTATGTATTGTTCTAGAATCCAAATACGTTGTATTAACTAGATGTGAAACCAAATATCGTATGCGCTCAAACATGACTTCTGTCTACCTGTTCGTCGAGATATCTGCAAGTAAAAACTTAAATTGTACAATAAAAGATCACATTTGGGAAATTAAGCCCCACAGTGGGTACGAAAAAATGTACACAAGAAATAGGGGTTAGCCTAAGTGTACCAGTGAGACATTAATTCAAGAGATTCAAATAAAAGCATATAAACATAAATATACAAAAAATCTCTCAAAAGAATCCCATTGTCCTCTATTTCCAAGGACTTAGTGAATCTACATTATAGAACCCCTGCAACTTCCTTCTTAATTTGCAAGAGACAAAACAAGACTTGGGTATGGCCAACATATTCTGCCTGTGCAGAAGAAAACTCATCATCAAAAACCTCAGTGGAGAGAAAAGAAAAAAATAAGGAAGACTCATGGCAAGAAGCACTGCACCAAGCAACAGAAAAGACAAGGAAGGAGCAAAAGCATCAAGAAAATGAGAAATGAGAAGAAGAGCTCACTATTCAAAAGGAGGAAGATTTTTTTTTAAAAGTACATCATGTGCAAGAACCTAATCATACCAAGGTAGAGCTACCACCTAAAGAAATTGCTACTCACAAAAAGGAAACAATATATGAACAAATTCAAAGAGTACAAGCAAGCACCAATCCGGAATTAGAACAAGCTACTAAACTAGTGTCAATCATCAGTGATCTTTTCTCACCATACAACATGCCTGTTAGATACAGTCAAGTAACTTGGGACAGTGATTCTGAAACTGATTCCAATGAATATGAGTGGGATAGTTGTTCTAATATTACTGAAGATATTGAGGTGGATACCATCCACACATTCACACCCATTTCTTGTGAGGGACGAGGCTCGGAATCTCGACCGCTTGAATTCGGACCGTGACATATCTACGAGGCTTGTAATGGTACTTTTCCCTTATGATTTATTAAGTATCAGTAGTGGATTAACCTTTTACCTAAGATAAATAATTTAATATTAAGGTGTCAAATTCACTATTTATTATTAAGTGTTTACACAATATTTTAATAAAGTATCAAAGTAATTTCTTCAAGTAATGATAAACTAATTACTCAGAATATATAAAAAATTGAGATAAATATTTTCAATGGTGAAACATTAGGGCAATGACTATATGAAATTGATTATTACATATCCATAAATCACGAAGAGGTTGCTTTCCTGCACACAGAGGATTAGTTATAGGTATAGGGTTTCTAGGAAAGGGAGCACTCCAGGAGGACACGGTTCTTACACAGAACCCCACATGCCTTCACAACATGAAATAAACACAGTTCTTACATAGAACCCCACATGCCTTCATGACATGAAATAAACACAGCCCTAGCCAAGAAACTCTCGGGTGTACGTTGTTCCCTAAGTTGGACACATGTTGTATTCCCCTTCTCCAATGCCTAATGCCCAACTACTAGACCTTAACTATCCTCTCTCTTTTGTTTTTTACAATTTTTTTTTCCTCTACTATTTTCTCTCTCTGTGTCCTTTTTTATTGATTCATAGGTTTTAAATAATGTCTCAAGGGTGGTAACAAAAGTCATAACCCTTCATAACAATTATAATGTCCATATTTATATTTATTTAATACTATTTATTATAACTCCATTCCACGAGAAAAAGTCCCATAACATTTCTCCCCTTGTAATTTAGATGTTGTCCTCAGTAGCAAGAGATGTATCTACATCACAACTCAAAAATTATGATTAATAAATCAATTACTGACATTGAATATGGGCATACTTAATTGTATTTCCATTTTTATTTTAATTTATCTATATTCTTGTCATCTTTTAATTTGACAAATTTCACCAGTTCCATAATCATTTTTCCAATAAAAATATTTTCATAAAAATGTATCATAAATATATGTTTTAATCTCCTACCTTTTTAAGTTTATCACTTTATTTAATCTTTTAACTGCTTTTCTCTTTATAAAAGTATTATCATACAACAATTACTCCTATATAGTCACTCGTAAATTATAAAAGTATAATTATATACTCAAAATACATTCTAAGATGGTATTCATGCATTCCAGACTACATGAATATCTTCTTTGCAAAACAAATACACAATTGTCTTTTATGTACAATAACTTTTATATTATTGGGTTGATCAAGTCCAATAACAAAGTATGTAGTAAAAGGGAAACATTAGGTGTAACCATTAATTTATTAATAAAAAGGGTGAAGGTTGGTTTAGTTAAAAAGTTGATAGTTTGTCTATAAAAATGATAGAAGATGAGACTTAACAAGATCATTGATATCTAATGATGACAATAGAATATTATTTTATCGAAAATCATAATAAAAATTATAGAAGCATAAGAAAACTAGTGATCCCTAGTAATTTCTATGATCCCAAAGAACCATATAATGTTTATTTGTTGGGTTTACCATTGCTTTCACAATGTTTGTAAATTTAGTTGTATCATTAGATTAAATACCACAATATTATTATCTTTGTGATGAATTCTAAGTTTTGAAGAGAAGTCAAGGGCTTCATTGCGACTTTCTATATTGTTGCTATCTTAAAAATGAATATCATTAAATGAAGTTCTAAATATATTTGATAAATCTATCCCACATATTTTTTAGAGGTGATTTCTCCCCCTGTAAAAATTATAGATGTCCTCATGTCTAAGACTATAGGAAACCATCATAGTTCTGAATCTAGCATAACATTTAACTAATTTTAGGAGAAAAGTGATGCTAGGACCTATGAGTTATGGGCCCAAAATGTAACTTATAGCTTCATTGACATTATTTATATCTTATATAAAATAAGGTGGTTCAATTCTCAATATGTGAAGAATCTATTTAGAAAATGCAATTTCTAATTTCAAAGTCAATAAGAATGAATACCTTACTTTCCCTAGTTTTTTATACTTCAAAAACTTTTACCATGTTTATTTCATCCATGTCTCTAAATTCTTAAACAATTTATTTACATGTAATTAAGGGGGATTGTATATATATGTCATGAATGCTCTTTTGATAGGTTATGCTTTTGGCATGGTAGATTCATATTCACTCTCATACGAAAAGTAAGTTTAATCAACCTTTTTTGAATAGTAAGACCCTTTCATTGGTTGGACCCTCATTTCATATTTTCAGTTTGTCAAATTTCTATCATTTATTTATTTTTATTTTTTTTACAAGTTTCTAAGGAAACATTCATTTTAGAGGGATACAACATTTGTTGTCTTTATTTGTATTCTTAAATATTTTCCGTGTTGATTATTGGATTTATATATATTCTAATACTGATGAAAATTTCATACTTTACAATTTATTATTTACATAACTTCCCAATAAAAATCACAGTCCCAATTTGCATAAATACTTCTTTCCTACGGTGATGTTTTGATTATATGGCATTTGGTTTCAATATCTCAATTTGTTTTGTTTGCTATTAATTCTCACTTAGTTACAAGTGTAAGTGGTATTGATAAAACAATTCTAGGGCTTTTTGGAAGCTCCTTGGATCACGTTTCTCCAATAAAGGTGGGCAAGAATGTAGGAGTGACGTGATTAATGTACTATCTTAGAAATTTATGAATGACATTCGTTAGATATTTTATTTAATCCTTTAACTAATGAAGCATTCTGCAGGACATCCTAAGTAAACTAGATTTGTGTTATAGATGCACACAACCATGCAGGTTTAGTGGATGAGGTTGGTACATACTTCAATCACATGAGTGACCCATATTACATATATAGCTGATCATTAAGTTTGCATGGTTGTCCTTTATGCCCATGCTGGCTATCTTGAGGACACCCTAAAGCTTACCATTAAGATGCCAGTTAGACTCATAGTGGTCATGGTGCCTTTAGATCATATATGAATATAAGATGAGTATTTCCAACACTACTTTTTTAGTTTGATCCTAAAAATGCTGTAATTTATGTACTTCTCTAAAACATTTATGCAAAAGTGGGCAAGTACATGAGAGTCAAATAGCAAGGATATTGATGAAAGAATGGAATTGAAATGATACCTGGATGTAGTTGGATTGAGGGCCATAAAATGGCACATTATTTTTTTGTAGGAGATGGATCACGTCTACAAACACATGAAAGTGTGCAAAGTTGGAGAAATTGGCTTGGCAGTAGGGTTTTTCCAGATTCAAGACATCCGCTTAGTACTGTGATAGAGAAGGAAAAATAATTATTTATCTGCCCCATAATGCAAATTTACCATATTGCATTCAGTTTGTTAAACATAACTCTTGGAACAATATTTAGATTTTTTAAGAACCTTCGAGTATTGCATCTAAATTTGTCTCCAAGTTTGTTGCAAGAGAAATTGTTTTCAGAGATGTCAACCATTTCCATCTTTTTAAACACAAACAATGTTCTTGTGGAGATTATTGGTGATTCGAAATAAAACTCAAACAATCTGAAAAAAAAGCTTGCACTACAATAATGTGCACTGTATCAGATGTCTAGTGATGATAAATTGATAATAAAGGGAAATCCATCAAAGCATAACGAAAGGAAATTTTTATGAGACGTAGTTGAAAGTTCCACTTCTAATCACCAAAGCCTGGACAACAACTTAAACTAAGATTATAATATTAGGAAAAAAATGCAGATCTTATACAAGCAAGCACTGACATGTAGACCACTTAGTAAGATATAGGCAGTAGAATATTGGGAGCCAAATATAATAAAAAAGAGAGTAAATATGATATGTAGAGAATTTCAATACAGCTTAAATAAAATCATTTAAAACATCAACAAATTTCATTTTCTAGATTGACTGTTCAGGATAAAAATCTTTGTCATATTTTGTTAAAGCTTAGGAGCAAATAATTGTTGCATGTGAAATTGCCTTAGTTTTAAAAAAAAATTGTTGTTGTTGTGTTAAATTCTTTCATAAAATGGTCTATTTTTGGCAATTTTTTGTTTTATTTCTAATTAGTATCCCATCTAAATTAATTTTCCTTCCTTTTATTGTGTTTTTCTACATATGCATCAATGCACTAGTCTGATTTATATTGCTTCAATTTGGTTTTCTGATTTCACTCTGTTTTACTCTAGTAAAGTTTGATTTTCATAGTTATTTAAATCATTTGAAAATATTTTTCTTCAAAGTAAAAATTATACAATCAAAAGGAAATATTTTATGTCACAAGTAGGGTTCTAATTGGACTCGATAAAATTTCATTAATAATGTAATGTAGATACTTTGCAAATTAAGGATCAACTTGAAATCACTATCAATTCAAATGAATTTTAGAACAAAGAACCCTAAATGGAAACAAAATTTTATCAGGCTATTCTATAGAAGATAAAGATTCATTCATACTACAGTTGCTTTCAAAATCTCCTGTCACTATAAAGGGTAGATTACTACTATGTTATAATTTAAAAATTTTCACATGGCTCAGAGAGATTCCATCTCATGGAATGATATGATTGCAAATATACACAAAATGATTTTATGACAAAGACTAGAAACAAATTCAATAGGAGGAATTTTATTTTATTTTATTTTACTTTTCTATGGCCAGAGGTGAATTTTCAATTAAAACACGAATTAAATTTTATCACTCGGACCAATCCAACTTACCATACCAATAGGGTTGCAAATTTAATATTTAGTTTCAATGTTTTGTTTACGGGATGATTGTAGGTAGAAAGAAAAAAAAATATTTTCAAGTTTGGCTCTGTTCAATCAAACTAGTTGGTTTCAGCTGTCAGACTGTTAAATGAAAATATTAGTGGGAGTTGACATATGTTTTCAACATATTTCCATCTTATATTGTTCTTTTAATATCTTTTTGGGAATTTGTCTAGCAGCAACCATGTTATATCAAATGGATATTGATATCAATTTACTATTATAAGTGAAACCATGGCATTCTTGCTGCCATAAATATGGAGTAAATTGTTATTATTAATAATATTATTATTTTTTAAAATTTCATTTGTTAGGATAAAAATGCTTAGTGATGTGCTCATTCACAAACAAGTAAATTTACTGACATATTTATGGGAAAGTACTTTATACCCATTTCGTCTTGTCTTGGGTATTCATAATGTTTGTCAAGTTAAATGAATTTATCATTTTTTTATTTTCTCTATCTAACTAAATGCCAAGTAATTGTATTTGGATCATGATGGAATTCTATTATATATCACCACATACAAATTGGGTAATTTTTATGTTTTCAAATGTGGTAAAATTATAGTAACATAATTTTCTTCTTTTTTGAAATATTAATTGAAAATATTTAATTCATCAATTTACCATGCTAAAAAAGTTTCGCAAATTTAAATTGTGATTTCTCTTCAAGGTAAAATTTATCATATGGTTATAAGTAAATTTTTTAAGATATATTAATCTTATCATTTATGTAAATCCTATTGTTTGACTCTGATACTAAATGTAATGGTACTTTTCCCTTATGATTTATTAAGTATCATTAGTTGATTAACCTTTTACCTAAGATAAATAATTTAATATTAAGATGTTAAATTCATTATTTATTGTTAAGTGTTTACACGGTATTTTAATAAAGTATCAAAGTAATTTATTCAAGTTATGATAAACTAATTACTCAAAATATATAAAACATTGAGATAATTATTTGAAATGGTTAAACATTAGGGCAATGACTATATGAAAGTGATTAATGCATATCTGTAAATCACGAAGAGGCTTCTTTCCCACACACAGAGGATTAGTTATAGGTATAGGGTTTCCAAGCAAGGGAGCACTCTAGGAGGACACAATTCTTACACAAAATCCCACATGCCTTTACGACATGAAATAAACATGGTTTTTACACAGAACCCCACATGCCTCCATGACATGAAATAAACACAGCCCTGGCCAAGACACTCCTGGGTGTATGTTGTACCCCAATTCAGACACACATTGTATGCCCCTTCTCCAATACCTAATGTCCAACCACCAGACCTTAACTATCCTCTATCTTTTGTTTTTTTCAATTTCTTTTTCCTCCACTATTTTCTCCCTCTATTTCCTTTCTTATTGATTCATAGGTTTTAAATAATGTCTCAAGGGTGGTAAAAAAAGTCATAACCCTTTATTTAATACTATTTATTATCACTTCATTCCACAGGAAAAAGTCCCATAACAAGGCTAGTGAGAACGAGCAGCGAGAATACAAACAAGGCAATATCGAAGAAAATGCCATCGACGACCTCAAAAATATCATAGACCTCACTAGTACCCCAAACAACTATAATGATGACTTCATCATGACACTTATAGTAGGTGATCTTAACCCACCAAATGACTCCTTACCACTCATATATTTTGATCTCATAGACTGGGAAGAACCCAAACATCATGATATACCAATATTCCCAAATGATGAATCAATTGTCCAATACCTATGCTCAGTCAACCCTAAAACATGCTCCATCAATGAACAAAATAATGATATCTACAATTAAGGGAGTTACAAGTCTATCAGTCACAAAAATATTATAAACAACGGATGTAATGGTGAAAACCAGTCAATGGCAGTATTAGATCATAAAAAAGTAAAAAAAAAGGATGTATCTGAAGGTGAAAACCTTTTTGAGGCACCTAAAGATGGGAGACTTTATACTCTTCCTGAACATTATCAAGAAAGGTCACCAATATTGATTGAGCCAACTCAATCAATAAACATCGGTACTGAAGCAACAGTCAAAACCATACATCTGGTAGAATCACTCACAGAAGAAGAACAACCAAATTTTATCAAATTCTTCAAGGAAAGGAAAATCAATTTTGCTTGGTCTTATGCTGACATGCTAGGGGTAAATCCAAATCTAATCATGCATCACTTATCTATCGCTCCTGGAGCTAAACCCATCAAGAAAAAATTAAGAAAGATGAATCCACATGTGGCATTGTTGGTCAAAGCAGAACTAAAGAAGTTATTAGATGTCAGATTCATCTGAACTATAGACTATACTGAATGGATCTCAAACATTGTACCAATTTTTAAACTAGATAAAAGCATCATAATATGCACAGACTTTAGGGATGTCAACAAAGCATGTTTGAAGGATGACTTTCCTTTGCCAAGCATCGACACTATTATGGATCTAATAGTAGGCCATGCAGTATTATCATTAATGGATGGTTTCTCTGGCTATAGTTAAATCAAGATAGCTCCAGAGGATCAAGATAAAACTACATTCACCTATCCATGGGGAACGTATTGTTGGAACATCATGCCTTTTGGCTTGAAAAATGTTGGTACAACTTATCAAAGAGCCATGACATGATGCATACTTTCATGAAGGATTACTTGGATGCTTTTCTAGCTAAATCATTCACCCGAGTAGAACACCTGAGCATACTAGATAAAATATTTCAACGACTGGAGCATTTCAAGGTCTGACTAAACCCTAAGAAGTGTGTCTTCAGGGTCACATCAGGGAAACTGTTGGGCTACATTATATCATATAAGGGAATCAAAGTAGATCTAACAAAGGTTTAGGCTATCATGGAGATGCCACCTCATAAAAACATTAGCCAAATCAGATCTCTACAGGGATGGTTGCAATCTATCAGACAATTTATAGCTCAGCTAGTAGAAAAATGTCTCTCATTCAACCATCTACTTCATAAGGATATACCTTTTAGATGGGAAGACAAGTGTGTGGAATCATTTCACCAGCTCAAATAATATGTGATGAATCTGCCAGTTTGGGTAGCTTCAATAGCAAGCAAGCCATTAATTATCTATATAACAACAACAAAAGTATCATTGGAGGCACTGCTAGCACAAGAGGATCCAACAGGTAAAGAAAGGGCTATCTATTACATCAACAGAATGTTGAATGGATAAGAACTCAATTATACATTCACCAAAAGGCTTGCTTGGTATAATCAAGCTGGTAGCCAAGATCGATCCTCTCAAGTATCTACTAAGAAAAGCTGCTCTCACAGGAAGATTAGCTAAGTGGGTCCTAATTCTAAGTGAGTTTGATATCTAATACATAGAACAATGAGCTATCAAAGGACAGGTAATTGCAGATCAACTAGCCAAAGCACCACTACTAGACCAACAACCACTACAAGTGGAATTTATAGACATGGATGTACTCACTATCACACCTAAGCAATGGACCCTATACTTTGATGGATCCTATACACAACATGGATCAAGTGTCAGCATCTTGTTTGTCACTCCAGAGGGGCACATAATTCCAAGATCTTACAAGTTAATGTTTCCATGCACCAACAACATTATTGAATATAAAGCCCCAGTAATAGGAATCAAGGTGGTTGTAGAATAGAGAATCACAAAATTAAGAGTCTATGGGGATTCTCAATTAGTTATCAATGAGATCAACGATGAATATCAAACAAAAGATGATAAGCTAATGCATTACAAGAGAATGGTGGATGACTTCAAAAAAATTTGAGATTGGAAAACATAGTTGCCAATGCAATGACCACTATTGCCTCACTGCTACAAATTCTAGATAAGCAGATTCATTACGAGTTCCTAGTAGAGAAATTGTTTTCCCCAGCCTATGACAATTCTACATCCCAAGTCATCTATTCCCTAACTGGTTCAAATTCACCTCTATACGGGACAATCTATGATTATCTAAAAAATATCTCTCCCACCCAACCTATCTCACAACCAAAAACACAACTTCATCCAAAAAGTCACCCACTATACCTTAACTACTGACACACTTTACCACTGATGTGTAGATGGTACTCTTGTTTGATGCCTCAATCGTAAAGAATCTTACTCTATCTTACATGAGCTTCATGAAGGTATTTGTAGTATGCATTCAAGTGGTCCTACTCTCACCAAGAAACTTATGAGAATGGGATATTAATGGCCAACAATGGAAAGAGAGTCCTATCAATTTTCCAAGAAATGTCCTAAATGTCAAATTCATGGTAGCCTCATACATTCACCAGCACAGACACTACAACTATTCACCACATCTTGGCCTTTCTATAAATGAGGACTTGATCTAGTAGGAAAGATTCATCCTTCCTCTTCAAATGGGAATAAGTTCATTATCACCACCATGAAGTATTTCACCAAGTGGATAGAAGTAGTCCGGATGACCACCGTAACTAGAAAACAAATCTCATCATTCATCATCAACTATCTCATTTGCAGATATGGTAATCCTAGTTCCATCAACACCGATAACAGACGTCCTTTCAAAAATCAAGATGTGAGAAAGATATGTGAATGATTCAAAATCCATAATCGATTCACCACACCCTACTACCCATAGGGGAATGGCCAAGCGAAAGCATCAAACAAAAAAATCCTAAAAAATCTCAAGAAAACAATAAATCACGCTGGCAAGGATTGGCATGTAAAACTCAATCCAGCACTTTGGGCCTACAGGACCAGTATCCGGACACCTACAAGGGTTATGCCATATTAATTGGTGTATGGTTCAGAAGAAATTCTACCTCTTGAGGTCAAAATCCCATCTCTCTGAGTATCTTTGAAGGGCCTTATACCAAATGAGGAATATCGAGTGAACATGTTATAGGAACTATAACTTCTTGATGAAAAACAATAACGTTCCTATGATCATCTCAAGGCATATCAACAACAAATGTATAGAATCTATAATCAAAAAGTCATCCCAAGGGCTTTCAAAGTGGGTGATCTCGTACTAAAAGAAAATCCCAGAAATCAGCAAGATCAAGAAAAGAAGGGGAAGTTTGAACCTAACTGGTTGGGACCCTTTGTCATCATATCAACCTATGGATCAGGAGCATATTAGTTGTCAAATTCAGAAGGGGACATGCTTAATGAACCAACCAACAACATCCATATGAAGAAGTTCTTCACTTGAGTTGTCCAATGTATGAATCAAGCAAAAAAATAAAAAAAATCATAAAAATACCAAAAAAAATAAAAAACATATCAAAAAGTGCAATAAAAACAAGTGATGAAAACCTAGAAATAGGTTCTATTTGTGAGAGAACAACTCCTCTATCTATTAGTACTCCCATCATATCCTTGATCCATTTGGTCTAAGCCTATAGCTATCGCCGAACACTTATACAAGCAACGTTATCTTGGATATACTTAGCATAGTCACTGTCCTTGATTATATAAACATTTATCCATATCAAACCCACCATGGATTGGTGATCAACATATATATTCCACATCAACAAATATCCATAACTGGGGACAACATTCATCTCACTTTAGCGTTCAGACAACAAACAAGGATTGTAGCATACTAGGAAACCATTGTCAAAACTGCTCACTGGGCTAGAAAATAGGATCATTATTCGACTGCAACTTCAACGCAGACACAATGGATGATTTTTTTGAATTGTGATTTGTTTGCATTCGGCATAAAGTTTTGAATTTTTTTATCTTAATTTCTGATTCATTAGATCTGTTGTTCTACTCAAAGATACATTGAGCTAGAGAAGTAACGAAGGAATCTGATATTTTCTTTGGTTTATTGTCTATGAGGCAATCATTCGTATGGTGAAAATTTATCTCGAGACATGATTGGAAACATATTATTGAAGACATTTTCCACTTTCACATAAAAATGGTTAACTCTTTTCTGTTTTACGCAAGCAATGATAGTTCTGATACTTAATGTTAAGTACAGATGCCAAGCTAATAAGATGAGAGGGGGGGGGGTGAATCATACAAACTTAATCTTCCATAAAAACAATAGATTCAACCTCAATAACATATACTTCAGTAATATAACCAAAACTGCTAAACATGCAAACTCAAAAGCATATAAACATCATAACACTCATAACACCATATTTAATGTGGAAACCCAAATAGGGAAAAACCACTGTGGGATTTTGGACCCACTAAGAAATATACTCTTCTAGAGTATGCTCAGTTAAAAGCAAATCCTGTTAAAGATTACAAACACATTGCTAGATGTGACCCGGTTAAGGGATTTCCCTCAAATCTGTTAGGATCTTCACTTTGTTAGAAGTGACCTTGTTAAAGGATTTCAAACACTCAATCAGAATGTCACCTTGCTAGAGGGTTTTACAAGTAAGACTATTAAGTCCACTCGGTTAAGGGATTTTCTGTCACTTCACAAAATAACAGTAATAAAAATCTATCTGCAACTTCACATCTAAAATGCTAAAGCAGATTCTTATTTGCTCAATACAATATAGGACTTATCTTGTCCATCTGCTGGACTCTATACTCTATTATTCAAACAGATCTTCAAGATTCTGTGCTCGGTAATCACTATGTAGCATCCATGTGCATACACTTGCCCGCATACATTGTTTATCAATAATTCCTTATTTATAAACAATTGCTAATCGCTTAATCTCCCTGATCACATTTCCCATGATCAATCATAGCCATTAGATCTTCAAACTTGACCAGGTTCAATGTATCCTTCGATCTGAAAATGTCTTACCCCGCCTTGGAACTTGCATACATTTCTTGGAACTTGTGCTAGGGTATTGTGGTTCAAGCTGCACTATAGATCTTCCTGTTGATTTTCCTTTGCCATAGATTCTTTAACAAACTTCATGCATGACATACCAATCATTTAATTAGTTCCACCTCATCAGCTTCCTTCATTAAATAACACATGTAATCATTTAATGCATTTTGTTATAGCTCGGTTACAACTCAATAAATACTAAACTTCACTTGGTAGAAATTTTATCTTCATTAACCGATAGCGATATCCTTAGGGTTTACCAACTAGGTTCCTTAGGGTTTACCAACTAGGTTCTTTGCTCGGTAACATAGTATAGTATTAACCTTACAATCAACAACATATGTATGATATCAAAACAATCTAAACATCATGATCTCATCATTTTCTAACTCGGTAATAGTTGCCCATTGAATAACTTATTCCTCCTCTTATTCATTACATTCTTTCTATGTCTTTTACCGACATCTTTATACTCATCAAATCATACTTCTTAAGATATGGCAACATCATACTGAATTAGAAAATCAATTTCTTGACATCAATGACAAAATAATAATATTAAGACAGTAAACATCCTTAATCAATTATATCCATAATCAACAACAACCTTCTCAATATCCTTTGATCTGAGAATCATGTCGATGGATGGGTACCCTGATCTGAATGGGTACCTGTGTCATAGTCCTACCTACACCGGTCCTTGTCAGAGGTGCTAGTGGAGGTATAACATCAAATCTCCTCCTTTGGGCGGGTTTCTTATCATCCCCTATCCCCCCTACAACAACTAGCACCACACCTATCCTACCACCCCCATCAACACCAAGAACAAGACCTCCTCGGCCACCTCCACTTTTGCCATCACCTCCACCTCTATCTCCAACTCTAGCTCCACCTCTACCTCCTCCACAACCTCCACCTCCATCTCCTCTACCACCACCTCCACCTCCCTCTCCTACCTCCTCTCCCTCATCCTCCTCTCTCCGTCTAGCTCTCCCTCGCCTCTGTGGCTACTCCTCCTCATCATCACCAAAAACTGGCAACAGCTCTACCAGATTAGATATGCATGCCACAACATGTGCCACAAAGTAGGTGGAAAACTCCTCCATCATCCCAGCATTCACGACCTCGGCCCAATAATCTCAAATCTATCCCACAAGGGACATGTACTCATCAATGGTTGCTCCACTATCTAGGGTTGGTCCCCACTCTGGCACATCCTGTCATCGATGAGCATACAAACAGGCTCCTTGTGGCATCCCTTATTGTCTACCATACTGCAGATGAATGTGGTTGTGCAAGAATCACTCAATAATAAAGGGCATCCGCCCAATCAAGTACCTCGACATGTATACATAGGGCATATCTAGCCCATCCTCTGCCCACACTGAACAATCCATATAGGGTCTCCAAATGACCATATCAATATCATCTAGGGTCCTCCACCAATGCTCTAGTTTTCCCAACTTCAGCTTGGCAACTTCACTTACACCCAACCAACTAGCCTATCCCTATCTGCAAGCAGTCTCGACATTGGTATATGCTCAGAGGCCCGCACCTGTAATAATGTCACCCCTACTGATAGACTAGTATATCCCCTATATACTACCTATTGAAGCTCTCTGTATAGATGGGCCAACATGAAATACCCCCATGCAAACTTGCGTCCCTATGTCACCATGTCCTCTAGAACCAATCCCCATCCAATGGCTAGTCCCTTCGACCCACAGTCAGGACACAGGAACTCACTAATGAAACCTGCTAATACTGATGGCAGCGAAGCATAAGCTAAATCCAAGAACTCTTACCATGAGATCTTGTAGCGACTAATCTCATCATCCTGAAAGATATGGCAGAGAGCCTCTGTACCACCCTCCTCGGTCTGCTCATAGGGTAGCAGAGCCCCAGCCATAGGAATCCACTGAATTCAATAACAATCCTCTGGTATGACTGTCATCTTACCAGTCACCAAGTGAAAGGTTTTTGTATCATTGTGCCACCTCTCGGCCAAAGCTACCAATAACCCTCAGTTAATATACCAGGGCATTTCTAGTAAAGAGGATAACCTACATCTCTCAATTACATCTCTGTCAGCCTGTGACAAATGTGGGATAAATGTCCATGGCCTCAGAAATTGCTCTCGAGATTGGAGCACACCAAGATCTGCCTGCAAATCAACACATATCCATCATCAATTCTCAATTCCATCAAATCTATCAACAATCAAAATAAATCAACTTGAAAAAGAGAAACATATCAAGAACACATCAAAAATATATTCACATCATTCAATCAATCAATCAGTGCATCATATCAAAAATTGATATTGAAAATCAAAGAATCATATCAAAAATCAAGACCCATATTAAAAATCAAGACCTATATCTAAAATCAAGACCCATAACAAAATCAAAGAACCATATCAAAATCAAGCCCATATCGAATCAAAGACTCATATTGAAATCAAAGACCCATATCGAAAATCAAGACCCATATCCAAAATCAAGACCCATATCCAAAATCAAGATCCATATTGAAAATTATCAAAAATCAAAGACCCATATCGAAATCTGAACCATATCAAAATCAAAACTCATATCAAAATTAGAATCAAACCCATATTGAAATCAAGACTCAAATCAACTAAGCAATCCATATCGAAAATCAATTCAAATCGAAACAAGATCCATATCAAATACAAACTCATATTGTAATCCAATAGCATATCCGCATAAGATATCATCACAAAATAGGACTCACATTGGATCATGAACCACATCAGATTAATCGACAGACCCATATCGACATCTACACAACCTATCTAATCTATTTGACTCACGACACATTTTTCACCACTTTTTTTCTAACTTTTTACCCTACGTGTTAAATCAGGGCTCCAAAGAGCTAAGATGCCACATATGCGCTAAATTTTTTCACAAATGTGCTATAAAACACACTCAATGCACTAAACCTATCCCATGTGCTAACTGGCCTACCCATTGCGCTCCCCTATTTACCCTATGCCCTAAAACCACCCTACTAGCTAACCTACTCCCCAACCGCGCTACCATTTATCCCTTAGATGCTAAACCTACCTAGGGTTTGCTACGCACTAAAACTCTAATCGTATGTGCTAGACAACCTACCCTACACACAAAACTAGAAAAATCCGACCCAAATTTGAAAAATGTGATGAAAAGTAAATAAAATTAATCAAAAATGAAGATGGATTTTGGCCACTTACTGGTGGGCCATATGCGGTGGGTCTCCAGTATCACTTGACGCGATCAAATCGGTGGGAGGAGTATAGAATCAACATCGTCATCAAACCTCCAAATGCCACAATCATAAAGAGACAAGTGTGCAAATGATTTTCCAAAGTCACTTTTTACATTTTTTTAGGGTAAAATCAAAGGGTTAATAAGTGGGACATGTATTTTACTCCCACTTTTTCATTTTTAACCTTATTAACATCATTTTTTCAGGAGATGAATCAATAATGTGCATACAACATAGTCAATATTCTCATATCACAATTAATTAAAAAATGCTCATCAATTTCACCACTTTTCACTAGATCCTTGATTCATCTCTTGAGGAGGCATCATCAATATCGTTCATCTAATCTATAGTTGGAGCATCATATTGATATTTTGACACACAACATCATATCAATCAAATTTTGGTAGCATATCTGGCAATTTTTTTTGAATCGACATGTGCACACAAGTCACTTCAAAGAGGGGCAAAATGTAGATGTGTAAATCTGACCACTTTCCTAAATAAATATTTAATATTTATTTTAACCCCACTCCCCCTATAATTAAATTCTATTTAATTAATTTCTTCATTTTAATCTATTTGATTAAATGAATTACTCAATTTATTTAATTAAATTCACCTAAATCTTTTCTAGCCTTTAGTTAAATAAAATCACTTTATTTAATTAATTCCCCTTTCTCCCTTTTTAATTAAATTTACATTTAATTAAATTGATCCTTGCAAATAAATAAATCTAATTTACTAATTAAAATCCCCCCACTTGAATTTATGCAAGTTGCATCTATTTTAGTTGAAATAAAGTAATTTTATTTTAATTAAAATCATTTTCCCTCGTCCACTTGTCTTATCCTACATCTCCCACTTGCCTCCTAAACCCCTTCTAGATTCGTCTAATCACTTCCAATTTAGTCTAATTCATCTCCTAATTATTGTCACATTCCTAAGCAAAGGGAAGTCACTTCTTAAAGCCTCCAAAGTCTTCAATAACCATTAAAGGCTTTGTGTCTTCAAATGGTTAACATCTAAAGTCTTCCAAACCATTAAAGGCTCTTACATAACCATTTATGGTTAACTCACCTTTGACCTTTGGTTAGAGACTTTCCTCTAACTTAACCATCTTTTCGACTCAAGGGTCTCATCAAACACTTATGACTTTGAACATAGTTACCCATTTAACCCTTGAACAAGAGTTTACCCCTTGGGTAAAAGTTTTATCCATTGGATAACCCTAACCTAACCTTAACCCTTACCTCCTAGGGTAACCTTCATGTCTTCTCAGGCATTTAGTGCTTCTTTCATCTCCTCTCAAGCAACCTCTTGTTGACAATTGTCACTATTTCATTGGTGAGAATTCTAAACATGGTTTGATTAACTTTCAATCCCGACCCTTGTTGAGATTATTCAATCTTGACCATGCATTGCCCTATTTTTTCTATAAATAGAGCTCTCATTCTTTATTTTGAAAAAAAAACATCCAAGTTTCATGCATCTCCATTATAGTCTAATTTATAAACTATTTTAGCCTCTCTTTGTTAAAACATCATCATAAAAATTTAAAAGCATTTCAATTTCATATCAATAGTATATCCATGCCAGTATATCATGATTAGGATAATTTAGCAATATCTTTATCATATCACTATCTTCATACTATCTTAATAATCATAGTTGTAACACATCATATAAATCTTAGAAATGCATTCATGAATATATAGATCAAATATCACTCATTTTGGAGTTGTCATTCCTAAGTCTTTGGTCAATGATCTAAGAGAATAACATTGACTTTAGGGATCTTGTGAGATAGAGAACAATGGGACATCCCTTGGGAAGTTGAACTAATTCAATTAGTTCATATGCTTGCATCAAAAGTCTCATTGGTGTCTGGGTCTTTTGATCTTGATTTATTCATTTTGGTCACCACATTTTCCTACGTACATAACCCATATTCAGATTTAACTCCCACCCCAAGGCTAGCACATAGTCATCAAGTGACTCAAAACAAGGGGTGGAGGTGGACCCAAATCTAAGGGGAGATCTTCAAATAAACCTTTACATTCAAATTCCTTCACAAGGCTAGAATAGCCTCCTACTTGGTCTCTCACATGACCAAAAACATACCTTATGACCCCCAAAGGCTTCAAGCCAAAACTCCCCTTATGACCCCCAATTTTTTATACAAAAAATAGTAGCAAGGATCCCAAATACTTGTTTATCCCTCTCTTTCAATAAGAGAGACTCTACACCCAAAGATTGTCCTAAAACTCTTCACCCCAATACTACTCTTCCCTCCTAAGGGTGCGTTTAGTCTTGACTCCCATGAACAAAAATACAAGAAAATCGAAATGGAAATAAATTTACAACAACTCAAAACATATTTCATAGATTTAGAAGCACATTCAACATATAAACACAAATATGATTTACATGTACAACATCATGAAGTCATCTAAGCTATAGAAGGAATAACACCAACCTTCACTCCTGCCAATGTTATGTGTGTTGAAGAAGAGCTTCCAAATTCCCCTTACTAGTAAACTTAGCCAAAAAATTCTCTCTTCAATCTAAATTCCTACTCAAACTTAGTCTCCAAGATTGGGGAGTGGGTGATCAAAATTCTAAGTTTGAATCTCTTCCCTAAGTAGGCTTTCCTCATACTTTCCAACTTTCTTGGAAAGGATGTGAGATCCCATAGGTTGGTCTTACCAACCTCTTACATGGTTTCTAAAAATGGAAACTAAAAAGGTAAGAGAAAGTGGGGAAGAGCAACAATCACTAAAATGGAAGGTTGTCTTACCAAGGGGCAATCTTCTAAAAGTTGAATTTTTGTCCATCTTGGAAAACCCACTTTTGAAGTGACTTAACAATAACATGTGAGTGGTCACATGGCAAAAAATGTTCCTTACCCATAGGTATATCGAATGGGCCTTCATAAGTGACCTAACCTCAACCCTAGGAGTTAGTTTAACCCCCCAAAAACCCACCTAAAGTTTGTCTACGGGTCAAACATGATTTGACCAAACTAAAGGCTCTCTAACCAAGTTATCTTCTGGGACCACAACAAGATATTTGAAAACGCATTGGGTTTCACAAATTCTCTCCTAAGGACATGTCATATGCCAACTCACAACACATCACAATTGTCAAGTGACACCATAAAATACACTTGGCGTGTCCTTTTAGGGAATAAATAAAATTAACATTTATAAATATGAACCTACACTCAAGCATCACTATTACAAAATTAAACACATCACATACGAGGTATTGTCTCTCCAAATAGACAAACCTTGGCTTTACTATTTCACATAGGTTTCGCCTTAGTTCTCTGTAAAATTCTATGGTCACAACGATTAATTTTCTGCACATCTCATTTCACACATCAATATTCCAAAACCACATACATAGATAAGTATATGAAAGGAAATACACATCAAACACATAACATTAATTTCACAACATCTTATAAATTGATCCAAATAAAAAAACATTAGAGATAGTATGCAATTAACATTTTTCCTATCAAATCCATATGTAATCAATTACTCAATTGCATCATCATAAGCATCATATAAATCAGTTGTCCATAAGACATGCATGAATGTATCATATCATCATCAATCATAAGTACTGAAATCAACATAAGATAGAATACATCATATCCAATGATATCAAATCAAATGTCAAATAGTATCTAAATCCATAATGCATCAAAATAGTGTATCAAATAAAAAGTCTATCATGAAAATAAAGGAAACACTATTACGAGCTTGGGGTAGGGCCTCACACCATCAAAATCAATAAACAAGAGCAAGGCATAATCCTCTTGCCCAACCAAATTGAAACATTCCTCTACAGCGAGGCACATATCATCTTGCTATAACCATCACAATACAATCTTCCACAATAAGGAATAAACCATCTTGTTGGAGCCATAACAATACAATCCTCAACATTAAGGAACAATTCATCTTTCCAAAGTTATAAACATAATAAAATATCCAAATCTCAATAATATACAACTTTGGAAATCACAAGAAAATCGAATATAGTCTCTAGTATAAAGCACGGCCTTAGAAAACCCATCACATAAGATCAAAATGATCAAAATATAAAAGATAAGGTAGATTGGTGCCTTTGTAGATCAGTACAACGTATATGAAAGGTAAAACAGGGCATACAAAACACTCTACAATGCATTTAATCCACAATTTAGTGCATTCATTAAACTCTACAATGCTTTTGTGAGATATAGAAGTCCATTCACCAAATAGAATAGCACCTTTACTCAGAGAAACAACGCATACACCTAATTGATTATTGCATATAAAAAATTTTGTGGTGCATTTATCCAACAGAATAGCACTTTCATTGATTTAGCACATTCGACAAAAGGTTTAGCGCATTTGACTTCAGAATATAGAATCACAAAAATATGGCAAGTCCAGAAAATTATTAAGGTATAAATTAACACCCAAATTCATCCCAAATGGATGCAATGCAAAATATATCTCAAGGAACTTCACAAATAAAGAAGTATTCAACTAAGACAAAAATAGATACTTCCTGGAACATTGCATAAACTAATCCCGATAATACATGGAAGATCGAATCATCCCAATAATAAAAGATAAGAAAACTCCAGGGATCACAATAATACTTGGACTCCAATAAGTTAACAATTAAACCAAGATGTGTAGAGCAGTATGGTGAGATAGACTCCAACATCTCGTAGACCAATATTGGATGCACAAGAAAACTTACGACAATCACATAAATAATTACAAAAGCCTTTCACAAAAATACTACAACAAACAAATTTCATAGAAATATACTATCCCCAAACTTTATATTATAAAACTCCATAAATAATATTTTCACAACTATTCCTAGAACCTTCCCACAAACAATCTTTTCACAATCGCAGGGAAAACAATCTTTCAAAACAAAATGCAAGAAAGTAAAAATCTCCAACCTAGAAATATAGAAGTTATGGCAAATGAATCCAATGAAACGTAACTCCAATTCAAAAGTCCAGCCAAATCAAACCAAACCCCAAGCAATCAAAATCTTCAATCATATAGAAAATCCTCCAGAACGCCAACCCACGACAATATTCAGAAAATCAAATAAATAATATTTCATTCCAAACTATTAAAAAATCTCTACCAATCAAAATAATCGATAAAATAACATTTCTTACCTACCATGTACAAAATCAAGGTAAGAAAATATAAAATAATATTATTTAACTTACCCAAGTCTCTCTACCAATAATAAAATAGGGTAGATAAGATAAATATTAATTTAATAACCTAAATGGGTAAAAATAGATTAAATAATAAAAATAGCTAATAATAAAATAAACTATGGGCATATAAAATAAATACCCAATTAAATATAAAGCCTCAAAACAATAATAACTTAAGATCATAAATAATTAAACAATAGACAAACAATAAATAGTAATAAATCCAATAAATCAAAGCTTAATAAATATTAATCAAATAAATATTAACCCTGAACGATAAACCACCCAATAATAATTAAAATTTAAAGTATACATTAAATTAATTTAATATTAATAAACTATATGAATCAATCATAATTAATTAATTAATTAATTATGACACTACAAGGCATCCCGACATAGGGTTGACAATGCATCACAAAACCCTAACAAGACAACTAGCACCAAGACACTAGACTAGCAAGGGTACCAACTTAAGCCTATATTGTGTAGAATGAAGTCATGTCACCTCCAATCAACTTTCCATTGGGATAAAGACACGCTCAGACCTGTGAGACCAAGTGGAGTCGATGTCTAGTACCTGCAATCCTGCAACCACCAATATCCACAAGATAACATATAAATTGCATATTTCATAAAAAACAAGCAAGTGAAGATAATCACAATATGATAGCATGCTTGCAATGAGTGATATGACATTTTCTCTATCATGAATAGAAAAACAACGCAATCACACCAGACATAGTATCAACACATCCAATATAATCATTAAATGAGGTTAGTACTATCAAGATATCATCATATCATCATAAGCAATATAATCCATCTAGAAATAATGAGTACATATATATATCAAGTGTAAATCCGTCCACCATAATAAACCAAGATGTATCAATATCCACATGAACCAACATATATCAATGTCCATATAAATTGTCTAATATCATCAGTAGACATATATGATATAAATAGAGTAATAAGTCTCAATCAATATCACAAGAGAGTCTAAACAAATCTATCGATGCAAAAATCAAAAGACGAATCAAGGAGGGACACTACAATTTATTATATGCTGTTAAATTCTAATACAATAATATAATTTGATATACTGAAAAGAAAAATCTGTGTACTTGTTCTTTTATTTATTTATTAGTTTCTATTTGAGGTTAGAATGATTATTAATTTATTAATTTATTAATTTAGTCAATAATTATATATTTAAAATTAAAATTATGAACAATAATATTATAATTTTTTATTCAATAATTTCTAAAATTTTATTTATCTACTTATCTATTAATTTATGTTAGTCAACAATCAGTACATAAATGTACAACCTGAGTTGGCCTAGTGGTGGAGAACTTGTTCTCTTGAAAGAGAGGTCACAAGTTCAAATCCCATAAGGGGTAGGGTATGTACATCCTACAGGCTTCGGCCTATTACCGATCAAAAAAAAAAATCAATGCATAAATGAATTTTAATTTTTTACTTTTATTTCAATTAAAAATATATTTTATTGTTGACTTTCAAATTATATGTGCTAAAATTTTAATTCTATAAATACTTTTTGTCTATTTGTTTCCTTGAATGAAATTAATAATTTTTTACTTTTTAACATTTCAATTATATTAAAAATTTACTAAATTTTATGAAGAAACCATTAGTACTGTTTTTTGCATTATTCATACATTACTCAAAAACAAAAATAAAATTATATCATCAATAGTTTTACAAATAAACAATAATTTTGCACATTAAAATAATAAACTCATAATTAAAGATTAAATATTATTTCGTAGCTCGTAGTCTTTTCTCCTCAAAGCTTCTTCTCTCTCTTTTTTTTTGGAAAGGGTTCTCAATTTTAGCTGCCACCTTTTTGGTGTGACATTTAATGAGCATGTCTCATCAAAGATTGGGTTTCCTTCAAGATCTATCATAGGTTTTGTCAAATATTTTTAGTAATTTTGGTGGAGGAGCAAAACAAGGATTTTTATTATCATCAAATTTAGTAATGGTTAAAGTTTGTAGTTTGGTGATCCGTATATCTGCTAAATTTGGCATCCATTTTGTAATTCCCGTCAAAATACCTTAGAGAAATAATCTAAAATCTACTAGAAAATGGAAATAATGCTTTTTCTAAAACATCCATTAGTCTAAGTTATCATCATCATACATCAATGCAACATTAACCATTTGCAAGATCACATGAAACACCATGTACACAACCATAAAACAAAATTATGCAAGTGGATAAATTCATTTAAATATCAACTTATCTCTAAATATACTCTTGCAAACATAACCACTCCCTAGGGTATATTAATGTCACTACTTGAAATCATCTAAACATAACACTTATCCACCTAAAATATCACATTCTATTATTCAACTAGCCATTTACTTTCATGCAACCAAACTAACATTAACGCATACGCATAGCTCATTCACATAATAATTTCTTAGGTTCATATGAAATACTAATTGAATGCTTCTAACATTTCCATTACCTACTATCAAAGCATCATAGATATATTAAATGATTTCATCTAGATAACTCCCATTTATTCAATAAGATTCAAGACAACTTTTCTATTTTTCTATCATTCATTCTGTAGAATAACATAGCACAATACCATTTTTCAAAATACAATTGCAACACAAATAAATATAAGCTATTTCTTTTCTCTTCCACATAAATATACTAAATCCATAATACATAAGGAACATCTGAAACATCAAGGAATAATCAAGGAACACTTCTCCTAATCACTGCATTGAGTCCTAATATAATTTTCTTTTACAATTACATAAAGATACCTAATACAAAGATATATAATATATTTTACATATACAATTCATCATGATACAATTTCTTCTTTTCAATGTACATAGAAAATAGCTCCAAGAGTAATCACATGAAGAATCCAAGAATCCACTCACGCTAACATCTAAGCAGAATATCCCAATGGAAGAAGGCATCAAACAACTTACCATGTGGTTCCAATAAGGAACCACCCCTCATGCTAGGAGATGATATAAGGTTATAACTCACACTCAAGACCTAAGCTAACACCTAACAACCAAAGGATACAACATGACTTTACAAGACTCCAACATAAATATAACATCAAAATACATCACATGGATAAATCAAAGTAAGTAACCTTTAGAGGCAATCAACAATAATCAAGGCATATGGATAATGGATACATGTGGGGTAGAGTGTCATCACATGCTAACCTTATATGGCATGTGTTTCCACCTTGGAGTCACTCAAGGGATATCGGGTATACCACTCCAACGGTCTTCCCAATCTAAGATCACAAATCCATGTCCCTGGGTCTATCCAATTGGGGCATACAACAACATAATCTTTATCCTTATTATGTTAATTCCTAGCTACCCATCCCTCTAATCAATTATTAATATTATCACTTGAAATTAAAAGAAAACTCTTCATGTGGTTCCAACAAGTCTAGACCCCCTCCTAGAGGCCTACTGCTCAAGACTCTAGTCCACACATGCAAGAGCCTACTCTCCCAAACATAGAACATAGCCATAGGTTATAATAAACATCCAAAGAATATAGAACAACATCATGAAGGCTCAAAAATGATATAAGAATGGTCATAACAAACTGAGAACAATTTGGCCATAAAAGGACACAAAAGCCATACACATGGAAGAGAGCCTTCACCAAATCAACTCAAAAGAGAGGCCAATCATGAATGAAATATAAAAGAGAATCCAAGACCATGTGAAATACTATAAAGTGAGGGATAAAACATCCCATTGGACTCATACAATCAATCCCTCAATAGAAAGGAATTCTCCCTCTCGTTGGAGCAACATATCGCATATGAAACACCTCAATGGTAAGGCATGAATATTCTTAATGGAGAAAAATAAACATTATAAATTACCAAAACTCATAAAATTAAACTCCGAGAATGTCAAAACACTCTTCACCCACCTCTGGAGAAATCACACAATCCAAAAAGACACTAAAACAGGACAAAAACTGACTTTTTAGGACCCTAGGAATAGTTTAGCACTTCTGGTCTGAAGAGTATCACCCCTAGTATCTAGGTTACTATTTTTTGTATGTACCATGGTGTTTTTGGACCATTTTATAGCGTTTTGGGTTCATTCTGTAGCGGTTTGGGGTCATATGTCAACATTTTTGGTAAATTGGCTTGTACCATGGGTTTTAGGACCTTAGCTCCCTTGGTAGGTTTCCCAGTGCCCTGAGTAAATACCCCAATTCCCCTAAGGTGTAGCATAGTTCCCTTGGTATGTCCTATAGTTCCCTTGGTAAGTCTTGCATCACCCTTGGAAAAAATGTAGAAAATCCACCAAAACAGGGGTATAATGTAAGTTACTGACCCAGACATGCACAAGGGTCAAAAATGACACACAAAATGCATAAAAAGGGACTATAAGATCCAAATATCATTGAGGACAACCAAAAACATGAATGAAAAACTCACTGGAAAAAATTTTATAAGAAAATTCATCTCCCACAATGCCAAATCTGACAATGAGAAGGCAATATAGTAAATGAGAGAAAAAACACTAGAATTTACATTTAGATACTTGTGAAAGGCTTGAAAGGTTCAATTTAAACCTATTCAAACACTTGGAAGGGTGTACACTTCCAAATGTGTAGTCTATGGGAGTAGCAGAGAACTCTTGATAATCACAAGAGACCAAATCATCAAAACAAGCTCTAAAACAAAAGGGATCTCAAGGAATACAATCCAAATGATTAATCAACTCTAAATCAAGCCAATATCCTTTTAAGAATCAAGATTTGAAATATATAATCATTCACAGAGAGAAGAGTTTCTGGCAACAAAATTAAGAAAATTAAAACATTGAGTTGCAAATTTCCCCCCAATCAGTTTCCTTAACATTAAGCAAATTAAATACTGCAAATCTAAATCCCAATTTTACCCCAAAACATTCCAAGCAATATAAATAAAAAATTTCACAGTCACAGAGAATACAATCTTTCTAGAAACCAAAATTCGAAGGGGGAAATCAAATCGACTTGCAATCACAATCCAAAATAGATTAAAAATTTGAAGTAGAGAAATCTCCAACAATCCCAAGCTTCAATCCAATACTCAAATCGAATCCAAAATTGAAATCCAAATTCTAGAAAACTATCGGATGCTTAACCCGAAAAAATTTGTAGAAAGCCAAATAAATAAAAATTAAACATAAAACTATAGTGTAAGGCCGACCAATGAGAAAATTCCCAAAACAATATAATTTACCTATCTTGCATAGTTTTGAGAAACATATTATTCACCCAATATAATTTACCTATCAAATAAAAATCAACCAATAACATGCAAGGGTAGGTAAACTATATTACATATGCAATTACCGATAATATATTATTTATATAAACACATTAAATAATAATTCATCACCCAATAAAATCAATTAAAGAAATTAAATGAATAAAGCCTTAAAAATAGGATCCTCAAATAAAAATATACAATCAAATCATTAATAACAATAAATAATTTAATAAAGCCAATAAATCAAAAACCAATAATAATTATCAATTAAATAAAGCTCAACAACAATAAATAAATAAAGAATCATCATTTTGTGGAGGCTAGCGCTACTTGTTTAGGGATACACATGGCTAAAAGGGAAGGATTTAGAAAGGTCTGGCTGGAATCTGACCAACCATTTTGTGCAAGCTAGCACTGCCCATTTAGGGACACACATGGGTAAAAGGGAAGGATTTAGAAAGGTCTAGTTGGAATGTGACTCACTCAACATTATCAACTATTTGAATGGGCATACAGATCCTAGCTAGACTATTGCCAACTTGACCAAATATTGTTGTGATATGATTTAAGAGTTAGATGAATTCAAAATCTCTCGTGTATTTCTAGAAGGCAATAAAACAACGGATTTATTGGCCAATATGGCGGTGGGCTACGTGGCAAAAAAATGGTGAAGCAATCGGGACTCTTTCCCAATAAACTTGTGTGACCTGGGATATGATGATACCATCCACTTGCGGTAATTAGAGAAGAATAATCATGATTTGATTAAGTTGTTGGAGAAATGGTTTCCTTTTGATTTCCCTATTCGAAGATCTAGAAACTTCCCTTGTGTCTGGATTTTCTATCTTATTGTGTGGCTCATGTCCTGCTTCTATTTAAAGACTTGTCTTGTGTGGCCCATTTCTGCTTCTGTTTGGAAACCTAAACCATTATGGGTGGGGACAAGAATAGGCAAGAACAACCCACTTTTGATAAATGGAAGAAAAATAAGGAGGTGTGGTAGGAAATTATTGATGGGGGAATGGTTCCCTTCTTGGAAAGACTCCATGGCCCTTCTCCTCTGCTCACATAAATGTTTGTCAATGGGTGGAAGAAAGGGGTTTTGAGGGCTTATGGTGCTGAATTCTAGGTGGATGAAACCCTGGTGGCTACGGTTATAGGTTTGGCTATGAATGGCAGAAGGTTTAATAGAGAAAAAAAAAAGGGGAGTAAGACATGGCGATTTTTTTTGATAAAGATAAGGAGCATTTAAGAGTTAATAAAATGGTAGATGGTGGATACAACAGAAAGGACCTAATGGATCCCTGGGTGAATATGGCCAAATTCATTATGAGGTACATTACGCTTGATGACAGGTATGCCAGTATCTTTTCTTATCATTTTACCATCTTAAATAACTTTAGGCATGGCAAAATTATTTTGATTCCATTCTATTTGGTTTCTTCATTGGAGAATAGTCTAGAAAAACATGCTAAGAATCCGAATAATCTAGTCCTCCATGAAGGGCTTATTGTGCTCATTATGGATTATGCCAAAGCCCATGAAGTTGTTCCCTCTCCCTCTAAGAAAGGTCAAATCCCTAATACTGATGTTCAAGATGTCTCTGATACAGATATGGAGATGGAGGATAGTGGGAGCACCAAACCTCTTTTTGACCCTGATTACAAGCCAGTTGAAGAGGGTGAGATGTTGGTCACTCCTGGAACCCATAGCAGCAAGAACCCCCCAGATGGGCTGCAAGTAAATATAAATCGACCGGCAAGATGGTTTCTCAAATGAGCCTTATTCCAAAAAGAAAAAGTTGGTTGCTAAAGACTATGGTACCAAGACCTTGGACCAGGAAATCAAATTGGACTTTCTTCTTCATGTCTCGAAGGAGAAGCAGGGAACTCTGCCTAAAGATGTGGATAGTGGATTACAGAAGGAAATTACTCTGATGAATCTAGTGATGGAAGCGACTAGGAGCCAGGAGAACTGCTGGAAGTGGGGAAGGATATTGATACACTCAGAGAGGGGATTAAGAAGATAATTGATATCTTCACTAGTTCGCCCAAGCCTAACAAAATGGAGAAGCTCGTGATCATGACCCAGAAGCTTTCCCATGATGTGAAGGTTATGAAATGTAATCATGGGCAAAGAATTTAGAAGGTTGAGCAGTCTATTGAGGAGATCAAGAATAACCTTAAGAATCTGGTTCACATAAGCAAGGAGGCCATGAGAAACAATATGCAGGGGATGGAAAAGATCAATGCCATGGTGGCGGAGTACAAATCCAAAACTTTTGATAGCGATTATCCTAGTGACAGTAACAAAAAGAAAGAACTGGGTGGTGAAGACTCTTCTGTGGGTGGCAATAAAACTACGAGCCCTAGTTCCAGGACCAGAAGGAGGAGCAGCAATAAGGGTACCTCCAGGTTCATTATGGAGGAATTAGAGAAAATCAACAAGGTTATCATCCAGAAGAACAAGGAGTTGTTGCACTCGCTTAATTGAGTGTTTGTCTATGCTTTGTTTTGTTGCATGTTGTTTCTTTTTGCTTTTGCACTCGGCCTGGGGTGTTCCCCTGTTTTGTTGTTGGTTTTTGTTTGGTTGGCTGATGGCTAGTTTTTGTAAAACTCTTTGTTTCGGGTACATGTAAAACCCATTTATCTTTATGAAAAACAATAAATAAATAAATTGTTCAACAGTAAATTGACATAGATAAATAATAAATCAAATACTACATAAATCATTAAATAAATAATAAATAAATCATTAAAGATCATATCAAAATAATCCAATCTCAACAATAATTAATTAAATAAATAAATCATCAATAAACAAATAAATAATCAATAATTCACAAATACCTAATGGCTAAATCAATTAATAAATCAATAAACCAATTAAATTAATCTCAATTGATTAAACACAATCTCACAATAAATCATCATCAAAAAATAATCAAATAAATAGCTATAACCAAATAGTTAAACAATAACCACACCACACCAAATAAATAATCATCTTATGCCAAGGGGATGAACACAACACAAGACTCTAACCTCAACTTGTGTCGTGGCATAATCGACAAGTTACACAACTTAGACATAGAGTGTGTGAGGGAAACTATGTCATCTTCGACAACTTGACATCAGGATGAGACACACTCAGACCTGTGAAGACAGGTGGAGTCGATGTCTGGCACCTGGAATCCTGCAAATACCATACAATGCATATAGGACATATATCCATCATAATAAATAGGCAAGTAAAAAAGAATCACAACACCTTATCATGCTCACAATGAGAGACAAGGCATTGTCCCTTTCATGAAGACAGTCATGCAGATCAATCACATCAATACATCGGATGAAACCATAACTACCAAATAGGGGTTAGAACCATTTTATCAACATATCATCATAGCATCATCATTTCATCATAGAATGTCAAATGCATATAATCCATCAATGTAACTCCATTTATCAAAAGATATAGAATGTATCATCCATCATGTCAATCATCAAATATCATGTCCAAATAAGCATCTAGCAATATCAATATCAGATAAATAAATACATGAGTAGCATCAAATCATCATCCATATGTCTAAATAGGTCTATCAGAGCATGAACCAAAATGTGAATCTAGGAGAGACACTACACATTTAGCAATTATTAGGGTGACTTGTCAAACCAACTTGATACAAGTATGGAGTTCTAGAGGCTTTTATGAATTAATGCTTATTCAATTTCTAATGCAAGTCATCTTTTTCTATTGACTAAATTTGTAGTTTGAAAGGTTGTCTCTTGAGGGTTTTGTTGCATCCAGTTTTGGCAGAGAAAAGGAGAGAATGGATTTCCCTATTTGTTTAGTTTCCACAAAAATATATATGGTCTTTTTCCATATATCCATTATATTTATTCATTTAGGTCATCTTTTTTATTTATACTAATCTCCAAACAATATATTCTTCTAAGTCAAGCAAACAAAGATTTGAAATAGGTCAACAATAAACATTCCTATGGTGGAAGGGAATTAGACGTGGACCATACCACAATGCACTTCATTGGACAGAACAATATGTTACATTCATCACAAATACCAAAATCCAAAACATGACGCATTCAATACACAAATTTCATTACTCATTCTCCAATTCCAAATTGAACTAGACCCAAAATAACACAACCCAACTTAGCAAAATAAGAATGGAATCATGATACTCATGAATATAAATGACCAATACTATATTCAGTAAATAGATAAATTTGGATCACCATCAACATGATCAATTAGAATTTAATATCAATTATAGCACATCTTCCAAAGCACCAAACATTCTGAAAAACACATCTTCCAGATTACCAACTTAAGGAACCAATTCCAAAACAATATGCTGACATCAATGATAAGCATTAATGACAACCATCAACACCATGTTTGCAATAATATCCCACTTTGTCATTGATGGCAACATCCACTAATAAAAAACACACAACTTACTCTGCAACATCAAATCATGGTGACATACATCACATCTATCAAATCTCACAACATCTCTCTCCCTTTGACATCAAGAACAAAGGCGAACATAACTCCCCCTATGAAACTTACTCAACTCCCCCTAAAAAGGGGCTTCCACGAATCAATATAGAAAATAATATTCATGTAGTTCACTAGACTAATGCACATCCAAATGTATATTATTTAAAAGTAGGAAGGGATAATACCCCCAACTTTTGTCAGAGATACTCAAAAGTATCCTTACACAACGCCTTTGTGAATATATTTGCAATATAATCTTTTGTAGGTATATATTCAAGTTTTACTTCATTGTCCAACACCTTTTCTCTTAGAAAATGATAGAGAATAGATATATACTTTGTTCTGGAATGTTGTACCGAATTCTTAGAAATGTTTATGGCACTAGTGTTATCACACATGATTGAGATGGGCTCATCAAACAATATATTGATATCTTTCAAATTCTGCTTCATCAACAGTATTTGAGTGCAACATAAAGATGCCAAAATACATTCTCCTTCTACTATAGATAGAGACAAAATCTTGCTTCTTACTTGACCAAGTAACCAACTGGGAGCCAAGAAAGAATGCTCCACCACTTTTACTTTTTCTATCATTGACACTTCCAACCCAATCTGCATTTGCATAAGCTGTTTGGATAAAATCTGAATTTATGGGATATCACAATCCAAACTCATATATTCCTTTTAAATATCCAAAAATTCTTTTTACTACCTCTTTTGGTTCTTGTTGAAATCTATTTGCCAAACAAACTGCATGCATGATACCTGGTCTAGTAGCAATTAAATATAGCAATACTCCAATCATTGATCTATACTGACTTGCATTGACTTTAGGGGATTTATCATCTTTTGTTAACTTGCATTTGGTGGTCATAGGTGTACACAATGGTTTAGAATCATCCAATCCAAACTTTTTCAACAATTTGTTAATGTATTTAGATTGAGAAATGAAGATTCCTTTACTATTTTGATTTACTTGCAAACCAAGAAAAAAATTTAACTCACCAATCATGGACATTTCAAATTCCTTCTACATTTTAGTAGAAAATTTTTTGCACATACCATCATTCCCTCCAAATATTATGTCATCAACATAAACTACAACAATTAAGATTTTGCCTGAGTTAATTCTGAAATAAAAATTACTATCAGTAGATCCCTTTTTAAAACCTTGATTAATCAAATACTTATCTAGCCTTCTATACCAAGCTTTAGTAGATTGTTTCAATCCATACAAAGCCTTCTGCAATCTATAAATAATGTTAGAATCATCTTTTAACTTAATTTTTTTCTGGTTGTTCAATGTACACTTCTTCTTTTAGTTCTCCATGTTCAAAAATATTGACTTTACATCCATCTGATTAACCTTGAAGTTGTTGAAAGATGTTAAAGAAAGAAACATCAAATTCCTTAGAGATGTCTTCATCAGCCTTCACATTTGCACTTTCGACAATCTTGTTCAATCATTTGTTGTAACACTGGTATGCCTTGCTCCTTGTAGAATATCCTAGGAATATGCCTTCATTTGATTTGCTATCAAATTTTCTAAGATTATCTTCGTTTCTTCAGATATAAAACTTGCTTCCAAATACCTTGAAATATTTAACTTTTGGATTTCTACCATGTCATAGTTCATATGATGTCTTTTCATATCTTTTCCAATATTAAATTCTATTGAGAGAGTAGATTGTTGTGTGAATTGCTTCTCTCCAGTAAACTTCCAATAGTCTTACTCCTTTGATCATTGTTCTAGCTGCCGCTTGTATAGTTTGATTCATCCTTTTCACTACACCATTCTGTTGTGGTGTCCTAAGGGTTGATAATTGCTTTCTAATACCACGATTCTCATATAAATTGTTAAACTCATCAAAAATAAATTGTCCTCCTCCATCAAACCTCAAACACTTAATCTTTTTATCAACTTAATTCTCAACTCTTTCTTTGACTATCTTAATTTTTTCTAATGCTTCTAATTTCTCTCTTAAAAATGCAACCCATGACATTCTATAATGATTATCAAATAACAACATGAAATACCTCTCACCTTATATGCTCCTTGTTCTAGTAGGACCACATAAGTCTGTGTGCACCAAGTCCAACAATCTAGTGGACAATTGTTCCTTTCCTTTAAATGTTCCTTTTGTCTGCTTTCCTAGTTGACATTATTTGCAAATATTATTGTCAAGTTTGGTCAGCATTGGCAAATCTCTCACTACACTTGATGAACTGATCTTTACCAAATTATCATTGAACTGAGATAACAAATAGTGTCTTGTAGCTCCTTCTAGTAGATACACGTTTCTATTAGTCTTTTTCCCTACTACAATAACAATTCTGGATCCCTTTCAAATCTAACGTCCATCATCCTTAAAAGAAACATTGTAACCTTTTTCGCACATTTGTCCAATACTCAAGAGATTATGATGCAAACCCTTCACATAATAAACATTGTTAGTATTATGTTCTCTATCAAAAGTAATAGAACCAATTTCTACAATTTGTATTGTCTAATCATCTCTGAGCCTAAGGGAACCTCCATCAAATTTAATGAAATTTCTCTTATCACCAATCATATGATTTGAACATCCACTATCAATTAGCCAGTCATTTCTATCTCTCCTAGCATATAAGGCAGTAGCAACAGTCTTAGAAACATCAATCTTTGGTACATCATTTTCTACCAAAAACAAAAAGTTGCCTTCTTCATAGTCTAATTCATCATCTGAGATATAAGAATCATCTTTAACATAATAGGCTTTCTTATTAAACTTCCCTTTATTTTCCCTGAATTTTTTGTCTTGATCCTATTTTCGGACCTCTAATAGCTATATGACCAATATTTCCACATCTAAAGCATTTAAGAGGTAACATACCTTTATATTTGTCAATGCCTTTCTTCAGTTTCCTTACAAATTTCTCTTCCATCTCATTTGAGCTTTCATCATCCAAGTCTTCCTCGAGGCTTTAAAAGTTCTCAGATTTGTCTTTTCCAAAATTCCTTATCTCAAATGGAGAAAAAGTGCCATATAGTTGTTCCCTAGTAAACTTCTTCAGATCATAAGTTTATTTAATATTAGATATCTTATCACTGTAGCTTTGTAGTAGAGACATCAAAATCTTCTCAATTATGTCTTCATCTATCAGGGTGCCACCAATTGCTCTGATTTCATTTACTGCACTGTGAACATTCTTAAAATAGTTTGTTATATCTTCTCCTTCTTCCATTTTCAAGTTCTCATATCCGTGCTTAGCTGTCAGCTTCTTTGATAATTTAACTCTGTCATTTCCTTCATAGATATCCCTTAACTTTTCCCAAACACTGCCTGCCCCCTATTGAGCCCAATGAAATAACCTTTGTTAACTCAATCTTTGATAAAGCACTAAAGATCAAATACCTTTCTTTTTTTATTTTCTTCATAGGCTTGAATCTCATCCAAATTGGTAAGACCATTTTCCAATTGGACATACTTAGTTTCCAATGATTTCCAAGTGTTGTAGCCCAAGGAGATCAAGTAACCTCTCATCTTTGCTTTCCAGAAGCTATAGTCATTCATCCCTAAAAAATGGGAATAGATAATTTAAATATGTGCCATCAGATCAAGATCTACCTCAAGGGATTAAGCTATTTTCTAAGGAACAAAGGCTCTAATACCAATTGTTAAATATACAGGCAACAAAGACGAGGGTGGTGAATCAATTGACAATAAAACATTTACTTAATTATTTCATAGATCCGGAATTACAACAGAGTTGATTAGAATAGATATAACATGAAAGCACACATAGAGATCAGATCAATCAACTAAGAATATTTGTTCTCAATATATAATACCGGTTAAGGCGATCTTTACAAAAGGGTGTCTCATTGCTAGAATGCTCGATGCAAGAGGGATCACTGCCCAGAAAGGCTCACTGCCGAAGGGAGAAGAAAGAAAAGAGAATTTTCCATTGAGATATAATTTGGAATATCGAAACTACTTCCGGTGCTACTCAACAACAACACATTTCACAAATCAACATTAGTCATATTTTTCCTTTCAGTCTTGCACAACTTCCATATATCCATTACATTTAGTCATTCAAGTCATCCTTTTATTTATACTGATCTTCAGACAACATATTTTTCTAAGTCAACCGAACAAAGATTTGAAATAGGTCAAGATTAAACATTCATATGGTGGAAGGGAATGAGAAGTGCACCATACCACAATGCACTTCATTGGATAGATCAATACGTTACATTCATCACAAATATTGGACTTGAAAAATGACTCATGCGCTACACAAATTTTGTTACTCATTCTCCAATTTTGGATCAAACTAGACCCAAAATAGCACTACCCACTTAGAAAAATAGGAATGAAATCAAGATACTCGTGAATATAATTGATCAATACTATATCCGATAAATAGATAAATCCAAATCAACATCAACATGATCAATCAAAATTGAATATCAACTATAACACAACTTCCGAAGTACGAAATATTCCAGGAAATGCATCTTTTGGATTACCAACTTAAGGAACCAATCCCAAAATAATATGTTGACTTCAATGACATGGATTAATGACAACCATCAACATCACATTTGCAATAGATATGTCATATAGACAATATCTGATCACCTTATTGTCAGTGGTAGGTCTTTCTTTGATATTGATATTATTTTGTGATTTACTTGAGTGTCTGGGATTTTATGTTATCCTAATTATTGATTTTAATTATAGCCTAAGTGTTACAAAATAAATTAATAATTAATTATTATTTATTGTTTCTTTAATTATGTTTTTTATTTAATGAATATATTCCTATTATTAGATATTATTTATTTAGTGATTTTTTATTGTGCATGTTGATTTTTTTATTGTGGGAATTATTTTATAGTGGATAATTATATTTTTAGTTGGAAATACTTATTTATTATTTACATGCTTTTTGAGTGAGAGTTAATTATTTTTATGGGAATTTTAGTTTGTGTATTAATTGTTGGCATTTGGCATAACTAATTCTGATGAGGTGATGCAGTTGAAGTTGGATGACTGCACCCGTAAAGGATAGAAGTCTATTTGTGATGAAGAGATTGACATTCTATGAATAGATGACATGATCAGTTATTTGTGTTGTCATTGGTGGCAACTGACGTCAACTGATGTTCCTGATGTTCTCGATGTCTTGTTTTGTCATCTAAGTTATTTGGTTTACTGGAAGATAGGGTTTACCGATAGAGAGCTAAAGTCTATGAAATAGGACTTTAATAGGTAAAACAGAGTTGTTTTGATTGGATCGGTTGATCGATGATGATTAGTGATTTGGGGTTTGGATGGTGAACTTGTATCATGGAAAGGTATATATGACCAGAACCGAAACTTGTAATGATTACCAGAAGACATGTTTCAAATTTCTAATGAAGTTTTGCTAAGGTTTTAGTAGGGTTTAAGGACCGGTGAAGAAATCAGCATACTGATAATAATTTTTGTTATGATGATTATCGATGGTGTGTCTACATGAAGTTTGTAACACGACACAACCCACGTGAAAGATTTAATTGTTGTTTTGGTGCTATTCAAGCAAGATTTTCTTGGAAATTAGTGAAATGCTTAGTAGAGTGTTTTGAGGATATAGATCAGATTTTCGTGATGGGTTATGATAAACCAACAGTTGATATTGCACTGAAATTTGTTGTAATGATTTGTATAGTGATCTATGATGATCTATTATGATTTGAATTGTAAATTCATGATGTAATTAGGGTTTTGTGGCCAACCTAATTGAGATGGCTACATAGGTTAACACAGTTGATGTTTATTATGTTAGTGGTTTTAGATATTGTGTTAAGCCATCCAAGTGAAGTGTGAGATCTTCTTGAGAGTTGTAGAGTATTGTGCATAATTTGATCTAATCAAGCAACCAAAGAAGTGAAAGTAACAAATCATTTTCTTACTGTTGTTCCCTGACAGTTGCAACAGGTTAAATCCCTTAACCAAGTAGGTCCTTACAAGACTTAAACATTTAAGTCCCCTAACATGGGAGCTCTGAAAAGGGTGCTAAATCCTCTCATGAGGTTGATCGTAACTGATCATCAAGCTCCTAATTGGTTTGCAAGGCAAATCCCCTAACTAGGTGACTCCTAATAGGGTCTGCTCCTAACCGGGCATATTGTAAGCTCCTAACAGGGCGTACATCGAAAGATTACAAATATTTGTGGGTTCCAACTCCCACCGTGGTTTTTCCCTATTTGGGTTTCCACGTCAAAAACTTATGATGTTCATGTGTGGAATGTTTTTCATGTGATGATCTTGTTTATATTTTATTTCATGCATTATTTTTGAGACACCGATTATGATGTTTTATCAGAAGTTTATCAAAGGTTACTGGTACTGATAAGAAGTTGTTTGAGGAATTTTTTTATCTTATTGATAATTTTAATGAGTTGGTAAATGATCAAGTTTATATGATTTCTTTGGTGGTGAAAGTATTTATAAATGATTTGATTAATATGTTAAGCAAATTTGATAAAGAGGGTATTAGATCTGATTACAGAAGTTGAGTTATTTGTTAACTGGTTTCAGATCTGAGATAAGTTTGTTTTTGTCTTTAAATTTTAATTTGGTCTTAGTATTGATTCATCCCCCACTCAGTACTAATCAGATCCTCATAGGATTACCAATTGGTATCAGAGCCTTGGTCCTCTGTGTCCATAAAGCCTAACCGCTTGAGGAAAAGATTCTGAGGTATTTAAGATGATGAAGAAAGAGGGTCTCAAGTTTAACAAGGATAACTACAAGATCATGAAAGACAAAATGAAGATCTACATCAAAGGTCTTGGTACACAATATTGGAAGCAATTTGAAACAACATATGTTTCTCCTACTACTACTCCCTTGACGCCAGATGAACTTAAAGAACAACAAGATAACATGCAAGCCCTAGAAGATATTGTAATTTCTTTATCTGATTTAGAATATATTGATGTTCAAAGATTGGAAACTGTGGGTGAGGTTTGGGAAAATTTAGAGACAATCTATGGAGGAGATGAGCATGTTGAAAGAGCCAAGAGGAAAACTTGAGAGGAAAGTTTGATGACATGAGAATGCTTGATGGAGAGAATATTGGACAGTATGTTCAGAAAATCAAAGAAGTTGTCGGCGGCATAAAGAGTACTGGAGGAAAAATAGAAGATGATACAATAGTAAGTAAGATGCTTAGAACTCTTCAACCTTAGTATGATATAAGAGTATCTGCAACCCAAGAACTTAGATCTATTTTAAAAGATAAGGTAACTATTCATTCATTGGTTGGTAAGCTTACAACTTTTGAGTTAAATAGTTTTGATAATAGTGTGATAAAATCTATTGAATCTTCCTTTAAAGCTTTTGTTACCAGTTTATCTGCTAGAAAAGGAAAACATATATGTCGAAATCATGAGTGCAAGATAATTCATAGAAGTTACCGGGGAAATGAAGACAATTAAGATCAAGTGATGGAACTTGAGGCATTGTTAGTAAAGAGATTTCCAAGAGGCACTGGTAAGTATAAAGTTAAGCTACCTTTGAAGTGTTTCTCTTGTAGTAAAATTGATCATATTCCTACTAACTACCCTAACACCAATAAGAAAGAAAAGTTTAGAAGTTTCAAAGTAAAGGGAAAGAAACATTGTTATGTTGCAGTAGATGAAGGTGTGACCAATGAGGAGTCAGAAGAAGAAGATGACATTGAAGAAATTGTGTTTGTAGCTATGAAGGAGGAACTGTCTAATAAAAAGGCACTAGTATCTCATACGGAGAATAGTGATGAATGGATTATAGATAGTGGCTACTCACACCACATGATTGGAGATAAAAGTAAGTTCATAACCCTTAATGAATTTGATGGAGGTGTTGTTATATTTTGAAATAACTCTCCCTGCATGGTGAAAGGTAAAGGTTCAATCTCTCTAAATGGGAAGAGTAATGCTGATGATGTGTTTTGGGTTGATGGTCTTAAGCATAATCTTTTAAGTGTTGGTCAACTCAATGATAAAGGTTATTTTCTTGAGTTTAAGAGTGGATTCTATAGGATTCTTGGAGGTAATGGTGTATTGATTGCTACTGGGAAGCAAACTAGAGGTAACCTATTCCATTTCATTAGTAATATTAGTAACTGTTTGGTTCCAAGAATGGAAGACAGTTGGTTGTGGCATAAAAGATGTTGTCATGTTAATTTTGATAATTTGGTTAAGATAAGAAAGTCAAGTGTTGTAAGAGGATTACCCCAACGTGTCAAACCGGATAGTGTGATATGCAAAGATTATCAAATCAGTAGATGAACCCTATTTATTTCAAGAGAAAGAATTGTATTTCTAAGAATGTTTTAGATTTGGTACATATTGATCTTTGTGGCCATATGAGAACAAAGAGTTATTACGGTGATAGGCATTTCATGATCTTCACTAATGAATATTCTAAAATGATGTGGGTAACATTTTTGAGAGAGAAATCAGAAGCATTTAATAAATTTAAATCATTTAAAGAATTTAAAGCTCTGGTTGAGAAGGAAACTGGTAAGAACTTGAAGTTTTTAAGATCAGACTGAGGAGGTGAATTCACATTTGATGAATTTGTTAATTATTATGATGAATGGGGTATAAAAAGACAAATGAATGCTCTGAGGACACCACAACAGAATGACATAGGAAAAAGGATGAACAAAACAATAGTTGAAGCTACAAGAACCATGTTATTACAGGGTAATGTATCCAAATTATTTTGGAGAGAAGCGGTCAGTACTGTTGTATACACTTTAAATTGGGTACTAGTAAAAAGAGGTAACAATAAGATACCCTATGAGCTATGGTATGGAAAAACACCATGTGTAAGTTATTTCAAAATTTCTGGAAGTCAATGTTTTATCAAGAGAGATAACTACACTGAGAAGTTTGATGCAAAATCTGATGAGGGAATTTTTCTTGGTTACTCTTCTAAGGGTAAGGCATATAAATGTTACAATAAGAGATCTAATAAAATTGTTGAAAGTGCTAATTTAAAAGTTAATTATCTATCTGATAATGTTCATCTCATATACACGTAAGCATATACATAACTCTCTAATAGTGTTAAACTTTAAAAAATTATCAAGAGTTTTTATATCTGTCATCAGATGCCAGCTAGAAAATTCTTCCTTTATAAAAGGCTCTCTTAATAGATACATATTATCGAGGGTCATTATTAACCTTCTATGCAAACTAGTATATTCTTGAATATACATAGTTCTTTGTTGAAGTAGTTTCACAAGCTTACTCATTTCATTCAAAAGTGGGAGAATACTAGCCAATGTTAAGAGTGTCTCTACATCACTTAACCTATGTAAATTCTTAGAAGCTTTGTCTACTAATCCTTGTTGTTCATACATTAGTCCAATCAAATATTTATATTAAGATAAGACTCTTTCTCTTGGTAACTTTGACAAATCATTATTCCTTAAGACGCTTTTTTCCATCAATTATTCCCTCGACAAATTTTTGATATTCTACAAATCATTTGGGACTTTGACAAAAGAATGAATATAGCTCGTGAACTAGATTTTTAACTCTAGCTACTAAATCAAATTTGCTAACAATTTTAAAAGCTAGATTCAATCTATGGGCCATGCAGTGAATGTCAATGTATGGTGAAATAGAAGTTTGTGGCTTTGCACAAACACCATTCATATGACCTTGAAATTCTATAGCCCCATCAGCTCCTACACATACTAACTTTTCGAGAATTGATAAGTCATGGATACAACCAAACTATTTTAAAGATTTCTTAACTAACTCAAATATATTTTGTACTATGGAATTCTCCTTCATTTTAATAGCATGGAGTAAATGAGATTGGTGGACATGTTTCCTTACGATACACACATGGATACATATCCTAGAAGTATTATCTAATATTGTATTATCATCTAAAGATAATGCAATAAAGTTTGATTGTTTAATATTTTGCTTTACATTATCTTTTTCCACATCAGCAAGACAACTTGCCCATTCTCATCCACTATTTTTTGACCAATGTGACTGAGTAAATCAAGGAAAATTAAAAAATCTTAATAGAGTAGCAAAGTCAGGGTAGTCTAACATAGGACAACCATTTTTCAAAAGGTGAAAAATAACACTAAACTGAACAATTTTTTACTTGAATTTTTCGGACATCGTACGTTTGAATTGAGCCTCAATAGAACCTCAACATTTAGCATTCTTCTCCTCTCTTTGCATATGCTCTTTATACTCTTCTTCATACTTAACATGTTTACATTATTCCTTCATTTTCCATCTAATCACAAATCATTCTTTTCGATCTATGATTTATTTTTCATACATTACCAATATGTTTCTCTATGGTGTCCAGTTTTAGCTACAACTTCTTGTCCCTTTCTAGTTTCCAACTAAAGATCATACACTTTCATTCTATTGAAAAATTCATCTTTGTTTAGATTTGGCACTTCTTCAATGAATGGGTACCTTGACACCTAATCCAACTAAAAATTCCTTGTCATTTCCCACTCATGGCCTGATTTTGATTTTCCTTTTTTTTCCCTTTCATGTACTTCTAGCAACATAATTTGTGCCTTTCTCAGCAACATCATCTAGGTCATTCACATCAACATTGCTTGTGGTATTGACATCAACCTCAATTGACTTATTCCAACTATTTTGGGAATCCATTTCCATTGGAACATCAGATGCAGTGTTCGGATTTATCTCAATTATCTTATTTTGATCTTTCTTGGAGGTTTCTCCCACAACAGGAGTGTCTACAAATAAAGATGTTTTACCTTTGTCTAATGGACCACCAAGATTAACATTACCAAAGTATGACCTTATGTTTCTATTTTTGTTCTTTGATGGCCTCCCTGAACACTTTTAGGACTCTGGCTGCTTGACATCTCTCAAGAAATACAAACTAAAAGAAATAGAATCTAAGAACTAAGAAGATAGACCCTCGATTCTTGATTACTTAGGCAATGAATGAAACCCTACTAAATATTTTTTTTTAAATAAACTAAAATTCATAAACTTTGGGTATAAATAATCGTACAATACAAAAAAAAAAATTTACTCACACTTACAGATTGGTTTTGTCAAAGTCTGTTATACAACAATGTCTATAGTAGCAAATTGTCTAAGATCTAAAACAACTATAGAGAGCATAGACTAGAACAAATTTTGACAGTAAACTACCAACTTTTGATTGTATTTACACCAATCTAGATTTGGCAAATTCCACAAGGCATTTTTAAATTAATCTTAAATTTTGGTGAATTTAAGTAGGTTATTGGCATTGTTGAGTGAAAATGGGTGAATCTCCCCAGAAAAAGAAGTAATACGGTTTGATTTCCAAGGCAATCATGGACCTATAATTACCATTAAGTTACAACATGTCTGGTGAAAATGAGTTCTCCTAAACAATAACTTACAAAACGGTTTCCGCAATGGGTCCTAAATGATTGTTGTATCGAACTTTTTAGCTGGTATTGGTGAATAAATGGGTGCATGTACATTAGAACTTTCTAAGCTGTTGGCGAAAAAAATAAAAAATTATGACTCTCTTGCAAAATATGTTGGTGAAACACCTTGCTTATGACCCAAAATATAGAAAAATCAAATGAATGGGAGATAGAACCTCGATCATCATATTCATCAATTTCAAAATCTTTGATCCCAACTATTTGCCAATCGATGAAAATTTGCCACTAAAATTTACATTGGTCCTCCCTATTAAAGCCATTTTACAACTAATAAATTCTCTCACCCACCTCCAAGAATCTCTTGAAGTTCTCTTTGTAATTTCTTTTGGATTTTTTAGGGAATTTCTCACCTTCCACCTAAAGTCTAGTAGTAGTCATAATGATCTTCATAGAAATAGGGAAAAATAACCCCTATATAGACCTTCCTCTCATCCTTTCATACTCTCAAAATAGGAGGCAATATTACCCATTCAAGTCACAGACCATATAAATTCATCCTTTTTAAAATTATCATAATTATTTGTGTTAATCTAGTTAAGTTCTCCTCATAGTGTAAGCCAATTATAAAAAGAAACTAATAATGACAGTAACTGAGGAAGGGTAAAACAAAGCTAAAAAGGGAAAAGGAAAAACAATAGTGGTGTCAAGAAAGGTGGTCTTTTCAACAAATCTTAAATGCAATCTCCTCATCATGTGATGATTATAAAAAATGATGGAAAAGTACAAATTAAAATGACAATCCTCAAATATTTACACCATGTTTGTGCTTATGTCATCTTGGATCATGGCACAAACATCCCCTAGGATCTTGTGCAAGGTAGTCTATGTTTGAAAGGAACTATTGTGGGAGAGTCTCGTGTGTCATATAGCTGAAAGAAAGTGATGACATTTTAAAATGAGATCTTTCACAGGGCAACTTAGAGATGCTTCACCACGAAGCATCATGATTACATTTTTTGAGTCCCCTGCAATAATGACCTTTAGCAATCCTTTGTCCTTAGTGAGAGATGTGTCATAGAAGGCTACAAACACCTCAACAAAGCTTGAGGTCTAGATTCCAAGCCTTTCCACATAGACTAGCACCAGATTGCCCTTTATATCTCTAATGATGTCACCCCTACCAATGACCTGTGTTACCATTAGAAGTTTCATTAACAAAAATATTTCAACTAGATGGTATTGGGGGATGGGGAGGCATTTATTTTATAGGTTGTTGAAGCAACGATGTGCTGCTAAAATTTTCAAAGAAAATTTATATATTCTTAAAATCATTTAAATCTTAATATAAGCTTTGGATTTCTTTTTAGTGTGGTTTTTCGTTTTAAAGATTTCCCCACATTAATTTTATCACTTATGGTATTTTTTATTTTGTTGTATTATTGTTGAATGTACCATCACATAATCTTTGTGGGTTCTTGGATAAGAAATCTATTTTCATACTTGTATACACTTTGTTAAAATTAATTTTGCAAAAGTGTCACCTTGACTTCTAACAATAAGGAGACATCACTAATTATTTTTCTTTTCAGCCTTACTACATTAAAATGGTATCAAATTGGGTTCAGTCCTTTACAAAAATATGTATGTAATAGTTATATTGTGAAATTGTGTAAGGTATAGGTTTGGCAATTGGGTGCATGGAGGTTCGTTTATCTGATCATACCTGCTAAAAGATAAATAGGAATGATTTCTTTGGAACTCGGGATAGAAGAATTATATCTAGAGATAATTGAAGACAAACTATACCTCAAGACTCTTCTGGATCATCATCTATGGTGTTGTCATGCAACTCATTCTAAACTTCTTCTCAAGTATTATCTTATTTGTTAGTGGATACTAAAAATCTTACTATTGTAGTTTGATCTGCATTTAATGGATGAAAAATAGTACAAATGTATTATATTTTGTTTATGTTTTTCTTTATGATACTCCTTTATCATATTCAAAAAACTTGACCCTACTTAACATATCTCATAAATTAAAAGATATAATCTCCCGATTCACCATAAAATTCTCAACACTAACAATTTTTCAAAATGTATATTTTACATAACAATTAAATTAAATTGTAAACATAGAAAATCAACAAAAGAAAATCATAAAACATAATCCTTGGAGACTAGATATTTCCCTACTCAATATCATAATTAACAATGAAACTAAATTAGCAAAGAGAAGCTTCTTTCACTAACTTGTCTTCATGTAAAGTTACAAACTTCTTCTTCACCATACGTGATTTGGATCCAAAATATACCTTTCATAACTCTCTAATGCCTATCATTTTAACTTTACTTTGATCCAGATTGGGAAAAAAATTAGCATGTTTAATTGGAGATTAAAAGAACACTTTCACTACTCACTACAGCCTATAGTTTTAACTTTCCTCTAATCCAAATCAGAAAAAATACGTTACTATTTCTCTATTATAAGATAGTGGTATATAAATTTCACTGATTATAGAAAAATAGAGTTAAAATTTGGTAAATTGTGTAATTATAAAAAGATCCATATAAATCGAGTAAATCAAATCATGATAAAAAGAAATGTTGTAATCGATAAAGTGATTATAATTATAGTAAAGTTACATGGGTACTGACAAATTTCGCTCTCATATACAGTGATAAAGTGATTATAATTATCATGAAGTTACATGGATACTGGCAAATTTCGTTCTCATATACAATAATTTTTAATGTTATTTGCAAATATATAAGTTAAAATATGACTCCAGAATTCTATTGGATTTTTTATCAGAAGAACATGAATTCTATTGGATTATTATCATGAAAAGGATTAATTATAAGAACTTCATGGATACTGGCAAATTTTGTTCTCATATAGAAGAAATGAATTCTATTGGATTATTATCATGAAAAGGATTAATTATAAGTTCCTGATAAATAAATTGATAGCAAATGAACATGTTGTTGACCGATAGTTATATGTTTATTTATTTTGTTTAATATACGATACAATTTAGGAGCTTCTTTTACTTGAGATATAATAATCCTCTGGCCAGAGATCCAATTGAATTGTATTTTCTTCTTTCTGTAGTGTAGGTTTCAATACTCGTGCCTTCATCATTGTTCTCGCTGGTTTTCATTTCCTGACATCGTAGCATTAGCGTCGTGTAAGATTAATATGCACAGTGGGCAGCAATTATTATTCTCCAACAATTTGGAAATACAGTGACCATGAAATCTGTGTCCACAAGGCACCATCATGCCCATTTCTTGATTTAATTGAGATTCTTCCGTACAAGTTGAGCAAGGGTCATGATTCGCTAGCTTACCATGCCCACCATTAACATTGAGCACGAGCCCGTTGATCTGAGTGATAGATAATGGTGGTAGTGGTGCGGCGCTTCCCAACAAGTGGAGGAGGAAATGGTAGTAAGAGGCGCATGTGTAGCAGTATATTTGAGCTGACGTTATTAGAGCATCTTTTAACTCTTTGCCCACACCTTTCAAGGGCGTGTAAAGAGAGCCTATGAGAGTCTTTATTCTGCTCCTGCTTCTAGTGAGGTTGTTGTTATCACCATTACCATTGCTACGCCCCTTTATCTCTTCACTGTGCTCCTCTTCCTTTAGTTTGTGGCAGTACATTTTAGCTGACATTATAAGCGAACTTTTCAAATCTTTGCCCAAGCTTTTGAAGGGCGTATAAAGAGAGCCAATGAGAGTGTTAATTCTGCTCGGGCTCCTGCTCCTGCTCCTGCTCCTGCTTCTACCGAGGTTGGTGTTATCATCATCACCATGACTACATCCCTTTCTTTCATTGTACTTCTCCTGTTGCATTAGTTCCTTACCACTCTCCGTTTTCTCCTCTTCTAGCGTCATGATGATGTTTCAGATACAAATTGCTGCGTATGTCTCCAAATTTTTACTTGTATATAAGGCAATGCAATGTTGGCCAGTGAAGGTAATGAAAACAGGTGCATGCAAGAGGCACGTCTCTTTGAGTATTATCCTGTAATTTCAAAGAAATATTGTTTGGAAAAGATTCAATTGTTATTTAAAAGCCGTCTAACACAAAAGGATATATCCGACAGTACAAGGCATGTTAATTATTATTTGTATGGAATTTTAAAAATTGTAAAATATAACAAATAGAACATGAAGGATTTGCAGGTAGAACTGTTCGAGATGCTTATTAATTCAGAACTTTTTAGGAGCTATTGTTATGGAACGGGTTTTAACGCTTGATTAAATGTTTTGGCTCAACTTCACAGTTTTAGGTTATGATAATTTGCATCATGAGTCATGTTTTTAAATTTTAGTTGTAGATAGTTAAATGACAATTTTATATTTTTTAAAAATTGGTGGTCTTACGATATTTCATGTGACGGTTATATGTTGACAAAATTATCCCTCACAACTACTGGTCCCTCTCCACTATACCCATCTTTTGCCATGTTTCTTCTTATGTAGATTGTGAGAATAGGTTATGCTTATGTCTACCAACTCATTGCTTTACAAGCCTGTCTGTTCAAAAGGCAATAATTTTAGCACTAACACACTAAGCAAATAATGCAAGGATCTCAAATCTGTCTTTTCGACTTTTCGTTTCATTTGTGTCTGAAATTTCTCTACAAGAACTCTCTTATTAACTGCATAAGACCTTTGTTGTTAATTGTATAAATAAGATGATCAATATAAAGGTAAATTTTGAAATATCGTTATCAATATGTTGGACAATTAAGGTTGATTCTGAGTACTTTTTATTAAATCTTTTCCCCATGAGATTATTGTCAATCCTAACATACCAAGCATGAGTAGCTTGTTTCAACCCATAAAGAGTTTTTTTCAATTTATAAATTAAGTGTTCTTTGTCTTGAACTACATAATATAGTTTGTTTTAAAGCAATCCACATTTTTCACATGCAATTCAGCAAAAGAACATCAAAAGGATGAATGGTTCTAAATAATGGCAACTCAAATCACATAACCAATCTCTTTGTCAAATTAGATGATTCAATGATAAAATGGTTGATGTAATGGGGAAATGTCCCCTTGTAGTCAAGACTTAGCATAGAAAAATTCTTCATATTCATGATACTTTGCTTGTATCAAAAATAAAACTTATTCTTTTAAGTATTGGGAAATTTGTAGCTAAAAAACTATAAAGTTGTATTTTTTAAATCTAATTAGTTCCAATACTAGTTGAAATATTATGAGTATGGCATGAACACTATACTAAGAAATAATATACATTTTTTAATTATTCAGATGTTAAGAATGTTATTATTTTTTAGTATAGTGTTAGTGTTATAAGCACAATCTTTCACTATTCTTGGACATGTTTAATGCTTGTTGTAGTTGATGACATCATAACAACTAGACACCATGAGTCAAAGTGAATATGGATAATCTAATTTAAAGAAGTTACTTTAATGGATTTAATAGTATAAGGAATTTTGATGAATGTATTGAAAAGAAATGATTCTAAATGTACTTAAATTTATCAATATCAACAAGTATGGTTATAGAAAGTATAATGGTCAAATCAGTATTCCTTCTATTATTTTACATTTAGTTTTGTATATATTTTATAAAAATGGATCTTAATGGATAAATATGATGAACAATGCTGCGATATTATCCAAATATGGATATTTTTATTTATCTCTTTTCACACACATTCTTATACCCGTTACCTTATCTTATTCTTATGTGGTCATAGCTCTCTAGATTTAGTCTATTTATCATCTTTATAAAAGTAGTAATCCCTAAATAGTTATATCTATAATGATAACTTGTTCCTTATCTTAAGGTGAGGTGATTTATGCAAGAATGAACTTGACCCACCTAAAAATAAAATTCAAAAGCTTAAATATAGCTAACTAGGCCTCTTATGTTTTTTTTGAGAAAAAGTTGTCATTAATGTCAAAATATGTGGTTGAAGTTGTCATTGAGTTGATTGTTGCATTATTGTTTCTTACTTCTAATATATCTAGAGAGTCAATTGTGTTACTACCAATGTCATGTCAGTGCAATTTGAGTTGTGATAGTCTTATGCAACCCCACTATGAAATTGGCTAAAACGTGAGTTAATGGAAGCGATCTGAAAGTTTGTTCTAGGTTGTTTTATATTGTCACCTACATAGTAAGCTTGTTATAGTAACCTAAAAGAGGTGTATATCTTCTAATGATTAAAGCGTAATGACATGCAGTATGAAAGGTGAGTATGGTTGCCAAAGTATTTTTAGTATCTTGTGTTTTTGGATCTCTGGTTTGGAAAAAGATAGTTTTTATTTCACTAGTTTGTTACTATCTGGTCGTAGATCCAATTTGAGTTCCAGAATATTGTAATAGTTGATTTGAGTGTGGGTTGCTAGAAATTGAGTTTCAATTCTCTTTGTGACCTTTTTTATCCTCGGCTTGATTTGGGTGACAATTTTCTTTGTGTGGAGCTATGTTCAAGTTTTTGGTCCAAATCTGTTGTATGTTTGATGTGGCCGACCTACTAAAGGATTAAATCAAGTGTATCTACTATTGATTACCTAAAGGTAACATTTTGAACCTAATTAAGATACTTCATGAAGTGTGTGAAGAGATTATTTGCCTTGGGTTGTGTATGGGCTAATTAGGACCTATCCTACTACACATTTGATGAAATAAATTGTATGGCTGACTTGCAAATTATGAAACTATGTATGTGGTCAACCTATGTTTGTAATTTAATTTGAACTCACATATATGTGTGTCCTAAAATTATTAGTTTGTGTGTTGAAAAAATTTGTAATGTACTTTTGAGGTTACAAGTTTATAACAAGAAAGAAAAGAATGAATCAGAGGGGAAGTTCTTTATTCAAGTACATCAATATCATAACATCATAAGATGATGAAGAGTGAAATTTGAAGCTAACTGGATTAGAGGCAAGTTGCACTTTGAATGTCTTAACTGTATATCTTTCATATTGTTGACATTAAGGTCCTAGCTCCAAAGCTACTGCTTAGATGTAGGCAATTGAGATTTGTGTCTCTAATGGGTTGGTGCTTATTAGAATTCAAGGGGATTGGCATCTCTGATGGGTTGATTTATATAGACTTATGTAATAATATTTTTTTTGTGAGGCTATATTTGGTAAGTGAATTTAAGTATCTATTCTCACTATGGTTTTTCTCATCATGTGTTTTCCACATATATCTGGTGTTCCTTATGTGTATGTGTATTCATTTACATGTTATAATTGTTGCATAATTGATTTTCATTAGATAGGGAAATCTAGTATTTACATGAAGAATTTATTAATGGTAAGTTATGTTAGGGGATGAGTAAAAATTGTATATACTGATTCACCCCTCACCCCTCTCAGTATTATGTGTTCCTTTCAATTGGTATCAAGGAAAGGTTCCTCTAATAAAGATTAAGATCTTGAGGTAGATCTAAAATACCACTCCCAAGTACTCTGGAAGGTTCCATTGTGAATCATGATCCATTTTTTGATGGATCAAACTATGAATTCTGTTGTGGAAGAATGGAGTCTTATTTGATGGCTCTAGGTTTTGAGGTTTGGTAATTAGTGATTGATGGTTATGTGTTTTCCAATAATCCCCAAAGAGATATAACTGGTAAGAAAGCCTCTAGAAATAATGGTAAATCTAGAAATGCAATCATTTCTTGTTTGACTAGCTCCAAGTATATAAAAGAGATGCAATGTAAGACAATTAAGGAAATGTGGACTAAATTTCACAAAATTTATGTAGGACATGTGAGAGTTAAGAAATAAAAACTTCAAAATTCTAGAGCTCAATTTGAAGGTTAAGAAAGAAAAACTTTAAAATTGTAGAGCTCAATTTGAAGGTTTTAGGGTGAACCAAGGTGAAAATATTGTCTATTTCATTCTCTAGATTGATGAGATAATTTTATCAATAAGAGGACTTGGTGAAGAGATAAGAGAACCTTGTGTGGTAAAAAGGGTTCTCAAATCCCTACCATCAAGATTCTTCCAAAAGTGGCTTCCATAGAAGAAGCTAAGGATTTAAACAAGGTAATAATGGATAAGTTACATGAATCTCTAACTACTTTCGAAATGAGATTGGAAAATAAAATAAAATTTGTAAAAGAGATGGCCTTTAAGGCATCCAAGAAGGAAGTTGTGTTAGACTTTGATGATGAATCAAATCTTGAAGTTTCCAACCTTGTTGAAAAACTGCAAAAAGGTTCTAGTAAGTACAAAGGCAACTTACCTTTCAATTTTTTTTTATTATGGACAAATATGACATTTCATGGCTAAGTGTCCCTAAAAGGATACAAATAGTGAAATTAAAAAGAATGGAAAAAATAATTTCATCAAAAAGAAGTTTAACAAGAATAAAAAAAGTTTCTTTTTGAATAAGGATAGTAAATCTTCTAATGAAGAAGAAGAGAAAATCAATAATGGAGGTAATGATGAGAGATCTCTATTCATGAAATTGGAGATGCTGGATGATAATACCAAAATGGGAACAGTTGATGAAAATGATGATTATTGTGTAATATAAGAACTACTTTGTTCCAAAATAAATAAAAAACTAAATAGGAGATTACTTAAGGGAGTGGAAACTATAATTTTTTTCAAAAATTGGACAAAATAGAGAAAATGATCATTGAGATGAAAATTGAAATAGAGGAAGAAAAAATAATTGAAGAAGTATTGATAAGAAAGATCTAAAGTAAAGATAAGGACAATGAAAAGTTAGAGGCAAAAATAATTTCATTGAGAAAATATCTTAACAAAATAAATAATAAACTAAAAATGTTGTTTGAGAAGAGTACAAAGATGTTGGATCAAATAATTGGAAGTCATAGAGCATTACACATTAAAAGAGACTAAGGCTTTAGTGAAGATCAAAAGGTAAAACATCCACATAAATTTGAGAAACCAAAAGTAGTAAGCATAGAAGGATCTAGAAGTTCAAAACGAGAACAAGTTGTGACAACTAAAGAAATTAAGCAAGTAGAGGATGGATGCGTTCAATATCGAAGGTAGAATAGAATTTTTAGAAGGTAAGCACCTTGAGGACAAAAATTCAATACCAAGTTCAATTATTCTTTTTTTTACTATTGTTTTAATTACAATAATTTTGGTCATAAGGTTGTGGATTGTAGAATACTAGATAGAAGAAATAACTTTGCCAATAGAAATATATTTTCAAAAAATTGAACAAGTCAATTTGTGGGTATTTTTTTACCAACAGACAAAAGAAATAGTTCTATAAGACAAAAGGATAATTTTGGGAAGGTTTGGAAAAGGAAACCAAAAGAGCAGACTCTTGAAGCATATTTTTTATAACAAACAACACTCCATTCTTAAAAGGAGTTCAGAATTTATGGATAATTGATATTAGATGTTCAAGCCACATGGCTGAAGACAAGAGCAATTTCATGGTCCTCAAAAAGTATGACAAAGGAGATGTTGCACTTGGCAAAAACTCTATTAGCTAGATTGCTAAAAAGGATACATTAAATCTTGATGGTAGAAAGACAAAAACCTGCAATATCTTATATGTTGAAGGCTTTAAACATAATCTTCTAAGCATTAGTTAGATGTGCGACAAAGGATATAGTTTATCTTTTAATAAGAAAGGATGTGAACCCAGATAGAAGGATACTAGAGAATGTATTGCAAAAGGAAGTAGAATGGATAGTGATGTATATCACTAGAGTGAGGTAAATGGCAAAAAAAAATGTTATTCAAAAAGAAGAAAGTGGGTTGTGTCATAAAAGATTGGGACATGTTAATTTTGATGATCTAATGATAATCAATGTGAAATGAATAGTAAGAGATGTGCCAAGATAAAGAAGAAATCATCTACAAGCTACAAACCATGTCGTGAAGGAAAAAAGACAAAGACCAAGTCCTCTACTAAGCAGTATTCTACTATAAAGCTATTGGATTTGATTGACATAAATCTAGTTGCTCCCATGAGAACCAAGAGTCTACAAGGTGACTGGTATTTCATTATGCTTAATGATGATTAATATAGAATATATTGCATTGGTTTTATGAAGAAAAAAAATAGTAGATTCTTTTGAGAAGTTTAAAGCTTTTAAGGTAGTAGTTTAAGATAAAATCAATAGATCAATCAATGTTGAAGATGAAGTAGAGGCAGAGAATTGACCTCTAATAGAAATAAAAAATATTATGTAATGTATAGAATATAGAGACAATATTCATCACCTAAAACTGCACAGTATAATGGAGTGGCAAAAAGAAAGAACTAGATAGTTCAAGAGATGGCTAGAACTATGTTAAAGAAATAAAGTTACCGAATGTTTACTAGATAGAAGCATGTCAAACAACAATATACATACTGAATAGACCTCAAAACAAGCCAAAGAAAAAAAGGACCCCATATGAGCTATGGAATGGGAAACCAAAATTAGTAAGGCATTTCAAAATATTTGGAAGAAAATGCTATCTCAAAAGAGATGAAGGGAATTTGGGTATCTTTGATCCTAGATCAGATGAAGGTATTTTTCTTGGTTACTCAATGACAAGAAAAGCATATCAGTGTTATAATAAGGGACTAAAGAAAATTGTAGAGAGTGAAAATATGACACTATTGACTTGGGTCACAAAAGTGATGAGGACTCTAAAAAATGAATTAAAAATAACAAGCGAGAAGACTCTAGCAAGGTATATACAAAAGAATCATTTTGAAGAAAATATTATTGGAGATAAAGATAGTAGTGTTCAAATTAAAACAAAAACTCAAAAATCAAGTGAGCAAGTACATTGTTCATTTCTATCAAGGATTGAACCTAATAGTTTTGTGGAAGCAAGCAAAGACAAGTGATGAAAAGATGTTATGGAAGAAGAATTATCACAAATCAAGAAAAATGACACATGGGAAATTGTTCCAAGACCTAAAGACAAAAATGCAATAGGTACTAAATGGGTTCTTATAAACAAAGTAAATAAAAAAATAAAATTGATCTAAAATAAAGCTAGACTAGTATGCAAGGGATATACGTTGGTCAAAGGAGTGTATTTTGAAGAAATATTTGGTCCAATAGCAAGCCTAAAAGATGTCAAAAGAAATTGTCTATATCATCATTTAACAATTTGAAGGTTTATCAAATGGATGTAAAATTTGCATTTCCAAATGAGGAGCTAGAAAATAAAGTTTACATAAAATAATCGAAAAGACTTCATAACTCATACAAATCAAATATTATGTCAAATTGAACTAATAATTAAATTGACTTAACCAAAATCTAAGAGCTTGGTATTCTAGGCTATATGCATATACTTGTAGCAACAAGGGTTCCAAAGAGATTGTGTTGGTAGCATTATATATCTAGAGACTAATTATGATCAACTACCAATAGTTGTAGTATATGTTGATAATATTATCTTTAGAAGAAACAATGATACTATGAGTAAATAACTTTTAAATGTCATGCAAAAAGAGTTTGAGATGTCAATGCTTGGTGAGTTATCTTTCTTTCTTGGTCTACAAATTTTTCAATAAAAAAATGGTATATTCATCTCTCAAACCAAGTATGTTAAGGAGATGCTAAACAAGTTTAAGATGGAAGACTATAAATTGGTAGGACTACCAATGGTTTCCAAATGTAATATGAGCAAGGATAATGATTTTCTCTAGTAAATCAAACAATATACAAATGGATGATTGGGAGTTTATTAATATGACTGCATCCAGATTAGATATCATGTTACAACATTTGGATTTTTCTGTTTTGCTAAATGTCTCCATGTTCTTAGATTGTAGAATTCTCCAGTCAATGCCCCCTCTTGAGTCATGTTGTCCTGAATTTTTATCTCAGCATGTTTTGTCTACTCTCCACCCTCTTGGCCTCTTTGGTGGCCACCTCACCCCAAACAATCGATGATAAATTTGATGCATGATTTGTGTGCAAGTGCATGTGCTTCTCACCTTAGTAAATTTTAGGGTTCTACTCTCAACCTTGGCGAGACAATTATATTATCTAGTGTATTTTATTTAAGAAGGTCACATGGGCTAATGCATTGTTTTACATATTTTACATAGTCAAGTGGATTTTTGTATATTGTGAAATATTATACACATCTTTATGCAAAAATCTATTCTCTTAGAAGCTTCCTTCTTCTAGGTTACCTTTGACCATTTTTGCATAATATATAATAATACAAATGAGTGTACGATATGTATGATATGACAATTTTCTTGTGTTTTCTCTTATTGCTTCAATTGGGCTCATATGATATTAGAACCTATATTCATGGCTTTAAATCTACTTTTCTTGGGGGTTTCCATTTTTTACACTTTAATTGTAACTCCCATAGCTCTCTTAATTGGGTAGGGTATCGTCGAAAGGAAGAGAAACAAGAGCCATTCATACTATCAAATGCAGTCACAAAGAGCATATAAGCCATAAAATTAGAGAATCATAAGGAGAATGGTGAAGACATTTCAACCAATAAAAGGGCATATTACAGAGGTTTATTACTATCCTTTACCTACAAACGACATCAAAATGAAGAAAATACAGTCATAGAACTGTGCTAAGGGATTAGCAATAGAGTACAAGCATCAATAGGTTGTAGCATCATGAAGAGCAGTAATATCCATACATAATAGTGAGTGGAAAGAGTAATACAGAGATAACAACATGTGATCTGCATTTTAGAGATAGTCCTTTAGAAGACATTATCATCTTGTCTTAAGACAACAAGGTCAACAAAGGTGACAATCCCTGTTATAATAAGAACTCTTGTAGAGAACACGGTACTCAGAGTAGTTATCTTTGGGTTTTGAAGAAATCACTACCCAAAATGATATATTAACCCATAAACATACAAAGCACAGTGAATGCAAAAGGATCACTATTGATAATAGTCACGAAAATAATTAGAAGAAACATTTTTTTTAATCAATGTCCATTGTATCTAAGGGTTTGACAATACAGTCAAGAAAATATCACCTACAGTAGATACCAATATCTTCAGGCTCAACATGATAAAAACAAAGAAGGCATGAGCAGATATGTCTATCCAAATAACAAAAGGGGTAGAATCATTGAATAATTCACTGTCAAAATTAGAAATTACGTCCAAAACCAGGGCAAAGAATACATTTAAGGTTAGAGGCAAGATGAATACATACCTGGAAGCCTTGTAGCGACCGAAGACAAGGGTAGACATGAGTGACCGATCAGCTGAGATGAAAGCAGATGTCACGTGGGTCATGGAGATGCTTCTATGGTGGATAATGGAAGAAATATTTTTTTGTAGAGAGCCCTGGAACGTAGACAAAAAATCACTTCGCGCTAAAAATTTTTTTGCAGTAAAAATCAGTTCCCGTCATTCATTTGCCCTTCAGCCTAATATGCTAAAATGAAAAAAAAAAAATTGTTCATAAATTCTAGCTCATTATAATAAAGAATATGCTATACTACAAAATATAATGAGAAAAATGGATAGTGATAAAATGAGTAACAATAAAATTGCAACTCTTCAATAAACAAATATTCTTATAAATTTAATATTAAATAAGACTGAAATTATATATTGGAAAAGTACCATTTGATTTGATAAAAGATTTTAAAAAGTAATTTATTAAATTGTTAAAGATGTATTTTAATATAAGAAGAATCATTTTCGGAACTATATATTTTGGTTAGAGTGAGACAAGATTTTTCTACACTTCCATCATTAAGAGATTAGACGTGAGATTAGTAAGATGGCTCCATGTAAACATCAAATCATGAACAATGCCATTTATGAATTCCTGGTTTCTAGCGATCTTATTATATTTTTACATAAATTAAAAACATAAATTAAAATAATATTTAAAATAATTAATAATTTACAAACAAAAAAATTACAATCGATCCTTTCTACAATAAATATCTATTATTAATTCATCTAGTTGGAATTCAACACCATAAGCCCTCAGAACCCAGTCCAACCACTTTGCAGAGGCCAACTCTGCCCACTTTGGGTTACACATGGCTAAAAGGGAAGGTTTTAGAAAGGTCTAGCTAGAATCTTACTCACTAAATATTGTGAATTGCTTGAATGGGCGTACAGATCCTACCTAGACTATTGCCAACTTGATAAAGGACTGCCAGGATATGATAGATGAGTTAGATGATTTCAAAATTTTGCATGCCTTTTGGGAAGGCAATAAGGCGATGGATTTACTAACAAATATGGCAGTGGGCTACGTGGCGACTAAATGGTGGAGTAGTAGGGACTCTTTTCCAAAAAAATTGTGCAATCTGGCTTGTGATGAGTCCTCCCACTTGCAGTAATTAATGAATTTTAATCATGATTTGATTAAGTTGTTGGGGAAACTGTTTCTTTTTATTTCCCTATTCGAAGATCTAGTGACTACCCTTGTGCCTAGATTTTATGACTTATTGTGTGGCCCATCATCTGCTACTGTTTGGAGACTATGTGGCCCATTTCCTGCTACTATTCGGAGACTTCTTTGGTGTGGCCCATTTCCTTCTTTTGTTTGGTGACCCGGATCATTATGGGTGGGGACAAGAATAGGCAAGAGCCGCCCACTTTTGAGAAATGAAAGAAAAATAAGGAGGTTTGGCAGGAAATCGTTGATGGGGGAATTGTCCCCTTCTTAGAAAGACTCCATGGACCTTGTCCTCTACTCACGGAAATATTTTTTAATGGGTGGAAAAAAAGAGTTCTGAGGGCTTATGGTGCTGAATTCTAGCTGGATGATACCCTGGTGGCTATGGTTGCAAGTCTGGCAACGAATGGCAGAAGGTTCTACAGAGACAGGAAAACTGTGGAGGAAGACATGGCAAATTTTTTCGACAAAGATAACGAGCCTTCAAGAGTCAATAAAATGGCTGATGGTGGCTACAACAGGGAAGATCTTATGGCTCCCTGGGTGGATATGGTTGAGTTCATCATGAGGTTCATTACGCTTGATGGCAGATATGCCAGTATCTTTTCTTACCATTTTACCATTTTGAATCACTTTAGGCATGGCAAAGTCATTTCTATTCCTTTCTATCTGGCCTCTTCTTTGGAGAATAGTCTTGAAAAACATGTTGAGAATCTAAATAATTTGGTCCTCCATGAAGGTCTTATTGTGCTCATTATGGAGTATGCTAAGACTCATGAATTTGTGCCCTGTCTCTCTGAGAAAGGCCAAATTACTAATATTCATGAAGTATCTGATTCGGATATGGAAATGGAGGATAGTGGGAGTGCCAAACCTTTTGATGACCCTGATTACAAGTCGATTGAAGAAGGTGATCTGTTGGTCACCCTAGAACTAGCAAGAATCCCCCCTAGATGGGCGGCCAGTAAATATAAATCAACCAGCAAGCTAATTTCTGAGCCTTCTTCTAAAAAGAAGAAGCTTGCGATTAAGGAATATGGTCCCAAGACCTTGGACCAAGGAATTAAATTGGACATTCCTCTTAATGTCCTGCAGGAAAAATAGGGGACTCTACCTAAAGAAGCAGACAATGGGTTAGAGAAGAATAGTACTCTGATGAACCCGGTGATGGAAGCAACTAGAATCCAGGAGAGCTGCTGGAAGTGGGTGAAAAAGGAAATTGATACCCTCAAAGAGGGGATTAAGGAAATAATCGATATCTTCACTGCTACGCCTAAGCCTAGCAAATATGAGAAGCTTGTGATCATGACCTAGAAGCTCTCCCAAGATGTCGAGGATATGAAATGCAACCATGAACAAAGAATTGAAAATGTGGAATGGTCTATGATGGAGATAAAGAAAAACCTTAAGAACCTGGTCGACATAAGCAAGGAGGCCATGAATAATAGTATGGAGGGGATCAAAAAGAGCAATTTCATGGTTGCGGAGTACAAATCCATTCACAGTGATCCTGAGAAAGATCTTGGAGGTGAAGAAATTGCTACTAGCGGCAAAAAAACCACAAGAACTAGCTCCAGGACCAAAAGCAGGAGCAGCAATAAGGGAACCTCCAGGTTCATTATGGAGGAATTGGAGGAAATCAACAAGATTACCATCCAAAAGAACAAGGAGTTGGTGCACTATCTTAATTGAGTTTTTCTCTTTTGTTGTCTATGTCTCTTTTTTCTTTTGTGTCTATTCTGGGGTGCTCCCCTATTTCGCTATTAGTTTTTGTTTGGTTGGTTGATGGCCAGATTCTGTAAAACTTTTGGTTTTGGGTCCATGTAAAACCCGTTTATCTTTATCAAAAATAAATATCTATTCTAAATCAACATTTATGTATAAATGCACATGGAATGTAAAGCTTCCCAGTTTGAAAGCAATGTTGTTTCATTTTCAATTAAAATATTGTTAATTTTTAATTTAAGATAATTTAAATAATAATTTAAATGTTTAAGGAAAAATATTTATTTTGTCTTCAAAAATTGTCTTAAACTCCCCTTCTCTGTAGTAGTGGTGAAATTGTTATACTTATATTCTTATTATATTTTTAATAGAGATGAAAATAAAATATAATATAATACATATGCTAATAAAATTATTTATTATTTATAAATAAAAATAATATTTAAAATAATTAATAATTTACAAGAACAAATATTACGATTGATCCTTTCTACAACCAATATCTATTATAAATCAAAAGTTAATATGTATAAATGTGAATAGAATATAAAGGTACCCTATTTGAAAGCAATGTTGCTTCATTCTCAATTAAAAGCTAAATAGGGGAAAGGACCCAGTAGTTGATCAACACGTTCCAATTAGTGTAATAGAAGTTGTTGATTTAATAGCCCCATACATCTTGCTGATTTAATGTCCACCTTTTGTACAACATTGCACCAATAGTTGTGACTTTATTAAAGTTGTTATTACTGATGATAAGTACCAATAATTAATGAAATATATTATCATTTGTTGTGAAAAGTAACCAATCATGTGATGCCACATTAGCTATGCAAGTAATGGGGCCCTTTTGCCCGCCTATTGGTCTCACCTTTTTTTGGGTTGTTTTGGACACCTTGGCAAAAAACATGGTAATGAGCTATCATATTTGATGATGTGGCCCTGAAACCTTAGTTATAAGAAGGGGATTTGCTAAGTAATTAAGTTGTAAAAAATTGGGAGTGATTTAAAATTTCCACGTAGGATTTTGAGAAGCACGAAGTTAGGGTGCACAACTACTAGGTCCTCTCCCTTAAATATACATAGAATATTTCTATCATTTCCATAAGTACCTATTATCTTTAAGAGAAGACCTAGTCATTTATTTAGTCATTAATTTAGAATATTTCAATAATCTATCAAATTAGCCATTTATTTAGTCATTTTTATTTGTGTGACTAATGATTTAGTTGTGTTTTCTTACCCAATGACCAAATTGGTTATTTATTTGGTCATTTATATCTGTGTTGCAAAAAATGACTAGAATTTGGTCATTTTTACTTGTCGTGACTAAATGTTTTAGTCACCTAGTCATTTATTTGCCATATTTTTACTAGTGTCATGCAAGTAGTTAAAATGGTAGCAAGATTTAAAGCAACAAAAAAAGAGACTCATGTTAAATCTATGAAGAGGATTTTATGATACTTGAAGGCCATAATGAATGTTGAATTATTGTATCCTAAGAGTAAGGATTTTAGCTTGACTACATATGTTGATTCAGATTAGGAAAGAAGTATTGATGACTAGAAGAGTACTAGTGGAAGAGATTTATTTCTTGGAAAAATATTAGTCTAATGGTTAAGTAACAAATAGGATTACAAATCCTATCTACTACAAAAGAAAAGTACATTACTACAGTCTCCTGTTGCACACAAGTGTTATGGATGAAACAAAATCTAAAATAAATGAAAGTGAGATTTGAAAAACCTATCTCAATTATGTCTGATAATACAAGTGCTATCAATATTTCAAATAATCCATCTATGCATTCAAGGAAAATGAATATTGTAATTAAGTAACTTTTTGAGAGAGAGAAGGTGGAAGATAATGAGGTGAAGCTTGAATATGGTAAGATCAAGAAAGTAATAGTAGATATCTTCACAAAACCTCTTTCTAGGTATACCTTCGATTATATTTAAAAGAAGTTGGGGTTTATTTCTCCCTCCACTTCAATCAAGAGGAAATATAGGGTGGGGAGGAGGAAATATTAACTCCTTGTTGCAAGAAGATTGGTGGGCTTGTAGATTGATGCAAAAGGACAATTCATTATAATCATTAGTACATAGATGCAAGGGGAATCCATGTAGGATTGAAGAAATAAAGAACTACACCAATTTCATCAAATGGGGAGAAATAGAAACAAAAATATAAATATGAATTGACATTTGTCATTGATGTCAAAGGGAGGAAATGGACTCAAAATGATAAAGAGAATGGAGATAAGTTACAATAGATTGGAGGATTCACTCCTTCTTGACATATTTAATTTCTCTAATATATAAGATTACATGCTATTAGTATTTTGGTAACTTTCCATCAATGACAAAGGTGAAGATTATTGAGCAAAAGTTGGCATTGAGGTGATTGTTGCACTTTTGTTGTCTACCTCTAATGTACTCTGAGAGTCAATTGTGTTACTATTATTGTCATGTGAGTTCATTTTGAGTTGTGACAGTCTTATGCAATCCTATTGATTGATATGACTATGAAATTGGTTGAAACATGAGTTGATGGAAGTGGTCCAGAAGTTTGTTTCAAATTATTTGATATTGATACCCAAATAGAGAGATTGATTTGGTAACATGTAGGAGGTCTATATCAAATAATGATAAAAGAATAACGATATGAAATTTGAATCGTGAATATGCCTACACAAGTCTTTTTAGTATCCTATGTTTTTTAGATCTCTAGTTTGGCAAAATATAGTTTTAGTTTCACCAATTTCCTACCATGTGGGTAGTAGACCCAATTTGTGTTCTGGAATGTTCGAATAGTTGTTTGAAGAGCAAGATATTGAAAATTAAGGGTTTATTCTAGCTAAGATCAGTTTGGTTCTCGTCTTGAACCACACATGAAAATTTTCTTTATGTGAAGTTGTGTGTAAGTTTCTGGGCCAAACCTATTGTACATTTGGTGTGGCCAACCTATGGAAGGATTGAAGCATGTACATCTATTGGTAATTATGTGAGGATAAAATTTTGGATATGAAAATGTAATTTATGAATCATGTGATGAGATTATTCTTATTGGGTTTTGTATGGGCTAATTTGGACCTACCTCTTACACATTTGATGAAGTAAACCATATGGATGACTAGCAAACTATGAAACTTTGTATGCAAACAACCTATATTTACTATTATAGTTGGAAATCATATATATGAGTGTTTAACAATCATTAATTTGTCTTTAAAAAATTTATAATGTACTTTTGAGGATACAAGTTCATAAAAAGCAAGCAGAACAATGAATCGAAGAGTGAGTTCCTAATTCAATTATGCCAATATCAAAACATCATAAGATGATTGAGAGTGAATATTGAATCTGATTGGAGTAGAGGCATATTTTACTTTAAAGGGTCTAATTATATATCATTCATATTGTTGATATTGAGGTCCTAGCTCCTTAGTTGTTTCTCAGATCTAGGCAATTGAGATTTGTGTCTCTAATGAGTTGGTGCTCATTATAATTCAAGGGCATTGGTGTCTCCAATGGGTTGGTTCCTAAAGACTTATGTAAATGATCTTTTATTTGTGAGGTTGGATTTGGGTAGTAGATCCAGTAATTAGTCTCATCGTGGTTTTTCTTATATAGGGAAATACATGTATATCTAGTGTTCCTTATGTGTATGTGTGTTCATTTACATGTTCTAAGTGTTGCATCATTGATTTACATAAGATACAAAGATAGATTGTTTACATGTTCTATGTCTATAAAATGTGTTTCTCATTCATCCTCCCTCTGTGTTGTGCCCTTCACCTTTCCTACACAATGCCAATTAGAGATATATTCATATATTCATAGAATTTGATTTAATGTGCTAATATTCAAAGACATTCATTTATCATCATTTTAATAATCTCTTATCTCATCATCCAATATTCATTATTAAATGGAGATATCTTTAAAGATAAAATCATTAGCAACATAGTTAGGTTTGGAATTTAAAAGAAGTGAATATCTTTGTAATAGGGCTTGTTTGTTGTCTTTGATCTTGTCTACTATAAACAGATTAATTGAGGCGACTGAACTATCATTCAACAGATTGTATAGATAAAATTAATTTCAGACCATCATAGCTTGAAATTTTGTTGACATAAGTCCAAGGACTCAAACCTAGTTAGTAACAATTATTTGTTCTTATTATATTAAATTAACTCAAACTAAACTTTGTATCTTAATAAATGAATATTTTTATTTATCTCATATCAAATATTAAAACTTGTTTAAGTGTATATAGTCTAACAACATTTGTATTTAATGTATAATATATAAAATAACATAAATATTTTTTATAGAATATTTATAAAAAAATATGTGTACTTATGTATATTTAAAAAAAATTAATTAATTATAGATTTAACATGTTAAAATATTAATATTTAATAATATAAATTATATCCATAATATTATTTAATAATAAAATAATTAAAATAATATTTCTCAATATTTTTAACATAAATTTGTAAAAATGAATATACTAATTATAAATATATTGTAAACTTAAAAGCAAAATTATTTATTTATTTTGTGAAAGTGATTGAAAATTAAATAAAACATAAATTATTAATGATTATGACTCAATGGATTATTGAAATTTGCATTTTCAATTGAAGAATGCTTGAAACCCTCCTAGGTAGTGGTATTGCTTCATACTCTTTACAAGAATTTTATACTTATTTCATATCCATTCCTAATTGTATTCACATCTATTGTCATTTCCATTGATAAATTAAATAGAAACCAATTTGAATGTACATATTGCCTTAAAAATGGCATATCAAAAAGAAAATATTTTCAATTGATTCTTTTAAATATATTTTGCATTCAAAATAATATTTCTTATCTCCCTTTGCTAAATGGAATATGGAGACACATGATGAAAGAGAAAAAAGTTGGAGCTTGAATATTTTAGTCTTGAGCATCTTACAACTTATCAATAGGAGGTATTTGGAGTTGTTACCTTTGTAGCTTGAGGTGAGGGCAAGTTTTCATCCCACTATAAACATCTCTACTCCCAAATAATATGTTTGATTATTTTTACCATATTTCATAAATGGACTAAAAAGAATAAAAAGAAGTTTTTAAAAAAAAATAAGTTCATCTTTGTGGAAATGTTGTTTGTGGATCTTCACCCATTAAATTTAATGTTTAATTACTCTGTAGTTCTTAGAATTTTATTTTTATAATCTAGATGCATTTGTAGAGAATAAAAATTAATCACTCTGAAACATCAATGGGAAACCACAAAACCCTAGGAAACACACTATTATTGTAAATCTAAAAAAACTAGATAATATATGGTGAATGCAATAAACTAAATAATAAAACTATAATAGCTTATGCAAGAAACTTTTTTGCCTCCATTTCTCTTATCACTTTTGTGATGTATTGTATTGTTTCTCTCATAATTCAATGTAACACTCTTTTGCAAATATGATGACACAAAAGCTCAAACACTATGGTCGTGATGAATGATGAATGATGAATGAAGATTTATTTTATAATATGAGAATTATTTTATTCCAATCAATGAATGAAATATTACCCCTTGTTCTACCTTCTTGAAATTTTATTTCCAAGCCAATACGCTTATACTATGCAAAGGAGGGTATTGGAAATTTTCTCAATATCACGATACAAATTTTCTTTTTGATAAAACAATTATAGTAATAATAAAGGAACTATGATGTAGTGACAATTATTATTGAATATATTTATATATACTACAAATCATTAATAGCAATTACAATATTTTATCTTTGTAACAACTCTCAATTTCAATAAAATGGTTTACACCCCACCACATACCAAAGAAATTGTTTATTTGTGTTCATTCATTTCTCACTGATATGATATAGCTACATGGTTTCTTTAAAACTCAAATTTTTAAATTATTGTCTACCTACACATAAACACAAAATCCTTCCAATAGACCCTTGTATAACTCACCTTCCAATGTTTTTTTAAACTAAACTATCCTTGAGCTAGGAGGAAACCATGGAGACTATGTACACACATGCAACCCACATCACAAAGGAGAGCACAAATATGCAAACACATAGGCACTATTTAATCAAGAGGAAATTCCACCTACACAAGAACCATTGCCTACTTGAAAGAGGGAGAGACAAGGGTACCTCACACAATGGGGTTAATACGTATATCATGCTATGATTTCAGATTCTACATGGTTCAAACCAAAATTTTCTCACAACAAACTGCTCACACCCATGTCAAAAAATAAATCCCTAAAAGAATAGGGTACTCATACCTATTCACTCCCATGGAGAGAAATAAACCACAAATTGTATCTCCATTCCTTAATCCCATACATGGGTTGCTGACAAAAAAACTAGGGAGCCTACCTAGCACTACCATCCACATACAACATGAAGATCACACAAAACAACATGTAATCAAGATATTTTATGCATATAAAAAGAAACATGGGTAAGAATCCTACCTAAAAAAGAAAAATCAAAGGTTGGAAAGTTTGAAGATATCTAAAGTTCTCTTCAAATAATCTCCAACTTCTCTCTAGACTTCTAGCCAAAAACAATGAATATAGCCCTTTGTCTTTCCATAAGCTTATTTATTGAATTTCAAGTTAAGGATCCTTCGATGAAATTGTAACACGTGTCATCATCTCATCCAATCTCCAATTTCTCACATTCTATCAAGTCATTCACAAAGGTTCTCTCTCTCATTAATGTTGGTTGATGCAACTTACATGCCCTCCCACAAGTCTCTTCTCATCAATGAGATTGGAGACAAAATGGGGATGGGAATGGTTCAAGTCAATCACTTCAACCCAAACTCATTACTTCTCTAAAATGGAAATTAAGAGGGGTCATAAATGGAATATGGCTTGATATGACCCAAATTTAACCCCCAACCCATAGGTAACCTACTTAAGGTCTCATAAATGACAAAAATATTAAAATAAAGACCCTTTTAACCCTCATAGAAGTACATTAAAATTTGAATCTAAAACTACATATTTAGATGACCCTTACGAAAGAGATAGGTGAGAGTGGTTTATAATTTTCTATGTACTACATATCATGGATATGACAACCTATCACGTTGGACAACATTTGACCCACTATTCATGGGAGTTGGTTTTGGAAACCATGACTGCCTATCTTTTGTATGTGAGCTCTATAAATATGTTAGTGTCTTAGTATATTTTATGAGACAAGTAGATTATTTTCTAAGAGATCATTATGCTAACAAAATTGCTCCGTAACTCTCTATTATTAGACCAAAGGTATACCCTATATGAAATTGAATGGTTCACTTGAAACATCAACAGTACAAAATACTTTAGACGAGTTGCAAGACGATGAAAATCATCTTGCTCGTTGATTTCTTGCCCAGTAAACAAAGGACAGAGCGTACCTCAGGAAAATTGACCATAATAAATGGGTTTGTCACTGCTCTCTCCACAATAGTAGCAATATTGATGATCATTCCATCGATGCCCACGTCAGCATTTGGGGAGACCAAAGGAGGGGTTTGAGGGTCGTAGAGTGGCTGATGAAACGACCATGCACGCTGCCCCGGGCACTGTTTTGTTCCTGACATATTAATTCAGGAGGTCTCACCACTTAATTTATTGTCACTCTGATTTTATATTACTCGACCTCATACATGATAAATTTTTATTATTTATCTCTAGAGTAATAATTATCTGTACCTCTCGGGAGTAGCTGAGATATAGACTGGAATTGGAAGCCACTAGAATTTCAGGTAATTGAATTTAAACAAATTTCAGTTAGATTTTGGACTCAATTAATTATATGTAATCCACTTACACCCAGAACAGATTTAGTTCGTCACTAAATATCATTCACATCCAACAGTATCAACACTCTGTGAAACATTTTACCAATATTATAACGGTTTAGATCAAATAAAATGCCCACATATGAAGAATTCGCGTACTTTTCCTTCGCGAGTAAATTTATGATTGTTTCCATATAAGTTTGTCCATTATAACTAGAAAGAACTATTTAAGTAGGATGAGGGAAAACCGTCCAGGTGCAAGGAATTTTTGTTAAGTGAATTTAATAAATTGTGTATAAAAATATTTTTTAATTTAGATTGAATATTAAGAGTTAAAATTAGACGTTTATTTTATATATAAATATTTATTAATTTATATTAAATATTAAGAGTTAAAATTAGGCATTTATTTTTGGTATAGTGGGATTTATTTTTGTGTAACATATTCTGAATAACTTTAATATAGTGAGATATCATATTTATTATTTTGGAAAGGAAATTAGAAAGATAGGGTATTTAGTTTTATGATGGAATAGTTGATAACTTTAATAACTTTCATACCATTGCCCCCATTTTTATATCTCTACTTATTTACTTGAATTTCAAAATACTATTTAATTTTATAACCTTTGAATTAAAGAAAGATGTTAACATTTTAATTTTATATATCTTTATAATAATTAAAAATTACTAATTCTATAACCTTTTAAAGAAAATGAGATAATAATCTCTCTCTCTCTCTCTCTCTCCCCATTCCTCTCAATCCCTCTTGTCCCCTTATCTCTCTATCGCTAACAATATCTCCCTTTCTCTTTTCATGTATTTTTTTCTGTCCCTCTCTATCACCCCCTTCATATCTCTATGTCTTCTCTCTATTTGTCTCTCTACTTATCCATCTATTTGTTTCTCCTTCTTCCTCCTCTCTATGTCTCCATCTATCTCTATCACGAGTATCTCAGCATCTATATCTCTTTATATATCTCCCTCTTCCTCTATATCTCTCTTTGTCTCTCTCTCAAACATCCTATCTATCTCTATATTTATCTATCCCTCCATGTCTCTCTATCTCTTTATCTATTAATCTCGCTCTTCCCCTCTCACTTTAATCTCTCTCTCTCTCTCTCTCTCTCTCTCTCTCTCTCTCTCTCTCTCTCTCTCTCTCTCTCTCTCTCTCTCTCTCTCTCTCTCTCTCTTTGGACATGTCTTCCTCTCTCTACCCATCCATATTTATCTCTCTCCCTCTTCCTAGACATCTATATCTATCTATTTGTCTCTTTGTCTTTATCTCTCCATATTTGTTTGTCCATATATCCCTCTATCTCTAGCTCATTGTTTATCCATCTCTTTTTACCCCTATATATCTCCCTACTAATCGACCTCATTACAACACTTGTATGCAAACAAATAGACCAAAATTTTCCTTAACTGAATTTCCTAATCTCTTTGGTGTGCCCATTGCAAACCAAGGTACGATCACTAGTTGTTATTACTCTTATAGATAATCAGTTGTATGCATTGTATTGTAACTCTTGTAGATGATAATATAAACTAATCTCTACATTTTGAAGTGTGCGATTTTTTTTTCAGTAATTTACCATGTAAATTTTAAGTTACATAGTTTTATTTGTTTAAATCTAAAATTTATATTTGTAACTATTTCAGGGTTTGTAAGAAATTTTTCACTCACTCTCATATGTTATTAGCATTGAAAGCATTATTTCATACTCAAACTCTTTTCAAATCAACTAAAGCATTGTCTAAAATGAAACCCAAAAAATATTCCATCACTTTGGCAAGTGGTATAACTCCTCCTGACTTTCATTCTTGACTTATAATTGCATTAAATTCATCTCCCAATAAAACAATTTTCTCTTTGATTTGGTATAATATGGGAGAGAGAGCATCCCAAAACAAAATTTCTTCCTAATTTGGAATTAGGACCATAGACATTGAATAGCCAAAAGGTAAAATAAAAGTGTGTGGCTTCAACCAAAATTTAATGATTATAAGACACAGTCTACTCCAAATGCATATTTGTGTTGCTTCAAAGAAAGGCTAAATGATGTAGAGGTGGGGTTCCAATCAACAAAATGTAGGCATATTTCACAATAATGGGCTCATGACTCCCTCAATCAAGTATCTAAATTAGATAATAATTCCTTTCTTGATGATAGGATTCTTGACTTCAAGACTTCAAAATGGATAAGGATTACCCTAAGGTTTGTTTCCAACCATGACTTTTTTGAACTCCAAGCTTCCCTTCCACAAGGTCATTATACCTCATGGGCTATAAACACCAACTAAATGCTCAATAGCTAACAAGGCTCAACCCACCTTGAGGACATCTTAGATCAACAAAATACAACATTTATACACCCTTGGTAGCTATGAAAAATACAAAATCATCAAACCCCTATATACACCCTCTAACTAGCTTGTCTCCTACTAGCACTTGCAGATGACAAAATAGGGCACAACTTCCAATGCATGACAGAAAATCATAACCTAAACATAGATTCAATTACACTTTTAGGTTTTCTAAAATATATGTAAAATAAAGGTGTGGTTGTTTTGGGACACACTCACCAAATAATCACTAGTAATCTAATCATGAGGGCTAATTAGCCCAATTTTATAAAGCATCCACTAGAAATCTTAGCCAAAGCTATTAAATTTGCACTCCAAAGGGTTGTATTGGTTCTCCAATGGAATGAATCAACCAATTTCATGGTTTGTAAGGGTCATTTCTTCCTTGTCTTACAAAACCCTTATCACAACACTGTTAATGAACAAGAATACACAAGTTGTCTGCCAAGGGCATAACCATATTAATTTCAAACAACACTCCTCGAACCTATAAAATATTAAACTACCCTCCTTAAGACTTAATCCAGACAATTTTCAAGGATAAATTCATGGTGGAAAGTGCCATGAATTCTATTTTTTTTTTCATTCAAACCCTTGAAACCCTTACTCACAAGATTGGTCTCAGAAAAAATACCATAACTTTGCTCACACTTAGTGAAATTCATTAAAACTTATTGCAGAATGAAAAAGACTCATTACTCTATCAAACACAACTAGTTTCACATCACCATCTAACTATATATAGTCATACAGGCCTCTGTAACAATGAAAAGAACAGTAAATTTGAAGAGAACAAAGGATTTATTGATATGTGATTTACAACACAATGTCTTCTCCCCCTTTTATGAGCCTTTAAAGGCCTTCTAAACTCATTTCAATCCAAACTAACCTCTCAAACGTTTACAACCGACTCTTGAACTACTTGACTGTTGGACTTCGCATTTTTGCAAAACTAGATTATGACTATAACTCACATTTTCACCCAATGTAAATAGTTTTAAAAGTAAGGTAATTTATTAATCATTTATTATAAGGTTTTTGTGCCATATTTAATACATTTAGAAAAATTAGTTTACTTAATGTAATAATAGATAAGTTACTCACAAATTATATTAAATAAACATTAAAAACATAACAATATATTTATGCAAAAAATATATTCAAGAAGGAACTTTTATAAATATTAATGTACATCAATAATCAAATAGTAAAAAATTAATAATAATAATATGCAATAGTGAAACATTAGAGAAATGACTATAAATAAACTTGATAAATACATATTTGTAAATTAAGGAGAGGTTGCTTTCTCGCATGCAAAGGATTAGTTATAGGCCTAGGGTTTTGAGGCAAGCAAGCACTCCAGGAGGACACGGTTCTTACAGAGAACCCCACATGCCTTCATAGCATGAAATAAACACATCCTTGACCAAGACACTCTCAAGTGTATGATGTACCTCGATTTGGACACACACTATATGCCCCTTCTCCAATGCCCAGTGCCCAACCACTAGACCTTAACCATCCCCTCTCTTGTACTCCTTTCAATTTATCCTTCTCTATATTCTTCTATGTTCCTCCTCCCCCATTCTCTATTAATTTGCGGTTTTTTAATAATACCCTAAGGGTGGTTAGAAAAATCACACCCTTTCATTATAATAATGTTTCTTAATTACTTTGAAATTTATATATTCCTTTATTACAAATTCTTTCACGGGAAAAAGTCCCATAACATTTCTCCCCTTTTAATTTAGCTATTGTCCTAAATAGAAAGAGATGCATCCGCATCACAACTCAAACAGGAACATGTAGTCATTAACTGAGTATTTGCATACTTGATTATTTTTCTATTTCTATTTTAATTTACCTACATTTTTTTCATCATTTAATTTACAGAGCTTCTTTTAAATATTCTTTCTGTTCCATCTTTAAATACACAAGTTCAATAATCATTTTTCTAATGAATTTTTTTATAAGAATTATATAGATGTTTTCAAAATATATCATGCATTTGAAGAACTTGTTATAGTCAATGTGTTTAATCATTTTACTCATTCATGTAGCTCCTTTTGTTAGCACACGATGCTTACCTTGCATGCCTTATATATATGGTCACCCATAATTTTTAAAAATACAATCTATATACTCAACATACATTCCAAGATGATATGACAATATTCATGGATTCTAGCCTACATGAATATCCTTCATATATCAAATGGAAAACATGTACAAATTTATTGGGTTGATCAAGTCCAATAACAAAGTACAAAATGAATTAAAATATGGTAATCTTGCCAAGCATCTTAAAAATATTTTAAAAATATCAAATTATTAAAACATAATATTGGGTTTAATAATTCATTTATTTTAATCCAAGGATGAAGGTTGGTTTTTAAAGTTAATTTATCTATAACAATGATGATTTATATGCACCCATGTTTGATGAGATGACACTTGACAAGGATATTGGTACCTTCTGATAATGGTTAGAGATTGTTATTTTATAGTAAATTCCTAATAAAATTTACAAGAAAGCTATATAATAGTGATCCCTAGAAATATTTATGATTCAAAGAGACCATATACACTTTGTTTGTTGTTTTTCCCATTTCTTTCAAAATGTAGTATAACATTTTTTTAATTTGAGTATATAACTATTATCTACCAAAATATTATTAAACTTGAGATGGATTATAAGTTATGAAGATAAGCCAAGGCCTTGCTTACATTTTTTTTTAATTTATTTTGTTGCAACCATAGAATCTTCAAAATAGATATCATTAAATAAAGCTTTAAATATGCTTGACTACTATCGCACATATATGGCATAGCTAAACATAACCATTTTTTTTCACTATGAAAGATCATTGAGTATTTGAAACTTTAGAGGTGGTTTTCCCCCTGTAAAAATTATGCATCTCCTCATGTTTTAGACTAGGAAAAAAACATTTTAGTTCTTAATCTAGCATGTAACATTTTACTAATTTTAGGAGAAAAGTGATCCTAGGACCTATGGATTCTGAGCCCATGATGTAACCTATAAGAAGATACAATTTATAATTTCAAAGTGGGTAGGATTATTTACCTTACTTTGCATAGTGGTTTATATTTTAAAAAATGTTACCATGTTTAGATTATTTGTCACTACAACTTCATGCACCCTTTATATACAGTCAATTAAAGGGGTGTTACATATGCCATGAATGTTCTATTTCTGGGTTATGTTTTGGCATGATAGTTTCATAGTTACTTATATACTAAATAGAGTTTAATCAACCATTTTGAATAATAAGAACCTTACACTTGAATGGAATTTCCTTTCATATTTTCACATGGTTGAAAATCCCTATCATTTTTATCTTGGACATAATCTCTTACCATTATTTTTAATTGTATTTTATTAAAGGTATTCTTCAAGAAAGTTATAGTTATTTTATACTTTTATTCTGTAATAAATTCTCTTTATAACAGTATTTTCACATTTACAAGTTTCTAATGAAGCAATTATTTTCAAGGGTAGAACACTTGTCCTTAAAAAAATGAACATATATATATATATATATATACATATGTATATATATATATATGTATATATATATATATATATGTATATATATATATATATATATATATATATATATATATATATATATATTCTCCATGTTGATTGCTAGTATTACTATAATGTATAACTTAATAATGATTAACATGTACATCAATATGGAGGGAAAATATATACTAGTGAAAATTTCATACTTGTACACTTTATTATTATTATGGTCATCATCACTCTTCATAACAATTGATTTAGATCCTCAAATCTTTCATTTGCTAGCATATATATGAAATTATAGCTAGTTGTCTCTACATGCAAACTTTAAAATATATTTTTAAACTCAAACTAAATCCTTCTACAACTCTTTCATTTATGTTATTGTCCTTAAGGGCTTTCCCTATTCTATTTGCACAATATCATATCATAGTGGCATCACTGAGAAATAATAGTATTATCTAAGGCTTCATCATTTTATGCATTTTTATATTCATATCTATTGTTCAAATCATTAGTCCAATGTCATTGAATTAGTTTGCGGGGGAGTTTTATAAATGTGTACTAATGTGAATAAATTTGTGAATGATAAATTTTCAAACAAGAGAAAGACACATTTGTTATGGTCATCTATTGACTTAAAAGCCTTGTTCCAATTCTACTTTTCATGTCATAACTTTGTATCCACAAAATTCAAAACCATAGTAAAGAACAATTATTAACTATAAATCCTCATACATATAGTTCTCATCACATTGACGCTCATGCATCCCCTCTTTCATAATTGAAATTTGATATCAATCCCTCATGAGGCCAAACTTTTTAATCAATCAACTCATCTACTTATAGCTAATAAGCTATAAATGGTGCTTCTATAGATGCCATTTTATCATTATCAATCTTGCCAAACCAATCATCGTAGTGCAATATAGCTGAAACTAATCACACAAGACATTGCATATAGAGTATTAATATCACCCTTAGAAGAGTTATAAGTGGAATACGATTGAAAGAACATTAGTAAGAACCATAGTTAAGATTTGAGCAATGACATTTTAGTTTAACTAATAGCCTAACAACTGTAGGTAAATTTGAAGGATATCAGCAATGCATAGACCATTTTTGACTTGTGTGTAAAAACAATATTGCTTTTCCAATATGATACCTTGAAAACTACTCCCATTAATTTTCCTTAGTTTGTTCTCTCACCTTTTATATATACCATTCAATTCTTAAGTTAAATCCATAATCTTACCATTTAGGGGAAAAGATAATGAGAGTGAAGGAGAGTCTTTCTACCTTTCTATTTATCACAAAAGAGGGGAAGAAATACAAATGATCCCTCATACATACCACAAGAATCCAAATAAAAAAGAATGCACTTATATTTTCCAACTTAAAAAGAATTCATTTTCAACAGCCAAGATACGCAACTTTTAATTATGAAGTTCTTAAATAAGAGGGTTAATAAGGACAAATGATTGGAAGACTACAATGATTTTATTTTTTTAATCTATAAAATAAAATACAAATATACTACACAAACAAAGAGTAACTTAGGGTCATTGAGTGTGTGGCATGATATAAGGAAGCCATCACTTTCTATGCATTATTGTAGAAATTAAATTCTCAAAAAAATTATCCTTTCCTTTACTTTTCACAAGGAAGATTCTTATATAAATTCCATGAAAGACTAGGCACAAATAACAATTTGTTTCTATCATTCTAAAAGACTTTAGATCATACCCATAATTGTAATGGAAAGAAGGTAGGGAAAGGGTGATTTAAATTACTGTTTATGAATGATACTTTGTACTTTAATTTTCAATATAGTGGGACAAATTTTTCTCTTATTTTAAAATTACTGATGAGTATTTAAGTAGTGTAGCCCATTAGGAAGGGCAGTATTATGAATCTTTTTGTATTTATATTGATGTTGTAAATATTAATTTACAATTTGAAATCGGGTGTAATCACCCAGTGTGGACTAACCACTACCTCAGCCAAATGAACTGCCCATAATTAGATGACATAGTTTTGAAAAATGTCTCGATAAATTGGTGAAATAATTGACATTGCAGCACAAAAAAAAATATTAGTGGAATATTAATTATTATTAATGAAAATTCCTATTTTCTCTATTTAGTTCCCATCCTATATGCTTTATCAACTTTTTATTGTTTTCTAATTGTTCAAAATGACTTGTTCTAATGTGTAGCAAAGAACAAAGTTGTCCATGAGAAGCTGATAGCATTCTGGTCATTCTTAATTATTTGTTTGTTCTCCTAATATTCTATATTTAATATTTTCTTTAAAATTTGAAATTGAATAAACAAGGATAAGGCATCAATTTATAGTATTTTTCCTTCATGGCCATGTTTATGCTTTAATCCGTTGAATACTAAGAACCATCTATACTCTCCATTGCTAGTCAATTTGGAAAAAAGTACACTAAGGACTTACATTTTGTAGGTAATCATAATTCCTTGTTCTCAAGATGATGTTCCAACGACTTGATTCTTGTTTGATTCTATAAGCCTTGTCTAAAAAATGTAAATTAGACTTTAAGATCACTATGTTACTACTTATCAAATTACCATTAGTTTTTATATTCAAAGTCATACTATATACTCTAGTCGGTTAACACTACCGAATCATGCAGTCGGTATACATAGATAAGTCGGTATGCACAGTCTAGTCAGTTACAGAGGAAAGTAGTCACAGAACGCAGTATACACCGAGCTATCTACCGAGTATCTTTTTATGTCTACCGAGCAGCAAAGATGACACACCGAGTTGATATACACTAAGTGAAACGTGTTACCAGATTCATTGAACCTGGACATGCATATGAAAATGTGTTACAAAATTGAGGCACATCTAACCGTTATCACATTGGAAATTGCACCAGAAGATTGTGTATGATTTTGAGATCAATCTAACCAATGAAATATTTTATATAGTTATTCATTTGATAAATCATGTTTGTAAGGTCAAAGCAATGAATTGGATCACCATCTTAAGAGATCTATTTATATAGCATGAGTTAAGGGTGTGTACATGAGTGTAAGAAGACTATTATAGAGACACAGAGGTCACCAAGAAGGTTTTCAGAGAACAGTCGAAGAACAGAGTAAACAGAAGGGTTTACCGAGTTACTATATGGGTTACCGAGGTATGCTATAAGCAAGATAATTTATTCTGAGCACATAGAATCTGCTATAACATTTCAGATGTAAAGTTGCAAATATTTGTAATGATTTTATTGTAATATTGTGAAGTTAAAAGAGAAACCTTTAATAGGGTAAAAGACTCTAATCAAGTCTATAAATTGTAAAGCCTCTAAACAGGTGCAACATTTAGATTAAATGTTGTAAAATCCTTTAGCAAGGTAGATCTAATAGATCTTGTTACTCCTAATAGGGTAAGCTATCAGAAATAGCTAATATGTAGCTCTAACCGAGCACTCTTTATTATTGTAGTAGTGAAGTTGTGGGTGCCATCCCCACCGTAGTTTTTCTCTCTAACCAAGAGTTTCTGTGTAACCAAAATATATGTGTTATGGAGTGAATCATGTATGATTGTTATCTATTTGTTTTAACTTTATTTTATGTTACTGCACTATTTCATTTATGCATAACAGTAAAGTTATTATTCAAGAAAAGTTTTGAAGTACTAATTCACCCCTCCCCTCTTAGTACATTAGCTTTCCATATTGGGCCTAACAATTGGTATCAGAGCTTGAATCTTGGAAAAGGGTTTAACTGCCTAAAGAGAAAGATCTTATCAATGGAAGGCTACAAACAATCTCAGAGGATTGTGTATCTGCAAGAAGAGTTGGATCATGCTAATCAAGTGATTGCAGACATGCAAAGGCAAATGCAAAAATCTCTGAAAGTAAGAAGAAGATTATCTGATGACTTGCAGGATTCTCAAGAGCTAGTGGAACAAATTGAAACATCATCTGAGAATAGTATATCTGAAGAGACTGAAGAAATTATTGGAGTATTGAAAGAAAAGAACAAAGCACTGGCTGATCAACTAAAAGCAATGAAAAGAGAACATGAACATTTCAGCACACAAATGACTGAAAATCTAGATGCATTAAGGACAGCTAAGGATAAAGCAAGAGATCTAGAAAGAGAGAAACAACAACTTGAAGTCTTAGTATCTGATAAAAATGATGAAATCATAAGGTTGACTGGGATTCAACAAAATATGATAGATCAACTAGGTTATACACATCATGAATCAATTCTGAAGAATGATGAAAATCAAGCATTGAAACTTGAAGTATCAAGGTTAACCAATGAACTTGAAACAGAGAAGAAATCCAAAGAAACACTGAAGAAGAGTTATGAAGCATCAAAGATGTTGGATGAGCAACTGAATACAAGAAGACCCAACAAAGATGCAGGACTCGGTTACAAAGGAAAAGACTCTACCGAGAAAGGAATTCATACTCCTGAGAGAGGAGAATCATCAAAGCAAGCTGGAAACAGAAATAACATCAAAAGAAAGAATCCTATTTGCAACTACTGTGGAAATCAAGGTCGTACTGCCAACATGTGCCAAATTAGAAAAGGTAAGCAACCGAATATCACTAAGTCCAATGGTTATTGTTACAATTGCAATAAATATGATCACACATTTAATCAATGTAGGACAAAGTTTGTTAACAACTATCAGAAGGCAAAATTCAAAGGGTTTTGTAGAAACTGCAATAGATATAGACATAGTACCAAGAAGTGTTGGTTTGAGCAAAAGAACTACATGTGGTCTGCACACCGAGCAAACACTAGAGGTTACCAAACTCACACAGATCCTTACTGACAATATGCAACAATAACGTGGGATTACAATACAAGGATATGGTGTGAATGTTGTGGAAGATATGGACATATTAGCGCTAACTGTTTTATAAGGTTTGGAATGAACAAGCAAAGATCATGGAGAAATATTGGTATGGCATGTTTTCATTGTCACAAAGTTGGACACTTGGTTGGACATTGCAGAGATCAACTTAGAAAAGACATTGAAGAAATAAAAGGCAAATTATAGATGATTTGGAAAAAGAAGGAAGTTGTGTCAAATGAAGAAAGCACCTTACCTACCGAGTTAGGTGCACGTATTCCAAATTAATTAGTAAAGGTATTAAGGAACTGCATTCTCTGAAGGATAAAATCATAACAGTTCCTATTCTATTATGTACTAAATTCAAAATCTGCATAGTTAAGATGCATTAGTAAGTTTGAAATTCTATCAAAGTCTTTGAAGCACTTTATAGGAAACCTATCAAGTCGGTGAATACAGGAAGGTTGTCAAGTCGGTAAATGAAAGAAATTTGGTTACTCGGTTAAAACAAAAAGGGAGAGTAAATCAGTTAAAGGTGAATCAAGTGCATTTAATATTTTTGGCCTAACCCGCATGGAGCTCGATAAGGTATTTTGTGTACTTAAAAGCATTTTCGTGGTCATTTACACTTACCAAGTTTTTGAAAGAGCAGAGCAGAGCGATTCCAAGGTGATCAAACCTCATTCAAAGAGAATTCAAGGTATTTACATCAAATCTCATCGCACTGTTAAGATAGCTTACCAATCTTATCAAATTGTTATTATCTGCTGAGTGTGAAGCATATGTCGTTTGAAATTCTGAAACCCTAAGGACTCTTTACTAGTTTTTACCTAAAATCTTAAATGGCGCCCAAGATCCAAGATTCCATTGTTGTTAAGAATGTAGAGAAGCCCTCACTAAAATACTCTTTGACTCCTAAAGTCGCCTCCGAACCGGATGACAAAACCGCCTTTTCACTCATCCCGGATTGAGTCTTGTTAGTCGAAGATGTGAGATTCTTCACCAAATGTCGTGTTGAAGAACTCGGTCACATTGAAATAAGAGACACCTATGATGAACTATGTACCGATGGTGTATTAAACAACAAGTATGAACACATCAGAATCAAAGGATTGACTGAAGCCCTAACCTATCCTCATGTGTTCAAGCCCCAATGGGTCAAGTTTGTTTTGAGCAGAGTTCACGATGATTTCATGTGGCTAGAAGAGCAACCATTTAAAATCACCAAGGAAATCATTCATGTGATCACCGGTTATCCTATCTATGATCATGTACGAGCTCAAAAGATGATATCACAGAATGAATTGATCAGTTTAACCAAAGTGAAATCTGATTACAAAGGACTGAAATTGAACAATGTCACTAATGCAGAACTTAATTTTTCCATTATAGTCGGTTACTATTTCTTCCAATCAGCAAGGGAAAATAGTGTACCCTATGCAGCAGCTGACATAGCTTAAAAAATTGTGAAAAAGGGAATGAAAGTTGACTTATGTGAAGTGTTATTGAAGAACCTGTTTGAGAATCTGAACACAATAAGGAAGCCGAAGAAGAACAACTCGGCAAATACTCTAAAGTTTGGTTCACTTCTTGTATGCATGTTTTTCTACTTTGAAAAATTCTTTCCATCAGTCAGTAAAGTAGTTTGGGAGCTACACTGACCAGTCACCCATCAGATTAATGACTTTATCAAGACGCTAGGTGATAATTTCAATGACATAATGGATGATTATTTTAGTAAATTTCAAGAGAAGATGGAAAATAGGTACCGAATTCCACCCCAACTAGTGGAGAAATATAAAGATGATATATGCTTTGAGGTAGACACTGATTACTGTTATGTGAATGCTGTGGAACCAAGGACTCAATCTTTGCCACCTATGGGTTACAAGATTGACTTTGACATCACACAATAGCAAATTGATGCATTTCTTACATTACCAAGGCATGCTACCAAGCTAGGGTATGGAACCTATGAAGAAGTGAAGAGAAAAGTAAAAATGAGCATTGTAGTACCCAAAGCTACAAGAAAAGCAACAAAGATAATAAAGGTTTTAATGGAGAAATTCGGAGAAGATTCTTCCTCCACACCTATCAAAGGCACTCTTACCATCACCAAAGAGGAATCAAAAGTTCAAGAGGACGCTATAACACTGAGCACCAAACTACTTAAGGGTAAAGTGTTAAAAAGAAAGAAACATGACACTTCAAAGGCCCTATCGACTCCTCCAACAAAGAGACCTAACACTAGAGCATCAACTGCATCACCAAGTAAGAAACAAAAGAGTGTTACTGCTCCCAAGGTAACCAAGACCTACAAGAAATATACTCGGAGACTCATTTTGGCAAAAGAGTCTAGTGATATAGAATCTGAAGATGCAAACAAATTTCAGATTGTCAAGAGCAAGAAGGTAAATATACATAGTGTTGAAAACTTCTATGCCAATCTGAAAGAATATGGTGGATTTGGTTCCTTTAGATATGTCAAGTATGAAACTAGAAATAATGATGAGAAGAGACAAATTGAAGAAACTGTCATCTACACACTTCTAAAGTTCTAGTTAGCTCCATTGGAACTAGTAAAGTCACTTCCAAATGAACTTTACTTGCATATTGATAATAGGTGGAAATATGTAATGGACTCAGAGAAACAAATCAGAGAAAGAAGTATAGTTCATCTATTTCCTGATATGTCAGTAGCAGAAATAAAGGAACATTTGACAACCTACAATTCAAAATTTCTTGTCAAACAAAGAGCCTTAAAACTGGTGAATGGGCTATATATTGATGTAGAAAATGAGACAAAAGCAAAATGGCAGGAAATCTTCAAAATCAAGGATGTCGGTGAACAATCTACAGTTACAATTGTTGATGTCACCGAGCATGATCCTGATGTCACCGAGCACGGTCCTGATGTTACCGAACAAGACCCGGATGACACTATTCAAATAGATGAAGATGTCATGGATACAGAGGAACCAGAGTAGGAAATGATAGAAGGCACTACATATGCAAAACTTGTATCTAGTGAATCTATTTTAGAACAAGTTCAACCTTATCCACCGATCACTCAACCTATCTCTACCGAAGCTCCTCAGGATACAACACAAGGCACCGAAGGTCACAAGTCTACAATAGGAGAAGATACTACTCTGGAAGAGACCTCTCAAGAACCTTCAAGCACCGAAAATGTAGCAGCTGAGACACCTAGTACCAAGACACCCAAAGACACCATAGCGGCTACAAAAATTGACCGAAGTTTTGCCTCCACCAAGCAACCTACCGAGGGTCAGCAAGCCTCTCAAGCTATTGTCTTGGTCCAACCGACCAAAGGTAAAGAGAAGAAGGTGAAAAAGAATAGTTTCAAAGTTGATTTATCTAAACCAATAGTGTTGCCCAATGTGGATATATCAAAATTAAAGGGGCAAGCACTCATTGATTTCAGTGAACTATGCAAAGAAAAGGCCGAACAAGAAAAATAGATGGCCATACAAAAGAAGAATAAAGTACTTCAGAAGGTGAAGACACTGCTATCAGATATGCTACCTACAGCTACAGTGTCAACCGATGTAGCCATCCACATTCAACTGGATGAACTCCTTAATCAAATAGAAACATCCAGAGTTGATGCATCTGAGTATTTGAGAAAGCTAAAAGACAAGGAAGTTACTACAAAAATGATAGAAGAGGTACAGAAAGCTCTAACTATTGGCAAAGTCAAACTTGTCAAATTCATTGTTGTGTTGTCCCCTCAACTCAAGCACATTCTTTATTTATTTCAAAAACTCTGTACATTTTCTATATTCATTAAAGACATTAAGAATAAAACTGATGCAATCGAGAAAGAGATCATCGATCTCTCAAATAAGTTGACCCGAGAGCCCAATTCAATTTAGAATTTTTATACCAAGCTTCAACAGCTCATGGCTCAACAATTGTAACTAAGAAATGAAGAACATAAGATCAGGATGGATATAATGATACTCCAGACATTATTCCTTCCTCATCTTTCATCAGTTCAAGAACAGATTAACCGAGCCACATGCCTATCTACTACACAACAGTGAAGCACTCTTGATGGCTTACTATGACTATTGGCTGATATTCAAGCACAAAATTCTTTAATGGAAAGTGTAAAGGATGCACTCTTTGTTGCTCTCACCGATGCCCAGAAAAAGTACAAATCCATTTTTGACTAGTTACCACCTCTGGATGGAAATTAAGTTTTTAATGTTTGTCAAAAAGGGGGAGTAATACAATTTTGGTGATACAGTTTTGATATAGTATTCAGAGTATTGTATATAGGGGGAGTATACCGAGCAGAGTATGTAGAGTATCCAAGGACAGTAAGCAGAGCACACAACCACAGAACCGAGCATGCAAAATCAGAGTTATGTACAATATAATGATAAGGGGAGTGTATCTAAATATACTATTTGTAGTCACACAAATCTGTCCAGCTTAATTAAATAAATATTCGTTATTTATTTGATTAAAAATCCACTGGCCATCAGTTAATCAAATTAATATTTAATTAATTCATCCCCAAACATTCTTCTATTAATTAAATAAATTATTCAATTTATTTTAATTAATTCATTAAATCAAACTCCAATCAATTAAATAAATAAAATCTATTTATTTAATTAAATCCCCCTATTCCTCTTTTAAATAAATTAAATAAAAACATTTATTTAAATCATTATCCTCCCCCCCACTTGCATTTTCCTACAAATGCAACTTGCACACATTTATTGAAATTAATTAATTTATTTTTAATAAAATCATATTTTCCCTCACCCACCAAATCCACTTGCAAAATCTAATCCCCTTCTAGATTCTTCTAAGCCCTTCCTAATTAGCCTAATCCATCCCCTAATTATTGTCACATTCCAAAGCAAAATGGAGTCACTTCTCAAAGACTCCAAAGTCTTTGAAAAGCATTTAATGTTTTGTGTGTTCAACAAATTAACCCCCAAAGTCTTCCAAGACCACTAATGGCTCTTACATGACCATTTATGGCTCTTACATAACCATTTATGGTTATTTCAAACTTGTCCCCCCAAACATTTATTGTTTTGACCATATTCATCCATTTCACATTTGCACAAGAATTTATCCATTGGATAAAAACTTTATTCTTTGAATAAAGAGTTTATTCATTCAACTAACCTTGACTTTAAATCTCAAGGTCATATCAACCATTTAATGCTTATTCCCTCCCCTCTCAACCTATCTCACATTGACACTTGTCATCCTGGGATTGGGTTGAAAGCCCTCACATGGATTGGAAATCATTCAATCCTGACCCTTGTTGAGATTGCTCAATCTCAACCATCCATTGCTCCATTTTTCCTATAAATAGAGCCCATTTCTTCATAATCCAGATCCTGAAAACTTGTATGCATTTAAGTTATAGGCATTTTAAGAGAGCATTTTAGCATAATTAACTAATATCTTGTCATTTTGGATAAAATCAATCATTTTAGTATCAATAGCTTAATATTTGCTTCTTTATTTACATTTAGAGCAATATTTCAATCTCAATCCTCCATAAGCATCCATAGTGCAAAAAGCTGCTGAGAGCTACACTATTTTAGAACTTGGAGAGGAGAGGAACTAGGGAGAAGGAGTTAAAAACATGCTAAGAGGCATTCGGAGATGCCTCATTATCTTTGTTTCATTAGTTAGAGATATTAGCATGATTTTAGTGTCTCTCTTGATATGCCTGTTTAGATTAATTTTTGATTGACTAACACTAACAGTTTCTTGTCTTGTGTGTGGTTTATCTTAGACTAACCTTGTCCACTTTGTAGGGCATCATTTGGTGAACTCGACGTGAACCTGAGCACCAAAAATATCATTTTTTTTTAACCACTAACATGTTTGAATATTGAAAATGTCACACAGGTTGCGCTTTGGCGCTATTGAACTCGTTCTAGCGCTATCAATACTTATAGTTTTAGTGCTATGGTTCTTACAATAGCACTATTGCCTCAATTTCAGCGCTTTTGAAACTGTTTTGGCACGTTTGACATCATTTTAGCGCTATTAACCCTGTTTCAGCGCTTTTGCCTCTCTGGCTTTCCCTTTCTTTTAGCGCTTTTGTATTAAATAGCGCTTCTATTCAAACACAGACTAGCGCTATTGTAACAAAATGTCATAAAAATCAACTTGTAACCAAGAAGATTGAAAATTTTAGGCTTGTGGAAGCCCCTCTTGCACATAGATTTTACTAACAATTTGTTGTTTGTGCAGGTTTAAAACTCACCATAAAAAAATCACAAACTTGTCTTTTTGGTGCTTTTAAAACTTGAACAAAAACAAATTTTCCTTGTTTTCTAGTTAGGGTCACTTGTCTTTGGTGCATTAAAACTGAACGAAAACAAACATTTGCTTTCATTGCAAGTTAGGACTCATTTTCTTTTATGGGCTTAAAATCAACAATTTGATTTCCTTGCATCAAACTAAAGAATTTACAAGCCACACTTCAAATTTTGGTGCAATTAAAAACTTACAATCCACTTGTTCCAATTCTTGCAAGTGATTTACTTCAAGCAAAACGTGATTTTTGTTAAGTTGACCAGGACTTCCCATTCCTAGATTACAACATATTGCCTTTAAAGTTAAAAAGAACATCATGATTGTTGGAGCAACATCTCCAAAATAGTTAGATCACATTGCAATGGTGGATTAAAAAGAACAAGTGTATTTCATGTTTGGCACTCTTGTGCAAAAAGTCGATCGAGTGGTCCTACCTCTAACACACACTATCCTCTCCCTTGGCTTTCGTGGTCCTAGGTGCAAGAGAAAAGTGTTAGTAACACTCAAAATTTTATCTTTTTAAGAGAGGCCTACCAAGGGATCGATACTCTTGGGAATGACCTCGAGCGGTAAATCCTTCGAGCCGCTATAGAAATTAGGTGAGATCAAAAGCTATAGCCTTGGGTATAGCTGTTCCTACAGTGTAACTGGCCGAAAGGACAAATGGGCCCCACCACCAGTTACAAGGCTCTTAAGTGAGTCACTGCAGAATGAACTTATGTCCAAAAACATCGAACATGACTAAACACCTTTTAGTAGTAGCCCACCCGTTCTATTGATTGAGGATATTTGCGATATAATTTAGTGCAAGAGCATAGATGGTTTTTCTCCCAAGATACTCACCATACATATTTCCTTGAGTAGAAACATAGCTTTTTGAAAAGTCACTTGTGGCTTGATAAAAGTGGTGACTCCCCCATCATAGGTATCATCTATTTGTTATGCTCATGCAAGACTTAGTATATCACATTCTTACCTGCCAAGGTGGGATTCATAAGGTATGTAGTACCAAAGTCGAAGAAATATCAAGATGTGGGCTAAATTTATCACAACTGGCTATTTGACCTTAGGGATAAAAGTGTTTAAAGTGTGTTCATTTTAGTCAAAGACCAAGTGCAAATTGAGCTGACTTCAAGCTTTGGAAATACACCTTAAAATACATCTAAAGGAAGGGTCATATACAAGTCCAAGGATTGGGTTGATCTAGACCCATACTCATTTGTGCCTTTGAGGCTACATTCTTGTGTTTGTGTGCTTGCATTGTTTTCTTGTCAAAGAAACATCAAAAGAAGATCACTCCCAAAAACAAAGTATTCATCCAACCAAACACATTAAAAACAAAGTGCAAACAACAAAGAGTCAAAAATTTATGACCATTCTTCACATCTTGCGAAAGAAAAAGTGTCATCCGAATATCAACTTGAAAAGAAGACCATTAAGCTCAAAGGCTTTGATCAAAAGGAGGAAATTCTTCTATATAAATAGACAAATCTTTGTCTCCCATAGAGTTTTTTTGCGTCACATGCATCTCTACCTTCAAGGAAAAACAAACGAATTTGATTCAGAATCATTGAACCACGGAGCTTTTATGCAATATAGAGCTCTAAGTTATCACAAAAACCAAGGAGGTAAGATTAATCCCAACTTTTTCCCAAACATCTATATCACATACAACACAGCTCGAGAAATACCACCAACACCCGAAAGAGAAGAGGTAGAGTTTGTCCCATTTGTGACACAAATGTTTTATTGAAGTTAAAAACATTTCATCCATTATCTTACTCATACATCATCACTTCATCATCATCAATCCATTCCAACTCTCAAAACATTAAGAGGTTCTTGTCCCAAGTTCTCTTTTAGATATTGCTTGAATCAATCGCATCACATCACTTTTTAGATTGTTTCTACATCTAGGATAAGCTCATCCTAAGAAACACATCTACGCAGGTTAAAACTAGTTCATGAGTGAATCCTCTCATTACTAGGTAGTTAAATCTATAACACATCTCAAATTTCTTTACACCTTATCACATCAAAAACTTATCAAACAAGCAAGCAATTCAAAGAAGGAATTTCGGTTACATCCACCTTAAAAGTGCTAAGAGATCCACATGCAACACAATTCACTAATCATCAATCTCTCATTTCACCAAAAACTCATCATCATTTTCACACAACTTCAACAAAGACTCATAAGCAAAATGGCTCAAACCCGATCACGCTCAAGGCAACGAGAAATAGAAATAGAAGAAGAAGAAGAGGAAAATCTCAATGAATTTCAAGAAGCACTTGGAGGAAATGCGAATGATGAAAACCCAAGTACTCCTACTCCCGCAACAATAGAAAGGGCTCAGCATAACCCTCTCTTTAATAGACTATTTGACGAAATACTCAGGAGCAATGCGGATACTCACTTCCTAAAACTCACTCAAGAAGGAGCCAAACTCCCCTCTGACTTTGATCTTGCCCAATTAAGACAAGCATCAGAAAGACAAAGTTGCCATGAAGAGGAAAGAGGTAGAGATCCCATCAGATATAACATTCCTCGAGGTAACCCACCACCTCCTCCTCCAAATGAAATGGAAATGTTGCGGCAACAAGTCGAGAATCTCACCCAACAACTTCATAGTGGTGTCAAAACTAACCAGTTCTCACTCAATGACATCTATCCCTATCCTTTTGATAGGAATCTTTATATGCCACCCTTTCCATGAGGATTCGAAACACCCAAATTTGAAAAATATAGAGGAAAGGGAGATCCTCATGATCATGTCAAAGAATTTCATTCCACTTGTCTCGAAGTGGCATATGAAGACACATACCTAATGCGCCTTTTTCCCCAAAGCTTGGGAGGAACAACCACATCATGGTTTTCCCGACTATCAGGTGGCATTAGAACATTTGAGGAACTTATCCTGAAATTCCTCGCTCATTACTCCCATAATATTGAACGCGACATCACCATGGCTAATCTGTGCAACACCAAACAAAAACCAAGTGAACTATTCTCAGTATTCCTGCAATGATGGCGCCAAATGTCTAGCAGATGTTCTCTTCAGTTGCTTGAACGAGAACTAGTGGAAATATTCATTTCCAACTTAAACGAAGAAATGGAATTTCACCTGGATGTCAAAGACACAGACTCTTTTAATGATATGATCACCAAGGGTTTGAAATGTGAAAGGGAACTTATCAAGAAAGGACTCATCAAAATCTATAATGAACCAAAGGATGGTCCTCGCCCACGCTTCAATAGCGATAAACCAAGCTTCTGGAATAAAAACAAGAATATCGTCAACGATGGGGTTGTGGATGTCCGGACTATCCAAAATGCACAACCTGTGGTTCGGTTTGCAAGACAGAATCCTCCACCTCAGAACAACACAAATGTTCCTTCCAATCAAGGTTGCATCACATCTCATGATGAACCAAGACCTCGTCAGCAAAAACAGAAATGCACATACACTCCCTTAGGGGAACCCATTGAAATAGTATTGTGACAACTCATCTCTCAAAATTTGGTCACTCTACCTAAACTATCAAACTATGAACCTCAGGTCAAACCGACATGGTGGAGAGATACTAAACACTGTGAATTCCATCAAGGAAGAGGACACAAGACAAGTAATTGTCACCGATTAAAAGATCTTATTCAGGATCTTATTGACCGAGGAGAAATTGAAATTGAAGGACATGACCCAAAAACAACCAATAATGATCATCTGATGTTCAAAAATCCACTTCCATCGCAAGATCAAAGGGGTCCTTCCACTTCCAGGCAAGGCACTGATACCACTGATTATACATAGGCTACGTATAATTACATTGTAAACCACCTATATGATGCCAATGAACAAGTTACAACTATAACCTTCAAAAATCCCAACTCAAATTGCAATGTTGTTACACGTCGCGACAAAATTACCATAAAGGCAGCTCCACAAAGCACCACCTCCATTCCAAAGCAGTACAATCTTGTGGAACAATTAGACAAAACCCCTGCGCTTATATCCATTTTAGAGCTTTTGCGCCTATCGCCCTCTCATAAAACTATCTTGGATCAAGCACTCCAAGAGGCGTCAGTCCCTGCAAATCTGAATACAGACCAATTTCAAGCCATGGTTGGAAGTCTAAAGTCCTCACCTTGTCTCACTTTTTCCGAAAGTGACAACTCTTCCTTCCAGCAACCTCATAACGCCTCACTACACATTGAAGGCTTTATCAACCAGCATAGGATCAAACGAGTCTTGATAGATAATGGAGCAGGCCTGAATATTTGTACACTACAGTTGATCACAACATTGGGATATGTAGTAGAATCAGTGGATCCTCGTAAGAAGATCACAATCAAAGCCTATGATGATGCAGAGCGTTCCTCCAAAGGAGCTATGGTACTACCAATCCGAGTAGGCCCTGTGGTAAAGCACATCATCTATTAGGTTCTGGACCTTCCTCTACCATATAATCTATTGTTAGGAAGACCTTGGATACATGCCATGCAAGCTGTTCCATCTACCTACCATCAATGTATCAAGTTCCCACACAACTGTGTAGAGATCACAATCCTGGGCGATGCAAATCCCTTTGTGTACTATCATAATATTAACCATCAACTAGAGATTACTATTCCTAATAATAGAGAAGCCATTCCCTCCACATCATATATAAGTCCCGCCTCTCTTGCCAGTTCAAACACCACTATACCAAAGCAAGAAAAGCTTAAGATGAAAATAGCAGAGGAAGGTCCTGGGGAATACAACTTGAGTCAACTCTTTTGTGTAGGACAAATGCCCACTTCTCCTAGAACACATGGTAAACCACAGCAGTTACTCCAACAACCACTAATCATGCCAACATGTGCTTTAACACCTTTCATCCCTAGAAAGAGTCAAGAAGAAGAAACCCAAGATGAGGACTTAGCGGACTGGATCTATAAAGATCCCATCACCACTGATCTACCACAAGTTAAACTTCCTACGAATCAGTATGGCAAAGGTCTCCTCATTAGGCAGAGAATGGGGTATGATGGTTAGAGTGCTTTGGGATATTGCAAACAAGGACGACATGAACCTCTACTGCCAGAATTAAAGCCCAAAGGTAATACAGGCCTAGGCTTTGAAAAAGAGATCTTTCCTAAACTCAAATTCAAAGGAAAACCCGGCAAACAATTATGTCAGCCTACTGCAAAAAGGACACCTTTCATTATCAAAGTAGCATCAAGCACCATCACAACTACCCCACCGAAGCTCAAAATCCCAACACCAACATCTATAATACCAATCATCCCACCAATCAAACCAGTAATCCCATCCATAGCAGCCATTACATCCATAGTACCATTAGCAGCAGCAACTGTATCAAAACCCGCAGCAGCATCTATAGCACCAGCAGTTCCAGCAGAAGCAACTGAGTCAATATTACTGATACTCCCAGTACCATATTCTTTTATCCCCATCGACCTTCCTGCAGCACTGATCATTTCATCTATAAAGGTACATCAACCAATCACACCTGCAGTATTTAACTCAAAGGACATCCCAGTATGGTATAGTAATCGGATGCTGGAAAGTGACTCAGAGACTGACTCACATGAGTGGGAATTTGATTCTGTACAGCTTAACACTTCAGATGAGGAAGACACATCACTACCTCCACCACGCAAAGACATCCCTATTATGGAGAAGCACAAATAAAGACTTCTTGGGTTCCTAAGCTGGAAACATCTTCCACAGACCCTACGTCTCATCCTACGCCTGATTCTGACAGGGAGAGTACCATCAATGACCTTCACCATAACGTCTTAACCCTCACTGATACATCTAGCGCACTTAACCTAATCGATGAAGTAATGCCCATTATCCGCCCTAAACTCATCGAATGGAACCAACCAAATTCCCCATGCCTTGGCTTTTTACCAAAACGATGAGGCCATCATTGACTTTTTGGAATTAAGGGATAACCTACCAAGCGGGGATCACAAAGCTGGATTCGCCATAGAACTAAATAGCACAGCATACTTCAGGGCGAATGCCAAACCCTTCACTTGCAAAAATATAACATTAAAACATGGATCTTCTAGTGAAAACCACATTGTGGCACTGTTTGATCCAACAAAAGTAAAAAGAAAGAGCGTATCCAATGGTGAAAACCTCTCTAAGGCACCTGAGGATGAAGGGTTTGACATTCTCCCTGATAGTACACAACAAGAACAATCAACGATTCTCATCAAGGAAACCAAAGAATACAATGTGGAGACTCTTGAAAATCCTCATCTCTTACATCTAGCATCTCTTCTCACTCCAGAGGAACAGCCTCAATTTATAGAGTTCTTCTAGAAGCGTCAGATCAACTTTGCATGGTCATATGCAGACATGTCTAGGCTTGATCCTGATTTAGTCATGCATCACCTTACCGTAGCAAAAGGAGCCAAACCTGTCAAGCAGAAGCTTCGTAAGATGCATCCTCAGATTGCAGTGCTAGTCAAAACAAAACTCAAGAAACTCCTAGATGCTGGTTTCATTAGACCAATTGATTATGCAGAATGGATTTCCAATATTGTGCCTGTCGGCAAACCAAAAGAAGGCATCCACATTTGTACTGACTTCAGAGATCTGAATAAGGCCTGTCCTAAGGATGACTTCCCCCTTCCCAATATTGACATCATAGTGGATCTGATAGCAGGACATGCCATGCTTTCACTCATGGATGGCTTTTCCGGATACAATCAAATAAAGATCGCACCAGAAGATCAACATAAGACAACCTTCACCTATCCATGGGGCACATATTGCTGGAATGTAATGCCTTTCGGTCTCAAGAATGCAGGAGCAACCTATCAAAGAGCAATGACCACCATCTTCCATGACATGATGCATACTATGATGGAAGATTATGTGGATGACTTACTAGCAAAATTACTCACCAGAGAAGGGCATCTCCACATCTTAGATAAAATCTTTGATAGACTGGAACAATACCATGTTCGACTCAATCCAAAGAAATGTGTCTTTGGAGTAACCTCCGGGAAGCTTCTAGGATACATTGTCTCAAGCAAAGGTATTGAGGTCGACCCAGCAAAGGTAAAAGCAATCATGGATATGCCACCACCAAAGAATATCAGTCAGCTCAGGACATTACAAGGACGACTTCAATCCATCCGAAGATTCATTACACAATTGGCTGATAAATGTCACCCATTCACACACCTGCTACATAAGAACATCTGCTTTCAGTGGGATGCCCGATGCTAGCAAGCATTTCAGATGCTTAAAGACTATCTCATGAATCCACCATTGCTGATGCCTCCAGATCCAAGAAGACCATTGTTACTCTATATCTCAGCAACAAGTACAGCATTGGGTGTACTACTAGCACAACATAATGTAGAAGGAAAGGAGTGTACTGTTTACTACATTTCTCACACACTGGTTGGCTATGAACTCAATTACACCCCTATTGAGCGAGCTTTCTTAGCAGTAATCTTAGCAGCCACTAAACTGAGGCACTATCTGTTAACACACAAAGTACAACTCATTGCAAAGATTGATCCACTCAAGTATTTACTCAGCAAAGCAGCATTCACAGGTTGCTTGGCCAAATGGGTGATGATTCTAAGTGAATTTGACATCGAGTATGTGGACCATAAAGCTATCAAAGGTCAAATTATTGCAGATTAGTTGGCCGATGCACCACTCATAGGTGATCATCCTCTCATTTCCAATTTTCCAGATGAAGAGATATTCATGATCACAACAACACAATCATGGAAATTATACTTTGATGGTTCATACACTAGGCATGGCTCGGGGGTAGGCATTCTATTTATTACACCTCAAGGTTACAGCATCCCGAAGTCTTACAGGCTCAATGTCCATGCACTAACAACATAGCAGAATATGAGGCCTTGATCACAGGACATAGGCTAGCCGTACAATGGAAATTACAAGAACTACAAGTATATGGTGACTCACAACTGGTCATTCGACAAGCAACTGATGAATATCAAACCAAGGATGATAAACTCATGCCATATAAGCGAATGGTGGACACTCTAAAAACATCATTTACTACTATCACTTTTGAGCAGATACCAAGAGATCAGAATCAAGTTGCTGACGCTATGGCTACCATCGTATCTCTACTAGATCTTCCACAGAATTCAACACACTACGAGTTCTTGGTAGAACAGCTTTGGATTCCCACTTATGATATCCTCGAATCTGAAATGATATGTCGCCTTGTCGATTCTGAATCCCCATGGTATGATGAATTCTACACCTATCTCCACGATCACACTCTTCCTCCCAACCAATCAAATAACCAACGTAAAACCTTCATTCACCAAACTGCTCGATATACCATTATTGCCGAAACCCTATACCGACACAGTCTTGATGGTACTCTCCTTCGATGTTTGGAACAAGGTGAGATAGTAAAGGCTTTGGAAGAAGTCCATGAGGGAATTTGCGGGACTCACTCGAGTGGTCCATCACTAGCCAAGAAACTCCTGCGCAATGGATACTATTGGCCATCTATGGAAAATGATTCCTACTACTTTGTCAAAAAATGCAAGAAATGTCAAGTTCATGGCGACCTGATACATGCACCAGCCCAGGAACTGCAACCAATCACAACACCATGGCCTTTTTGTCAATGGGGCCTTGACCTTGTGGGTAAGATTGATCCATCTTCATCTAATGGCCATAAATTCATTATTACCGCCATCGAATATTTCACAAAGTGGATCGAAGTTGTTCCACTTACCCAAGTCACTAGAAAGCAGATTGCCTCATTCATCCTCAACTACATCATCTGCCGGTATGGTGTGCCCATGTCCATCATCACAGATAACGGTCTTCCTTTCAAAAATTAGGATGTCCATGAACTTTGTGAGAAATTTCATATCCAACACTGCTTTTCCACTCCCCATTACCCACAAGGCAATGGTCAGGCCGAAGCATCGAATAAAAACATATTGCAGATCCTAAAGAAGACAGCCAATGATGTCGGTCGTGATTGGCACGTTCAATTGAATCCAGCACTATGGGCATCTCAAACTAGCATTCGAACCCCTACAAGTGCAACTCCTTATTCATTGCTCTATGGTGTAGAAGCTATCTTGCCTATTGAGGTCGAGATACCATCATTATGAGTTTCTTTGCATAATCTAATAGATTACGAAGCCTACAGAGTATCTCATCTTCAAGACTTAGAGTTACTTGATGAGAAGCGACAAGCTGCGTACAATCATCTCAAAACCTATCAGCAACGCATGAGTAGAAGCTACAATCACCGAGTTAGATCTCATACATTTGAGGTAGGTGATCTTGTTCTACAAGAGAATCCTCATAATCAACCAAACAAAGAACATCAAGGCAAGTTTGAATCAAACTGGCTGGGCCCATATGTTGTCACTGCTGTATTCGGGTCCGGGGCATATCAGTTGGCTACATCAGAAGGAGAACCGCTTGCAGATCCAATCAACAACATGCACCTCAAATGGTTTTATACCTAAGCTGAACAGAGCATCAGGCTCCCCTGCATACCAGAAAATACCAAAAACATCCAGATAAATGACATGAAGAAAATACAAAAACACCAAAAAGAGTAAGAGAAAAATCATGCATCCAAACGATGAACAATCACTCCGATGACACCTTGGGTAAGTGCGATGGTGAAAACCTGGCAAACAGGCGCCACTCATAAAGGCAATGGCTCCAGTATCTTTCAGGCTCATTGTGATCACATTCATACACACATCCATCCATCTGAAACCATGGCTTGTTATTCATCTGCAATTCAGAAAGTACTCCATGCGTCTTGCATCCCGCTTTTTCATAGTCATGTCTAAAACTAGGGGCAATGCCCTTAACCTATTGATGGAAGTGGATTCTAAATTGTCTTATGATTCATTAAGGTCTTCATTCCAAACAATCATCAAAAATACCAAAAACATTCAAAATATCTCACAAAATCCAAAAACATCAGAAAAAATCAAAAATCACACAAAAACATGGCAACACTTTGTACATACTCATCCGCACAGATACCAAACAAACGTTGAAAAATCCTCACACAAATGACCACTTCTCAAATTGACCAAAACAATTGACATCAACAATCAAACTGTCTTCAACAAGGATGCATCCTTCCTTACCAAAACTAAGACAAAATGATGTTTTCTTTGACAAGAAAATTATGTTAAGCTATCAAATACTTGGTTGATTTGTGAGTACAATCATTCGTTTATCTGTATCAGGATCTTTCAGCATTGTTTTGTATCATTTGCACATTATTCTGATGAAGTTCTAGGACATGTACTAATGGTGTCTACGTGTGAAGTTCACCAAGCTATGTGGTCTTATGCAAAATGCAGTCATAGATCATTACGGCTTGCTGACTATAGCGTATACCTCGACCATATGGGCATGAACCATTACCAAGGATCCCTATTCTTTATTCTTTATGTATATACTGTTTGTTTGCAGGTACAATGCTCTTCCTTTGGTTCCTCCTACCTCATCCAAATTGGATAAAGGTTTTATCTCTTAGTACGGTATGCACTTGTCTTAGGATATGATCAGCCTAAGATCAAGGAGGATGATCCAAGTCATGCATGAATGGAGATAATCCTTGTCTGTTCCGCAAGCAATGCTTTGGTGGACTTGACCCTTATATCAAGTCATTTGTATCAACTTGCTATATAAAATCCATGTAAGGAATACTCAGGTCATCTTGAATCATTATGTCAAGATGCTTGTATTCTCTTCCAACATTTTAAAGCTCAATGATGAAAATAGAGCACTATGGATCGTCATTTCATCTCATTTGTTTATATATTGCATTACGTTGCATATCACCCATCCGTTCACTCATTCATATGTAGGCTTTATATGCAAAGGTCACCATAAAAGCTGGTCTTGGATACAATCACAACCGAGTACTTTGATACATCATCAATGCATCATGCAAAGTCTTAAAAAAACCTTGCATTCCTCATGGTCATATCATCATTACATTTAGTTGCATCTTGCATTAAGTACATTCATATCATTTTTAACTTAACATTGCATATAGTTCATTTTGGACATTAGTTTTCATTAATCATTTGCATCATTGCATCAATCATAAATAAATAGATTCATTCATGGGATCAAATTGTCTTTGATTGTTTTAAATCATTTACTCAGCATTTAGTGTCAATTATCCATCATCATTTCATCATCCTTTATCATTTATTATTGCATCCTTTCATTAGTGAAAATGTGCATTCATTCATTCATTTATTAAAGTATCTTATTAGGCTCATTTAAGGATTCATTCACATTACAATCATTATCCTCTTTTTAATTGCATTAAGGTACAGTTATTACAACCATAAGTTATAATATCATCACATTGTCATTTTTACTTAAAACATATTTAAACGTTTAGAATCATAAATCCATTTGTTTCCAAACATTGGTTCATACCATTTTATATGTATTCATTTTACATGCGCATTCATTTAAACATTATCATATAAACATTTGTACTTTACATTTTGTTTATCCATATTGCATTCATTTAACAAACATCTAGATGCATATTCATACATAACATCATTCATTCAAAACATTGCCGTAAAACATCATTGCATATCATTATCTCCTCATTATATCAAAATAGGAAACACCAAAATCCTATTCCTAACTCACAAGCATACATCATCATCATGGCATTACATACATAAAGCATTACATCAAAAATCACAACAAATCATACATATATAAACCTGCATTCATATGTCAGTATCCCACATCATAAATCATCATAAAAACATGCATATAAGAAACATCTCATCAAATGCATACATATACACATATTCATCTAAGCAATAAACTCATCATCCTGCATAAACATCCATACATAATCAATGGCATATCATCAAAATATAGGATCTCCTCATATATATCATCTCATATATCAGAATACAATGAAGTCTACAAAATCAGCTACCAAGAGCCATCCAAGATACAGTCCAAAAAATAAACAATGATAGAATACATATATGCAAAAATGCTCTCTCAAATGCCACTCTGACCAGATGTTGTACCACCACCACCATCGCCACCTGCTCTCCCACTAGTGCCCATCCCACCTAATCCATCTCTCCGTGGAGGCCTCATCGAACCACCACTCCCTCCTGCATCCACTGATCTCTCCCTCCGCAGTGGACCCATCACACCACCACTGCTCTGCACCCTCTGCGATCGCTCTGATCTAGCCTGCCGCATCTGAGAATAACTAAGAGCTCGCTGACTAACTGGCACCACCTGCTCATATAAACCCCACCAGTAGTCTATCTCTACCTGTGCTCATCGCATCTCCCTCATCACCTCCCCCATAGGCCCCTATGCTCCTACTCCAGCCCGCATTCTCTCCTGCAGCTCTGCCAATCTCTCCACTGCACTATCCCTCTCCCGTAGCACCACCACTAGCTCTGACTCCCGTGCAAATAGCTGCACATCTTTAGCTGCCACCTCTGCCTCCAAATCCTCTATCCGAGTCTACAAACGTACTATCATATGATCTTGCAGATCTCTAGTGGCTCCCTCCCCGGTATCCATAGCTGCCTCCCCTGCACCACCCTCTTCAGTAGTCCCCTCCCCTCTATCCATCGGGATCTCTCTCTCCATCCCCCTCCCACTCAGCTAAACTCCTCCCGGTATCAATGGTCCCTGTGATATCTATAGAGGCAGTCCACCTCTCCCTCTCTGCTGACTCCGCATCCCCAACCCACCACCTCCTCCACCACCACCTCCTCCACCATCTCCTCCCCCTCCTCCTCCTCCTCCTCCTCCATCTCCTCCACTTGCCCTCGATCCTCGACCTCCTACCCTCCTCTGTCTCCATCCCCTCTTATCCTCAAAATCCAGGATCGGCTCTGCTGGATCAGAGATCCGCAAGATCAAGTGTGCTACCCGGTACTGCGTGTACTCATCTGTAACACCTACATCCACAACCCTTGGTCGTATATCCCATGGTCTCGCCTGCAGTGTCCAAAACTCTGCCAGTGCCTGATCATATGGTAGCACTAGCCCCCATGCGTACCTCTCCTAAATAACTCGAGCATACTCTCCTGATCCACTAGGCAGTCCCTGCTACCGTCCAAACTGTCTTAGCACTCTCCCAGGTACCTGTCTCTCCACATGGTATGAGGTCCTCCCAATGAGGAATCAAGTCATAAAAACATATGGCAGTGGCTTTGCATCATCATCCCATGGCTCACACTCCAAGTATGGCTGCCATATAACTGCATCCAGATCATCTAATGCCCGTCGCCACCACTCTAACTTCCCCTGGTGGGGCTGACTCATCATGTCGCTATACATGAACATGTACAGCTGGTCTACTACGTGGAATCTTAGACTCACTGGTCGAGTCACTGGTAGATGCTCCCAGGCCCAAATATGCAACAACATCATGCCCACTGCTAAGGAACCCCTCTCCCGGTACACCACCTCATGGAGCTCCTAGTACAGGTGCGCCAGCACGCACGACCCCCACGCAAATCAGGTCCCCTCGGTCATCATCATCTCTATCACTTGTCCCCATCTGACGGCTAGACCATGCAAGCGCCTATCAGGACACAGTAATCCTCCCACAATGCTGGACAAGACTGCTGGAAGAGGCTCATATAATGCCGCTATCTCCTCCTAGGCAACGGAGCCATCATCAATGAAAACGTCCTCATCAAAAATCCTCTGCACTGCAAGAGTCCTCCAGGATCTGTCATATGTGACTAGCTCCCCCCGAATCGGAATCCGTAGGATGCGCCACACATCCTCTAGGGTCATTGTCATCTCCCCCTGTGCCAGATGGAAGGTGCACGTCTTGCTGTGCCACTGCTCTGCTAATGCTATGATCAATCTGTGATTCATACGAATCACGGGCATGTGCATCACCTCATATAGTCTCATCATAGCAATGTAGTCTATCTCCGCCTGTGTCAATCGATCCCGCAACCCCTATGTCGTAGGATGTCGCTCACGTAACGGTAACACGCCTAGCTCCTCCTGCACATGGACATTCATTAATCACCATCAGTTGTTTTATTTTCAAACTTTCTTAAGTTTAAACCTAGACTATCAACAGATACTTTGATCAAGTATCTTCGGGTCTCAACAGGTAAGCAATCATGGCCACCTAGACTTCAACAGGCATTTATCCTAATGACCTAAGTCTCATCAGGTTGCTATGGTTCAAAACAACTCCCACTTCACCTCGCCATCCATCAATCATTGGCATCAGGAGATTTTCTTCATCCAAACTGGGGCATCTTTTTATCCTAAGACAAAAGCGCTATTATACCAACAAAAGCGCTAGTTTCTGAACAATAGCGCTACAACCCTAACAAAAGCACTCAATTAGCTATCTCATAGCGCTCAAACTACAAATGCGCTCAAACAACTACACAGTAGTGCTAATAAAGTTCAAAAGCGCTCAAACAAGCCCTCAATAGCGCTTATTCATCAACAGCGCTTAAACTTGCATACAATAGTGCTACAACAAAACGAAAGTGCTCAAACAATGGGGCAATAGCGCCATTACGGTGCAGTAGCACTAGTTCATGGAGCAAAAGTGCCAAAACCGTAGTTCCAGTGCTCTTGCTCCGACTTGACTTGGAGTCAGCTAAAAACGTCTCAACACGGCCTAAAAATTAAAATTTTGAATTTGCGTACCGCTAGTCCGTAGTCGTCTGGGCGCTGAAACCGTCAGACTCGCTCAAATCTGTGCTCTGCAATCAGTATCGGCATCCTAACTGTTGCTCACTCCTCCAAATGTCACTCTCAAAGCTCTGGTTTTACACTGGTCACGGTCACAAATAATCCTGTTTTCACCCCTTTCACCCCATTTATACCCTTCGCCGTCACCGTAACTTCCCCTCGCTCATCGCCGTGGTCCCCATGAACTTGCCGAGCCCCCCATTTCTCCATTTTTCTCCTGTTTTCTTCTATTTTTCACCCGTATGGCTAACTTCTTCTCTTCTAACATGCTACCAATTTTCATTCTTTTTCAAGAGATCGCCCGATTTTTCAAAATTTTCCAGCCCATCTCTCGAGGGGGCATACCACCCATTAAATTTACATTTTATGGGGCATTTTCTCACACCAGTTTTTCTTTCTTTGAAACGACGCGATAAACTGCACCGTCTCAAAGAGGCGCAAATGTAGTCACACAAATCTGTCCAGCTTAATTAAATAAATATTCGCTATTTATTTGATTAAAAATCCACTAGCCATCACTTAATTAAATTAATATTTAATTAATTCATCCCCAAATATTCTTCTATTAATTAAATAAATTATTCAATTTATTTTAATTAATTCATTAAATCAAATTCCAATCAATTAAATAAATAAAATCTATTTATTTAATTAAATCCCCCTATTCCTCTTTTAAATAAATTAAATAAAAACATTTATTTAAATCATTACCCTCCCCCCCACTTGCATTTTCCTACAAATGCAACTTGCACACATTTATTGAAATAAATTAATTTATTTTTAATAAAATCATATTTTCCCTCACCCACCAAATCCATTTGCAAAATCTAATCCCCTTCTAAATTCTTCTAATCCCTTCCTAATTAGCCTAATCTATCCCCTAATTATTGTCACATTCCTAAACAAAATGGAGTCACTTCTCAAAGACTCCAAAGTCTTTGAAAAGCATTTAATGTTTTGTGTGTTCAACAAATTAACCCCCAAAGTCTTCCAAGACCACTAATGGCTCTTACATAACCATTTATGGCTCTTACATAACCATTTATGGTTATTTCAAACTTGTCCCCCCAAACATTTATTGTTTTGACCATATTCATCCATTTCACATTTGCACAAAAATTTATCCATTAGATAAAAACTTTATCTTTGAATAAAGAGTTTATTCATTCAACTAACCTTGACTTTAAATCCCAAAGTCATATCAAGCATTTAATGCTTATTCCCTCCCCTCTCAACCTATCTCACATTGACACTTGTCATCCTGGGATTGGGTTGAAAGCCCTCACATGGATTGGAAATCATTCAATCCTGACTTTTGTTGAGATTGCTCAATCTCAACCATCCATTGCTCTATTTTTCCTATAAATAGAGCCCATTTCTTCATAATCCAGATCCTGAAAACTTGTATGCATTTAAGTTATAGGCATTTTAAGAGAGCAATTTAGCATAATTAACTAATATCTTGTCATTTTGGATAAAATCAATCATTTTAGTATCAATAGCTTAATATTTGCTTCTTTATTTACATTTAGAGCAATATTTCAATCTCAATCCTCCATAAGCATCTATAGTGCAAAAAGCTGCTGAGAGCTACACTATTTTGGAACTTGGAGAGGAGAGGAACAAGGGAGAAAGAGTTAAAAACATGCTAAGAGGCATTTGGAGATGCCTCATTATATTTGTTTCATTAGTTAGAGATATTAGCATGATTTTAGTGTCTCTCTTGATATGCCTGTTTAGATTAATTTTTGATTGACTAACACTAATAGTTTCTTGTCTTGTGTGTGGTTTATCTTAAACTAACCTTGTCCACTTTGCAGGGCATCACTATTTCATTGACTATTGTATATACTGTTAAGTATAGTCATTTTACAAAGTATATAGATTTTTGAGTTATGACTTTAAAAGTAGTTTTTGTCAAACATCTCAACTAATGTCAAAAAGGGGAGATTGTTACTACTTATCAAATTGCCATTAGTTTTTATATTCAAAGTCATACTATATACTCTAGTCGGTTAATACTACCGAATCATGCAGTCGGTATACACAGAGAAGTCGATATGCACAGTCTATTTGGTTACAGAGGAAAGCAGTCACAGAACACAGTATACATCGAGCTGTCTACCGAGTATCTTTTTATGTCTACCAAGCAACAAAGATGACACATCGAGTTGATATACACCGAGTGAAATGTGTTACCAGATTCATTGAACCTGGACATGCATATGAAAACATGTTACAAGATCGAGGCACATCTAACCGTTATCACATTGGAAATTGCACCAAAAGATTGTGTATGATTTTGAGATCAATCTAACCAATGAAATATTTTGTATAGTTATTCATTTGATAAATCATGTTTGTAAGATCAAAGCAATGAATTGGATCACCATCTTAAGAGATCTATTTATATAGCATGAGTTAAGGGTGTGTACATGAGTGTAAGAAGACTGTTACAAAGACACAGAGGTCACCAAGAAGGTTTTTAGAGAACAGTTGAAGAACAGAGTAAACAGAAGGGCTTACCGAGTTACTATATGGGTTACTGAGGTATGCTATAAGCAAGGTAATTTATTCTGAGCACATAGAATCTGCTATAACATTTCAAATGTAAAGTTGGAGATATTTGTAATGATTTTATTGTAATATTGTGAAGTTAAAAGAGAAACCTTTAACAAGGTAAAAGACTCTAATCAAGTCTATAAATTGTAAAGCCTCTAACCAGGTGCAACATTTAGATTAAATATTTTAAAATCCTTTAGTAAGGTCGATCTAACAGATCTCGTTACTCTTAACAGGGTAAGCTATCAGAAATAGCTAATATGTAGCTCTAACCGAGCACTCTTTATTATTGCAGTAGTGAAGTTGTGGGTGCCATCCCCACTGCAGTTTTTTTCTCTAACCAAGAGTTTCTGCGTAACCAAAATATATGTTTTATGGAGTGAATCATGTATGATTGTTATCTATTTGTTTTAACTTTATTTTATGTTACTGCACTATTATGTTTATGCATAACAGTAAAGTTATTATTCAAGAAAAGTTTTGAAGTACTGATTCACCCCTCCCCTCTCAGTACATTAGCTTTCCATATTGGGCCTAACATAGTGAATAGATTTAACTTTGTAAACTTTTAAAGCATGCACACACCAACTTTCTATTTTGGGGATCAACAAAGGAGGATACCTTTTGTTGAACTTTAAGATTGCAAAATCATTATTGTTCTAAGACAATTTGGCATCATTCTAATTTTGTAGGGAAATTTTGTATATGTCACAGTATTTTGTATTAGCATCAAATTTTTTTAAAGCATTATGTAAAGTTTCTATAGCTGCTCTGCAATGCTGCAAATTATCCTACAAAATTCCTCAGACTATTTTTACCTTGGATAGTGAACCAAGTAGTTTTTCTTGAACATGGAGAAAATAATTAGCCACTTCTATTACACAGGAGGCTCTTGTTAATTATTGTTACTATTGTTGTGTTGAAAAGGCTTTCAGAACTTCCAAGCAAATTTGGTATGTAGAATTGGGAATGGACAATATCCAAAAGTTTGAGAGTAAACCCTAAAGGTCCATAATGAAATTTATTATCATAGTTCAAAGATTGAATTTTCTTTGAAAAGATGCAGTTAGAAAAGTGTATCCAATCTATGCAATAATTTTATAGGTGAAAACTACCCAATATCTGCCATAATGAAATTTGTGATTAAATATAAGTGTTTGGAAAAGCATATAAAAATATACAATGGAAGGAGCATGATAAAAACCCGTAATAGTTCAAATATTTGATAAAATCCATAAATGAAAATGTGCGTAAGTACAAATATATGGAAAATTTGGATCACGTCAAAACCCTGTGATTGAAAGGTCATAGGTTAGAAAGGAAAAAGGTTGTTCTAGGTTTGATTTTACTCATATTTATAGATTTTACTTAGATATAATGGTTGTAGTTATTTTTATTGTAAATTTGGATATATATTATGATTGAAAAATATGTACAAAGTGAATTTGTTGCATTGAGTGTAGAATGAACGCAATAGGAAGTAAAATTTCATCACTCGAGGTGAATTTTAATTGCAATCAAAAGTAAAATTTATCCCTAGAAATAAATCTAACTTACCATATTAATGAGGTTGTAAATTTAATATTTATTTTTAAGATTTTGTTTATGGCTAATTGTAGGTAATTTTTTTTCTTCCATATAGATAGGTTAACCCTAATATGTATTTATCATTTTTGCCTTAGATCAACTTGGCTCTGATACCAAATGTAATTCACATTTTCACCCAATGTAAATAGTTTTAAAAGTAAGATAATTTTTTAATCATTTATTATAAGGTTTTTCATGCAATATTTAATACATTTAGAAAATGTAATTTAATTACATTAGATAAGTTACAAATAAATTATATTAAATAAACACTAAAAATATAACAATATATTTATGCAGAAAATATATTCAAGAAGGAACTTATATAAACATTAATGTACATCAATAATCAAATAGTAAAACATTAATAATAATAATAATATGCAACAGTGAAACATTAGGGCAATGACTATAAATAAAATTGATAAATATATATCTGTAAATCAAGGAGAGGCTACTTTCTGGCATGCTCATGGTTCTTATAGAGAACCCCACATGCCTGCACGACATGACCTTAACTATCACCTTGAAAATACCTCTTCAACAAATCCATCTCTTCAAGAAAGTCTCTTTAACCTTGCTTCCACTTTGTCCTTGCCTCACCTAGGTCTTTCTCTTCTCTACCTAGTCTTTTAGCAATGAGGTTCTCTTCTCAATCTACACAAGACAACACACAAACACCAAACTCTTTTGCCCATACCTTTTTAGCTTTGATACCACTTGATGCAAAGGTGGGGTTCCAATCAACAACATGTAGGCATATTTCACAACAATAGGATCATGACTCCCTCAATCATGTAACTATATTAGGCAATCATTACTCTCTTAATAGCAGGCTTCTTGACTTCAAGAACTCAAAATGAATTAGGATTCCCCTAAGGTTTCATTCCAACCATTACTTTTCTGAACTCCAAGCTTCCCTTACACAAGGTCAGTATGCCTCATAGGCTATAAACACCAACTAAAGTCTCAATAGTTCACAAGCCTCAACCCACCTTGGGGAAATCTTATATCAACCAAATACAACATTTATACACCCTTGGCAACTATCAAAAACATTGGTTCATCAAACCCCTATATGTACCCTCTTATTGGCTTATCTCCTACTAGCCATTATAGATGACAAAACAAGGCATAACTTCCAATGTAGGATAGATAATCATAACCTAATCCCATATGCAAATACCCTTTAGGGGTTCTAAAACATGTGTAAAATAAAGGTGTGGTTGTTTTGGTACATACTCATCAAATAATGATTGGTAATATGATCATGATGGCTAATTAGCCCAATTTTACAAAGTATCCACTAGAAATATTAACCACATCTATTAAATTTGCACTCCAAGGGTTGTATTGGGTCTCCAATGGAATAAATCAACCAATTCCATGGTTTTTAAGGGTCATTTCTTCCTTGTCTTACAAAATCCTTATCACTGCACTATTAATGGACAAGAATACATAGACTATCTGCCTAGGTCATTACCATATTAATTGCAAACAACACTACTTAAACCTATAAAATATTAAAATAAACTCCTTAATCCTTCATCCAACCAATTTGCAAGGATTTTAATGTTGGAAAGTGTCATGAATTAAAAAAAATTCATTCTAACCCTTGAAACACTTATGGGACTGATCTCAGAGAAACTATGATAAATTTTCTCAAACTCAATGAGATTTATTCAAACTTGTTGAAAATGAAAGAAGACTCATCACTCTATGAAAAATAATTAGTTTCACGTCACCATATAATTGTATATGGTCGTACAGGCCACTGTAACAATGAAAAAAAGAGTAAATTTACAGATAACAAAGACTTTATTGATATGTGATTTACAGCACAATGTCTTCTCCCCAGTTTCCAAGCCTTTCAAGGCCTTTTAAACTTATTTCAATCTAAAATAACTTCTCAAACATTTACAACTAACTCTTGAACTACTTGACCGTTGGACTTCCCATTTTTGTAAAAGTACATTATGACAATTTGTGACAATATGTGAAACTTTATTGAAGAGTTTCTGGATTTGATTGTTTTAGCAATATTTTTTACCCTATATAGGTGAAATGGGTTGCTCTTTTATTACTATAATTAAAGAGTATTGTGTCGACATTAGACATGAGTGTGTTCTTAAGTCAGCCCTAGCAAAGCACTATGCTTCCACTAAACACCATATTTATTTGGAAAATACCCAAATCTTGTTTGAAAGGAAGACAACTTCCTCAAGAGAAAACTCAAAGAATCCATAGAAATCAGTAACCACCCCTTGAATCTCAATCGTGATGATGGGTGGAGTTTGAGTTACTCTTGGTCTCCCTTGCTTTCAACCCTCAAAAGTTTCCATCCCAGTTCCTAGTTTGTTTCCCGTTCTTGGCTCTCTTGCCCTTCTTTTCCTTGTCTCTCTTCTTTTTTTTTCTCCCTCGGTTCCTTTTTCCCTTGGCCCCAAACCCCCCATCTCCTCTTCTTCTCTCCTCCCAGGACTCTTTTTCTTTCCTTTTTTCTCCTTTGTGAGTAAGTTGTCCTCCTGAGGTTCTTGTTCTCTTTTCTTCCCTTTTCCTCCTTCCTTGCTCTCTTTTTTTCTTTTGATCCTCCTTCTATGTTATTGTTCTCTTACTTATTGCATTATATCTTTTGTTCTTTTTCTATATCTTCTTTTTATGTTTCATCATTTGCTTCTCTTTTTATTTAATTTATTTTTTTTGTGCATTCTCTTCTTCCTCTTTTAGTTTGTTTTTTGTTATACACACACACACACACACACACACACACATACACATGCATACTTACACACACACACACAACAAATTTTTATGTTATAGTTCTTTACAGTTTTCAATTTCTTCCTATTTTTTGGTCCTTTTAGTTTTAGTTTTTCTAATTATCATTAACATATTTTTTGTTGTTTATAATTATATTTATAAATATAAATATATATAAGAATAACATATATATTTATATTGTAAATATAAACACATATAATTGTTATATTCATTTGTCTTTTTTTTTGTTTCTTGTTCCTCCTTGGTTAATCCCCGCCCTTTTCTTCTCTTCCCGCTCTCTCCTTTTTAAGGATGTCCTATGGTCTGCAACCTCATTTTTCATCCTTCTTCACTCATAAATCCTGATGATGGATCATAGAGTGTGATCTGAAATGTTTCTTTTGATGAAAAAAAATTGCTAACACAATTGAATCTTGAAACACTTCAATAAATTCTATGGATTGTGGAAATTTGATATCTTTAATGTGCAACTTGTTTGAAGACTTATAAATTTGACCCTTCAACATGACAAGTAACCTTCATAGGCCTTATTACATAAATATTAACACTTAGACACCTACAAACATAACCATAGACTCTTAGAACAACTATTGACAATTACAAAATATGACCTTATTGACTCCAATGACCCCTATTGCAGCATGAATGGTCTTATTATGACCTCATTACAATGTTGAAACATTAAAATTGAATCAAAGATTGAGATTTTCCTCATGGAGGCATGAGGTTGACATGATGCTCCTACACCACTAAACCTCCTGAAGCACCTAAAGATTGAACAACAAAAAAGTCAATTTGCGCCACTTTTAAGACAAATTATATTTATCCATTGAAAATTTTGTTTCCTTATTAATTATTAGATATTAATTATTTTAATAAATTACATATGTTATGTTCATGCTTTCACCTAATGTTTTCACCTAGGAGAAAGCTATAATTTATTTTTATACATGTGTTTATGGTGAAAGTGGAAACAACAATATTGAAAGACTAAATGAATTCTACCACAAAACCCTAGCCTAACAACAGCAAAGATCCACCATAACATATGAAGATTACCTAAGAAAATGAAAATCAAATAAAATCACAAAGATTATACCATCACATGTCCAATAGGGTTTGTCTCTCCATTCTTCCTATCTCCATTGATCTTGCTTGATATATTTGCTCTCGGATTTTATGTGTGCACAAGAGCTCAACAAAGAACAGAAATGTGGTTGCAAGTAGACTTGATCACATATGAAAGTTTGAAAGTGTAGTTGGGGGTTGACAATGAAGGAAGAATCTCCTTATATAGAAGACACTATAAGAAATGGAGGGATAAGATTGAGAGGTGTAAAAGATAAATGGTTGGCTAGGATTAGAGGGTAGGTAGAGGAAATAAGAAAATAATGAGAGGGTAGGTAGCGTAGGAATTAAGAGATGAATGACATGTGTCATGGGTAGAAAAGGTTAATGAATTAATTAAATAAATAAAGTATTTATTTTATTTAGGAAAAGGAAAATTTAAATAAATAAATGTATTTATTTAAATGAGAAATAAGGCTAGAAGAGGATAAATGAATTAATTAAATAAATAAAGATTCATTTAATTAATAGAAGAATTAGGCTAAAATAATTAAATAAATAAAGATATTTATTTAATTAGACAAGACAATTTTAGGTGTCTACAACATGATTTGTTCCCTACAATATCATGGGATAGTTTTCATCATAGAAACGGTGTAAATACCATTGAACTTCCAAATATAATTTTTTTAGAATCTCACCAAAAATATGAAATTTATTTAACTCAAACTTAACTTTTTGGAGTTAACAAATATTGTCGTATAGAGCATCACACCAATAAACAAATCTTCAATCTTTATATGTACATGATAAAATTCATGTTCATCCAAGCCCATTATACACTTGGATTCCTTCAAGTAGATTAAGCACTTATTATAGTTATAAAATTATCTTTTACTAGTCGTAGGCACATTTATATTTATTTAATTATCATCTTTCCCAACAACCAATAGGAGACACTCAATTCCCATATGTGGAGGAAGAGATTCCATGGAAGAGGCCACTCATAGTTAGAAAAATAGCTATAAAACCTTACATAAAAGGGTCATAAAATTTCACATTTTTCAAATACCAAAATATATATTTTTTGATTATATATAGTGGGAAGGGTCTAGATCCATTTACAAAATGGTCATCTAGGTGGCAAAGTGCAGTCTCACAAGGGATGAGACATTGGGAAAATAGAAAAGTAACTAATAGTATGAATACTAGGGAAAGACAAGTCAAACTAAAATATCAAGTAACTATCACCCAAGAGTTTGAGGCTCTTGATGGCCTACCACTTGTTTAAAATTTATAATTTTTCCTTGAAGGATATTTATTTGTTAACATTCTTCTCCTAGGTGTGATTGATTTCATCCTAGGGATTTTCTTTGACTTTTCCTTTCTTACTAGAACAAGGAAGAGAATAAGAAAAACTAGTAGAATCCTCACCTCTTTTATGCTTGACCTTCATTTTTTCAAGATCCTATTGAAAAACATATAGATAAATCTCCATATTCTTAACTATCTCCTTGCACAGTACACAATGATGTCATGCATGTTTCTTAAAGTTTAATTTTGATTTCCCTCGAGACTACTAATCACCTACTCCATCCTCTTTTTGTCCTCCATTGAGCCTGTAGCTTGCTTGATATTATCTACCTCTTTCTCCAAAATAGCCTACTTATCTAGCTTTTTTAGGTTTTTTGTTCATGGAATCCTTAATATCCTCATTAGATACCTCATCTATCCATTCAAAATATTAGCTAGGGAAAATATTTATAATCTATGATAAAATTTCTTGGTCACATGCAGCTGAGAAGGATATCACTTTAGGATATTATTTTGGAGGTTGTAGGCTTTGCATATCTCATTCACTTTATATCACACAATACCTTAATGATATTATAGTTGGAGGGGTCGAGTGGTTGAATGGTTCATGAAACCCACATTAATATCCTTCTCCCCCAAAGGAGAGGAATGAGAGCCTAAACTGGGGTTACAAAAAATGGGGAAATAACAGGGGAACCACCTATTGGAAATATGAGTTTTTTTTGTTGTCATTGATGTCAAACTTGGTTGTTGGGATAGATTATGGTCCAAATGTATCTTTTGTTGTTGTTGCAATTGGTGGAAATATTTTGGTTGGTTTTTATGTCTCATTGACAGATTGGTTTGATTTTCTAGTTTATGGTTTGTAGAAGTCAATTGTTTCCTCTTTCTGACAAGAAGAGTGTTTGTTAGATTGGTCCAAAAAGTCTTTGATGGCCTCCAAACATGTTGAAGTTTATGTTACAGTTTAGAGGACATGATTATATAATTATTATAGTATTCTCAATATGATTCTCTTGTGGTGTTGGTGCTTTGCAAGTGAATTATGTTGATTTAAGTGTGATATATTCAGTTATGTTGTTGTTTGGTGAATTTTATTAGCTTATCTTATTTGGATCAGTTTTTTGTTTCAGATATGCTATGGATTACAAGTTGGGATAGTGTTATGGGTCTCACCTTGGTGTGTGGAGATCCACATGGAGTATTTTGTATTAGAAGATATCTTTTTGGCTGTGTATTTTGTCTACAAGATTTATTGCCTATATAATTATTTGGTGTATGTTTTATGATGTATTTTGGTTTCCTCTTTCCCTTAGAGTTGACTACCTTGAGTATTTTTTATCTAAGTGGCTTATTCTATTTTGGTTGACCCTTAATTAGGTTTTTGATGCTTTATTTCATATTTAAGGATTGAGGATGGATGAGTTGAGTATAAGTATGTGTGGAATGTGTGTGAATTTATGAGAAGTGTATGTGAATGATATGCAAGTAGATTTGATTTTGTAAATTTGAGAAAGTTAGATTGTGAAGATCTTTGAAGGTTAAATATTCAGGAAGATATTGTGTAGAAATATAGATTATGTTCAAATATGTTTTCCCTGACATTAATTGCTTTATTCTATTTTTCAAGGATAATTTCATGTGCAAAAGATCCTTCTCATATCAATTCTACTACTTCTTCAATTTTTGTATGATAGTGAGTCTTCTAGTAGCATTTATGTATCTTTCCCTGAAGCAGTTAACCTCAGCTGAGCAAGTCCTCATTCTGTATCTTGCCTAATGTTGTTTTTCTTAGCTCTGCAAGTCCATCGAGCATTGTTGCTTCTTGGAAGTGAGCCTAAAACTTTGTAATCATTGTTATTCATATTGTGAGTTAGATTCTCATTGTGGTTTTTCCCAGGTTGGGTTTTCCACATAAAATCTAGTGTCCATGTGTTGATGGTTAGTGAGTTTTTTCACTAGTGATGTGTATGGTTGATTATTGTTTATAATTAATCCATTTTTAAGTTTTGAACTGATTCAACCCCCTCTCAATCTTGTCATGGTTCAAAAATTGGTATTAGAGCCTTGCATCAGGGGTTTAAGTCTCCCTTCGATGGGTGTTGAAAGCTCAATTGGTGTTGAGGGGGAGATTTTTGACTTGGTGGTAAGCATCTCCTTGGGGACTTGTGCCATGGCTTCACTACCTCCCATGGGTCGAGTTAAATTTGGTGTTTGTATGAAGAATTGATAGTTTAATCTTTTAGCACAATGACAAACAATTCCAAAACCTTCTAAGGAGGGGGGCCAAGTAGACCTAGGTAAAGTTGTAATTTAAAATAGTTATTTATGTTTCATAAAAATAATTCTTTTATGTTTAGTAGAAACATGGAATTGGAAGCCAGGACCTTGTTCTTAATACAACACAAGGCATTTTAGTAAGAAACCCTCTACTTCATATGACATGTGTAAAACCAAAGAATATGGTATTTAATAGTTCTTAGTAGAGTTGTTAGGGTTTAATTCTACAATGAGGAAGAGATTGGTCTTGTTAGGGAGGGAGGATAAATAAGTCCCTAGTAAAATGGAACATCTTTATCATTAGCTATAGTTGCTTTCACAAAATATACTAAAGAATAATTAATCAAAATACAAAGTTCATTTTCAAATTTTTTCCAATAATGATTAAGTAGAGGGAACTTTTAGGAATGAAATAATTTGAAATATCCACTCAAAGTAACATATCACTTGTACCTTAGAAAAAGTCTTCTGAACCCATGCCATGTCGACATGATTAAACCCATTTTGCAAGCAACTAATTTTCTCCCAGTATTTCATTTTATTTTTATATACTCCTAGTAGTTGCCTCTGGGATTCCTAGGGAATGTGTCTCCCTTGAGAGGAATAAAAATAGTGATTAGTTGAGCTCAATAAAAAGATGATGAGAGACCCCTAAGATTATCAAACCCCTCTTTCTGAGAATGGGTGAACTCAGATAAGAGGAGGCCATAGCCCATCTTAGCTTCAATGTCCAATAAAAAAATGCACATTTAAAAGATGGATGATATTTCCTATTCATTCTTTAGAGTCTCATTATTGTTCTATAATAAAGCACTATCACAAGGAAATAGAAAGGAGAGAACTTTCCCAACACTCTAGAAGAAAGTGTGAAGTAAATATGAATGAATATCTCAATAAAATTAGAGGGAGGGGAGATCACATATGTCTAAAAGAAATCATTAATCAATGAGTTCACAAGTGATCCAACCATTATCATAGGGTAGGTTACCATCCCTAGATTTAATACTAGAGGTGATGTATTTTTTAAAATCACAAGTAATCAAGAAACTGACATGTTCTAATAGAGAGAATATATTATTCTATACCCTAATATTTTGACATATGAGCCCAAATTTGCTAGCCAATCTATTGATATCTTACCTTTCTAGAAGGTATGCTTAAATCTACTATGAACCTAGGCTCATTTTTTTAAGGTGAGAATAAAGTATAAGCTCATGGATAGACCAACTGGGGTGGCATGACCATGAAACATAATTATGACATTTTTGGAATCTCCTTTAATAATAAAATTCATGAATCATTTCTCCTAAAATAAACTTAATACCATGATAAGCAATTGCCACCTCAACATAGATGGATAATTAGATCCTCAAATTGATTATATAAGCTAAGATCAATGTGACTTTATCATCCCTTAAGATGTCACTCCAATAAAACTAACCTAAGCTCCCTTTAATAGATCCATAAAAATTTAATTTGAACTAATCGAGGTTGGGAGGACCAAAGGGAAGCTTTTCTTGAAAAAAAAAAAATCAAGCCAAAACGTTAAGGGTATCAAGGATATCCCAAATTTTAGCAATTCTAAACTCAAGAGAAGAGGGGAGTATTTTAAGCTTGGTACAACTAACCCCTCTAATATTATATTTGATGTTTTTAATGACTATAATTTCTAGCACCTCCCTTGGATTTTTCTTGTCTCTAGAAATTTTGTTGTTACTATAATGTAGGGAAATAGTGTTCACAAGTTTATGAATGCAAACTAGGAACTAAACCTACTTCCTCAATTACTACATATATAAGGATAATGGATCCACTTGTCCCAACCAAAAATTTGATTGAAGAGGATTGAGCACAAGTTGAATTCGGTACTCCTTGAATTGAGTTGATAATGAGTTGTAGAAACATGTAAATTGAATAAAAGGTCTAGGGATAAAGATATTAAATTGATAGTAATCAGCATGCACAAACAATCTTAGATCAAACATGTTTAAATTATTATAAATGTAGAAAGGTGAAGTAAAGAGTAACTTGTGTATTAAATTTATACATAAAAGTCTTGGATGATTTCGATCGAGGTTCTCTTGTTCTTGGAATTAAAATAATAGATTTATTTTGGGGATTAGGATGTTGTTCAGAGTCTTTCCCTAAAGTTTTAGGATCTATGTGTCTCAAACTTCTTCTTCTTGAATCTATAATTATGTCTTCTACATCTCTCACCTGGACATAATAGAAATAAAATTGTGTTGTTTATAGGGGTTTGCCCAAGTCAAACCTCGGGTTTAGAATTAACCCTATAATTGAATTGAAAAGTGTGTCTTATACAGGTTAGAGGCTATATCTAGAATTTAAATGCTCAAATTGGAATATTATACCTTGATTAATCTTTATTTTGAGTCTTCATACAAAGGTTGGTGTTGCCTTAGAGAAATTCATAAATGTATTCATAATATCTTGATCATGGATTGCATCTTATATTCTTGAAATTTGAATACTTGAACTCTCCTTCACTACCTTGGTAATGCTTGATCACTTTCTCACATGAACTTGCAAAATTATAACTATAAACTTGTATATAAATTTCTGAAATCAGGGGGTGTGGCTTTCTTTAATACCTCGCCTCATGAAATGTGTTTGAATTTTTTAAGTAGACCAACACAAGAAGGCAATTCCTACCTACATTTTTTTTTCTATAGGAGGGTTCAAAACTAGGCCCCTTTAGATTAGACAAGAGCACCTGGGGAACCTTTTTCCAAGGACATCTCTTGGGGCACCCTTTTCTAGCCTATTAAGGTTGAACAAAGAACCACATGGAAAGGTGGAAATGAGGTCTATAGATTGGATACTTATGTGAGTTGAATCTCACATAATCAATGCATGAAAAGACATAAGGTAAAAGTGATGCTTAAGTGACTGTTAAATTGTATAGGTATACAATATATGACACTATATTTAGCCCCCACATTAGTGGGAGTATGAGCCTATGCTCATACTCTTGGTAAAGTACAAAATAGTATTCAAAAACTTTCATCAAGATATTAAACAAGAAAGACATGCCAATCCCCCAAGGACTAAGGATCTTATCAGCCTAATATCAAAATAAAAGGAGAAGCACATGAAGATAAGAGATAGAATGACTATGTTGTCCTAGTAATGCTTATACTTAATACACATAATGTAGAGAAGGAAATAAATAAATTGAAAAAATTGGTGCAAAATATTACAAAGAAAATGGCTCAGTTTGCAAAGCAATCTAAATAATGAATCGACATGTGATGGTGTGTGATAAAATTTTACAAACCAAACCTCTAGTGTGTGTGCACAGTGTAACAAAGAGAAGAGTGTATGCCCCAAGTTTAAGCTATTTCATGCATCTTACCAAGAGTGATTTCTTTAAGGTAGCATACATGCATCCAAAATACAATCACATCACAACAATGATATGCCTCCAAGAAAGGAAAAACCAAGGGAAATGAAGCACAAGATAAAAAGAGAGCACATAATGGATCCACTAGCTAAGTTCAATAAGCATATTTGATAAATCATGTATATAAAATATGACTGTATTAAATTGACCTCATCCCATAAATGGGGTGGATCTATGAGCACAATGTAAGAAGAGAACATAAGATGAAAAAAAAATTATTTTTGGGTCAACAAGGAAGAGACCAAAAAGAGAGATCTCAACTCTTTATATCATCCCCAATTAGGCAACATTTACAACATGACATAAATATGACATATAGAAGAGTTAAGATAGAAATAGAAGAATGTCACAACAATTTTGAACCCATTCTTTCCTTGTGCCAATGGAGAAACAAGGGCTATTCAAAGAGAGCCTAATGTAACACAAAGACATATCAAGCAACACATCACGAGGGAAGCACATCACATACAAGAAAATATAGGAAAAAGAGTCCATTGCACAAGTGAAGCTAACTAGAAAATCAACCCCCTCCCAATCTTTCTTAACATAATTAGGGATGGTGGATAACATGCAAGAGGATCCACAAGAATAATGGTAGATAGAGCTATGATAAGTTCCAAACAAGGACCATACTCTAATGATGAGTCACTTTGTTTGTCGTTGGGAGCTAGGATTGATGTCTTTGAAAATTTTCAAGATGGCTCATTATTAATCTTAATATTCTCAAACATATCATTAGAATCATGGGTATCAATATTATTAGTAGCGTCAATGTCATCGTCCAATTTAATCATAATAAAATCTTTAATGTACAGAGGAAATGAATCATCATTTTGCGTAGACAACTTTAAATTTTGACATGGTTGATTAAGACAAACTTCCTTCATTGGGTTAGGTAAAGGATGGGAAAATTAGATAAAGTCAGCATTTGACATCTTATGAGAGAAAATGGTTTGGGAAGCAAGATCACAAACCTTAGCACAATGTCTTCATTGGTGATTTTCTGAACTACAATTTCTCTTGGTTTGACTCAAAACTTATGGAGGTTGTGGATCAATAAACATAAGGTTTTTTTCTTCCCTTGTAGGAGGAGGAACAGAAAAAATCTCAATAGGTTGAGATATACAAGATTTTGGGCCCTTTCCTTTGTAGGACATAGGAGGTGATACTATGACATATATAGTAGGGATAAGAGGTTTCATAAGAATTCCAAGTCTAAGATGAGGAAGAGGAATATCCATAGGTGAAGGATATTTACGTTTACTCAAGGTTGATATCCTTTCATGTTTTAATTTTTTATAAGATAAGAAAAGGAGATCTTCTTAGGGATTCAAAGGTTCATATTTTTTAGGCCAAAAGAAATGAAGGGTGAAGTTTCCACATCTTTATAAGGGATTTTAAAGACTATCATTGATCATGATAATATGCCCATCATGAGGGAACTTCAAATATTTATGGATAGTAGAAGGGGTAGATTTCATTGAATTTATCCAAGGATGCCTCAACTTCATAGAAAATTGCTTGAAGTTATGGATAATAACAAAGATAGCATCTAAGCATTTAGTGTCAACCTCAACAAGAAGAGTGATGGAACCTATGGTAGTAACATTCACCATACATACTAGATCAATAAGCACTCCTCGTGAGAAGTTTCTTTATTTTTTTGTAGTAATGTATAATGGCCAATGGGGAGTATCAATAGTCCCTATTGATTCAAAGGTTATGTGAGGTTTAGGATTAAGCTTGGATTGCTCAATAAGGCTCACAAAATTGCTAGCATCAATATAAAAATTATTAGTAGACATGTAATCAAGTTTTTCAGGCACAAAAACATTGGTAGAGTGGGAAGACAAAGGACTAATAAAGATTTACTAGATTTGATTGGGAGTCGCTATAGATTTATTTTATTTATCATTTATATATCCTACAATTATAGTGTTCAAATCAATAAGATCTTAAATCACATGCTTCAATTTATAATACTTCTCAGTATCATGGCTAAATTGATGATGGTATTAGAAAAAAAAATTAGGATCAAAGGAAGTTGCCAAAGGCTTAGAGGAATCTATGGGTTTGGTGGGAGGAAGCTTAATCACATTAGAATTAATTAATCTAAGCATGATACTATATAATGATTTAGAAAGAGGAGTAAAATTATGACATTAAAAGATTGATGATAAAGGGGACACACTTGAAGTTGTAGCTAACATTTGTGTATCAATATGATTTGAATAATTTAGTTATTAGTATCAAGATAAAATTATTATTTTGTTTCTAGAACTTTTGAATTGATTTATATTGATTATCTTCATTCTTATCAACCAAAGTCATTGATAAAGAATATTCAAATTGACTCATTTGCACTTGATAACTATGAAGCACTGTGCATAAATGTGTGAAAGATGTAAAATTAAAAAAACATCAGCTTATATCTAATATCCTTTTCAAAATTATTAATAAAACTTCTTTGAACATCACCATTAGGCACAAGATAATAAATTTTTGAATGCAAATGTTTGATCTACCTATGAAATGAGTCACTTTTTCTTTCACTCCTTATTTGCATTACATCAAATTAGTTAAAGTAATTTGAGGACCAATAATATTTTAAAATTTTTGCCTAAATGAATTAGACAATTGACGAAAATAATGAATTGATCCAGTGGGTAAGGAACAAAACCATTGCAAAGCCTTATCTCTCAATGTATAGATAAATAGTTTTTCTATGAGTCTTGTCATGAGAGAAGTCACTACACAATGTTTGACATCATTTCACGTGAGTTTGGGGCTCATCTTTTCCATCCTATATAAATCCAAATGAGGAATCTCCATGTATTGAGGGATAAGATTATGTACAATGTCATCGGAAATGGATAGAATTATCTATTGTAGAGACCTTTAATTTTGATTGGATTAAAGAATACAATAGTTGTCGTAATGATGAGAGACTATGAGAAATTATTTATAGTGGATTCAGTGGATGAGTTGGAGTTGGACATGTTGGACTATAATGGAGGTGTAATGTTATGATAAGTAGGTGGATCTTGAGAATAGGAAGGTGGAACATTATGATATGTGGGTATAGGAGATAGTTTTGACATAATTGGAAGGCTAAGGAATGAGGTATATAGGAGTATTGATTGATAGGATTCCCACCCTAGCTAACATGTGTAGCATTATCATTTTGTGTAGTATTCATTATGGAAAATGTATATGCAGGAATATTATAAAAAGATATAGGATTAGGAATAGAATGCTCAAATTGAGTTGTAGGGTTAGAGTGATCAAGCACTTTGGTACAACTTTTCATGGTCATAACATTAGTGTCAATAATATGAGCAATAACATGCAACACTTCCACACCATTATCATCACTTTTAATAAATCTCCTCAATTATTAAATCAATGGGATTGCCTCACTATTCAAGTATACTTGACCCATCCATTATTCAAGCCTATCCAAAATTAATGTTCAAGCTTACCCAAATGGTCAATAGTTACTCAATTTATGGAGTCATCCTTATCATGATAGGTACAAGGGGAACGATTCGCTATAATGTTAGGTATGTCTTTTGTAGGGATAGAGGATTCACCCAAGTCCCCTTGGAATAGGTTATTCAACGGAGGCTCAGACCCCTTAGTATTTAAACTTTGGGAAGCCATAAGTCTATAACTTCTTCTCACTAAGATATTGGGTGTGGGAGAAAGGATAGTGAAACTCATACATAAATATGGAAAAGAAAATAAAATAGATATGTTATCAAAATACCTCTCATGCAATCAAAATAAATGATTAAAAAATGTAATTTCCAAAGAGAATGATTGATTAACAAATTAATTCAGTAAAATGCACTAAAAGAAATTATATATTTGAATAATAAATGCTTCAAAATCTGGAAATAATATGTAATAACAATTAAATTTGAGCATATAAGTCATAAATAAGGCAATGCACTATGTCAAGTTCACTAAAAATGTAATGTTGGGAAATAGGGTTCACATGAATTTGGGGGTCACCTTTCCATTCTATATAACTCCAAATGAGAAATCTCCATGTATTGAGGGACAAGAGTATGGGCAGTGTCATTGGAAAGTGGGATAGAATTATCTATTGAAGGGGCATTGAATTTTGATTGGATTAAAGAACCCAATAGTTGTCGTAAGGATGAGATAATTTGAGAGAAATTATTTATAGTGGCTTCAATGGATGAGCTGGAGTTGGACATGTTGGGTTATAATGAAGGCATAATATTATGATAAGTAGGTGGATCTTGAGAATAGGAAGGTAGAAAATTATGATATGTGGGTATAGGAGATGGTTTTGACATAAATGGAAGGCTAACAAAAGGAGGTATATAGGAGTATTGATTGATAGGATATCCCCCGTAGCTAACATGTGTAGCATTAGCATTTTGTGTAGAGGTATTCATTATGGAAGATGTATGTGTAGGCATATTAGAAAAATACAAATGCATAGGAATGGAATGCTCAACTTGAGTTGTAGGATTAGAGTGATCAAGCACTTTGGCACAACTTTTCATGGTCATAACATTAGTGTCAACATTATGAGTAATGGCATGCAACTCTTCCACACCATTTTCAACACTTTTAATCAACCTCCTCAAGTCTTAAATCAAGGGGATTTCTTCACTATTCAATTATTCTTGACCCATCCATTATTGAAGCCTATCCAACTCATGGTCAAGATTCCCTAGTTGGTCAATAGTTACTCAAGTTATGGAGTCATCCTTATCATGCTAAGTACAAGGGGAATGGTTCTCCATAATGTTAGGTATGTTTTGTGTAGGGATAGAGGATTCACCCAAGTTCCCATGGAATAGGTTATTCAACTGAGGCTCAGACCCTTTAGTATTTAAACTTTGGGAAAAAATAAGTCTATAACTTCTTCTCACTAAGATATTGGATGTGTGAGAAAGGATAGTGAAACTCATACATAAAGTTGGAAAATTTAATTAAATAGATATGTCATCAAAATACCTCTCATGCACTCAAAATAAATGGTTAAACTATTATACTTGTGTGAATAATATTGTCATTCATGTCAAACCAGTCATCCAGTTCTATATCGGAGAGTATATGCATGCCTGGATATCAATCCGGACATTGTGGATGTTATGCAAAGCATTGCGGATATGTATGTGTAGTTTAGGTATTGTTGTTTTTGGTTAGAAGTTATTGTGCAACATGAACAAATTTGGATGATGATCTTTTGAGGTCCCATTGAGTTCCCATTGACCCTAATATCCTAGTGTTAGGAATTCTAGTTGATCCTGGTATCAGTTATGTGTCCAAGTGTTTTTAATTTTGGTATCTATCAAAATTGTCTCTTTGAGTTTTGTTATTGTGATTTCCTTGGTACATGTGGAGTCTACATCTTGGAGATATTGATCTTAATCTTATGGTGATAGGTCTATTCTCTTGGGTCCTAGTGACCCTTTCCCTTGTCTGGTAATCACAGGATATCCTTTGGTAATCAGAATTATGTAAAGGAATTGTGTACAATTATTGTGGAGGCCGACATGAGCTTATTGATAATGTGTTGGGCTTGGTCGACATAGTATTTTATATTGCTACCCTTAGGTATATATATATTCATGAGTGATGACAAAGCCAAGTGAATTGATCAAGAGTGAGTGTGTTTGATGTGTGGAAGATAGCTGACAGTGAAAGAAGTAGTGTATGTGAGAGTTGCAGACACTAAAGGTAATCAGTAGTGCAGTAGTCCTTTACCGAACCTGCTACAAAATAGTGGTGCAAAGATCTCTAACTAGATCTTCTGGAAAGTCTAATAATTTTAATATGATCTTAACTTGGAATGGATTTTATGGATTTGGAGATGAAAACTTTCTCAATTCAACCCTTTCAATTGCAGTGAGCATTCTGACAATTAGTTGTTTCTTTTTGTATCTGTAGTGAGTAGTCCAACAGTGAGCCATTTTTGTAATCTGGCACTGAGCCACCCTATTTGTAAACACAACTATAACTAGCTATATTTTCTTGAGATTTAACACTCTCCATGGTTTTTCCCATTTTGTTTTTTGCATGTACAAATTCTAGTGTTCATCTTGTGGTTGTGTTCTTCTTGTTTATTCTGCATTACCTATTTTTCAAGTTTGTTTGATATTTTGAGGATAGCTTCAATTGGTAAAAAAGTTTTCTTGTTAAAAATAAGTGGGAATACTAATTCTCCCCCACTCTCAGTATTCTAGTGCCTTCAACCTGATCAATAATTGGTATCAGAGATTTGGTCCCTTGCTTGGTAAGCTTAACTACTTAAGGGTGATCTATGTTGGTTGAGCCATGCCACCTATATACTTGGATGAAGAATTTAAGATGGATGAAGAATTGAAGACAACCCTTAAATATTTAGAAAGTTTTGAATCAAAGAATGAAGAGATGAAGGATACTGTGAAGATTGTAAATGAATGTGTATAGAATCTGAGAGAGAAAAACCAAAAATTCAAGTTGAGACATAAGGAGGTTAGCAATCAGTTGAACCAAGCGAATGAGACCATCAAAGACTTGATGTAGAAGATAGAGAAAAATGATAAGATAGAGCAGTTCCTGAAAGAGACATTAAAGCTAAAATCTGAAGAATGTGAAAAGCTTGAGCAAGAAGTGAAGATTCTGAAGGCAGAGAATAAGATCCTTGATAGCAGAAAGCTCCTAGAAGATTTGATCATCATGTAGCAAGTTAAGTTAGACAAAAGTAGGCCTGGTTACCAAACCGGTGTGTGCCCAAATCAAATGTTAAACAAGAAAATAAGGAAGTCAAAGTTGATTCACAGAAGAAGTGAGAAAATAAGAAGAAATCCCAGAATCATAAATCAAATGCAAGAAGACAACCGATCTAACATCCTAATGCACTAAGGTTCCCATCTTTTAATGGCTATTATTTTAAATGTGATAAATTTGGACACAAGGCAGTGAACTGTAGAAGCATTCAATGTTATAATTTTAAGATGTTTGGACATAACACAAGCCTTTTTAGGAATCATGTTGTGAATCAAAATTATAACCAGGTTGTTGCAAACAAGAAGAGTTATAACTTTCAAGGACATTGTTACAATTGCAATATCTATGGACATGAGGCCAGTCAATGCAATATCTGTGGACACAAGGTGATTTATTGAGTTCATTTATTTTCAATATTAGTTATATTTTCTTGATATCATTACAAATAATAGAGCAGTAGTAAAATGAGTAGTGAAGAGTAATCATGGAAGGAAAAATGATCATTGAGGGATCTAATAGCAAAGAGTTTCAGATTGTTGATAAAGTGCTCCTAGATGAGTTTAGTCTACAGAAGAATAGAGTCATGATAGAAATAGAGAAGAAAAATGAGGGGGAGGTGAACCAGTTGTCATAAAAACTTACACAATTTAAACTTAGTCTCAGATCTGATAATTAACCATGAAATACTAGATCAGCAACATGAACACACATATCACCAAGATTTTTGACGTGGAAAACTTGGTCAAGGGAAAAACCACGGTGGGAACCTACCCACAATATGATGACACTTTGTTAGAAGTATTAGAAATATTACAATGGGGAATGCATATCCATTCAAGCACACTATTTAGAGCTTACTGCTCAAAAACAACAAGGGCTACAACCCAAGAAAGACTCACTGTCTTACAAATAGATTCAGATCACGTCTAGAAGATAATGAACTAGAAAATAGCATCTTATAATGTTTGGTTATAGTTCTAGTTAAGCACATAACAACTTTCTTCTTCATTCTTCTCTACTTCTGAAAGATGTATACATTCAATGCACATGCATTCAATTCTCATCCATACACACACTCAAATACAAAGATATTGCATTTATTTATACATTACATCAACCTTGTGAAGATCAACAAGGTCAGCTCAACAATCATCACCTAATTACAAAAATATAACCACACATGCAGACCTAGCAATGTCATCCAAGACATAGCACAGACCCATATCACGTGCCTCAAACGTGAAACACCTCCAAGAATTATGCATCGAACATCTCTAACATGCTACAAGCATCTGGTTAGCCCAAAATATGAATAATAGTAACACACGGGAAAAAATTATGAATCATGAGTTCAATGATTAATGGAGACCACCAACACAAAAGGCACATGATTCAAAATCATCCACAAGCATCATGAATTACCACCCCAACATCCACACCAACCCAAATTACTAGAATCATCAGCATCATTAAACCAAACTTCAAGAACACTAACTGCAATGACTGTCAACCTGGAAAAATAACTTGTGGAGCTCCACACTACAAACCATTTAAATTGAGGATACATACCAACATCCCAAACATATCTCCAAATCCACAGATTAAGATATAACAATGCGGAGCAATGCAGATCAAAATGGTGACATTCTATCATCACTAAACAATTAAAAAACCAGTCTCAACATAGATATCAATAACTCAATCAAATCTTAGTGTGGACCTCTGAATATTGCACTAAATCAACTATAGACAATCCTCTACAAACCCTTTAATCTACAAACTCTGATCATCAACATGTTGAACAAAACAACTCACTAAACTTCATTGCAACATTATCACAAACAAAGAAATATGTTGACATTAATGACAACACATCTCTTTGATATCTCTCAAGAACATATTTGAAACATACTTCCAACAATTTCCCACTTTGGCATTGATGACAACATAAGAATGTAAAAAATAATCAATGACAAAGAAATCAATAGCTCTCTCTTATTACTCTCTCCCCCTGAATCACTTCACAATTTTCAAATGACTCTCTCCCCCTTTGACGTCAATGGAAAAGACACATATTTGTAATAAAAGCACAAAATTAACTCACAAAACTAACTTATTAACTACTCCCCCTGAGTAGAAGCCTCCATTAATCATTCTAGATCACAAGATATGACTATGAAATGTATCAGACTAATGGATAACAATGTATCTTAGTTCTGATCAGGAGGGGCGATCACCCCTAACTTATCGCTGAGATACTCAAAAGTATCTTTAGGCAAAGCCTTTGTGAAAATGTCTGCAATATGTTCCTTTGTAAGCACATACTCCAATTTGACTTCTTTCTCATTTACCTTGTCTCTCAAAAAGTGAAACATGATTAATATATGCTTAGTCTTGGAATACAATACCGGATTCTTAGAAATGTTAATTGTACTTGAATTGTCACAATAGATAGAAATAGGCTCATCATACAGTACTCTGATATCTTCCAACATCTGCTTGATCCATAACACTTGAGTATAATTTTTAGCAGCAACAATATATTATGCCTCTACAATATATAAAGAAATATAATTCTTCTTTTTTCTCAACCAAGAAAACAATCTTTTTCCCAAGAGAAATGCACCATCACTAGTACTATTTTGGTCATCTACATCTCCTGCCCAATCAGCACCAGTAAAAAAACTCAAAGTTAAATCATCATCTTTATGATACCATAAACCAAAATCAACAATTCCTTTCAAATATCTGAAAAATTCTTTTAACAACTACAACATGAGGTTCCTTAGGATCAACTTGAAATCTAGCAAAAAGACAAATGGTATTCATGATATCAGGTCTAGTCTAAGGAAAATATAGTAATCCAACAATCATAGATCTATATCTGATCTAATTTAATTTAGGGGAATCATCATCCTTAGTCATCTTACATCTAGTCACCATAGGAGTTCCAACTGGCTTTGTATCTTCCAAACAAAACTTATTCAATAGTTCTTTCACATACTTGGACTAAGATATAAAGATCCCTTTTTTTTACTCTATGATTTGTAATCCCAAAAATAATTTCATCTCTCCAATCATTGACATCTCAAACTCATTATGCATTTCATTAGCAAACATGTTGCATGAACTATCATTCCCTCCAAAAATAATGTTATCAACAAAAACTTCAACAATCAAAATGTTATCATTATCAATTTTGAAGTACAAATTACTATCAACAGTAGCTTTGTTGAATCCAAGCTTCAACAAATACTTATCCAATCTAGCATACCATGCTCTTGGCGCTTGCTTCAATCCATACAAAGCTTTCTTTACCTAGCAAACCATATCTCCTTGATCAATCAATTGAAATCCATCCAGTTGCTCTATATACACCTCTTCTTCCAATTCTCCATTTAGGAATGTTGACTTGACATCCATCTGATAGACTTTAAAATCCCCATAAGAAGCATAAGAAATAAATAATCTAACAGCTTCAATCCTTGCCACCATAGAAAAGTCTTTTCAAAATCAATCCTTCCATTTGAGAATATCCTTTGCGAACAAGTCTAGATTTGTTCCTAGAAACTTCACCTTGCTCATTCAATTTGTTCTGGAAGAACCATTTAGTTCCTATTACATTTGTGTCTTTAGGTCTGGGAACAAGAATCCATGTAATATTCTTTTCAATCTGCATCAATTATTTTTCCATTGTGTTTACCCAATGTTTATCTTTATATGATTCATTCACGTCTTTAGGTTCAATCTTAGAAATCAAACAATATTCAACTTGATCTTATGCAATTCTTCTTCTAGTTTAAACATCTTTATTTCTATCTCCTATAATCTAATTTTCAGAATGATTCAATCTTACATACCTGGGAGTCTTAGGGTTTTCTTGAATTTCAAACTCTCGAGTTCTTTCTTCTACACTTGCACTATTTCCTTCACCTTGAGTTAATAGATTCAACGGAATGATATGAACTTGATTCTAGATTTGAGGTTGCTTCCCTTTGTTTGCACTGTCATTTTGATCATCTGAATCATATCTCCAAGATTTGTATGATCTCTCATTGCTTCATCAACCCTAAAATTTGCACTCTCAACTATCTTTCTCAATCTCTTATTATAACACCAGTAGGCCTTTCTTGTAGTAGAATAACTAGGAAATATACCTTCATCACATCTAGCATCAAACTTTCCTAAATCTTCATCCCTCTTGATATAAAATTTACTTCCAAAAATTTTGAAATATTAAACAGTAGGAACATGACCAAACCATAATTCATGAGTCTTACCGGTATCACCTTTGATATGCAACAGGTTAAAAGTGTAAACAATAGTACTCATAGTTTCTCTCCAATAAACATGTGGAACATTTCCTTGTAACATCATTGTCCTAGTAGCTTCTTAAATGGTTATATTCTTCCTTTCCACAACTTCATTTTGTTGAGGGGTTCTAGAAGTAGACAACTATCTTCTTATCCCATGTTATTCACAAAATCTATTAAACTCACTAGAAATGAATTCACCACCTCTATCAGATCTTAGACACTTCAACTTCAACCCTATCTGAATTTCAACCATAGCCTTGAAATTATTGAACTTCTCTAGAGATTTAGACTTCTCCCTCAAAAAGGTAACCCGCATCATCCTTGTATAGTCATCAATCAGCAACATGAAATATCTATCTCCTTGGAAGCTTATAATTCTAGATGGTCCACACAAATCAATATGCACAAGATCCAATAATCCATTTGAAAAATGTTTCTTACTCTTGAAAGAAATTTTGCCTTGCTTCCCTAACTGGCATTCCTTGCACATAAGGTTAGTAGGTTTCATCAACTTAGGAAGATCTCTCACGGCTTGAGTAGAAATTATCTTGATGATGTTATCAAAATTCACATGACACATCCTCATATGCCACAACCAACTTTCATCAACTCAAGCAATCAAACATCTTTTACCAGCACTATTTAAGTGAAATATATTACCTTTAGTCTTTTTACCTGGTGCAATCTCAATTTCGGAGCTACCCAAGATTCTACATTTTCCATTCTTAAAATGAAGATCATATCCCTTCTCAACCATTCATCCAACACTCAAAATATTATGATTTAGGCCTTCTAAATACAATATATCATCACTATTATTCTTACCATCAAGAGTAATAGAACCTCTATCATGGATTATACCATCTTTGTCATCACCAAATTTCACAACTCCACCTTCATACTTTTCCAAGCTCGCAAACTTACTCTTATCACCTATCATATGATGACATCATTTCTTGTCAATCACCCATTCATATTTCTCTTCAACTTGTGCATCCAAATCTCTTTACACACTCATGTAGCTAATAGAATCAATAGGCATTAGATCATCTTCCTTGATAGCAATAAACACCCATTCATTATCACTTATATTTCCTTTATAAAATTCATCATTTGACACACCTTCATCAATAGAATAATAACATCTCTTTTGAAATTTAGGCTTGAAAGTTTTTCTAGGAACTCTTTCTAGACACCTTGAGGCAAAATGACCTATCTTATTTCAAGAAAAACATTTAAGAGGCAATTTTCCTTTATACTTACTGGATCCTTTGCCTAATCTCTTATCAATTTAAGTGATTCGGGCTCCTCAAGCTCTCTCTCTTCTTCTTCAATTTCCTTTCTCTCCTTCTCGTATTTTGACATCCACCTTGAATAAATTTCTCCTAGATCATATCTCTACTTATCCTTCTTGTAAGTAGTGGCTTTGAATGCAAATTCTATCTTAGAAAGAGAGTTACCAAACTCACTTAACTCAAAGGTTGATAGCTTACCAATAAACATGTCTCTAGTTACATCAGTAACAGTCTGGATCTCCTCAATAGCAGCAATTTTATGTTTGTAGAATGCAGGTAAGGATATGACCACCTTAGTAACAATCTCTGATTCTTCCAACTTTCCACTAGCACATCTGATATTTCACACTAGTTCATTCACCTTCTCCATAAAAGAAGTGATGGTCTCATCTTCACCCATCCTCAACATCTCCTACTTTCCTTTTAGGCTCTACAACTTAGCAATATTCACATAATTGTCTCCTTCATACAAGGTTTCCAACTTCTTCTAGATCTCATGAGCAGTCTACAATTCCATAATATTTGCCATCTCAAAATCAGTGAATGCACTCAAAAATGCTTCCTTAGCCCTAATATTGCACTCACCTTCCTTTATCTCATCCAGAGTTGAAGGTCCAGTAAGCTTTTCCAATGCATGTCAGATGACACTCCATGTGGCTCTTCCAAAGAAAGTATTTAGTACCATCAAATCTTAGACTGTCCTTCTTGTAAGACACCATCTCAGATCACCTCAAGCGGTTAATCTTCTTTGGAGGAACCTTCTCTAATACCAATTGATGAAAATATGGCAGACAATTGAGAGGGGGGATGAATCAGTTGTCAAATAAACTTACACAATTTAAACTTATTCTCAAATCTGATAATTAACCATGACAGCATAGATCAGCAACATAACATGAACACACATAACACAAAGATTTTTGATGTGGGAAACCCGATCAAGATAAAAACCATGATGGGAACCTACCCACAATATGATGATACTCGATTAGAAGTATTATACTCGATTAGAAGTATTAGAAATATTACAATGGGGAATGCACATGCATTCGGGCACACTGCCTAGAGCTCACTGGTCAAAAGCAACAAGGGCTACAACCCAGGGAAGACTCATTGTCTTACAAATAGATTTAGATCACATCTAGAAGATCATGAACTAGAAAATAGCATCTCCTAATGCTTGGTTATGTATACATTCAATGCACATACATTTTATTCTCATCCATACACTCAAATGCAAATATATTACATTTATTTATACATGACATCAACCTTATGAAGATCAACAAGGTCAGCTCAACACTCATCACCTAATTACTAAAATATAACCACACATGCTACAATATCGCATGCGGACCAAGCAATGTGAGCCAAGACATAGCACAGACCCATATCACATGCATCGATTGTGAAACACCTCCAAGAATTATGCATCAAACATCTGCAACATGCTAAAAGCATTCAGTCGGTCCAAAATATGAAGAACACTAACACACCAAAGAAAAGTATCAATCACGAGCTCAATGATCAATGTGGACCACCAACACAAAAGGCACGCAGTCTAGAAATATCCACAAGCATCATGAATTACCACCACAATATCCACACCAACACAAATTACTAGAATCATCAACATCATTAAACCAAACTTTAAGAACACTAACTGCAATGACTGTCGAGTTAGTGCAAGATCATGGGGGGCCAAAAATTGGCGATGTGAAAAAAATAGCCTTCTCCAATTGCCTAAAAATGTGAAAATCCATGTTGACTTTTTGCTTGGCCTGGGTGTCAGTACACCTTGGCATGGTAAACACCTAAGCAAATCGGATATCAGGTAAAATCAGATATCCGATTTTTATAGGTAATTTTAAATTAAAAAATAAATTATATAATATATAATATAATATAATAATATATTATATATTACATATTATATTACATTATATATTATATAATATAAAATAATATAATATGTATTATATAATATATTATTATATTATATTATATATTATATAATATATAATATATTATTATATAATATTATATATTATATAATATATATTATATATTATATATTATTATTTTAAAATAATTTAAGTATAAAAATTGGATATTATCGGATATCTGATTTTCTGAGACAGTATAAATGGACTGTGACAGCCCGTGAGTTATTTTTAATCCACGAGCTACACAATTTTTTAGAATCCGATATCTAGTTGTTTGACCCAAATTAGCTAAAAAATACATTTAAAGGTAGGATTTTTATTGTTTTCAATCATTTTCATTCAATTTTTGTATTTTTTTTAATGTTTTTTTTTTTCATTGAAAATATGGTTTTTTTCATGAAAAATAGGTTTTTTTAAATCAAATACAAAATTGTTCAAATTTGTTAACTAAATTTAATTGTTTACATCCAATTAGGTTAAAAATGGGGGATAATAGTGAAAACATTGATCAACCACAAACGCAACAACCAAACCCTTCTTTGCCAACACCCCCCTCAATTCAAGATTTAATTGCACAAAACTTGAACCAATTGAGGGGGATCGTAGATGTCTATCATAGCATCCCTCGCCTGAACCCAATGTTTGATCCCCTCACGTTGATCATAAAGAGTATGGAAACCATCACTGAGGAGCACAATGTCGCTCTTTTGTGGCGAGATTCTATGAGGAAACAATATGCGGATGGCTTATCCTATAAGGAGATCAAGGATCTCAAGATATCCAAAGCCGCGATCGCCGCATTGTTTGTGAATCCCGGCACTGGTCAACCCATAGATCCCAAAAAAATAAAACTTTCTATTAAATCATGCACAAATGATGGTGTAGTCACATAAATCTGTCCATTTTTATTAAATGAATATTTGCTATTTATTTGATTAAAAACCCACTAGCCATTAGTTAATTAAATTAACATTTAATTAATTCATCTTCAAACATTCTCCTATTAATTAAATAAATTATTCAATTTATTTTAATTCATTCATTAAACCAAATTCACAATCAATTAAATTAATAAATCCTATTTATTTCGTTTAATCCCCTTTCCTCTTTTAAATAAATTAAATAAAACATTTATTTAAATCATTAAATCCCCCCCACTTGCATTTTCCTAAAAATGCAACTTGCACCTACTTGTTGAAATAAATGAATTTTATTTTAATAAAAATCCTATTTTTCCCTCACCCACCAAACCCACTTTCAATCCTAATCCCCTTCTAGATTCTTCTAACCCCTTCCTCATTAGCCTAATCCATCCCCTAATTATTGTCACATTCCTAAGCAACTTGGACTTACTTCTCAAAGACTCCAAAGTCTTTGAAAAGAATTAAATGCTTTATGTGTTCAACAATTTAACCTCTAAAGTCTTCCATGACCATTAATGGCTCTTACATGACCATTAATGGCTCTTACATAACCATTTATGGTTAAATCCACTTGCACCCATGGTTAGGGACTTTAACCCCTAAACTCAACCTTCATGTAACCCATGTGTCTTCTCAAGCATTTATTGTGTTGACCATGGTTATCCTCACTAACTCTTGCACAAGAGTTTATCCATTGGATAAAAGCATTATTCTTTGAATAATGAATTTATTCACTCAACTCAACATTAACCTTACCTTCCAAGTTAACCCTCAGGTCATGTTAAGCATTTAATTCTTATTCCCTCTCCTCTCAACCCATCTCATGTTGACACTTGTCAACATGGGATTGGGTTGAAATCCCTCTCATGGATTGAATATCATTCAATCCTAACCCTTGTTGAGATTACTCAATCTCAACCATCCATTGCTCCATTTTTCCTATAAATAGAGCTCATTTCTTCATAATCCAGATCCTAAAAAACTTGTATGCATTTACATTATAGTCATTTTTAGAGATCATTTAATATAAATAAATCATATTCACTCTTTTGGTTTAAAAATCAACACTAGATAATTAGATAATCTCTCATTTTAGCTTTTTTCACACTTGCATAGCATTTAGATTAATCATTTTCAATCTTGAATCTCCATAAGACATCCATAGTGCAAAAAGCTACTGAGAGCTACACTAATTCGAAACTTGGAGAGGAGAGGAACAAGGGAGGAGGAGCTACAAGCATGGTGGAAGGAATTTGGAGATGTCTTCTTGCATTTATTTTCATAGTTAAATGCTTCATTATGTTTTTAGTGTCTCTCTTGGTATGCCTACTTAGATTAGTCTTTGGTTGATTAACACTAACAGTTCTTTGTTTCATGTGCTTCTTATGTGTTATGCGACCACAAGTTTTTGTCTAACAATCTCCCATTTCATAGAGCATCATTTGGTCAACCCGACATCAATTCGAAGAGAAACCTTCTCAAACTACTAACTTTTTTGACTATTTTACTTGACACATAGGTCACGCTTCGACACTTTTGTTCACACTTTAGCACTATCGCAATTTGGTCGTTTAGCACTATTGTTTCTCCAATAGCGCCATTGTCCCAAAATTAGTGTTTTTTTCTATATTGTAGTGCTATTGACCCTAAAGTAGCGCATTTGTTCCTGTTTTAGCATTGTTGGCTCTCTATGTAATAAATTATTTTAGCACTTTTGTCCTTACTGTCGCACTTTTGTGTTAAGTAGTGCTTCTGTTCTCACACAGATTAGCGCTATTGTAATAGAGCATTGTAAAAAATTCCTTGTAACCGAAAAATCAAAACTTTTTAGGCTTGTAGATCAAAGGCCCACCATGTAGATGGATTTTACTGATTGTTTGTTTCTTGTGCAAGTTTTAAACTAACCCAACTTATTTCTTAGGATTTTTATGAATTCATTTTATTATTGCAAGTTAAAATCAACATTGAACACTTCATTTTTGGTGCTTAAAAATCAAATTCAAACTTCATTTTTGGTGCTTTAAAACTAAACAAAACAAACTTCATTTTTCATACAAGATGGGCAATTTGAACGCTTCCTTTTTGGTGCTTAAAAATAAACTTCAAACACTTCATTTTTGGTGCTTAAAACTCAACAAGAAAAATTTTGCTTTCCTTGCATCAACTCAAGTTAAAATTCACAATCCACACTTCAACTTTTTGTGCAAGTAAAAAGAACAATCAACTTTGTTTGTTTTTCAAAAGCGCTTTCCTTTCAAAGCAAAACTTGCTTTTCATTAAAGTTGACCAGGATTTCATTTTTCCTAGCTACTCAACATATTTCCTTTGAACAATAAAAAGAACACCATGACTGTTGGAGCAACATCTCCAAATAGTCAGATCACCATTGCAATGATAAGTTAAAAAGAACAAGTGTCTTTTGTGTTCTGCACACTTGTACAAAAATTTTGTCAAGTGGTCCTCCCTCTAACACACACTATCCTCTCCCTTGGCTTTCGTGGTCCTAGGTGCAAGAGAAAAGTGTTAGTAAAACTCAAAGTTTATCTTTTTAAGAGAGGCCTACCAAGAGACACATCACTCTTGGGAATGACCTCGCACAGTAAATCCTTCGAGCCACTATAGAAATCAGGTGTGAGCGAAAGTTTTAGCCTTGGGTATAGTTGTTCCTACAATGTAACTTGCTGAAAGGACAAATGGGCCCCACCACAATTACAAGGCTCTTAAGTGAGTCAGTGCATAATGAACTTATGTCCAAAGACATCAAAATTTACTAAACACCTTTATGTAGTAGCCCACCCATTCTATTGATTGAGGATATTTATGATAAATTCAGTGCAAGAGCATAGAAATTTTTTCTCCCAAGATACTCACCATACATATTTCCTTGAGTAGAAACATAGCTTTTTGAAATGTTACTTGTAGCCTGATAAAAGTGGTGACTCCCTCATCATAGGGATCATCTATTTGTTATGCTCATGCAAGAATTAGTATATCACATCCTTACCTACCACAGCGGGATTCATAAGGTATGTAGTACCAAAGTTGAAGAAATATCAAGATGTGCGCTGAAATTATCGCAACTAGCCATTTGACCTTAGGGATAAAGTGTGTTTGAAGTGTCTTCATATTGAGTCAAGACCAGTGATAAATTGAGCTAACTTCAGGATTTTTGGAAAAACATACTCAAAAACATTTAGAAGGAAAGGGTCATAAAAGTCTAAAGATTGGGTTGATCTAGACCCATACTTACTTGTGCCTTTTGAGGCAACATTCTTGTGTTTGTGTGCTTGCTTTTTTTTCTTGTCAGATAAAAATCAAAAGTTAGTTCCAAAAACAAGTATTCATCCAACACAAACATTTTCAAAAATCAAAGATCAAAAACAAAGTGCAAAAACAAAGTATCAAACTATATGACCATTCTTCACATCTTGAGAAAGAAGAATATTCATCAACACATCAATTTGAAGAAAAGATCATTGAGCTCAAAGGCTTTCATCAAACGAAGGAAACTTCTATCTTAATAGACAAATCTTTGTCTCACATAGAACCTTCTTATGTCACATGCATCTATATCTTCAAGGAAAATCAAATGAGTCTGATCAAGAGTCTTTAAACCACAGAGCTTTTACTCAATATAAAGCTTTGATTTATCATAAAAACAAGGTAGGCAAAATCAATCCTGCCTTCTTTCTAGACATTTGCATCACATATAACTCAGCTAGGGAAGAACCACCAACCCCTGAAAGGGAAGAGGAAGAGTTTTTTCCTTTTGTAACACAAAGTTTCTATTGAAGTTAACATTTCATCCATTCACACATCATCAATCCATTTCAACTCTCAAAACATAAAAAGTTCTTTGTCCTAAGTTCTTTTTTGATATTGCTTGAATCAAACACAACACATTACTTCTTAGAGTGTCTCTACATCTACGATAAACTCATCCTAAGAGGCATTTCTACGCAGGTTAAAACTAGTCTATGAGGGAATCCTCTCATTACTAGGTAGTTAGGTCTATAACACATCTCAGATCTCTCTAAACCTTATCACATCAAACATTGTCAACAAAACACAACAAGCAATTCAAGGAAGGACTTCGGTAACATCTACCTTTAGTGCTAGAGATCCATATGTAAAACACTCCACCAAACATTAATCTTTCATTCCATCACCAACTCATCATCATCTTCACCAAACTTCAACAAAACTTGTAAACAAAATGGCTCAAACTAGATCAAGGTCTAGACAACTTGAAATTGAAGAGGAAGAGGAGCAAAATCTCAATGAATTCCAAGAAGCCCTTGGAGGAAACACAAATGATGAGAATCCAAGTACTCCTACTCCTGCAGCAATAGAAAGGGCACAACACAACCCTCTCTTCAATTGAAGTTTTGATAAAATACTCAGGAGCAACGTTGATGCTCACTTTTTAAGAGTTTCCCAAGAGGGAGCCAAACTACCCTCTGATTTTGATATTGCACAACTAAGGCAAGCATCAGAATGCCAAAGTCGTATTGAGGAAGAAAGAGGCCGAGATCACATTAGATACAACCATCATCAATAAAATCCCCCACCTCCTCCTCCTCCAAATGACATAGACATGTTACGGAAACAAATCAAAAATTTAGCCCAGCAACTCCACAGTGGTGTGAAAATAAACCAGTTTTCACTTAATGATATTTATCCCTATCCCTTTCATAGGAATCTACATATGCCACCTTTTCTATGAGGGTTTGAAACACCTAAGTTCGAAAAGTACCGAGGAAAAGGAGAGCCTCACGATCATGTTAGAGAATTTCATTCAGCTTGCCTAGAGGTGGCATATGAGGACACATACCTAATGTGACTCTTTCCTCAAAGTTTGGTAGGGATAACCACACAATGGTTTTCCCAACTAACTGGCGACATTAGGACATTTTAAGAATTGGTCTAGAAATTCATTACACATTACTCACATAACATTGAACGTGATATCACCATGGCCGATCTATGTAGCACTAAGCAAAAACCAGGGGAGCTATTTTCAACTTTCCTGCAATGGTGGCGACAAATGCCTAGTAGATGTTCCCTTTAGCTATGTGAAAGAGAACTAGTGGAAATCTTTATTTGCAACTTGAATGAAGAAATGGAATTTCATTTAGACATGAAAGGTATAGAGTCTTTCAATGACATGATCACACAAGGTTTAAAATGTGAAAGGGCCCTCATCAAAAAGGGGCTTATCAAAATATATAATGAACCCAAAGATGCCTCTTGCCCTCGATTCAATAGCAATAAACCTACCTTCTGGAATAAAAACAAGAACATCATCAATGATGGGGTTATAGATGCAAGAACTATTAAAAGTTCACAACCTGTGGTCCGCTTTGCAGGGCAAAACCCCCCTCCTAAGACCAACACGGTTCCTCCCCTGCCAAATCAAGGATGTAATGTACCACAAGAAGAACCAAGACAACGCCAACAAAAGTATAAACAAAAATGAATGTACACTCCCTTAGGGGAACCTATTGAAATGATGTTACGTCAGTTGGTCTCTTCAAATCTGGTGACCCTACCAAAGATGTCCAACTACGAACCTCAGGTTAAACCTTCATGGTGGAGGGACAATGAACATTGCGAATTCCATCAAGGGAAAGGGCATAAAACAAGCAATTGCCATAGATTGAAAGATCTTATTCAGGATCTCATTGACCGAGGCAAGATTTAAATTGAAGGACATGACTCAAAAACAATAAACAATGATCATCTTATGTTTAAAAATCCACTTCCATCACAAGATCAAAGAGGTCCTTCCACTTCAAGGAAAAATATAGATACCACTAATTATACGCAAGCTCCTTATCATTACACTATAAACCACCTATATGATGCCAATGAACAAATTGCAACCATTACCATCAAATATCCAAACTCTACCTGCAATATTGTTGCGCGTCGCAGCAAAATTACCATCAAAGAAGCTCCACAAGGCACACCTTCCATCCCAAAGTAGTATAACCTTATGGAACAGTTAGATAAGATGCCCACACTTATATCCATCTTAGAGATTTTGTGTCTATCCCCATCTCATAAAACAATCTTAGATCAAGCTCTCCAAGAAGCGTCAGTCCCTACAAATCTAAATATAGATCAATTCCAAGCTATGGTTGGAAATTTAAGGTCATTACCATGTCTCACTTTCTCTAAAAGTGACAATACATCCTTCCAGCAACCTCATAATGCCTCACTCCATATTGAAGGATTTATCAACCAACATAGGATCAAGCGAGTCTTGATTGACAATGGAGCAGGCCTAAATATCTGTACACTACAATTGGTCACCGCATTGGGGTATGCAGTTGAATCAGTGGATCCCCGCAAAAAGATAACCATAAAAGCTTATGATGATGCAGAGCATTCATCCAAAGGAGCAGTTGTGCTACCGATCCGAGTGGTCCCAGTGGTGAAGCATATCATATGTCTAGTTCTGGACCTTCCTCTGCCTATAATATATTGTTAGGAAGACCTTGGATACACGCCATGCAAGTCATTCCATCCACCTATCACTAGTGTATCAAGTTTCCTCATAATGGTGTAGAAATTACAATCCTGGGTGATGCAAATCCATTTGCATATTGTAACAATATCAAGCATCAACCAGAGATTATCGTTCCTAACAACAAAGAAGCCACGTCATCCACCTCATACATTAGTCCCACCTCTCTTTCTAGTTCAAACACCACTATACCCAAGCAAGAGAAGCTCAAGATGAAAATGATAGAGGAAGGTCCTAGGGAGTACAATCTCAGCCAATTATTTTGTGTTGGGCAACTACCCACTTCTCCTAGAACTCATGGTAAACCTCAATGGTTACTTCAAATGCCATTGGTCAAGCCAACATGCACTTTGATGCCTTTCATCCTTGGAAAGAGTCAAGAAGAAGAAACCAGAGATGAAGACTTAGCATAATGGATCTATAAAGACCCAATCACCACAGACATCCCACAAGCTAAGCTTCCCACAGATCAATATGGAAAAGGCCTTCGCATTATGAAAAGAATGGGTTATGATGGTCAGAGTGCCTTGGGACCTTGCAAGAAAGGACGACATGAGCCACTACAACTAGAATTAAAGCCCAAAGATAATACTGGCTTTGGCTTTCAAAAGGAGATCCTTCCTAAACTCAGATTCAAAGGAAAACCCAGCAAACCTCTATATCAGCCTAAAACTCTAAAGAGGTCACCTTTGATTATATCAGCAGCACCCAGAACCACACCAATTATTCCAATACGGTTGAACATCCCAGAAATACCATCCATAGCACCAAACATCCCACCAATCAAACCAACAACTCCATCAACAATAGCAACCGCATCAACAACACCATTAGCAGTATCAGAACCCCCAACAGTATCAGCAACACTGGCAATTCCAGCAGAAGCAGCACATTTAACAATTTTGATACTCCCCGTATCAGATTCTTTGATCCCCATAATCCTTCCTACAGTACCAATCATTTCATCTACAAAGTTACATCAACTAATCACACCTGCAGTATTTAACTCAAAGGACATCCCAGTATGGTATAGTAATCGAATACTCGAAAGTGACTCAGAGACTCACTCACATGAGTGGGATTTGATTTCATCTAGCTAATACATCAGATTAGGAAGATGCATCACTACCTCCACCTCGCAAAGATATCCCTGTTTATGGAGAAGCACAGATAAAGACCTCTTGGGTTCCTGAACTGGAAACCTCTTCCACATACCCCATGTCACATCCTATGCCTGATTCTAACAGGGAGAGTACCATCAACGACCTTCACCACAACATCTTAGCCCTCACTGACACCTCTTATGAACTTAACCTGATCGATGAGGTAATTCCTATTAAACATCCTGAACTCATCGAATGAAACCAATATAATCCCCCATGCCTTGACCAATTCCAAAATGATGAGGCAATCATTGACTTTTTGGAACTAAGGGATAACATACCAAGAAGGGATCACAAAGCTGGATTCGCCATTGAAATTAATAGCGCAGCATACTTTGGGGCGGATGCCAAACCTTTCGGCTGCAAAAATATAACAATAAAACAAGGATCTTCTAGTGAAAACCACACTGTGACACTGTTTGATCCCACAAATGTAAAAAGAAAGAGGGTATCCAATGGTGAAAACCTCTTAGAGGTTCCTGAGGATGAAAGGTTTGACATTCTTCCCTCCAATACACAGCAGGAATGATCAACAATCCTTATTGAAGAGACAAAAGAATACGACTTGGGGACTCCTGAAACTCCTCACCACATACATCTGGCATCTCTTTTAACTCCAAAGGAACATCCTAAGTTTGTCTAATTCTTTTAGAAGCATCAGATTAATTTTGCATGGTCATATGTGGACATGCCTAGTCTTGATCCTAATTTAGTCATGCATCACCTCACCATAGTAGAAGGAACCAAACCTATCAAACAGAAGCTTTGCAAGATGTACCCCCAGATTGTAGTACTAGTCAAAGCAGAACTTAAGAAACTCCTGGATGTTGGTTTTATTAGACCAATTGATTATGCAGAATGGATATCCAATATTGTACCTATTGGAAAACCCAATGGGGGCATCTGTATCTGTACCAACTTCAGAGATTTAAACAAGGCATGTCCTAAAGATGATTTCCCCCTACCAAACATTGACATAATTGTAGACCTAATAGCAGGACATGCCATGCTTTCTCTCATGGATGGCTTTTCAAGTTACAACTAGATAAAGATCACACCAGAGGATCAACATAAGACAACCTTCACATGTCCATGGGGAACATACTACTAGAATGTAATGCCTTTTAGTCTAAAGAATGTAGGAGTGACCTATCAAAGAGAAATGACAACCATCTTTCATGATATGATGCATACCATAATGGAAGATTGTGTTGATGACTTACTGGAAAAATCACTCACAAGAGAAGGTCATCTGGACATATTAGAGAACATCTTTGACAGACTGGAACAATGTCATGTTCGCCTTAACCCAAAGAAATGTGTCTTTGGAGTAACCTTAGGGAAGCTTCTAGGATATATTGTCTCAAGAAAAGGCATTGAGGTCAATCCTACAAAGGGCAAAGCAATCATGGATATGCCACCTCCACGGAACATCAGTCAGCTAAGGACATTACAAGGGTGGCTACAATCCATTTGAACATTCATTGCACAACTGGTAGATAAGTGTCACCCCTTTACACACTTATTACACAAGAACATCCACTTTCAATGGGATACCAGATGCAATAAGCATTCCAAATGCTTAAAGACTATCTCATGAATACACTGTTGCTAATTCCACTAGATCCGAGTAAGCCTTTATTACTTTATATTTTTAGCAACAAATACAACATTGGGTGTACTACTAGCACAACATAATGCAGAAGGGAAAGAGTATGTTGTTTACTACATCTCTCGCACACTGGTTGGCTATGAACTCAATTACACACCTATTGAGCGAGCTTGCCTAGTAGTGATCTTGGCAGCCACTAAACTGAGGCACTACCTGTTAACACATAAAGTACAACTCATTGACAAGATTGATCCACTAAAGTACTTACTCAGCAAAGCCGCATTAACAGGCCACTTGGCCAAATGGGTGATGATTCTCACTAAATTTGACATCGAGTATGTGGACTGTAAGGCTATCAAGGGCCCAAGTTATTGTAGATCAGTTGACCGATGCACCACTCATAGGCGATCGTCCTCTCATTTCCAATTTTCCAGATGAAGAGTTATTCATGATCACAAGAGCACAACTATGGAAACTATACTTTGATGGTTCATACACGAGGCATGGCTTGGGGGTAGGCATTATGTTTATCACACCTCAAGATGATAACATCCCATAGTCTTACAAGCTCACATTTCCATGCACGAACAACATAGCTGAGTATGAAGCCTTGATCACAGGACTCAGACTAGCCATACAATGGAAATTGAAAGAGTTAAAGATATATGGCGACTCCCAACTGGTCATCCACCAAGTAACAGATGAATATTAGACCAAGGATGACATACTCATGTTGTACAAACAAATGGTGGATAGTTTAAAGGTATCATTTACTACTATCACATTTGAGCAGATACCTCGAGATCAAAATCAAGTTGCTGATGCTATGGCTACTATCGCATCTCTCCTTGATCTTCCATAGAATTCAACACGCTACGAGTTCTTGGTAGAATAGCTTTGGATTCCTGCTTATGATATCCCCGAATCTGAGATGATATGTCACCTTGTCGATTCTGAATCCCCATGGTACGGTGAGTTCTACACCTATCTACGTGATCACACACTTCCTCCTAACCAATCAAATAACCAATGTAAAACCTTCATTTGCCAAAACGCTCGATATACCATTATTGTTGAAACCCTATACCAACGCAATCTTGATGGTACTCTCCTTCAATGTCTAGAATAGGATGAGATAACAAAGGCCTTGGAAGAGGTACATGAAGGAATTTGTGGAACTCATGCAAGCGGTCCATCCCTAGCAAAGAAGATCATACGCACTGGATACTACTTGGTCGTCCATGGAAAAAGACTCCTATTATTTTGTCAGAAAATGCAAGAAATGCCAAATTCATGGAGACCCGATACATTCACCAACACACAAATTTCAACCAATCACAACACCATGGCCTTTTTGTCAATGGGGACTTGACCTTGTGGGTAAAATCCATCCATCTTCATCCAATGACCACAAATTCATTATTACTGCTACTAAATACTTCACAAAGTGGATCAAAGTTGTTCCACTTACCCAAGTCACCAGCAAGCAGATCGCCTCATTCATCCTTAATTACATCATCTGCTAGTATGGTGTACCCATGTCCATCATCACAGATAACAGGTTTCCTTTAAAAAATCAGGATGTTCATGAACTTTGTGAGAAGTTTCACATCCGACACTGCTTTTCCACTCCCTATTACCCACAAGGCAATGGTCAGGCCGAAGCATCAAACAAAAACATATTAAGAATCCCAAAGAATATAGTCAATGATGTCGATCATGATTGGCACGTTCAATTGAATCTAGCACTATGGGTGTATTGAACTAGCACTTGAACCCCTATAGGTGCAACTCCCTACTCACTAGTCTATGACGCAGAAGCCATCCTACCTTTTGAGGTTGAGATACCATCTCTACGGGTTTCCTTGCATAATATCATAGATGATGAAGCATATAGAGTGTCACATCTTCCAGACTTGGAACTACTTGATGAGAAACAACAAGTTGCATACAACCACCTCAAAGCCTATCAGCATTGCATGAGCAGAAGCTATAATCATTGAGTTAGACCTTGCACATTTGAGGTAGGTGATCTTGTTCTTCGAGAGAATCATCGTAACCAACCAAGAAGAGAACATCAGGGAAAGTTTGAATGAAACTGGCTTGGTCCATATGTTATCACTCTCATATTTGGGTCTGGAGAATATCAGTTGGCTACTTCAGAAGGAGACCCACTAGCAGATCCAATAAACAACATGCACCTCAAATGGTTTTATACATAAACTGCACAGAGCATTAGGCTCCCATACATATCAGAAAACACCAAAAACATTCAGATAAATGTCCTGAAGAAAATACAAAAAAATCAAAATAGTAAAGAAAAATCATGCATCCAAATGGTGAACAACCACTCCAATGGCACCTTGGGTAAGTACGATGGTGAAAACTTGGAAAATAGGCGCCACTCATAAATGATATGGCTTTAGTGTCTTTTAGACTTGTTGCGATCACATTAATTGCATCCATGCATCCATCAGTCAAAACCATGGCTTGTTATTAATTTGCAATCAAGGATAGTACTTCATCCATCTTGCATCCCGATTTTTCATAATCATGTCTAAACTGGGGGCAATGCCCTTAACCTATTGATGGAAGTGGATTCTACATTACTTGTGATTCATTGGGTTCTTCATTCAGAAAACTATCTCACAAAATACCCAAAACATTCGAAAAACAATCACAAAATTCCAAAAAAGTTTTAAAAAACACTCACAAAATCCAAAAACATGATAAAACATCAAAAAATAAATCAAAAACATGGCAATGCATTGTACATACAAATCCAAGTAGATACCAAATACACATTTTGAAATACTCAAATGATGACCACTTATCACATCAACCAAACAATCAACATCGACACGCCAACTATCTTAACAAAGGATGCATCCTTCCTTACCAAAACAAAGACAAGATGACATTTTCTTTGACAAGAAAATTCTGCTTAAATCTATCAAGTACTTGGTCAATTTGTTAGTTATTTATTCATTTATATCAGGTTCCTACACTACTCTGAGATATCCACAAGTGATTAGAGTGGCCAGGATGGTTCCTAGGCATTGTTTATGTATCGTCTGTGAATTATTCCAATGAAGTTTTGGGGCATGTACTAATGGTGTCTACGTGGGAAGTTCACTAATCTACATGATCTTATGCAAAATACAATCATGGATCATTATGGCTTGTTGACTATAGTGTATACCTCAACCATATGAGTGTGAACCATTATGGAGGGTCCATATTGTTTATTCTTTATTTATGTTGTTTGTTTGCAGATACGATGCTCCATCCTTGGTTCCTACTACCTCATCCAAGATTGATACCATCATGCTCAATGATGAAAATAGAGCACTATGGATCGTCATTCCATCTCATCTATTTATATTGCATTCTGTTGCATATCACCCATCCATTTAATCATTCATTATTCATATGCATGGTTTTGTATGCAAGTATAAACAAGATTAATATGAAGTTATCTGAAAAGTGAATTGGTCTTGGATACAATCGTGACAAAGTTCTCTGATACATCATCAGTGTATCATGCAAACTCTAAACAACCTTGCATTCATCTACCATGAGCACATCATCATTTCATAACATTTAGTTGCATTTAAATACACCTAGTTCATTATCATGTACTTGCATATAGGTTTTATTAACCTCATTCTTCAATATTCATTCAAGTGCATTTACTATCATTTAGTTGCATTTACAAACCTAAAGTTCATTATCATTCCATCATTGCACAATCACAACATTTAGATTCATTTGTATGATAAATTTGTCATCCTTTGCATTTACCACCATTGTTATCCATTACTATGCATACATTTAGTATTTTTCACAGCTCATCATTTATCATCATTTTAACTTGTTTACCATACATTTGTTTAGATTTTCATTGTTGCATGCATTTATTTATCTATCCATTAGTTAAGTGCATTCATTTATCCATCTAGTCTATTCTTATACTCATTCATTGCATTTTACAAACAAAACTTATTTACGATTCATTAAAAAGCATTCATTATCCTTTTAATTGCATTAAGGTGCAGTTATTCATTACCCATGAGTTGCATTATCATAACATTATCATTTCGCTTAGTCATATTTTATCAAATAACAAACAAAACCATTTGTCTCAACATTGGTTTAAACATTTTTCATATACATTCATTTAGATATCATCATATAAACATTTGTACTTTATATTTGTTTATCCATATTGCATTCATTTTAACCATCTAGATGCATTTAAATAAATCATTTATACCTTACATCAAACATCACTACATATCATCATCTCATCGACATAAAAGCACAACTACTATCTATATACCATTTCATCATGGCATTACATACATAAGGCATTACACCAATAAATCATGTATATCAACCTGCATCCACATGTTAGCATCTCATTCATAAAACATGCATATAGACATCATATAAATAAATCATCCAATAAAACACATACATATAGCAAGCACAAATATCCATCTAAACATACATTATAGATCATCATCCTGCATAAAATCCATACATATCATCAACATTCATATCATCACAAAATATGGGATCTACTCATATACCATATCATCGCAAAAATATACACGTATCAGAGTACAATGAAGTCCAAACATATCAGCTACCAAGAGCCATCCAAGACATAGTCCAAAATGACAAAATGATAAATGCTCTCTCAGATGCCACTCTGACCAGATGTTGCACCGCCATCACCACCTGCTCCCCCACTACCCCCTGCACTACCTCATTGTGGAGGACCCATCACACCATCACTGCTCTTCATCCTCTAAGACCACTCTGATCTCTCCCGACGCATCTATGAATAACTCAGTGCCTACCGACTAGATGGCACCTCCTGCTCATATAGGCCCCACCAATAATCAACGTCTGCACCTGCTCTCCACAACTCTCTCACCAGGGAATCAGTCGATGGCCCATGTCCCTATACTCCCTCCAAAGCTTGAACTCTCTCCTATAACTAGATCACCCTATCTATGGCCTGATCTCTCTCCCGCAGCACTACAATCAGCTCTGACTCTCATGCAAATAATTGCACATCTCTAGCTACCACCTCTACCTCCATATCCTCTAGCCGCGTCTACAAAACTAATATCATATCTATATACAACTAAAAATGGTTTGAAGATAATTAATTGAATAAGCAATTATTTAATTAATCCTCCTCCCCAAATTAATTAAATTCACTAAGCAATTTCATTAAATTTCCCCTTTCATCTACTTAGTAATAAATCCAAGGATTTATTTAATAGGTTCATTTCATTACACCCCTTTAATTAATTAATTCCCTCCATCCAAATTCATTTCTTCTAAATCCCCTAATTAATTAAAAAAAATTAAATTCATGAGTTGTTGAGATTAATTAGCCTTTTCATATTATTTGAATTTTAAATTCAAATTCTCCTAACTTCTACCACTCCTAAACCTAACCATTCCTAAACCTAAGCCATTCTACCTACCACCATGTCCCCTTTCATCCAACATCTTCTAGAACCTTTATGACACTTGTCACTAAGTGTTCCCTTTCATCCTACTCCTTCTAGAAGCCTCTTGACACTTGTCACCATAGAGATGACAGATGTTCCCTTTAATCCAACCCCCTTTGCCATCCTCCTCCAATTTAACCATTGATATCTTCAGATCAATCTTGACCATTGATTCTTGCCACACCACCCCTAACCTTGGAAAATCTTATAAATAGACCTCATTTTGGAGAAATATTGGTCCCAATTTCATGTCCCAATTACATATGATTTCTTGCATATCATTTGATCCCATCTCATTCTCATCTTATGCATTGTTATTATAGGCATCTAGCTTATAGTTTATTAGTTTTAGCAATGTTATCATGCTCAATTTTAGCTTTAATCTTAGCTTAATCATGCTAGATCAATCATTCACATAGCTTAATCATGCTATTCTTGCTAGATAATGCATTTTCGGAATTCAAATCCTCCATCCAGGTGTAGTCAAGTCACTGGAATATGCATAATTAGATCTGAGAGCATTTTTCATACTCGCATTTACTAGGAGGCAATAAGTCGATTAGATATGGTTTTGTCTTTATTTGATTTAAATCTTCTAACCATGCTTATAATGATTTATTGAGTGCATTGTGGTTGCAAGTATAGGTACACTTCACAAAGCATGACAATATGGTCTCGCAGATCTCCACCTGTAGCTCCCTCCCCCATATCCATAGGTGCCTCTCCAGTGGCTCCCTCCCCTGTATCCATAGGTGTCTGTCCCTCCCCTGCATCCCTGCCACCTAATCTCATGCCTCCCTACATAAAAGGTCCCTGTGTTAACCGCAAAGGCTGACCACCTCTCCCTCTCCACTGTAACCGTCCACCACCCCCACCTCCTCCTCCATCATCTCCTCCTCCATCCCCATCACCTCCATCCCCTCTCCCTCATTCATCTATGCGACCTCCTCTCCTCCTCCGTCTCTGTCTCCTCTCCTCCTCAAAGGAAGGAATAGGCTCTGTTGGATCTGATATTCGAGGAATCGGATGTGTCGCGATATACTGTGTGTACTCCTTAGAAACCCTTGCATCTACCATCCCTGGCCTCATCTGACATGGTCTCGCCTGTAGTGTGTGAAACTCTGCCAAATCTTGATCATAAGGTAAAACTATCCCCCACTGGAACCTCTCTCGGACCACCCGTGCATACTCTCTAGAACCACTCGGCAGTCCCTGCCTCCATCCAAACTATCTCAGCACTCTCCTAGGTACCTATCTCTCCACATTGTAAGTTGTCCTACCAATGAGGTATCGTGTCATAAACACATGTGGCAAGGCCTCTGCATCATCCTCCTAGGGATTGCACTCAATATACAGCCTCTAGATCACTACATCTAAATTGTCTAGTGCCCGCTGCCACCACTCTAACTTCCCCAAGTGGGGCTGACTCATCATACTACCATACATATATACATAGGGCTAGTCTACTTCCCTAAATCTCAGACTCACCGGTTGAGTCATAGGAAGGTTCTCCCACGCCCAAATATGAAGAAGAGTGATCCCCACTCCCAATGAGCTCACCTCTCAATATACTACCTCATGCAGCTCCCGATATAAGTGCAATAGCATGCACGGTCTCCATGCAAAGTGGATCCCCTATGTCATCATCTTCTCTATAACCTAGCCCCAACAAATGGCCAGTCCATGTGTTCGTCTATCTGGGCATAGCAGTCCCCCAACAATCCCTGATAAAACAAATGGTAATGGCTCATACAAGGCAGCTATATCCTCCCATGCTACTGAACCATCGTCAATAAATACATCCTCATCAAAAAATCTTTGCACTGCTACTATCCCCCAAGCTCGATCATACGTCACCAGCTCTCCTCAAATGGGAATGTGTAGGATGTGCCATACATCCTCCAGTGTAACTGTCATCTCCCCTTGCACTAAGTGAAACGTACATGTCTCACTATGCCACCACTCTGCCAATATTGTAAGAAAACTGTGATTCGCCTGAATCACAAGCATATACATAACATCATACAGGGTTGTCACTGCAATGCAATCCACCTCGGCCTCTGTCAATCGGTCGTGTAGCACCTATGTGGTTGGATGCCTCTCCTGCATCTGTAAGATGTGAAGGTCCTCCTACACACGTGCATCAATCATCATCATCGGTTGTTTTGTTTCAAACTTTCTTAATTTTAAACCTAGACTATCAACAGATACTTTGATCAAGTATCTTCGGGTCTCAATAGGTAAGAAATCATGGCACACCTAGACTACAATAGGTATTCATCCTAATGGTTGAAGTCTCAACAGGGCTGCTATGGTTCAAAACAACTTGCATCTCCATTCATCCATCATTGGCATTAGGGAGATTCTCTTTCAACACACTGGGGCATCTATTTTTCCTAACAATAGTGCTACTTTGCAAACAATAGTGCTACTATACTGACAACCGTGCTAAACCAACTACACAATAGCGCTAAACCAATAATAGCACTATAAAAACTATACAATAGTGCCACATAAAAAACAAAAGCGCTACAAGCCATGCTCAATAGTGCTAAAAACACAAAAGTGCTAAATCAACTATGCAATAGCGCTACACTTTGCAAACGCACTAAAACCACTATGCAAAAGCGCTATAGCGGCACAAAAGCACTAATTTAGTTGACAACACTGCCAAAACATAGTTTTAGCGCTATTGTTTTGAATCAACGAACTCGCTCTAGCCGATGATCTGCTATCGATACCAACATCCTGACTGCTGCTAGCTCTTTCAAAAGGTCACTATCAGAGCTCAAAAATCACTATGGAGACGAATGCAAATGAACCTGTTTTCACCCCTTTCCCCCCATATATACCCTTCGTCGTAACCCTAATTTTACCCCGCTCACCGCTATGGTCCCCGTGAACTTCTAGAGCCTCCCATTTCTCCATTTTATCTTCGATTTCTTCCATTCTTTCACCAATATTGCTCAATTCTTCTCTTCTACCACCCCACCAATTTTCAATCTTTTTCGAGAGATCTCCTGATTTTTTGAAATTTTTGGCCCATCTCTCGAGGGGGCATACCACCCATTAAATGAACATTTTATGGGGCATATTTCTTCACACCTATTTTTCTTTCTTTGAAATAACGCGATAAACCGCATCGTCTCAAAGACGGGCAAATGTAGTCACATAAATCTATCCATTTTTATTAAATGAATATTTGCTATTTATTTGATTAAAAACCCACTAGCCATCAGTTAATTAAATTAACATTTAATTAATTCATCTTCAAACATTCTCCTATTAATTAAATAAATCATTCAATTTATTTTAATTAATTCATTAAACCAAATTCACAATCAATTAAATGAATAAATCATATTTATTTTATTTAATTCCCTTTCCTTTTTTAAATAAAACATTTATTTAAATCATTAAGTCCCCCCCACTTGCATTTTCCAAAAGATGCAACTTGCACCTATTTGTTGAAATAAATGAATTTTATTTAAATAAAAATCTTAATTTTTCCCTCACCCACCAAACCCACTTGCAATCCTGATCCTCTTCTAGATTCTTCTAACCCCTTCCTAATTAGCCTAATCCATCCCCTAATTATTGTCACATTCTTAAGCAACTTGGAGTCACTTTTCAAAGACTCCAAAGTCTTTGAAAACCATTAAATACTTTATGAGTTCAACAATTTAATCTCTAAAGTCTTCCATGACCATTAATGGCTCTTACATGACTATTAATGGCTCTTACATAGCCATTTATGGTTAAATCCACTTGCACCCACGGTTAGGGACTTTAACCCCTAAACTCAACCTTCATGTAACCCATGTGTCTTCTCAAGCATTTATTGCATTGACCATGGTTATCCTCACTAACTCTTGCACAAGAGTTTATCCATTGGATAAAAGCATTATTCTTTGAATAATGAATTTATTCACTCAACTCAACATTAACCTTACCTTCCAAGTTAACCCGCAGGTCATGTCAAGCATTTAATGCTTATTCCCTCTTCTCTCAACCCATCTCATGTTGACACTTGTCAACATGGGATTGGGTTGAAACCCCTCTCATGGATTGAATATCATTCAATCCTGACCCTTGTTGAGATTACTCAATCTCAACCATCCATTGCTCCATTTTTCCTATAAATAGAACTCATTTCTTCATAATCCAGATCCTGAAAAACTTGTATGCATTTACATTATAGTCATTTTTAGAGATCATGTAATATAAATAAATCATATTCACTCTTTTCATTTAAAAATCAACACTAGCTAATTAGATAATCTCTCATTTTAGCTTTTGTTCACACTTGCATAGCATTTAGATTAATCATTTCCAATCTTGAATCTCCATAAGACATCCATAGTGCAAAAAGTTGTTGAGAGCTACACTAATTTGGAACTTGGAGAGGAAAGGAATAAGGGAGGAGGAGCTACAAGCATGGTGGAAGGCATTTAGAGATGTCTTCTTGCATTTATTTTCATAGTTAAGTGCTTCATTATGTTTTTAGTGTCTCTCTTGGTATGCTTGCTTAGATTAGTCTTTGGTTGATTAACACTAACAGTTCTTTGTTTTGTGTGCTTCTTATGTGTTATACGACCACAAGTTTTGTCTAACAATCTCCCATTTCGCAAAACATCAGATGGTATTGTGAAAAAAATTTGGGATTGTTGGTGGATGATTTTCGACAAACCACCCAACAACAATCTTGATGTCCCCTTCTACTTCATCAAAAAATTGTATGTTGAGTTTGTTTTAGGAAAACATGCGAACTACTTTTACATCCAACCTTTCTAGGGTGTGGTTTTAGCTATGCCCCAAAATAGACTTGGGGCAAGAGAGTAGTCCAGGGCCTAGATGTCCCCCCTCATCCTGTTGATCCCCCACCTCAAGTGCAGCATCTAGATATCATTTGTGAGGCGGCATCAGGGACCATATCGGCTATTCACTCTTTGAGTAGCCTTTTTTCTTAGGCTGGTTCAGTAGCTCAGCCTACTTTTGATGGTAGCAGTGCATCTGGTGGCGCTGACACGTCCTCCCCGGCTCCACACATTTGCGTACCCCATAGTTAAGTCATGTGTGGGCATGTATGCTTGGGTCCAATTGGACAACCTGTTGATCCTCCTGCGCACAGTGTAGATTATGAGGTACATGAGATGCTTGATGCACCAGATGTTATGACAGACTAGAGGATACGCTGGGGAGTCCTCGCATGCTAGAGGCAAGGACGCACCTTCATCATACATTGATGATGTAGTGGTAAGATTTTTATTTTCACTGTTCATTCTATATTTGAAATGAATATTTATAATCTAGATAATATTAAGTACTAATTAAATTAACTATTTAATAGAAGGGATATGCAACCATCGCATGCCTTGCAACCATTTCACGCCCTAGGCATGAGGTCGAGAGGCGGCGAGACCAACAGGGTCGGCGACGAGAGGTGCAGGGTGGGCGGCAATGGCTCTACAAGTCAGCAGCAGGAGCTGTAGGGTGGGCAGCGATAGAAGTTGCAACCATCATCCATCACTTTCCATGCAACCCTAGACACGAGTTTGGGAGGTGGCGAGACCAGCAGGGTCGGCGATGGGAGCTACAGGGTGGGCGGCAGTGGCTCTGCTACCATCAACTGGGAGGTGGCAAGGCTAGCTGGGTGGATGTGAGGAGATGTAGCTTCAAAAGGTCTCAGTGTTGTGTTGCAGGTGGAGGAAAATCTATGAACAATCAGATGGTAGTGGAACCCTAATTCATGCCTAATCTCTCACTCTGCCCTAATCTCTTTGTTTTCCCCTGCTTCATCTTCTTCCCAGTCATAGCTATCCTACACTTTTCTTTATAGTCTGTGAATGCTTCCACACTCAATAGATGACATCTACCTAGATATTGCATGGGCGGCATTGTCTTTAAAATTTTCCATTGAATACTTGTTGTGCATGTCCCATAACTATCAACACAACTAGGATTTGCAGAGTGGGTGGCATCGATAACAAGCCAAACAATGGCCAAATGGTGGGTGGGCGGCAATGGTTGTCTACATCTAGAGGGGTTGAGTAACCCTGAGTGACGCGGCGAGCCATGCAACCAGGGTTTCTAGGGCCTGGACCCATGGGAGTCAAGCGGGCTTCATGGCAACTACACGACATTATATCAAAGGATAGGCATTCTTTTGGTGGAGTCCAGCGGTTTACAGGAAGGTTGCAGGGTAAGGGGAGAGAAAGAAGATTTTTGCGACATCATTTTCAACCCTGACTAGATCAAACACCACAAGCCCCTTTTGACATTTGTGAGGGGACACCACCATTGTCACATCATTCTCTATCCAAGTCATAGGCTAATCATGTTAATCTTCCAGCATATGTGACCTGGCCAAACAATACCCAGTTGATAAACCCCAAATTTCTTTCAACCCCAAACAATCTTCCAATAACCAACTTGCGCCAAGGAGCACCCTTCAAAACAAAAGAGGTTACACAAAAATGGAGAAAGAAAACCCCTTGCACATCTCTTTTTGATTCACTAGCACAAAATTTGGATGCAGAAGGTAGTAGGAAACTCTCAAATGATACTGCTAAACATGATAGTCGGGCTCCAGTCTTGCCAAAGGTCAAGAATGCTACTAATACTGGAGAATCAGGTAAATTGGAGGGTGTGTATAAGATCATTTTACCAGATCATCTCATTCAGCCTCAAATAGATCTGTTACATGCCATAGCCCTCATTGGTAAACTAAATTCTACTATTTCCTTTATGCAAATTTCATTTTGGGCTAAACAAAATTGGTTGGGCTTGAAGGATATTTTTTTTATGGATAAGCAATCTCTCTTTTTTTATTGCCATTTTTTATTCCAAAGAACAGAGAAATTGCGTGAATAGATATAAGGGATGGTTTTGTAAGGGGGTTGGTATTATCACTTTGGTGTGGGTTCCAAATTTTAGTCTTGATTCAGTTCCCCCCCTTTTCATGTCTTTTTGGATTACTCTCCCGGGGCTCTCACTTGAGTATCATGATCCAGATATTGTGGAAATTTTAGCTAAGTAAATGGGTATTTTTATCAAGCATGACCTTATCCCATATGAACTTGCCCATTTAACCATTAGGGTATGCCTATTTCTAAACCTCACAAAGTTACTTCCCAATTCTATTTTAATGACTTCCTCCATAGGGAAATGGAATCAAGTCATTTGCATATAGGGTACCAGATATGTTGATGACCGTATAGATAAATTGGGCCATTTTAATTCGCACTGTCAAGGATCGGGTATTGATGCAATTAGGGTTTGTAAGGATTTTGTGACTGATTTTCATAAATGCTCCTTTTATTAGTCTGTTGCATCTCCTTCTTCTACACCAAGTGGGACAGCAAGTGGAGTTGACTTATCAGAGAGTCTTGTACCTCTGAATAATGTTGATAATATTGCAAGACCTTTCTAGGGTGTTCAGTTACAGGAAGATCCTCCTCTTTCTATGATTCCTTCTCAATTATTTTTGGGTTGTATGACAGACATTTTACTTCCAAAAGAAAAAAAACAAGGTCCTCCAATTGGAAGAATTCTCCTCAATATCAAGTTGTTATCTTTGGTTCATGTTCTCTGCAAAAATTTATGGGTAGATACAAGAAAATATCTTTTAATATCCACTACTCTCCAATCCTGGTTGATTGGTTGTACAAGAACATATTTTCTTCCTCTCTCTTTAGGAAGTTCACTTCTTCTTTTCTAAGTTTAACTTCCATGGGACCCTTAGATTTTCAAGACCAAGAAATCTCTATTTCACAGAATGCAAAGGATAATTTGATTCATAGCTTGATGTTTAATTGCCAACCTTTCCATGTGATTGATTGTAATCTTCCCACTGCTGGACCCTCATCGAATGCTCCAAATATCAAATTAATGGCACATGATGTCCTTATCTTTGTTGCATCAAACTTGATTGATTAAATTGCTCTTAAGGAATTCTCATAAATTCAGGATGTCCCATCTATTGATGCTATGCCTCTCGCTTTTAATACTTCACCACCCATTTTGGAGTTTAGTCATGTTAATCACCTTGTGGCTGAAGATAATTCATATCAACCTTTTCAACCTCCCACACAGCTTGACTTCAATTTTTATCAACATCTCTCTCTTTTTTCAATCAGTCTCTTCATCTCCTTTGTTAACTAAAACACCTAAAAAAAGAGGTCGGAAGCCCAAGATTCTTAAAATCCAAGAAGAGATCGCAGCTAGTATCTAGTCTACAATTGTAGACAAGTTTTCACCCCACTCAAGACTGAGAAGAACATGTTGTTCTTCTCGGGTGCAATGAGGATCATATCTTGGATGTTAGAGGTTTGAATGCCTCAAACAAGAGGGGATGGATCCAGCAACAGCTGGATTCCTCCCAAGCAAACATCATTTTATTGCAAGAAACAAAGATTTATGATGAAGCCTCTCAAAAGATTTTTAAAAAATGGACTTTATGGGATTTCATACATGTTCCTATAGTAGGGGCTTCCGATGGTATTCTAACATTGTGGAATCCCAGGACAATCAAATCAAAAACCTTGAACCAAGGGACAAATTGGCATCTTATTCTTATTAAAAATTTTGATTTATCCTTTCTTCTCTTTAATATTTATGGTCCAATAGCTCCTCATGAGAAACATGCTCTTTGGAATACCTTATCTTATCAAATCCATCACCAGGGAGCTCATAAAATCATCTTAGGAGGTGATTTTAATGCCATTTTGTCTTAGGATGAGAAACAAGGAGGCAACCCTATTGCTTCTAAGGTGATTGATGACTTTAGATCTTTTGTGTCTGATAACGCCCTTTCTAACATTTCACCTTCTAATGGTCAATTTACATGGACAAACCGGAGAACTTCCCTTCAAATAGGAAGCATATTGGATAGGTTTTTCACTTCATATGAATGGATCCTTCAAAAATATACTTTCAGCTCTAACATTATATTGTTCTTTGGATCTGACCATTTTCCTATCTCCTTATGCTTGGATAAACATGAAGCTTCTCATCATAGACCTTCTTTTAAATTTGAAAGAATGTTGTTTCGGCACCCACACTTTCATTCTCTGCTTCATAAATGGTAGGTAAGTGCCCCCTTTTGTAGGGGGAACAAAATGTTTCAACTTTATATAAAAATGCAGTTTGTAAAAGCAATTATCAAAGTCAGGAATAGGGAAATGTTCAAAAAAATCTTTGCAGAGAAATCAAATTTAGATAAGGAATTAAAGGACATAAACAAACTTATCTTTTCTAATGGGATTAATCCTGAAACCTTCTCAAGGCAGAAGCATTTACAAAGATACTGGGAAGAATTGTGCTCTAGAGAGGAGGAGTGTTGCAGATAAAAATCAAGGGAGATATGGCTGAAAGATGGGGATAAAAATACAAAGTTCTTTCATGCATCTACAAAGATTAAGCAAGATACGTCTACTATCTTTTCTATAAATGCCTCTTCTTCGGGGATAAAATTAACTAATGATCAAGAAATTAGGGAAGAGGGTGAACTCTTCTTTAAAAATATTCTTGCTCCTCATCCTTTTGTTCTTGAGGATTCCACTGTTGAGGTATTGCTAGATTCCATCCCTTGCCTGATTTCACAACATGATAATGATTATCTGATGCAACCTTTCTCTCTTGTTGAACTTCAAGAGGTGGTAGTTTCGATGGCTCCTGACAAGTCTCCAGGTCCTAACGGTTTCACCATGCTATTCTTTCAAAAGTGTTGGGACATTTTAAGTTTTGATCTTTTAATGGCTTTGGAGGAGTCAAGAAAAAAAGCTTTTATACTCAAGAACTTCAATTTAACCCATCTTTCTCTTATCCCCAAATCCAACAACCCTCAATATTTTGCAGACTTTAGGCCTGTCTCCTTGTGTAATACAGTTTACAAGATCTTCACAAAATCTATTTATCTCCAGTTAAAATCCTTGATACCTAAAGTAATATCTCCTCAACAAGATGGTTTTGTTCCTAGTAGGGTAACATCAGAAGGTGTGCTTGTGGCCCATGAAGCTTTGCACTCAATTAACTCTTCACATTCCCCTACTTTCATAGCTAAATTAGACATGTTGAAAGCATATGATAAAGTATGTTGTTCTTTTCTTTTGAGAGTGATTAAAAAGTTTGGCTTTCTGGATAAGTGGTTCAAATGGATCAAAAATTGTCTCTCTCGTGCACATTTCTCAGTTATTATTAATGGTAATCCTTCTAGGTTTTTTTGAGCCACTCAAGGAGTTCAACAAGGTGACCCACTATCACCTTTTCTCTTCATTATTATGGCAAAAGCTTTTAGCAGATTGGTCAATAAATAGTTGACTCTGGGTCTTTGGAAGGGGGTATGCATCCCTAATACTTCAATTTCCATCACCCACACTTTATTTGTAGATGATATACTTCTATTTGGTTGTTCCAACATTCAAGAAACAAGGCATATTAAGAAAATGTTGGACATATATACTTCTAGATATAGGTAGAAAATCAGTGCTTAGAAATCTAAACTATTCATATTTAATACTTCTGAAATGGTGTCTAACAACATTATCCAGACATTGGGCTTTCTAGTGGATTCTCTTCCATCTTCATACTTGGGCATCCCTTTCTTTATGGGAGAAGGGAAACCCTCATTTTGGAATTCTGTGATTAATAGATTAAAAAGAAGAATTTCTATGTGGAAAGCTAGATGGTTATCTCTGTCAAGCAGAATCCTTCTTGTCAAAATTGTTTTGGCTACAATCCCAAACTACTACATTTCATTCCTTCAAGCCCCAAAATATATTGTTTCCCATATCGAGAAAATTATTCAGAATGTTATTTGGAAAGTTAATTTTTCAGAAGATAAAAAGATCTCGCTTGTGTCTCTCAACAAAATGACTACAAGTAAATCTACGGGCGGGGTTGGTCTACACAATCTTTCAAAAAGGAACAAGGCCTTTGGGGAAAGTGGGTTTGGAATATTTATGTAAAACCACATGCTTTGTGGTGTCAAATTATACAAGAAAAGTATTTAGATACTCCTACCCCATTACATATTTTTACTATCCTTGATCCTCCATCAGGCTCTGCAATTTGGAACTTCATGATGGCTTATAGGAATGTGATTACTAGATATTTATCTTGGCAAGTACATAATGGCAAAGATGTCAACGGCATGATTCATGGAGTGGTCTCCCCCCTCTTAATCTTGAGGAATCTCTAGTAGATGCAATCCCCATATTTGTTACTCAATGGGGATCTTACCTTTATGATTACATAGATGATCTTTAGAAGCCTTCAAATCGTGTCATTTGGAAGAATCCAGCTTCACTCCCTATCTCCTTGGCTCAAAAGGTAAAATTTTCTTTGATTCTCAAGAACCGCATTATTTTTATCTCTAATGGTTCGGACAAATTGATATGGTGCCCTGTGAAGAACGGAAAGTACTCTATCAAGGAAGGGTATAAGGCAATTCATCAGATGCCGGTTCAATCCTATTCTCAAATAGCTTATAACTTATGTTGGAACAACAATATTCTTCCCAAGGCAGGGATATTTTCTTGGCTTTCTCTACACAAGAGAATACTTACTAGTGAGAGACTTGATAAACTGAATATTGCACCTCCATTTTCCTATGTACTTTGTGGTGAGCATAATGAAACGTTAGATCATCTCCTCCTCCAATGTGATGTTTCTCATTATTGTTGGATTTTTGTGCTTGCTAAACTTTCCTTTAGCATCCCTCTTCCAAATAATGTATGGGATTTGTTCCAGTCCTGGCCAGTCTTATACTCATCCTCTCTTTTTGCATGCATTTGGAATGTGATCCCATCCACAGTAGTATGGTCACTTTGGTGGGAAAGAAATAAGCATATTTTTATAGACATCTCCTCTTTTTGATGTTTACAATTACATTGAAAAATCAGCATCAGAACTGGTTAATTCTCATGTTTCAAATCAATTCAATCCAAGTAGGGAATTTACTTCTTGGGATGGTCAAGTTATTAATTTCTGGAAGGGCATCTCTATTCGCGTATCACCTTGCTTTCCAAGAGTGAGGATTAGTAAAATTGACAGAAATAAAGTGAAATGGTGTCATCCGAATTCAACACATTTTAAATTGAATTTTGATGGCTCCTCTAAAGGGAACCCAGGTGATGCAAGAGTAGGAGTATGCATTAGGGACCACACATGGTGTGTCTTTTATTTGAAGTCTGTTTTCATTCCACTGGGTACTAACAACTATGCAGAGGCATGTGCTTTGCTTCAAGGCATTCTACTAGTTAAAAAATTAAACATCTCTTATATTCACATTAGAGGCGACTCGACTATTATTATCAATGCTTGCATAAAGAGAAATATTGACAATTGGCAGATAAGATATTTGCTTGAACAAGCATGGGCACTCATTGATACATTTGTAAAATTTACTATTTCACATGTGTATAGAGAAGGAAACTGGGTTGTAGATCATTTGGCAAATATGGGAAGTTCCAAGGTAGAACTTAATATGATGGGTCTGAATTGTGATCTTGATTCTTTTCCAATCCTTAGAAAAATAATTTTTGAGGACATGGGTATAGGATAATATTACACATGGTTATGCAGTTGTTTTCATAATGATAAAAAGTTGGTATGTGGTATTATAATTGCAGGGTTTCATGGTTGTGCAATATCTAAATGATGTGAATGGGTGTTGATTTGGGCATCTATGAAGCGAGGCAGATTGTGGCCTGCAATGTAAATGTGTACAACTTTCATGATGTTTTGGTTCAGACTTCATCTTGGTCAACATACTCCAAGAAGCATTCGATACTTGGAGATGATTTGCGGCATTTAGTATTCTGGACATTACGAGATATATTGTACTTTTGTGGCATATTAGGGATTAAGTTTCACAACCTTTATATATAATATCAAGCAAGGATCAGAGTTTTTCTTTCTGGTTCTTTTCTTTGGGAGCTCTTTGAATCAACTTGTGTAAAGAAATATATAAATAAAAATATATTAAGTGGCACTGCCACCTTTTCTCAAAAAAAAAAATATTAAGTTCTAATTTTTATTTACATTGTCTATTTAACAGTTGATGACCAAGGAGGAGTTGACACAGATCCAGGAGGGCACCTTAAAAGCCATTTCATTTGGCCTTGATAGCTTGATGGTACATATATTATTGTACCTAGTCATTTGTATTTTATTGTACATACATGCTCATCATTTACAGTGGTATTAATTAGATTATGTAGTAACTTGAATGTATATCTTATTTTACTCTTGTAGGCCACAAGCAGCATGAGTGCAGGGCTCTATGATTTAGGATCTGGTAGTGCAGTTGGAGATAAGGGAAAGGTAATTGAATGCAAATATGATTGAATGAATAGTTTAAATAACTTATAGTGATTATAAACGTCTAAACATAGATTGATAGTTTCATATACTTGTTGTGTATATGTACATAGAATTATTGGCTTCACATCCTTGTTGACTACACCCACTATACCTGAAGAAGAAGAAGAAGAAGAAGAAGAAGAAGAAGAGATGCCTCGAGTACATGTGTGTTTATTTTATTTTGTGTTTAGTAGATATAATTTGTTATTATCAGTGACAATTATATGCTAACTTGTATCGATGTCATGTTTGTGAACATATGTAGGTTGTGTATGAAAATATTGAAAACATACCTCCTCTACCGAAGACATACATCAAGAGTCCTGCAAAGCCGAAGAGAAAACATGGAGATGAGGTAAACAAGAATAGTTAAATTATAGTTCATTTTTATGTTAACTTTTCGAATGTGAGATATAATATAACTAATCTTAATCGTGGTTTGTTTTTTCTTGTGCAGGATCCTTCAGAGCCGAGCAGTGTGGTGAACAGGATCAATTTTGATGATCCATCAGCAGCTTAGGATGTTATAGATAGTTTTGGGATGCTTACATGTCTAGTTGGCATGTATATTTGTATATGGACATACATTCACGTATATAGACATACATTTTGTTTGAGTTGGTGTTTATGCCATATTCGTGTATGCACATACACTTGTAATCATTTGACATTTTCATATATACAGAAGTTGATATTTGATCATATAAATTGTTGCTCATTTGTACATGGTGTTATCATGGAAATTTTTAATCTTCAATCGAATAATTAACAATGGTTAATAATGGTTATTTAATAAATGATACAATTCATTTCATTTCATCGTAAGTGTTGTTTGTATAATGAACAATACAATTCATTTAATGAAAAATACAATACAATTCATTATTACCCTACGCATGCTCCTATTCCCCCCCCCTGCAACTTGATCGAACGCTTGGGGTCATACCCTACCGGCGTCGTCCCTTGAGCACCCTAAGTGCTAAAAATTTTCAAACTTTGACGAGCCCTAACTCAGAATCCGTGGCACCTGCCAATGATCCGTTTGAACCTATGTGGCCATGAGAGAGGTCCCTACAAAATTCTATCTCGGTTTTTCAATTTTCTCTATGGTTTTATTAGTGCAGCATTTTTTTGGTTGGCAAAAAAATCATCAGTCTCATTTAATCGAATGTTGTCGCGTGGCCAATTTCTCATTCTGCTCATCGTGATAATGAACCGTCAGCTCATACATGTCCAATTAGGAATTATTACCCTATGCATGCTCCTATTTTTCCCTCCCACTCAATTGAACGCTTGGGGTCATACCCTACCGACGTCATCCCTTGAGCACCATAAGTGCTAAAAATTGCCAAACTTTGATGGACCCTAACTCAAAATTGGTGGCACTTGTGAATGATTTGTTTGAACCTATGGGTCCATGATAGGGGTCCCTACAAAATCCTATATCATTTTTTCAATTTTCCCTACGGTTTTATTAGGGCAGCATTTTTTCAGTTGGCAAAAAAATCATCAGTCTAATTCAATCGAATGTTGTCGCGTGGCTAATTTCTTGTTTTGCTCATCATGATAATGAACCGTCAACTCTGACATGTCTAATTAGGCATTATTACCCTATGCATGCTCCTATTTTTCCCCCCCACTCGATCGAACGCTCAAGGTCATACCCTACCGGCGTCGTCCCTTGAGCACCCTAAGTGCTAAAAATTGTCAAACTTTGACAGGCCCTAACACGGAATCCATGGCACCTGCAAATAATTTGTTTGAACCTACAGGGCAATGAGAGGCTTTCTAAAAAATCCTATCTTGGTTTTTCAAGTTTCCCTACGGTTTTATTAGGGCAACATTTTTTCGGTTGGTAAACAAATCATCAGTCTCATTCAATTGAATGTTGTCGTGTGGCCAATTTCTCATTCTTCTCATCATGATAATGAACTATTGGCTCTAACATGTTTGGTTAGGCATTATTACCCTATGCATGCTCCTATCCCACCCCCCCCCCCACACTTGATCGAACGCTCGGGGTCATACCTGATCGGCGTCATCCCTTGTGCACCCTAAATGCTAAAAATTGTCAAACTTTGATGGGCCCTAACTCAGAATCTGTGGCACTTGTGAATAATTTGTTTGAGCCTACGGGGCCATGAGAGGGGTCCCTACAAAATCCTATCTCGGTTTTTCAATTTTCCATATGGTTTTATTAGGGCAACATTTTTCCGGTTGGCAAAAAAATCGTCAGTCTCATTCAATCGAATGTTGTCGCGTGGCCAATTTCTCATTCTTCTCATCGTGATAATGAACCATCAACTCTGACATGTCCATTTAGGCATTATTACCCTATGCATGCTCCTATTTTGATCTCTCTTCATTCCCTTGCGGTGCAACAACTACAAAAACATGTCCAGGCTGTACAAGATTTGATAGATGGTCATACTCAAGTGAACTTTCCATGTCATTATTTGACAAGAATATTGTTTGAGATAAAGGAGTTATATATTGGGGAACCCACGTATCAACCCACTCACTTGACTCACACTAATCCCAATCATACCAAACACAACTCTGACAAAAACAAGCCAACGCTTGTGTCCAAATGGTCCATGTACTTGCATCTAAGATGAGAAATGAATGCATCTTTGAAGAATCTTTAATTGTTTGACAATCCAATCTGTATCCCACTGTGCTCTCCTCAACCAACCAAAATAATCTGGTCACTGTTGAATCAAGAGTACATCCATGTGATAATGTTGAACTACACCAATCAACAATAGAATGTGCATCAGATAAATTTGCACTTGAAATTCTGAATTTTTCCTTAACTAGAGCTCTCTACATGCATTCTACTCAACCAATAAAACATATGGGCATTCTTGAATTGAACCGTACAGTTATTTGACCATATGATATGTCGATCAATTGCAATATCTTTCTCATACAAGAACTCAAAAAAATCTCAAAAGAATGTTGCACATACTCAAAGGAGTGTGATATATCATCACTCATATAAAAATGATACTCCTTGGTTATCTTCCTATCCTCTTTTGTACTATTAGGAGCATGTCTATATGTAATGTGAACAAAAATAGAAATCTTGATTGAATTGTAGTACTGATATTGTACCTCATTTTGTGGTTGAAATGTATAGTTCTCTGCAAAATCAACCACCGATACAATAGTGCCAATCAGGAAAGAGTTCTTACACATCCTAAACTATTGATCCAACCATGGAGACCTATGGGTGTGCCTTGCATACTTGTAAGAAATATTTTCCTTAAAATCCAAAATAAAATCAACAACACTCACTTCTCTTGAGACTAATTTGCATCTAGAACTTTCACCTCCACTCTTCAAAGTATATTTCATTGTCTCATACCTTTTTTTTTCAACACAATTCTTTCCAAACTCGTGTTAGTTGCCCTCATTAAAACATGAAAAAAACTTTGACAACCCACCACATTGTGAGCACTTCTCATTCAAACAATCATTTCTATAGAAATAGTAGCCATCATCTCTAGGGCATAAAAATAGATCTTGCAAGTCTCTTGATGATCTCGGAAATAGCATTGCACCACACTCCTGCAACATCTCATTAGTATGCATCGTAGAACGAATATGGCATAAAATTTCATGGTACATTGAAAACTCCACATGGTACTTGCAACAACAAGTATTACGAATCTTAAGGGGAACACAATAAAATGGCTTCAAAGATTCAAAGGCCCTTTGTGATATTTGCAAAGTTGGATGTACTTGACAAAAATAATTGTACAACATTGTTTAGCTTGATTCCAAGAAATGTTTGGGATGCGGCTTGTGGTCTCGGTAACTGATTCTTAATTTCAAAACATCCTTTACATTGGGTGATACTCTAGAATTAGAGTGCCAAAAAGTGTTGAATCTCCTCCTTCACATTGTCAGTCAACTTTCTATCAACATGTGGAAGCCTCCCACCAAAAGCCCCCATATCATGTTGAAGTGGATCATCAAGTCTTTGTCTTCGTCAAAGTGCTCTATCCAAAGTTTTACGATTTATGTTCAAATAAACACAAGTTTGTCTCATTTGATGAGCCTTCCTCAATTGATGGCTTACTAAGGAGGTTGTAATCACTCTTCAAGTGGCTCTCTTATCTCTTTCTTTGGTATTCTTTCGAATACAATTGAGAGCATCAAATAGATTTTTGGCAATAATATAATTTTTCTCCATCTTCTTGTTTATAGGAATCTTCAATTTGCTTAGAAATGGTGTCATCTTTATAATCTTTAGCAATTGAACAAAGAGTTGGCATTGCTCGGTTAATATCTTATTACTAAAAATTTGGTTGAAAAGTTACATGTAGCCCACAACCGAACGGTTCTTGTTGACCTCTTTCCTTCAAGATTCGAAATAATGTTCTCATCAATTTCAAGTAACCATTTCGGGGTTCTTGAAGGTCTTAGATTTGGAATTTTTCTTTCATCCATGAGAGGGTCTTCATTTATAAAGTAATTAGGTGTTACATATTGCTCACTTGGTTGAGCAATTCCACCTTCAATATCAAAGTTTTCCACATTTTCACTTCCAATGTCAAAATTTTCAACATGTTCACCTCCTATGTCAAAATTTTCTACATTTTCACCTCCAATGTCAAAAAAAATCACATTTACACTAGAATTATGGACACCTTCATTGTCAACTCCCAAATTTTCACTTTCCATTCTCTTTTCATTATCACCTTCATTGTCTAGAGAAGAACAAGCAGAATAAAGAGATGGTGATCATTGATGACATGCCGACCACTAGTTATGTTCTTCACTCCTCCAGACACAGAACCAGGCAAGCTACTAGTGAGCTAGAGTTGAAGACCAAAGACACCCACTAGATGCAGGAAAACAAAGACTTGAAAGAGGTAGCTAATGCGATGATGATGTTGTTTAAGGATGTGGAAGACTATAAAAAGATTTTCATTTGACATGTAATCTGTTTTTAGGTTGCCATTTTCTTCCTGACCTTATGTTGTTCTTTTCCTTGGGTGGTGTTTTCTCTATTGTTCTTTTGCAACCTTTCTTCCTTTGTCCAGTTCGTTCTAGTTTCTCTTATGCTTATCTTCTCGTTATGTAAGCGGGTTTTGGGTCCCTTAAAACCTGATTTTCCTTAATCAAAAACTTGTTCAACATTTTCAAATTCAATTTCCTCTTCACTTGAAGTAACATTAGCAATATTTAACATACCTTGCCTTCTCCTCCTATGACCTTCTCTATCTCTTTCTCTATACACTTCAATTTGGTCATTTGAAAGTTTTCTTTTCCGTTTAGACTTCCAATGACTACTACTCCTCATTTACCTCCACGAAGATGCTCCTAAATGATTGACAATGTAAGATTTGACCTTAAGAATCTCTCAAAAGCACAAATTTGTCTCAACCTGTCTGAAAACCCATAATTGTCGACAAAAAATAGAATGTGAAGACTGTGGGTCATTGGAATCCACAAAATGGCCCACAAGGCTTTTTATTATTTACAAAAATTAGATATCCGGTAAATCAGATATCGGATTATATCGAATATCCGATTTTAATGTATAAATTTATGGTCCCAAAATTTTTCCCATTGCCACCTTTTTCTTACTATTGCCACATTAATGGCAGTCATAGAAATCGGATATCCAATAAAATATGATATCCAATTTCATTACTCATATTTTAGAGAGAGAGATTATGGGGGAGAGAGAGAGAGAGAGAGAGAGAGACCTTAGGACACAATATGAGCCCTTAGGGGAGGGGTCATATTGTGTCCTAAGGGGTCATATGTTTTCCTTAGGCTTCATATGGTGTCCCATGACCCCTTAGGACACCATGGGACCCAAAATGACCCAATATAGTGTCATAAGGGGTTGTATGTTGTCCTTAGGGGTCATATGGTGTCCCATGACCCATTATGACACCATATGACCCATAATGACACATTTTGGTGTCTTAAGGGGTCATATGACCCCTTAGGACACAATATGACCTATAACGACCCAATATGGTGTCATAAGGGGTCATATGTTGTTCTTAGGGGTCATATGGTGTCCCATGACCCCTTAGGACATCATATGACCCCTAACGACACAATTTGGTGTCTTAAGGGCTCATATGACCCATAACGATACCGTATAGAGTCATAAAGGGTCATATGAACCATAACGATACCGTATAGAGTCATAAAGGGTCATATGAACCATAACGACCCCTTAGGACAATATGAACCCTTAGGAAAGCATAGGACAATATGACCCCTTAGGACGCAATATGACCCATAACAACACAATTTGGTGTCTTAAGGGGTCATATGGTGTCCTAAGGGGTCGTAGGACACAATATGACCCCTTAGGACACCATATGACTCATAACAACCCAATATGGTGTTATAAGGTGTCGTATGTTGTCCTTAGGGGTCATATGGTGTCTCATGACCCCTTACAACACAATATGACCCATAACGACACAATTTGGTGTCTTAAGGGGTCATATGGTGTCCTAAGGGGTCGTAGTACACAATATGACCCCTTAGGACACCATAGGACGCATAACGACCCAATATAGTGTCATAAGGGGTCGTATGTTATCCTTAGGGATCATATGGTGTCCCATTACCCCTTAGGATACCATATGACCCCTTAGGACACAATGTGACCCTTTAGGACAAGATATGACCCATAATGACACAATTTGATGTCTTAAGGGGTCATATGGTGTCCTAAGAGGTCGTAGGACACAATATGAGCCATTAGGACACCATAGGACCCATAACAACCCAATACGGTGTCATAAGGGGTCATATGTTGTCCTTAGGGGTCATATGGTGTCCCATGGCCCCTTAGGACACCATATGACCCCTAACGACACCATATGGTGTCATAAGGGGTCATATGACCCATAACAACATCGTATAGAGTCGTAAAGGGTCATATTGTCTCCTAAGGGGTCTTATGGTGTCTTAAAGGGGTCATATGACACAATATGACCCCTTAGGATACAATATGACCCATAACAACACATTTTGGTGTCTTAAGGGGTTATATGGTGTTATAAGGGGTCGTAGGACACAATATGACCCCTTAGGACACCATAGGACCCATAATCTCTCTCCCTCTCCCCTAATTTATATCTATCTCTCTCCCTTCCCCCTTCTCTCTCCCCATCTCTCCCTCTCTCTCTCTCTCTCTCTCCCCCCTAATCTCTCTCTCTCTCTCTCTCTCTCTCTCTCTCTCTCTCTCCCCTAATCTCTAATATCATGAGTAAGTACAAGGTAATGGGTCACAAATTAGTGGAAGTCTACGCATTGGAAAATGCGCTATTAGAAACGGGGGCCCATTTTTGCTTCAGGCCCCTAAGGCAAAAAGAAATGGGGGCCCAAGGTGAAACTAAATGGGGCCCCATTTCATTCTCAAATGGGGATCGGCTTGAAAATGAAATGGGGTCCCATTTTTTAAAAATGAGCCCCCATTTTTAAATCTGATTTTACCCATTTTTTCAGCCGCATTTTGTCATTTTTGGACAATAATGGTAATTTTAGGAACGGACCCCCGTTTTCTGGAAGTTGATTCCACAACACACCACTCGCCTCAGGATTAGGTCCGGGATAGGCCTAGGATGGCCACACCTGAGACATGGACCTGCAAATTCAAATCCCTATGGGCGAAAGCACAAATATGAACTTTTAAAATAGTTTACGTGCCTCTAATTAGAGAATTTTTATATGAAATTAAAACCCATTTCAGATTATACTGTCTACATTCTAATTATGTAATTTAAAAAAAACAATTATTATTTTAACTATTTTTCATTTAATTTATACTAAATTGGGTCCATAAACTTAAAATATTAACTAATTTTGTTAATTTAATAACTTTTTTATTTTAATGAATTTTGAAAAAAAAAAAGTATATGTCATCAATCTACACAAAATTCTTTTCTATTTTAAAAAAAAAAAAAAATCAAAAAATGTTAAGTTTACGTCAAATTATGTGGGTCGTACACCTCAAATTTTTGAAAAGATAATTATGGTCATTAAAAAATTAATTAAAAAAAATATTTAAAAAAAAAATATGTTTATCAATTTTCAGTGTGTTACAAATCATTTCCCAAAATGGTTTGAGAAAATAATTTTAATTGTGTCAAAAAATGTGGGTCGTACACATGCATGGTATGGTCTTGAAACAACCATTTTTAAAACATAGTTTTTAGAACTCCATTCAAAAAGTTGTTTTTTATTATGTGGGTATTCAAATAAATTACATATTTGGAAAGTAGACTCAGAGGGCTATCTTTTATATTTATATGACTTTTTTCAAGATTCAATCTCCAAGTGTTTCAAAATGTAAGCTCAAATGAGACAAAACCTGAAAAATTAGGGAAAACACTTCCACTTCTTAGCCAAAAATTGGACTCATCTTCTTGCACTAACCCTCACATACTAATTTATTTATAAATTAATATATTAAAATATTATATATTAATATATTAATAAACAATAGATAAATTATGTGCAAATTTAGTTAGTGAATTTACTTATTGGCTAAGGAATGCTTTGGGATTTGGCTTGGAAGTGACAAGCCTAGAAAGTCAACTGAAAAAATGTCTTTTTTAGTATTCCTTGATTTTCCAGACTTTACACTGGTGGCTGACTACTTTTCTTGTAGCCAAAACTGATAAAATGAAAAGGTTTTTTTAAGGATGTTCTCATCTTTCCAACAATATAAGGCTTGTCTTATTTCGACTTTAATAAAAATTATCTATTTTCTAATTGAATTCTGACAATAGTCCTAATTGACAGACAGATTGAAAAACACTCATAACTTTCAAACGGTATAACATTTTTTGAATTCGAAACATGCATCACATCCTATGCTTTGTCTACTATAGGGAAAAAATAAAAAATAAAAATTCATAAGGTTTTGACCAAGTTAAGGTGGTCAGACGTAGGAGTTTCTGAATTTCTAAAAAGTTGTAGTAAACAATTCATAAATAATTATTTACTTTATAAAAAATTATAAAAAAATATGTTTCACATCCGGATATGACTATAATACTTATATTATAAATATTATAAAAAAATATTATGATTTGATTGTGATTAGGGTGGTTAGACATACGTCTACTTCTTATCTTTTTTCTAAAATTTTAGTACCACTGCATTGAAATTTGAAATTTTCATCAAAAGAATTTTTTATTTAAAAAAAAAAAATAGTAGCTTTGAAACTACATTCAATTTTCTATAGATTCTCTTCTTACATATTTTAAAAATAATGTTCACAACTTATTCAAATTTTCATGTCAAGTTGCATAACTTTGATTTTCTGAAATTTGATTGCAACTTAAGGGCCTGTTTTGGCACACCATGATCCAGCGCATACCCTATCAGCCTAGAAAATAACTTGTGGAGCTCCAAACGATGAGTCATCTTAATTGAGGATACACACCAATGTCCCAAACATATCTCCAAATCTGCAGATCAAGATATAATAATACAGAGCAATGCATATCAAAATACTGACATTTTATCATCACTGAACAATTGAAAAAACTAGTCTCAACATATATATCCATAACTCAATCAAATCTTTATGCGAACCTCTGAAAATTACATTGAATCAACTATAGACAATCCGCTACAAACCCTTTAATCCACAAACTCTGATCATCAACATGTTGAACAAAACAACTCACTGAACTTCATTGCAACACTGTCACAGATAGATAAATATGTTGACATCAAAGACAACACCTCTCAGATATCTCTCAAGTACATATTTGTAGCATACTTCTAATAATCTCCAACAAGTCATTGAAGAAAGTTTTAAGGATGATGAATTGCAGAGGATCAAAGAGTTAGAAGGTAAAGGTCTGAATCTGTGGATAGAATTCCCTTGGTTCGACAATGTAGAGGTAATCAAAGTAATCCTTAGCCGTGTGCAAGATAATTACATCATGTTGGATAAACCCTATCCAATTACAAAGGAAATAATTTCTAAGATCACCGGCTTGTGCATCAATGGAGAAGTTCTAGCAAAGAAATCGATGTTGACCATGGAAGTGGAATCCCTAACCGGTGTGAAGAGTGATCAGTGAGCTCTAATCATCAATACGATCATCAACCTGGTAGTGAGGTATGTTGCCTATGGCATCTCTTACAAAGTATATTTTAGAAATAGGGGAGGAGCCACCTCCACAATTGTAGTGTATATGGCATATATGTTTGTGATGGAGAACATATTGTTTGACTTATGTGAATTACTGAGAGAATTGTTGTTAGAAAATATCAAGATGACAAAAGAGAAGAATTATGCTTTCTGGTATGGATCATTTCTTGTGAGTTTAGTCATGTACTGTTTAAAATTCCTTTTGGAAAAAGATAATGTTATTTGGGAATTTGGTGTGCCGATTGCAAGATTTTTTTAAATATCTAAATAGTTTGAATAACGGAGAGGAGATTTGCAATAATTATTTCAATTCATTTGTGGATATGTGGAGAGTTGACCCAGTTTTTTGTTTCTTTCTCATCCGAATCTGGAGAATCTTTCAAAAAGAAGAAAAGGAGACAGTCTATTCCTATTGTTGTTTCAAAGTCAAAGAAAAGAAAGATAGAAGATTTTGTGATAATTGATGATTCAGAATCCCCTGCAACTAGAGGAGTTTTGGAAGTGAATGAGTAGGAAGCTAAAGACTTAGATGATGAGTTTAATCTGTTAAAGTTGGTTGTTATTACAGATGGAATTCAGAAGATTGGTATGAAATGCCTGACCTCAGCCAAGTAAGATAGAATTGAGATTATTTTGATGAAGCAACTGATCCAAAATAATATTAGTCCAGAAGATGTTAGTAATCTGCTTCTGGAATCGTTGATTGAGATCTTGAAAGAAAGAATGTCTGAGTAGTCAACTGAAGAAAAAGGACTGGATATGAAAATTTTATTGAATGAATGTGATATTTCTTAGAACCATTTGTCAAATTTCATAGAGGAATTGAGAGATTGTATCTGCGGTTCTAGCAAAATCTATAGATATTGTATCTCTTGGTTGGAAGCAGTTGTGAAGTGCAAAGGTAGAATTGATGTTATTGAAGCCGAACTGACAAGTCTAGGTAAACCTTTTGAATTTCTAAATGATAAAGATGGTGAGTAGAGGAAAATAGTTAATTATCTTTAGGCTGACCTTCTTCTGCTGCAAAGGCGGAAAGAAGAATTTGTGAGCATGTTTTGGAAAGTTAAGGAGATTGTTGAAGCTAAGCTACAACACTTTTTCAATTTTTCTTGAAAATGTAGTAGAGTATGAGTAGAATCTAAATGCTCTAGATAACTTTTCAAATTCTGTTAATTTTGTGATTGAGTGCAGAATCCTTTCAGTGAGTATTAAATTGGCTATAAATTCTTGGGAAGTCCTTCCGGAACTAAAGGAATTTAAGCAGAAGCTTATATTTCCGAAGAAGAGCAACTAAAGGTTTCTTTGTGTAAGACTCACATTTTTGGTTGTATATATCTATTCTTTCTCTTCTTTTTTATTCAGCAGTGGCATCACTTGTCCTTGATGTCAAAAAGGGGAGAGAAAGGAAAAAGGAATATAAGTTCAAGGATTATGGTTTTGAGGAACTGCATGAGTAAGGGGGAGTTGGCGCAGTCGTGTTTTGAATATGTTTTGTCATCAATGACAAAGGGCGAGATTGTTAGACATGTGTGAATAATATTGTCATTGATGTCAAACCATTCATCTAGTTCTATACGAGACAGTGTATGTAGGCGCTGATATCAGTCCAAACGTTATGTATATTATGCAAGTCATTGTTGATATGTATGTGGAGTTCAGGTGTTGCGGTTTTTGGTTAGAAGTTATTATGCAACGTGGACATCTTTGGATGATGATCTTTTGAAGTCCCATTAAGGTCCCATTGACCTCAATATCACAGTGTTAGGAATTTTGGTTGACCCTGATATCACTTATGTGTCCTGGTGTTTGCAGTTTTGGTATCTATCAGAAGTATCTCTTCAAGTTTTGTGATTGTGGTTTCCTTACCAGTACGTGTGGAGTCTACATCTTGGAAATATTGAGCTTAATCTTATGGCGATAGGTTTGTTCTCTTGGGTCTGGATGACCCTTTCCCTTTTTCGATAATCACAGTATATGCTTTGGTAATCGAAAGTATGTAAAGGAATTGTGTAGAAGTATTGTGGAGGTTGACATGAGCTTATTGATAACATGTTGGGCTTGGCCAAAACGTTATTTATATTGTTACCCTCTAATATATACATATGTTCATGAGTGATAAAGAAGACAAGTGAATTGATCAAGAGTGAGTGTGTTTGATGTGTGTAAGATAGCTATTAGCGAAAGAAGCAATTTGTGTGAGGGTTGCAGACATTGAAGGTAATCAATAGTGCAGAAGTCCTTTACGGGACCTGTTGCAGAACAGTGGTACAGAGATCTCTAACCAGATCTTCTGTAGATTCTAAGATTTATAATATGAACTAAACTTGGAACTAATTTCATGCACTTGGAGATGCAAGCTTTATTAGCTCAACCCTTTCATTGCAGTGAGAATTCCAACAATTAGTCATTTTTTATTTTATCTGCAATGAGCAGTCCGATAGTGAGCCATTTTTATAATCTGGTAGTGAGCCACCTGGAAGTGAGTCACCCTGTTTGTAAACCCAACTATAACTAGTTATATTTTCTTAATAGTTAACACTCTGTTTTTCCCATTTGAGTTTTCCATGTACAAATTTTGGTGTTCATCTTGTGGTTGTGTTCTTCTTTTTAATTCCACATTAACTATTTTTCAAGTCTATATGATATTTTTAGGATAGCTTCAATTGGTAAAAAAAGCTTTGTTATTTTAATTAAGTGGGAATATTGACTCACCCCCCCCTCTTAGGATTCTGGTACTTTCAACCTGACCAACATAAACAATGTAATTTTCAAAGAGAATGATTGATTAACCAATTAATGAAATAAAATACACTAAAAAATGGATATATATTTGAATAATAAATGCTTCAAAATCTGGCAACAATATGCAATGACAATAATATTTGAGCATATAAATTAGAATTAATACAATGCACTCTGTCAAGTTCACCAAAAATGTAATGTTGGGAAATAGGGTCCACATGAGTTTGGGGGTCACCATTTCCATTTTATATAACTCAAAATGATGAATCTCCACATATTGAGGGACAACGATATGGACAATGTCATCGAAAAGTGGGCTAGAATTATCTATTTTAGGAAAGTTCAATTTTGATTGGATTAAAGAAGCCAATAGTTATCATAAGGATGAGACACTGTGAGAAATTATTTATAGTGGCTTAAGTGGATGAGTTGGAGTTGGACATGTTGGATTATAGTGGAGATGTAATATTATTGTAAGTAGGTGGTTCTTGAGAATAGGAAGGTAGAACATTATGATATGTGGGTATAGGAGATGTTTCCAACATAAATGGAAGGCCAATGGAAGGAGGTATATAGGAGTATTGATTGATAGGATTTGCCCCCTAGCTAACATGTGTAGCATTAGCATTTTGTGTAGAGGTAGTCATTATGGAAGATGTATTTGTAGGCATATTAGAAAAATATATAGGCATAGGAATGGAATTGTCAACTTGACTTGTAGGATTTGAGTGATCAAGCACTTTGGCACAACTTTTCATGGTCATAACATTAGTGTCAATAATATGAACAGTGACATGCAACACTTCCACACCATTTTCATCACTTTTAATCAATCTCCTCAAGTCTTAAATCAAGGGGATTGCCTCATTATTCAAGTGTTCTTGACCCATCCATTATTGAAGCCTATCCAACTCATGGTCAAGCTTCCCCAATTGGTCGTTAGTTACTTAAGTTATGGAGTCATCCTTGTCATGCTAAGTACAAGGGGAATGGTTCTCCATAATATTAGGTATATCTTGTGTAGGGATAGAGGATTCACCCAAGTTCCCATGGAATAGGTTATTCAACCGAGGCTTATACCCCTTAGTATTTAAACTTTTGGAAGCCATAAATCTATAACTTCTTCTCACTAAGATATTTGATGTGGGAGAAAGGATAGTGAAACTCATACATAAAGATGGAAAACCTAATAAAATAGATATTTTTTCAAAATGCCTCTCATGCAATCAAAATAAATGATTAAACAATGTAATTTCCAAAGAGAATGATTGGTTAACTAATTAATTAAGTAAAATGCACTGCAATCAAAATAAATGATTAAACAATGTAATTTCCAAAGAGAATGATTGGTTAACCAATTAATTAAGTAAAATGCACTAAAAAATGAAACATTTTGAGTAATAAATGGTTCAAAATATAGAAATAATATGCAATAACAATCAGATTTGAGCGAATAAATCAGAAATAATGTAATGCACTATGTCAAGTTCACTAAAAATGTAATGTTGGAAAATAAGGTTAACAAGTTTATGCATGAAAATTAGGAACTAGACTTACTTAATGATTACATGTAGAAGGAGAATGGATCCACTTGCCAATCATAAATCTAATTGAAGAGGATTGAGTGCAAGGTGAATTCAGTACTTGTTGGGTTGAGTTGATTATAAGCTATGAAAAGATGTAAATTGAATGCAAGATCAAGGGCTAAATATGTGAAATTGATAATATTTAGTATGCATAGATAGTCTTATATTAGATATGCAAACATAAGTACAAATCTGAAAGAGGAAGAAGAGAGGAACATGTTTTTAAAATATAGAGTAAAAAATGTTGGACTATCTCACTCACAACACCCTTGTCCTCAAAATGTTGGATATAGACAACATATGTCTTTTGGGGATTAGGATGTTGTTTGAGTCTTTCTCTAAAGTTTTATCTATAGTGTTAGAGAAATTCTGTTGGGGCAACCTTGTCCTCAATTTTTTTCCTCTACAAAATTTAAATCTTTGTGTCTCATTCTTCTTTCTAAATCTATCACCTACACACAATAGAAGGAAAATTATGTTGTTGATATTGGTTTTTCTAGGTCAAACCTTGGATTTATAATTATCAATAATTGAATTGAAATTGAATTGAAAAGCATGACTTTAAAAGGTTAGAGTCTAGATCTAGAAATGAAATGTTGAAATTGGAATATCATACCTTGATGAGTCTTTCTTTAAAGTCTTCATATAAAGGTTGATGTTGTCATGTAGGAATATAGAAATGTATTCATAAGATCTTTGATCATGGATGCTAGCTTGAATGTCTGAAATCTGAATACTTGACCTCTCCTTCATTGCCTTGATAATGCTTGATCACTTGCTCACTTGAATTTGCAAAAGTCTAATTGGAAACTTGTCAAGATATGTCTCAAATAAGGGGGTAGGGCTTGACTTTATACCTCACCTCATGAAACATGTTTGAATTTTTTATGCAAGCAGACATTAGAAGGCAAATCTTACCTAAATTTTTTGACCATTGGAGGGTTTGAAATTGGGACCCTTTATGTTGGACAGGGGTTCGTAAGGTACCCTTGTCCAGCCTATTAGTTCTTAACAAAGAACCACGTGGCAAGGTGAAATTGAAGATTGCATATTTGATACTTATGTGAAAAAAATTAGACTTAATAAGAGCATGGAAGGGTAGAATACTAAAGTGAGGTCTAAGTGACTATGAAATTGTGTAGGGATACAATTTATGAAGCTATATTTATGTTCTTTCCATATGTCTCAATTTCTATGAATGAAAACCTACCACCAAATTTTCATTAAGAGATGATGGGATAATGGGTGAGCTGACTCTCAGTATAATTCTTTAAATACTTTTACTAAATATAAGACAAGTAAAATATATTGATGATTTTTTCTTGATTTTTCAAGAGTAATCATAGTGAAAAAGAAGGTGGCATGATCCTTTCTCATCCTCCTCACATAAAAAACACTTATTAAATAGCTACATACCTCTCTTCTGAATATTATCTATAGTGAGGAGTTTTTCATGGAAAGTCATCCAGTACAAGAATAATCCTTTATGGATGGTTTTGGACTTCTGAATTTTTATTTGATTAAATTTGACAAGACATTTAGGGGATAGGAAGTTATATCCCAATTTATTAGAGTAGTTGTCATCTTTGGAATTTGGCCACACAAGATTGTCCTAATAATTGACTCTATAGTGAGTCCAATACAAGATTTATGAGGTTCTTCAAGGGACAAGAGTGAATTAGTAATCACATAGCCCACTTAGAGTAATGGTTGGTCATTACTTTTTACGTATATGTACTTTGTTATATTTAAGGTGCATTATGTGAAAAAATCATTTAGTTTGTTATATGCACATTATAGGATATCAAGCTTATATGTCATGAAGTATAATGTGATAATAAAAGTGTGAACTTTTATGATAATGATAATAGAGATCTATTACCAACATAATTTTCATACGACAATTATCAATACTATGATAGCTTTGAAGGAAAGAGTGAACTGATTTGATTTCTTTCATGGAAGTATTTAGAAACTATTTACTTGTGAATTTAAATGTTTATAAATTATTTTATTGAAAAATATAAACTACTTACACATTGTATTCATGAATAAATTTAATTGTTAAGTTATATTTAGAAATGTTTTACTAATGTTGATGGTATGAAATTGTTTTTTATTTTGTGAAAAATATTTCAACAAAGTAGAAAAATATGTGCACTTGTTTATTTGAATTGAAATATTTTTATATTTGTATTCATTTAAAAATTTTAAACACATATGTATAATATTCTAATCTAATATGCTTCACTATGTGCAACCCTTTGTTATATATGGGTGAGCATAGTTTATGCTTTTTAACATAAGAGTGCTTATTGTAAAGTTAAAATCATGGTTATGCATGCATACCTCGAAAGTAGACATGGAACTCTAATTATAACATAAAAAAATATATTGCAAATAATATGACATGATTATCAAAATTTAGATTACAATCTCTTTTGGATATTTTATTTTAAGTATCTTCTGTGTGTTATAGTAACCATTTAATATTTAAAACCCGTATGTTTATATATGTTAGGAAATACACATGCTTAAAATAATATATTAGAATGTAAGTATAACCATAATATCAAAATGGAACATGAATATATATTAGAAAGCAAGTCTTCACATGGCACATGTATTATTTTATAGGAACATTTAATGTGTTGTGCCCAAGTCTATCTCCACTAATTGTAGATATGAAATTTTATTTTTTTGGTCAAAATATTTCATTTTAAGAACATTATATGATGATCATAATTATGTTACAATGTCTTTAAGACTTTATTTCAATTGTATATCTCCATGTGTCATAATAATCCAACTACTCATTAGAGAACATGTACATGTTTGTACACTATGAAATACACATGCTCAGAAGAACAAATTAGAACATAACTCAATTTTGAGATCAAAATGAGATGAACATATATTAACATGTAACCCTTCACATGGCATATGAGTGAATTTGTAAGAACCCTTATTTTTTTGTATAATTTTATATCTACTACTTATATATAAAAAATTTATTAATGATAGAAAAATATTTCATGTAAAAAATAAGACATGATGATCACAATTTAAATTGGTTGAATAGTATCTCTTCATGTGTCATAATAACCAAACTACGTTAAAATTATATATTTATATGCTAAAAAAGGAATAGATTAGAATATAACTCTTTACATGCCACATGAATGATTTCGTAAGAGCCTTCAATATATTCTAAGAGTTTGTGTCCACTGCTTATAGATATGAAACGCTATTTATAATAACAAAACACTTCATGTGAAGAATAGGATATGATGATCAGAATTTACATTTCAATATCTTTTAAGGTTTTAGATCTTTAATAGTATCTCCTCATGTTGCATAATAACTACACTACTAGTTAAATACACGCGCATATTCAAACATTTAAAAATACATATGGCAAAAAGGACAAGGAGTACACCAAACTTTTGTACTTAACATCAAGGTGATTGTAATAACAAGGAAATGTTATTCTTCAAATTTATAAATCCTACGTGCATTACAATTTGGACTACAACAAGTATCCTCTAAGCCTAATAAAAATTATAAGTTTGGTTTGGCTTATGTATGGGAACAATGATTTCTTTTGGTTTATGCATAAAAACTAGTGTTGGGACTCAAATATTCCATCAATTCGGAATATGGAACATTGAGATGAAAGGTAACTCCATTGTTATCAACTTATTCCCAAAATAAAAATTAAAGAACTAGAAATTTAATAAAATTCTTCTCCAAGCCTAGTTGTATTTGATACTCTTAGTTCCTCCACAATCTAACATGCTTCTAGAGAAACTAATGGATCCATGGAGACATGGATTATTTAGCGAACAATTTCATCAACATGGACAAGGATTCAATAATTAGCAATAGTGTTAATTCATAGAAGGATGACATTCCCATTTTGACAAGTATGGATAACTCTGATACAACTTCCTACAAGGAGAAAATGTACAACATATATATAAGTACACAACTATGATTATGTTGCATTTTATGTTGTAGTTGAGGTGGGGAGAGACTTTCCAACACATATGGCATAGTAATTTTTGAATTAAACCACCTAATGCATACATACTTGCAATAATTAGAAGGCAAGGATTTAATGGAATAATGTAGAAAAAAAATGCAAATATAAGATACAATCCTCCATCATGAATCATCATAATAAAATGGATACAATTGTTTTCTTAATCATTAAGACATGTCAAATGGCATTTCTTGCATAATTTCTAAATTGTTTCTTTAAAAGGTTTTCAAAACTCAATCTTTTCTCTTATTATTTGTCATCCAATGGATTCTTAAGGAAGAATGTCTTATTATATAGACTATAAATATCAAGTGAATTTTGACTTTTCATCCATGTTTTTTAGGGGTACTACCAGAATTAAATGAGGATAACGATACTATGAACAACATGAACAACATGATGATAAACAAGTACTTTCTCGATGACCTTAATAAAACCCTTTAGTTTGCAACTCTTGGCTTCATCCTATCTTTGGGGAATGGGGCACTACTAGATAGTGGTTCTTCAATAGTCCAATAGAAGTTACTCATCATGTGTGACAAGTTATTGTTGAAGTCTAAAAGGAAGCAAAAGAAAAAGGTGGTGGATTTCTTAAAATAAGATGTGGATCTCAACAACAAAATGAAAATTGAATAGATGATCTCATGACTTACAATCAACTTAGAGGGTGGATATATATATATAACTTGTTGAGATTTTGTTAACAAAATCCATACACAACTGAAATTTTATTACAATTCAATTGAACTATGAAACGATACCATATGTTATGCTTTAGATGAAAAAGAAGCGATTCCCGAATAATAGTTTACTTTATAAAACAAATACTGACATTCAAGTCATCGTATATATCATTCAAATTTTCAGAAAAGTCTCAATTTAAGAGCTTATTTTTAATTCAAATATTATATTGTTCGGGATACAGATGTAATTGAATTATATTTTGTCTTTCTATGTTAAAGGTTTCAATACTTGTGCCTTCATCATTGCTCTTCTGGTTTTGATTTGGTGACATCGTGGCATTAGCGTCGTGTAAGATGAATCTACACAGTGGGCAGCAATTATTATTCTGCAACCATTTGGAAATACAGTGACCGTGAAATCTGTGTCCACAGGGCAGCATCATACCCATTTCTTGATTTGACTGAAAATCTTCCTTACAAGTTGAGCAAGGGTCATGATCCGCTTGCGTACCAGGCCCTCCGTTGAGATTGAGCACGAGCTCGTTGATCTCGGTGATAGATATTGGTGGTGGTGGTAAGGCGCTTCCCAATGAGTGGAGGAGGAAATGGTAGTAAAATGACCATGTGTAGCAGTATATTTGAGCTGACGTTATTGCAGCATTCTTTAACTCTTTCCCCAAGCTTTTCATGGGCGTGTAAAGATAGCCGATGAGAGTCTTAATTCTGCTCCTGCTCCAGAACCTGCTTCTGCTTCTAGCGAGACTGTTGTTATCGACATCACCATGACTAGGTCCCTTTCTCTCTTCGTACTGTTCATCTTTCTTCAGTTTGTTGTAACTTTGAGCTGACGTTATTAGAGTATTTTTAAGCTCTTTGCTCACACTTTTCAAGGGCGTGTAAAGAGAGCCGATGAAAGTTTTTATCCTGCTCCGACGCTTCTGCTTCTTGTGAGGTTGGTGTTATCACCATCACCCCTTTCTGTGTTCACACTGCTCCTCTTCCTTGAGTTCGTTATCAATTTGCATTTTCTCCTCTTCCAGCGCCATATTTATCCTTCGAAGAGAAATTGCTATCGTATGTCTCCACCATTTTACGTATATATATTGGAATGCAATGTTGGCCAGTGAAGACAACGACAGCAGGTGTATTCAAGAGGCACGTCTCTTTGAGTACGATCATGTAATTTCAAAGAAATAATGTTTGGAAGAGATTCAATTGTTATTGAAAGCAACGATAAATCCAAAAACATTACAAGCATGTTAATTATTTTTATTTGTATGGAGTTTAAAGATGGTAAAGTATAACAAATTGAATAAGGAGTTGCAAATACAACTGTTCGAGATGCTTATTGATTCACAAACTTGCTTTTAATTTTTATAATGGAATGTTAGCCATGACGCAGTTTTTAATACTTGATTCAATGCTTTGGTTTCAATTAATCAAGTTTCTTGATTTTTCTGTGTTGGGCTCGACTTCAATGTTTTGGCTTGAGAATATGCCCATCTTTTGTCATGATTCTTGTTTTGCAGATTGTCAGAAAAGGTCAAGGCGTTTCCTGCTTCTGTTTCAATGTTTGTTGTGGCTGATGGCATGAGAACAGCTAGATGGTATTGACGGTCTAGTTGAAAGAAATAGAGACAAGGTAATGTCCAATTATCGTGCGCCAACAGTAAAATCTAAAACATATATTGTCAGTAAATATAAAGCTACCAAAGTGGCCAATATAATCCAGGGAGTGTTGGAATAAGCCAAATTTTAATAGAGTTTAAGTACGGTTCAATAAAGAATTGGAGAGCTGTTCAGCAGTTCCAGTTTGTTGTCAATTTTGAGCAGTTATTGTCAGTTTAGCAGATTTGTAGGAAAGTAGTTTGTATTCATTGTTGTTTATTTGGAAATAGATGCAACTCTAGAAAAGGACAATGGTCATAATTTTCACACATGGAAGGTGAAAATGCAATTGCAATTAATGAACAAAAATTTAAGGAGTATAGTTAGTGGTACTGAAGTAGTACTTACCAATGCTTAAAAAAAAGATTGATTGAAGCCAAGTCCATTATAGGTCTTGCTCTAACAAATTTAGAATTATATCATGTTAAATCATCTAAAGAAATCTGGGATGAATTAAATAAGTTACTTGGAGCAAAATCAATAAATGCAAAGTTCTCTTTGAAGTTGCAATTATTTAGATTCAAGATGTATTGTGTCTAACCATATAAGAAATCTGAGATTAGCAAAAGTTGGTGGTGGTTGATAAAGAAGATGCTAAAGCTATTTTGTTGAATGGTCATAATTAGATTAAACCAAGAGATGCCTGAACCATTACATAATCACGGCACCAAAAAAACTAAGGGATTCACAAGGAGTGAGATACCAAAATCACAGTGTCAACTATTAAAAATGAACAAAACCCAACAAACACCCAAAACTAGACCCTAAAAAATGAGAGACTAGACTAGACTAAACACACAAATAGAACAAAAGACCAATAGACACACCCCCACCAAAACAATGAACCAATGGACTACCTAGTGGGGGCCTTCTCAATTTTCCAATCTCGGCTCATCACTTTCACTTTCATAGAGAAAGAGTCTCTTGTTTGAACCTTTACCAAACAAAATAGCAAGGGACTCCAGGGTTGCTTTCACTCTAGACACCAATGGCTCTAAACCAGTAGTAGGGGAGGAATCCAAATGACACTTCTTTCTTGTTTGCCTCCTGTCAATTTCTTCATGGATGGCCTATAGAGTTGTAGCATTCTTCTTGAATATGTCATTACTCTAAGCTATCATTTCCTCCCTTTTAAGGGACACTTAGTTATCCTATAGAGATGCACTAATCATCATCATCTCCATCATGTCCTCCTTTTGGTCCAATTTATCATAGAGCCCCCTCAAATCCTCCTCCATTCCTTCCCACCTTTCAAACTTTTCAACTAAATCACTAGCCGCCACCCAAACCCTTTGGTCCTTATTTTGTTGAATAGTTTACCTTCAAAATATAGCAATGTTATATTTACTCTCAGACAGATTTCATCATAGACATTAGAGGATGTGATTTTAGTTCTCTTACCTAAATAAAAGAGTGTAGGCAAAGGAGATTTAGGAGAATTGCTCATCTTGAACTTGCATTCTACTTAAAGAAAAGGATGGGAAACAGAATGTCAGGTAAGAATGAGATCAGCAATTAATTATTAAATTCGTGCAAATGACCTTCTCAAAGGTAAAGTTAAATAATCCACAAATATAGCTATTGCTAGGGAACCATCAAATATTATTAGTGATGATGACATCATTGAAGATGAAGGACTCATACAAATAGGAAGAAGCCAATCCTTTGAAGATAGGAAATGATGCAATAGAAGCTCGATGGATGCTCAATAGTCTAAGGTGTTGATAGATTAGAGAAACTATACCTCATTGGGATTATGAGACATACATGTGAGGATTGGTGTCCAATAGTTTAGGGGATGTTACCATAGGTTTTTGAAATTTTGATCCCCCTATTTAGAATGCCAGTTCTCATTTGAAGTTGGCCTTTAGCATATTTTCACCTTTATTTGTTTTCTAACTCATGTCTCCTAGTTGCCCTTTTTATCCAAATATTTCACCAAGTGATTCAGAGCATGATGGGCTTTAAAGGGGTTCAAAGATACAAAGCACTGATTTTTTTTAGATCACCCAAAACACCCACAAACTTTCTTCAACGAAACATGGTTCTTCAAGACAAAAAAGACACCACAGATAGAATTAAGACCCAAATCACTTACTAAACCTCTAATGCACTTTGGACATCAATAACATAACAATATTAAGCCAAAAAAAAAATCTTTAGAACACTGGTTATTCCATACTTCCATCGCTTACACCTAGTAGGCCTAATCCCTTGTAGCCCTTCTAACTGACAAATCTGAACATAACTCTTGAACCCAACTTGATATTAAAAAAATAAATACATTTGTCTATACCCATTTGGGAGTTCTAAAACATATCCAAAATTATTAGAGGGTTATTTTGGAACATCTACCTTTATAATTGACTAGTAATTCTAATCCTAGACCTAATTAGGTTTGTTTCTTAATTTGAGACTAGTAAACAGTCATCCATAGCTTTTGCAAAAAACATAATGAAAAAAATAGTTTCAGTGGGGTTTTATATAACCTAGTTAAAGAATTTTCCTGAAGTTTTTTATAGAGGTCCAACAGTTAAAAAGGAAGTTATGGTGTTTTTCCCAAGATTGGGAACCCTAGGCAAGGTTTAGACCCGCACTCACCAAAATTGCAATATCTTGCACAAAACTTAATCAAATCACATGAAACCAACTTTGTAATAAATTAGATTCAAATTAATTTCACATACAATAAATGAGGAGTGGGATCTTATCTGTACAGTGCCATACAATGGCTTGGAGTAGAGCAGAATGTTGGGAAAATGCAGAAAACTAAATGTATTTTATTCAATAACTTCTCAAAACTTTATATTCCACTTCTACCCTACTCCTCATAACCTTACATGAGTTTTTTGAACATATTTAAATTCATTCCCAACCATTGGTAACTATCCAACCAAATTCCATATGACTTTTCAAATGATGACCTTTCATATTCTCATTTTTTGTATTCTTGCAAATTTTTACATTTTAAAAATATTTGAGATTTCACAATATTTGACAACTTGACCCCACAATTACCTAAAAACCTAATCAAATGGAAAATTCATTATAAATGGTCCCAAATATGACCTCATTATAAACAAATTTCAAAAATTACAAGGTTTCCTCATGGAGGCATGCAATCCACATGGTGCCCTACACCATACTCCCGGGAAAATGTTTCCTCAAGTCGTCTTGAGGATAGTGTTGCACAATTGATTCAATATTATCCATATGATTCTTTGATCTCCAAGTAGTCTTTGCACTCACCAAAAACTATAACTTTGCATTTTCCTTTTGTCCTTAACCGGTTTTTTTCATTATTCAATGTTGTCTTTCATTTAACGATTGATCCCTGACTTGTTCTTCCTCTGAAAATGGCATTGAACCTGCTATTCAATGGTTTGAAATGGCTGCATCCTTCATGTTCTCTTCCTCATACATATACCCATCTCTCTCACTTCTTCATCACACAATCTCTCACAACATACTATCCATCTACCCAACAAAGATCCTGGAAGATGCTTCCATCTACCCACTCTTTATCTCAGTGGAGAAACTCTTGAACCTTCTCCTGAGCTTTATCTCTATTGGAGGATAGTGATCATAGACCCTCTCTCATGTTTGTATCAAACACACCTTCCCATAAATATTTCTCTCTTGCAGCTTTAAGATGGGCCACAAGCACCTGCAACCAACACACTTCACAATCCACCAGCTCTGATACCAATTGATGCAAAGCATGGTGGGATTCAAAGAGGTTCAAAGATACAAAGCATTAATTTATTTTTAGATCACCCAAAACACTCAAAAACTTTCTTCAATGAAATATGGTTCCTCAAGGCAAAAAAGATGCCACAGATAGAGTTAAGACCCAAATCACTTACTAAACCTCTAATACACCTTGGACATCATTAACATAACGGGATTAAGCCAAACAAAATTTCTTTAAAACACTGGTTATTCCATACTTCCATTTCTTACACCGAATAGGCCTAATCCCTTGTAGCCCTTATGCCAAAATTAAATGAATTCAATGCTCCTTCTTAAAAAGATTGATACTATTTCAAAAAATTCATTTCACCTCAAGAACTAGTGGAAAATTACTTCAAGTTTTCATGGTGGAAGAAAATTGCAGACACACGAACAAATCAAATTAAAATTTTATTTTTTTTCCTCTCTTTCTTCAATTAAAGGTGAAACCTTCTCAAAAATATAACCACTATGGTAAATTGATAATCCCATCATGATTCTACCTAGCAAGACTCTAGTATATGGTTACCCACTGCCAACCAATGTTATAGAGATTTTTGTAAATTACTTTTTATATCACTAGTTCCAAACCCTTGTTTCCTCCATGCCTCCCAATATAAAAATATCTTAGATGGTATAGAAGACACAGAGCTATGTGACATGAGTTTGGATTGCAATTTAAAAATAATAAGAGAAGACTTTGTCTCTCCTATTGCTAAGAAATTTGTTGAAACTGATCTCCTAGAAACCAATGGTTCCCCACATGTCATCCCTTGTCCAAAGTTAATCATTTTTGTGCACACTAATCATTACCATCCCAAATCCCATGAAATTTGAACTTTAAATGGTTCACTGCTTGTCAGAATTAATTTTAAAGTTGTGTAGGAAGTTCTCAAGCTTCTTGAAAGGAAGCAATTTGTGAATGTATCTCTGGCATCCGGGTTGGACTATTTTTCAGATAAAAGGGAACGGTGCCTAAACCAAGTTGCGAGCAACTAGTTAAAGGTTAATAAGAACCATAAATCAAAACTCCCTTCTTTTCTAAAAAGGAATCATTTCCAGAATGAAATATCTAATGTGGTTACCCTTTTACACTAGGTTGTGAGAAGTGCTAAAGCAGGGGATTTTCCATTTTAGATGTTGCAATTTATGATTCTTATCTATAGTGATAATTCATATATTGTTTAGGAAAGACTCATAAGACAACATTTACATGAACAGCTGGTTGGTTATCAATGAAGGGCATATTTTCATATGTGTTCATTATTGGAATATATCCTCACTAGCAGAGAAGTGTCCTGGATAGGATTACAAACCCTAAGCCTCCTGATAGTAGGCACACCCATATATGATTATTTCCTATAGTTGCAAAGGAAATCAAGACTAAAAGATTATCTCTATGTCAGTGATGCTTTCTTGTGGATAGTGATTAAAAGATTTGAAGGTTTGCTTGAAAGGAGATTATGCTTAGAAGTTGTAGCTCTAATAACCCAATTTGGTAGCTATTTTATTTAATTTGATAGTTTCTTGTATCTAAGGATTGGAAATTATAAGGATACCCCATACAGACTACCCAAGTATGTCTCAGATTATTTCATGCTACTGGAATTTTTCCACCAAATGGCAAAAGTGAATGTAAAAATTATAGAACACTCGAAGAAGAAATGGTATTCTTTTCCCATTTTCTTGTCTAATTTTTCTTGCAAGAGCAATGAGGCTGCCAAGATGACAAGTAATATTTTATCCAAGTTCAATTTTTAGTTCCTATCACATAGACCTTATTATGATAGAAAAGGCTATGTTTGGGCCCATTTTCATGGAGTAAAAAAATATATCTGCATCAACCACAATTAGAGGATTACTAGGAAGATTGCTCGGATGTCAAAGAAGTACACACACAAGATTACATGAGGTTGACCCTAGATCAAGTCAAGCTATTTGAGCTACCTTTCTTTATCCTCCAGGGTTTGATTGATGACAGTTCTGAGATAATTGATGAGATTTACCAAAATGTTTCTCTAGTACCCCTTCTTCAATCATCTTTATCAGATAAGAATAATGCATGCAGACAGGGGCACCAAAAAGATGGATTGAGAAGAAAGGGAGGGAATGCGTTGGTTCCTCCATGCAGAAAGGGGTACCAAACCAAGAACATAGTATATCTCAAAATCCTTTACTACCTCTAAGAATTCAACCATCTCAGCTCATGTGCCCCAGAGGAGTAATTCTCAATCTAGATGAGATGGAGATCAACCAGATGACAGTCTGAAGCTTAAATCTATGTGTGAGGAAGATGCACCAACCTCTTTCTTGGGAAAAGTTAACAAAGATTGTTTTGTTCCTACTACCCCCACCTCTGACAACCTGTCCACTATTGTGAGAAATGACCAAGGAAATTTTTCTCTTATCTTCAACCAAATTGGTAGAAATAACATTGTCAATGCTTTTTTTGACAGTTTTGATTTCTCCTTACTTGGTGATTCTGCCCCTATTGATTTTGTACCTCTTCCACTAATGATTTCAATAACCAATGTTCCCAGTTTGTTTTCCCTCTCCTCGCCTCCATGGATAAAGAAATCCTTGCAAAAGAAAAAGAGATATATATCTATACTAGATATAGAAAAAGACACAATGGATAAATTATTGCAAGGAAGTCCCACACCTAAAAAATATTCTAAGAATGTCTAGAATGATTGTCAATCTTGCTTCAAGCCAAAAAAATTTGGATAAAAATGGACATGATGTTACAAAATTGGACTTCAACTTGAGTAGAGTAGATACATGGGGGCTTCACTAGCTAGGCAATATTATATCACATGCATTCATATTGGTGGTTTTAATATCCCAAAAAATAAGCTCAATATATTGCCTATTTGGTGAAAATAGGGGTTTTTTTAATGTAGGCTATGACAAAATGCATTATAGGGTCAAAATAGTGGGGTTTTAATTTGGGTTGTGTATTAGGAGGGGGTGACAAAAAAGGATTTCAGGGCAATATTTTTTGAAAATAGGGGGATTATTTGGTATGTCATGAACGCATGAGCTATAACCCAGGTTCACTAAGTGAAGGCCCCATGAGTTGATATGGGCCTGACTACAGTCAAAGGAGATATTTATTACACTAAATTCTATGTAGGAGCTCTATCAAAAAGGATCAAGCTTGAAGTACAAAATAATCTGGGGGTATAAAAGCAAGTTATTACTTTGACTTCCTTCATTCAATCCATTTTTGTAAACAAATGATCAATCTACGGGTCAAATTAAAAAATGTTCCTATTGAGGGGTTGGACCTCAGTAAGTTAAAGAAAATTAAAAGAATCAATCTTTCACTTTAGTCATAGATAACTGTGCCAACAAAGTTATACTAGATGAAATAGTTTGCGTAGAAGAATCTATGAGATCTTGTTCTCTAATATCAAATAAAATGAAGGCTTGGAACAATTAATTACAAAATTTGAAAACATAGAAAAACAATGTCCATGATCCTTCATGAGTTACAGGAAGTTTCAAAGTTTCCCTTGGCCCTTTTGATCAATGAAGGGATAATTACTAATCAAGGTGAGAATGAATCAGACTCATGGGTAAATATTTTGGATTGCAAAATCTCCCTAATTGATGAATTAAATACTCAAACAAGGTCAACCATAGTGCGATTTCGACTAGACATTAGCGATTTAAAGAATCAATTGTCATTTGTCAAGATAAACATATTCAAGGAAGACAGAGACAAGATGTGAAGTAGTACAGATGTGATCCAGAGATTTAGGGTGAGAATAAAAGAAGAATTAAATATTAAAAATGTAAGAGGATAATGGAAACTCTAAAGAACCTAGCAACCTACCTCTCAAGTTTTAAAAACTAGATTGATGTTGTATCTCCAAAGGTTTTAGAGGCATATCGGAAGTTGAACAAGTATAATTCAAGTTATAGGTGACCCAAATTCTATAGTAATTGCATTAATAATTTCTCAATACAAGGAATATAGATCAAAGGTGCAAGGACAAGAGACACAAGAGGGATCTACGAAAAAATGTTGCAGATGAAGTGCCATGTGGAGGAGCTAAAGATGGAGGGGCTATTGTATCTTATTGCTTTTCTTTATTTCTTCCCTGATGGGGATGCTCAAAAAATATTGGCTCTTGAGGGTCATTATCTTCCTTAATTTATGTTAGAACTTTTTAGTTACTTTAAATAACGATCATCTTGGAGAGACCGTTAGTTTCAAGACAGTTATAAGGATATCTTTATATGTTAGATGGATGCTTCTATAATGGATATTTTTGTTGTTCTTCCACATACTTAGACTACTTTTGAATGGATATGAAGAAAAGAAATTTGGATGCAGATTCATGCATCATAAACTTTGAGTTATAGTTGATCAATTAGTTATTCTTCTTATGTTGAATGTTTTGTTGTTTAGATTATCTTTTCTGGATATCTATTATATGGTTTATGCAAACTAGTATATGTACATCACTATGAATGTTTTGGATTTGAATAAATGGAATAGTGATATTTGAATATTATGGATCATAGTATTTTCAAGCATAATTTTTATATTTTATTCAGTTATAATTCTGGTATGATTTTTTGCCTTTAAAATCTTTCCAGTAAAAAGCCATAGCTTTTATTTTCTTTTTATTTAAAATCATACTTGAAATCTATTATTTTTATATTATTAGAACATTTTTGCGCCTTGTAAAACAAGAAGAGAGTGGATGTAAAACATCATTACATTTGTGTCAACTATTTGTTTTCAATTGCTAGTTCCATGGGTGAAAGAATATAGAGTTAGGTGGTAAATATGTCAAACAATAGATTTTGGTGACTCTGTCGGGGAAATAGTTATTAAAATAGTTGCTTTGATAGACTAGTTGTCTGAAAAAACTCACAATGGTATTTCCTCATGAGAATATATTTCCAGTGCTCCTACTGAATTTAGGTTGGCAAGACGAACAAGATAATGTTGTATCACGGTTGAATACATTAGCTTGGAGATATAAAATGAATGCAAAAGATTATAGAAAAGAAAGAAAAGTCCTAAAAAATAAGAAAAACTAGCACATAAACCTAGGATAGTATTAGAAAGAGCTAGAAGGCATCTTGTTGTTGTTATTCTAGAAAATATTATCCCTGGAAATCAAGAACCACCTAGAAATCAACCCCATAATCAGTAAAATCCTTCATCATATAATTATTGAAAGGTTGGTGACTTTATTTGTTCAATTTGCTTATCCCCAATAATAATGGCTTCTAAAAGTTTCATTAGATGTGACAGGAAGAAAGGCTTGTTTGATCCTGACCTTGATCTATTACAATATGTTTACTTTTCTACATTCCCTCCTACTCGAAAAGTTAATTCTTTAAGTAGGTGATATTCTACTCCTCACAAAATAGTTTCCCCTAGTTTTGTTTGTCAAGTGATTCTTCTATTCAACAATGTCTTACCTCTAAAAGTCCATCATCCTGCCCCTATTCTAGTTGGTATGGCCCAACCAGTGTCTTGGGGAGCTGCCCTTGAACCCCTTAGTCTTGGATCCCAATAAAATGATTTACCTAGAGGGTCTAGAAAAATAATTCAAAAGTTTAGAGGAGATGGTAAAGTCATGCCAAAAGAGAACATTAATGTATTCTTTGCAGCTTGTTCAATATTGGGTATCCAACATGAAGACATTGTAATTAGGCTCTTTCTTATCTTTGGTTGATGACAAAGTAGAATGGTTTTACCACTTGACGAATGGGTCAATTGCCTCTTAGAATTCCATGAGGACACAATTTGAGAATAGATTCAAAATTATTGAAAATGAACATACATTGGTAGCATAATTATCTTCAATGAAGAATAAATCCCATGAGCTGATGTGTGACTTTATAGAAAAAACCAATAAATTGACCAATAGAATCCTAAATACTATGAGGTCAGGAAATGCTCTCTTGAAGAGATTTTGATTAATACTATCCCTTTGGATGTAAATTTTCCCATCAAAAGAGAGGGAGCAAATGACTTGGCAATGGCATATATGCTTGCTAGATTGATAAAAGATGATCTCATAACTATGGGAAAGTGGAAGAAAGAATTATAGATAGGAAAATATCAGAAATCAGCTCCACGGGTCCTGTTATTCAAAGATTAACAAATGATATAATCACTCTAGAAAAGAAATATGCCTAATCATTTCAATCAGCCCTCAATATCAAGATGTGGCAAGGAAAGATTAGAGCCAACAAGAGTCAAAACAGCTAACCATAGATGATGTTTCTCAAAGGTAATTTATTGAGGTTCCTCCTCTTGTAAACAAAGGTAATAATATGGTGTCTAATTTACACCTTTCCACCAGCCATGATGGTTGATCTTGTCCTGAGATGACAAGATTTATACAGGGGGCCTCTACTAATGAACAAGAAAAAGAGAGAACCAGATTGAGGGATTGACTCCTTTAGGGGATGTTGACATAAATTAATTTGAATATGAGTTTGATTCTGAGAGGGGTAATGATGTACTTACTCAAATAAGAAATTCAAATTGTGTGGTATTCACTAGGGAACACCAACCATAAAATAAAGATCAGGAATCAAAGTGACAAGATAGCAATGCTCAAAATAGCCCTAAATTCATCATGACAAGGAACACAAATCCTAGACACGGGAAAGGAAAAAGGAGGTTCTTAAAGTCCCTGAGGTATTTTCCAATCTCCCTGTAAATGATGTTCCTTGTTCTTTTGATATTGTTAAATCTTGCAAAAATACTCAAATCCAAATATCCCAAGTTGAGTACCTTAGACTAAACTCGTCATAATTGGATAGGTTGGTTAAATTCATTAGACAAAATCCTACCAATCCTCCTCTTATCTCTAGTGTCTGATGAGACTCTTATTGTGTTTAAAGAACAAAATTGTTCAACCTCCTATTTGAAATCCATGATTCCAGTAATCCTTTTGAAAAACCAAAACCAAAATTTGTGGTTTTGTATTTAAATGGGTATAAACTAAGCAATTATGTCATAGATTTAGGAGCTTCGGATAATTTCATGCCTTCCCAAGTGGCCAAATCTCTCGTCTTAACCATAACCTCTTCTCATGGTAAATATTATTCTATGGACTCCACCTAGGTACCCATCCTAGGTCAAATCAAGGATGCTCAAGCCACCCTAGCTTTGTTTCACAAAACAAGGCTGAAACTCACAATATTAGTCACTGATATTCCTACGATTTATGGGATGTTACTAAGTAGGAGATTTTGAAAATATCTAAGTGGATAAATTCAAATGGACTAGTTCTATACTACAATATCTGTGAATGGGAAGAAGGTTCACTTAGAATTTGAGCCCAAGGTAAAATTCACTATGCTAAAGTCTAGAGACCTCGGGTCTAAAATACTATATGTGTAAACCAATCTTGGTACATATATGTTTACTTCTATGACCCAAGTAGAAATTAATATGGTCAGCCCCTTATTGTGTGATGAACTATGGGCCCTAGAATTTGATGGAAGTTATTCTTGCTCTAGATAGAGATCTAGTATAGTCCTCATATCCCCAAAGGAAATAGTTTTCCTTCAGCCTTCAAACTGAATTTTTACAATATAAATAATACTATTTACAGAATATGAAGATTTGCTTTTGGGATTGATAACTACTAAAGAAAAAGGTAGCAACATATTTAAAGTTAGAGGAGATGTAGAACTTGTAGTTAAAGAAGTGAAAAATATATAAACTACTAAGAATGTGAGGTTGAGACATTATAGAAATAGAGTATGAGATTGCTAGAGAAGATTATGAGGCCTTTACAATTGAAGCAATGCCTAGGGATCAAAATAGTAGAGTTGATTCGCTGGTTGTGTTAGCGTCTCTCCTCCAACCACAACTTGACTTCAAAGATAAAATGTATAGCATTGAGGTAGTTATCGACCAATTGTACCTAACAATATCAACCATTGGCAATTTTTTATAATGACAAGAAGATTATTGAATTCCTTGAGAATCCTAAGGCATTCACTGGTCTATTTTTTGAAGGAAGTATCGAGTAATCTAATGATACAACACAGGAAGAAATATACTCTCATTAAGATAAGAAAAATGAGATAATTCAACTCAAAGGGAACAAAATCCCTAAGGGTCTAGTCTGCCTAGAGAGCCTCTTTGATAAACACAATAGATATGTCAAGCAAAAGAGTGAAGGTCCTCTTAGGACATCAGCTAAATATGAGACAATCAACATAGGAACAAAAGAACACCCTAAGTTGGTTTCTATAGGGAAATGTTGTTCCCAACAAGAAAAAGAATGCTTAGTTGACTTTCTGACCCATTTAAAAGATGTCTTTGCGTGGTGTTATTCTGATCTCAAAAAGTTCAAGAATTGAGAAATACAACACAACATTCTTCTCAAGCCTGGTTCAACACCATTCAAAAAAAAGAAGAGAAATTACAACCCCAAAGTTGTAGAGTTTATTTTCAAATAAATTTATAAGATACTCAAATCAAGGATCATCTATCCAATCCACCTTTCCACATGGATTTCCAACATTGTTCCTATTAGGAAGAAGGACACATAAATAAGGATTTGTGTTGACTTCTAAAACCTAAACTAGGCCTCTCTTAAAGATAATTACACTCTACCGGTTATGGATCATATCTTACAAATAGTATCAAGATCAAAATTGATGCCTATGCTTGATGGTTTCTCTGGATATAATTAGGTAGAAGTGGCACCGGAAGACCAACACAAAACTATATTCACTACTTCCATTGATGTGTTCACTTATAATAGGATGCCTTTTGGGATTATAAATATTGGAGCTGCTTTCAAACAGTGATTGACCTAACCTTTGGAGATTTGAAGAATAAGATCATTGTTGATTATCTGGATGACCTAACAATTTTCTCAAAGGAAAGAGTTAATCATTTCTAGGACTTAAAGGTAGTGCTATATAAAGATGTAGAGATTGTAGTATTTCATTGAACCCTAAGAAGTCTATCTTTCTAGTCACAGAAGGAAAGTTGTTAGACCACATTGTCTCCAAGATGGGATAAAAATATACTTGAAGAGAGTGAAGGAAATCCAATAGTTAAGCCTTCCAATGTCATAAAGTGGAACTAAATCTTTCTTCGACCAAGTAAATTTCTTGCGAAGATTTATCTCGTACTTTTCTAAAACTATCAAACGAATTGTGGATATCATGAGGAAGCAACCAACTTTTAAGTGGAGCCTAGAGGGTAAGAAGGCTTTCAAAGACATCAAGATAGCCATTGCTAATGTCCCTACTCTAGTACACTCTGACTTTGAGAGAGAATATATCATTTATTCTTATGCATTGGAATATACTATGTCATCCATCTTGCTACAAAACAATGAACAAGGAATTGAATCTCTTATTTCTTTTATGAGTCTACCTTTTAAAAATAATAAATTGAATTATTCTCCCATGGAGAAGCATGCTATTGTAGTGGTAAAAGCTTCAAAGAATTTTAGGTTTTATGTTATGCACTCTCATATTATAGTATTTGTCTCAGACTTTGATGTAAAGAGCATATTAACCCAGCAAGACATTGGATATAACAAAAGAGGTACTTGGGTAGGAAGAATACAAGAGTATGAAATTGAATTCAAACCCACGAAATTGGTCAGGGGGAAAGGGCTTTGTAAGATGATAGTTGAGAGTAAACCTATTGGATAAGAGAACCTACCACTACTACTGTTTACAAGTAGCATTGATGAATGGTTCTCTAATGTGGCCTATTTGTTGACCTATAGCAAGTGCCCCTCTCATTTATCAACCAAGAAAAAGAGGAATTTGAAGCTGAAAGCCGGTAAGTATGTTATATGGAAAGAAAATTTGTACAAGAAGGGGGTGGATGGTTTATTTTTAAGATGTGTGGCTTGAGAGAAGCAGAAGAAACATTTGGAGGTTTTCCATAATGAAACTTGTAGAGGATATTTCTTTGTGTCTAAGTCATCTTTCAAAATCCTTTGCCAGAGTTTTTACTGTCCAATTATGTACTCAATTAGCTACACTACCACTTAGACTAGTAATCATCATATATCTCTTTCAACAATGGGATTTAGATTTTATTGACCCCATAAAATCTAATTCTAGCGCAAGCTACACTCATATCTTGACTTCCATAGATTATTTTACTAAGTAGGTGGAAGATATTGAAGAATACCACTTTTGTAATGGTCATTAAATTCTTAAAAGAAATCATTTTGGTAAGATTCGAAGTACCTAAAAAAATAGTAGCAGACAACGCCCTCAATTTTTCTTTCTCTAAGTTCTCCTTTTTCTACTATGATTATGGGATCAATCTTTCCCATTCCTAATATTATTATACATGGGGTAACAAACAAGTTGAATCAAGCAACAAGAACCTTATTTCTATAATCAACAAGTTGGTAAATGAGAACCACATGGGATGGCAAAAAATTCTTTATGAGGCTTTGTGGGTTGATAGGATCGCATACAAAAGAGAAATAGGGATGTCTATATGGGATAGAATGTACCCTACCTAACCTATTGGAATTATTAGTACTCAAGCTACAAAAATACATTGAATATGAATAGTTCCAAATGTCAGTGGAGAAGAGAATAATGTATCTGACTAAAATTGATGAATAGGGAGAGAAAGTGGTGGATAGGATTTCCAAACATCAAGAATTCATAAAGAAAATATTTGACAACAGATCTAAGCAAAGGAATTTTATGGTTGGCGACTCAATTCTATGGACCGAAGGAGAGAACCAAAAGGATCTCACAAGAAGTTTGATTCCACGTGGAAAGGTCCATTCATGATTAGAACAGTGCTTGGACAAAATGTTTTTCACTTATCTTATCTAGATGGTACACCATTGCCTCTTGCCTATAATGGGTAGGACCTTAAATTATTTAAATGTTGATTTTAGTAGCTTTACTACTTCTTGTACTATAGTTTAAATATTTTCTCATGTGTTTTAGTTTTTCTGTGACTCTATTGTCCTTTGCAATAAGGCCTATGGACAAAGATCATGGATTCTCTATGTCCAACTCTATCCTTGTCCCTCTTCAAAGCCTCTTGTTACCTTAAATTTAAAAAAAAATTGGTCCCCCTTTTTAAAATGCAAGTTCTCATTTAAAGTTGTCATTTAGCATACTTTCTCCTTGATTTACTGCTAAATCACGTCTCCTAGTCACCCCTTTGTCCAATATTACACCAAGTTGGAAAAATTTTGAATTTATGAACCTAGTACTTATGGTATTAAAGTTCATGAAATTGTTTATCACCCAATCACTCTTTGCTAGAAGTCCTTTTTGTTGATCACATATGCTAAGAAGTCCCTATGTCAGTCAACCAAGTGTATCTCAAACCTTTACCTCCTTTCATTACCATGGTTCATGATTTCTTAAGTCTATCAACCTTCTAACTACTCTTTAGGATGTCTTGATAATACTAATACTCTATGTTGGTCTTGTCTTTCTAGGTCAACAGGTTAGCAGTTTCCTGAATCCTAACACCCCTTATCAAAGATGGTTTCAAAGTTAAAAAACTCAGCGACTTCCCAACTTAAAAGTTTTTACATCCCCCAAGGAGTGGTCATTCCAAACTACTTACAAGTACGAGGTGTTAATGGTTGGCTAGATGGCGATAGTAATGCAAGTATGTTCCCACAATTTTCAAAAGAGAATGAAGATACTCCCATGGCAAAAATTAAATAAATTTAATGCTCCTTAAAAATGTGATAACATTTTGAAAAATTCATTTCACCTCAACAGATAGCAGGATAAAGCTTCAAGTTTTCACGGTGGAAGAAAATCGCAGATGCTCACAAACAGGTCAGCTTAAAAGATTTATTTTATTTTCCTCTCTTTCTTCAGTTAACGGTGAAACCTTTGGAGAATTCTAGTCATTATGGTAAATTGATAATCCCCTCATGAGTCTACCTAGCGAGACTCTAGTATATGGTCACCCCCTGCCAACCAATGTTGCAAAGCATTTTGTATATTGTCTTTCTTATCACCAATTCCAAACCCTTGTTTCCTCCATGTTTCTCAGTATAGAAAATGGCTTACATGGTATAGTAGACACAAAGCTAGGTGACATGATTCTGCATGGAATTTTAAGAAGAGCGAGTGAAGAGTTTTCCTTTCCTATTGCTAATAAAAAATTTAAAAGTGGTCTCCTCAAAGCTGATGGTTTCTCACATGTCATCCCTTGTCTTAAGTTAATCATTTCTTGTGCTAATCACTACCATCCAAAATCCCATGAAATTTGAACTTTCAATGGTTCAATATTTGTCAAAATCAATTATGAAATTGTATCTCAAGTGCTCAGGCTTCCCAAAAGGGATCAATTTGTGAATTTATCCATGGCATCTAGGCAGGATTATTTTTCAAATAGAGTAGAATGGCGTCTTAACTGAATTGTGACTAGCTAGTTAAAGATAAAGAAGAAGGGTAAATAAAAACTCCCTTCATTGCTAAAAAGGGATCATATCCAAAATGAAATATATGATACATCATTACCTCTCTAAACTAGGTTGTGGGAAGTACTAAAGTGATTTTTTTTTTCATTCTAGATGTGCCAATTTATGATTCTTATATGCGGTGATAATTCATACATTTATTGGGTAATTCTGATAGGCCAACATCTACATGAGTAGCTAGCCAGTTATCGACAAAGAGAATCTTTTCGTATGTGTTCTTGTTGACATATATCCTCACTAGTAGAGAAGTGTCCTAGATAGGGTTGGAAACCCTCAGCCCTCTAATAGAAGATGGGTATATGCACCAAGTTGTGGTACCAAAAGGGGGTCTTAACATGCCACTTTTTTCTAAAATCAGCAAAGTCTGAACTTCAATGACAAATTGAAGATAGTTACACTCCAAATTTGAAGATGCAACAAGAACAAGAGTCAGAGTGCTTTGAGTCTACTTTCTAAACTACTAATTTTTTTTGAAAATGGTGGAGATTAAGGGCTTCAAAAAGGGGGGCCACAAAAAGTGGTCCTATTTTTAAGCAAAAAAAATAACATAACATTTGTTGTGCCCCCCTAAAATGTTAACTTTTTCTTTGAATTTTTAAAATCACTTCAGTGAGAAATTAGCTAACACCTTGTAGTTTATGCCAGAATTTTTAGGTTATTTTTTAATGAGTATATGATTTTTTACTAATTTTCAAAGCGGACACATCCTAAAAAACAAAACTTTGAGCATGCTCCCCCATAAAATCATTGAAAACAAATCAAAAATCAAAAAAAAAAAAATTCAATTGTGTAGAATTGAGTCTAGTTTCTAAAAATGTAATTTTTTTCAAAATTTGATGAACGTGTAAAAATCTATACCCAAAATAGTGCATGTTGGTTTTTGACAAAAAATGGACACACTAACAAAAGAAATTATTGATGAAACACTTAATGAAATCAAAATTTGAAATAAATTACATTGTTGGATAGCTAAGAGGGAGCTCAAGTTTACCACAGTATTTTTTTTAACTTCATTGAAACACGTGCAAACCTGACAAAGAGCACAACCAAAAATATGTCAAAATTTTCAATGTTCTGATAAAATACATGTCTCTAGCCTAAAATGGTCATCCAAACCTTTGGGTTGGATGCCCAAGGCAAATCCAAACCATAGGTTTTGTGTTTCCCAAAGTGGGTCATTTGGCGCATGCCAAATATGGCACTTGCCCTATTTGGCATGTGCCAAATGTGATGAATGGATATTCCATTCGGCGTACGCCAAATGTGGTCCATATTCCACATTTGGCACGCGCCAAATAAGGATGAAGAGGAAGATAGCTTGAGGGATACGAGAATAAGGGAATTATGAGAGCTAGAGAGGGGAGGTACAAAGAAGAGTATGTATCTATAAGAATGAAGAGCCCGAGAAGAGGTAAGGGGAGAGAGAGAATATGAGATCTAGTTCATAGGGAGAGATGGAACTACTAGGGAAGGGAGATAAAGAAGGGAGAGGTGAGATGGGGGTTTCTATGTACACATTTGGCACTCTCCCTATTTGGCGCGTGCCAAATGTGGAATAGATACATACTCTTCTTTGTCCCTCCCCTCTTAAGCTCTCACAATTCCCTTATTCTCCTATCCCTTGAGTTATCTCCCTATTTATCCTTACACCCATCTAATTCCCTCTCTCACCTCTTTTCCTTGGTTTCTTCCTCACTCCCTCCTCTCTAGGTCCTAAGGGGTCATAGGACACCATATGACCCCTTAGGACACAATATGACCCCTAACGACACCTAAGGGGTCATATGTTGTCCTAAGGGGTCATAGGACACCATATGACCTCTTAGGTTACCATAGGACCCATAACGACACCATATTTTGTCCTAAGTGGTCATAGAACACAATACGACCCCTTAGGTGTTGTTAGGGGTCATATTGTGTCCTAAGGGGTTATATTGTGTCCTATGACTCCTTAGGATACCATATTGTGTCCTAAGGGGTCATAGAATACCATATAACGCCTTATGACACCATACTACCCATAATGACACCATATTGTGTCATAAGCAATCATATGGTGTCTTAAGGGGTCATAACACACCATATGACCTGTTAAGACACAATATGATCCCTAACAACACCTAAGGGGTCATATGGTGTCCTATGGCCCCATAGGACACCATATGACCCCTTAGGTGTCCATATGAACCATAACGACACCATATTGTGTCCTAAGGGGCAATATGGTGTCCTAAGGTGTCATAAGACACCATATGACCCCTTAGGACACCATATTGTGTCCTAAGGGGTCATATGGTGCCCTAAGGGATCATAAGACACCATATGACACCTTAGGACACCATACGACCCAAAATGACACTGTATTGTGTCCTAAGGGGTCATATGGTGTCCTAACAAGTCATAGAACACCATATGACCCCTTAGGACACCATACAACCCATAACGACACTATATTATGTCCTAAGGGGTCATAAGACACCATATGGCCCCTTACGACACCATATGACCCATAACGACACCATATTGTGTCCTAAGCAGTCATATGGTGTCCTAAGCGGTCATAGGACACCATATCACCCCTTACGACACCATATTGTGTCTTAAGGGCTCATATGGTGTCATAGGATACCATATGACCCCTTATGACACCATACAACACCTAACAACGCCATATTCTGTCCTAAGGGGTCATATGGTGTCTGAAAGGGTCATAACACACCATATGAGCCCTTAAGACACAATATGATCCCTAATGACACCTAAGGGATTATATGGTGTCCTATGGTCCCATAGGACACCATATGACCCCTTAGGTGTCCATACGACCCATAACAATACCATATTGTGTCCTAAGGGGTCATATGATGTCCTACGGGGTCACAGGACACCATATGACCCCCATAGGACACCATATAATCCCTTAGGTGTCCATACGACCCATAACAATACCATATTGTGTCCTAAGGGGTCATATGATGTCCTACGGGGTCACAGGACACCATATGACCCCTTAGGACACCATACGACCCATAATGACAACATATTGTTTCCTAAGGGTTCATATGGTGTCCTAAGGGGTCATAAGACAACATATGACCCCTTAGGACACCATACGACCCATAATGACACCGTATTGTGTCCTAAGGGGTCATATGGTGTGCTAAGGGATCATAAGACACCATATGACCCCTTACGACACCATATGACCTATAACGACACCATATTGTGTCCTAAGGGGTCATATGGTGTCCTAAGGGGTCATAGGATATCATATGACCCTTTGTGACACCATATGACACCTAACCAAACCATATTGTGTCCTATGACCCTTTACGACACCATACGACACCTAACCAAACTATATTGTGTCCTAAGGGGTCATCTGGTGTCTTAAGAGGTCATAACACACCATATGACCCATTAAGATGCAGTATGATACCTAACGACACCTAAGGGGTCATATGGTGTCCTATGGCCCCATAGGAAACCATATGACCCCTTATGTGTCTATACGACCCATAACAACACCATATTGTGTTGTAAGGGGTCATATGGTGTCCTAAGTAGTCATAGGACACCATCTGACCCCTTAGGACACCATACAACCCATAACGACACCATATTGTGTCCTAAGGGGTCATATGGTGTCTTAAGGGGTCATAACGCACCATATGACCCGTTAAGACACAATATGATCCCTAACGACACCTAAGGGGTCATATTGTGTCCTATGGCCCCATAGGACACCATATGACCCCTTAATTGTCCATAAGACCTATAACGCCACCATATTATGTCCTAAGGGGTCATATGGTGTCCTAAGGGGTCATAGGACACCATATGACCGCTTAGGACACCATACGACCCATAATGACACCATATTGTGTCCTAAGGGGTCATATGGTGTCCTAAGGGGTCATAACACACCATATGACACTGTAGGACACCATACGACCCATAACGATACCGTATTGTGTCATAAGGGATCATATGGTGTCCTAAGGGGTCATAGGACACCATAAGACCCCTTACAACACCATATTGTGTCCTAAGGGGTCATAGGATACCATATGACCCCTTACGACACCATACGACACCTAAATAAACCATATTGTGTCCTAAGGGGTCATATCATGTCTTAAGGGGTCATAACACACCATATGACCCGTTAAGACACAATATGATCCCTAACGACACCTAAGGGGTCATATGGTTTCCTATGGCCCCATAGGACACCATATGATCCCTTCGATGTCCATACGATCCATAACGACACCATATTGTGTCCTAAGTGGTCATATGGTGTCCTAAGGGGTCAAAGGACACCATATGACTGTTTAGGACACCATACGACCCATAATAACACCATAGTCTGTCCTAAGGGGTCATATGGTGTCCAAAGGAGTCATAAGACACCATATGACCCCTTAGGAAACCATACGACCCATAACGACATTGTATTGTTTCCTAAGGGATCATATGGTGTCCTAAGGGGTCATACGACACCATATGACCCCTTACAACACCATACAACCCATAACGATACCATATTGTGTCCTAAGGGGTCATATGGTGTCCTAAGGGGTCACAGGATACCATATGACCCCTTACAACACCATACGACACCATATTATGTCCTAAGCCGTCATTACACACCATATGACCCGTTAAGAGACAATATGACCCCTAACGACACCTAAGGGGTCATATGGTGTCCTATGGCCTCATAGGACACCAAATGACCCCTTAGGTGTCCACACGACCCATAGTGACACCATATTGTGTCCTAAGGGGTCATATGGTGTCTTAAGGGGTCATAGGACACCATATGACCCCTTAGGACACCATACGACCCATAACGACAGCATATTGTGTCCTAAGGGGTCATATGGTCTCCTAAGGGGTCATAAGACACCATATGACCCCTTAGGACACCATACGACCCATAACGACAGCATATTGTGTCCTAAGGGGTCATATGGTCTCCTAAGGGGTCATAAGACACCATATGACCCCTTAGGACACCATACGACCCATAACAAGACCCTATTGTTTCCTAAGGGGTCATCTGGTGTCCTAAGGGGTCATAAGACATCATATGACCCCTTACGACACCATACAAGCCATAATGACACCATATTGTGTCCTAAGGCATCATATGGTGTCCTAAGGGGTCATAGGATACCATATGACCCCTTACAACACCATACAACACCTAACGACACTATATTTTGTCCTAAGGGGTCATATGGTGTCTTAAGGGTTCATAACACACCATATGACCTATTAAGACACAATATGATCCCTAACGACACCTAAGAGGTCATATGGTGTCCTATGGCCCCATAGGACACCATATGACCCCTTAGGTGTCCATATGACCCATAACGACACTATATTATGTCCTAAGGGGTCATAAGACACCATATGACCCCATAGGACAACCATACGACACATAATAACACCATATTGTTTCCTAAGGGGTCATATGGTATCTTAAGGGGTCATAAGACACCATATGACTCCGTAGCACACCATATGACCCATAACGACATCGTATTGTGTGCTAAGGGGTCATAGGACACCATATGACCCCTTACGACACCATACAACCCATAATGACACCATATTGTGTCCTAAAGGGTCATAGGATACCATATGACCCCTTACAACACCATACGACACCTAATGGCACCATATTGTGTCCTAAGGGGTCATATTGTGTCCAAAGGGGTCATATTGTGTCCTAAGGTGTCATAAGACACCATATGACCCCTTAGGACAACATACGACCCATAAAGACACCGTATCGTGTTCTAAAGGGTCAAATGGTGTCCTAAGGGGTCATAAGACACCATATGACCCCTTACAACACCATACGACACATAACAACACCATATTGTGTCCTAAGGGGTCAGAGGACACCATATGACCCCTTAGGAGACCATACAACCCATAACGACACCATATTTTGTCTTAAGGGGTCATATGGTGTCTTAATGGGTCATAACAAACCATATAACTCGTGAAAACACAATATTATCCCTATAGATACCTAAGGGGTCATATGGTGTCCTATGGCCCCATAGGACACTATATGACCCCTTAGGTGTCCATACGACCCATAATGACACCATATTGTGTCCTAAGGGGTCATATGGTGTCATAAGGGGTCATAGGACACCATATGACCCCTTAGGACACCATACGACCCATAACAACACCATATTGTGTCCAAATGGGTCGTATGGTGTCCTAAGGGGTCATAAGACACCATATGACCCCTTAGGACACCATACGACCCATAACAACACCGTATTATGTCCTAATGGGTCATATGGTGTCCTAAGGGGTCATAGGACACTATATGACCCCTTAGGACACCATACGACCCATAATGACACCATATTGTGTCCTAAGGGGTCATATGGTGTCTTAAGGGGTCATAACAAACCATATGACCGGATAAGACATATTATGATCCCTAACGACACCTAAGGGGTCATATGGTGTCCTATGGCCCCATAAGACACCATATGACCCCGTAGGTGTCCATACGACCCATAACGACACCATATTGTGTCCTAAGGGGTCATATGGTTTCCTAAGGGGTCATAGGACACCATATGACCCATAAGGACACCATATTGTGTCCTAAGACATCATATTGTGTCCTAAAGGGTCATATGGTTTAATTTTTATGGTTGTGGCTATCAAACTATAGAGTATAGAGTATAGATTATAGGGTATAGAGTAAAAATTTATCAAAGGTTAAAAAATTTCAATGGAAGTCATTTGGCGCTAGCCAAAGGAGCTGCACTAAAAAATGGTTATAGGGTATAGAGTATAAATTTATCAAAGGTTAAAAAATTTCAATGGAATTCATTTGGCTAGCGCCATATTTGGTGCTAGCAAAATGAGCTGTACTAAAAAATGGTTACGTGGGACCCTTGACCCATGATCCAAGCCCACATTCTCTCATTTTGTCTTCTTTTTGCGCACGATCAGCCAAAAAAACGCTTAGCTCTCCACCACCTTTTTTTTCATTTGGCAACGTCAAAGAGGAAGAACATAGTTTTTTTTATCAAATTTGAATATTTGAGGTAATATTTTCTTGTTTTTAGAATTGAAATACTTATTAAGTGTAATTTTGTTTAAATGTTAGAATAAAAGTGTGAGTCAAAATTGATTATAATCCTATTAGATTTACATTAGATTTAACAATGCATTTGAAGGAAGTTGCATAAGAAAATTATTTGTTTAGCGGTTTAAAACAAAATTTGCAATTTCATACATCCTTTTTAAGATCTTATGAAATAATTTAAAAAAGGAATACATGAAATAATTTCAATTTCATATATCCATTTTAACATATGCATAATTAGGACAGTCATAGATGCATAATTTCACTTTATTCTCTTTTATATGCATGTACATGTATAAATCATCATCATGTCAAGGAAATGACCAAAAAATGTAACACCGGAAGAGCGTAAAGCTAAGAATGCAAAAAAAAAGAGAAGGAATGAAGCAACTTCATGAACAAAGAAAATTGAATACCATAGAAGAAGAGGTGCCAATTGAAGAGGGACATGAAATATCCATCCAATCTAAGAGAGACAAAATTGGCCACACAAAGGCAATGGATGCAAAACCTTAGTGCAATGAGATAATTGAATCCCAAGGTTGAGAGCATGTCTACCACAATTCAAATTGAAGGCACCCCATCTCTTACATATCAAGTTGAAGGCACACCATCTCTTATTGGCACACCGTTGGTGTCTACAACATCTCATATTGAATGCACTCCCTATATGACATTTGATGTTGCAAGTACTTCACGAGTGACATCAAGTATTGGAGCTACACCGTCTTGTACGCCTCAATTTCAAGGTATGTCATCATTTTCATCTCCTGTTGAAGGTATGCCACCTATCCCTAATGTTGTTGACATTCCTAATCTTGAGGTAACTCAAATTTTGAGAACACCTCCTAGAGTTTTGCATAGAAAGCCTAAGTATTTGATTGATATTGATGCTAATTTTTTGAAACCAATGGTTGACAAGATTCTAAAGCGTACTTGTCAAAGACATGCTAACCAGATATGGAAAATATTTTTTGAGCCTTTAAATGAGACAGGAAGATGTCAACTATTTGTTGAAATGATGAGAAATCTGAAATTTAGGTCCATAATGAAGACTCTTGGGCTAAGAACATCGATTGAATCAAGCGACAAATCTATTGTGAAGATTCTGATGAATGCATATGATACTGTTGGTTCTAACTCATGCACAAAAGATAGTAATGCCACAAGACATGTTTTTACATCAACAATTGTAAGCACAAAAACTAAGAAAGCTCGCCTCCTTAGATAGACAAGTAAACAATTGAAGATAAGTAGACAAACTCTAATGAGAGCTATGGGAAGGTGACAAAGAGTGGAGGATCCATATAACAATGAGTTATGGGCATTTTCTGATAGATTACAACAGAAACATAAAGCAATTGTTGAAGCCTTGAGATCCCTAATTGAATATTTTTTGAAGAATAACACAAGGGTCTCTCCAGATAAAAGAGATGTTGTAAGAAGGAGGATTGGTAGTAAAATCCATGATCCACATCCAAAACTTTTTTTGGATATGACTCAAACATAATTTTTTGCCAAGTTTCAACATATGTATCCTCAAATAAAAAATAGTCAAAGATTCTTTGAAATGGTAAAGCCTTTTTATGTCAAAATAAATCACACATGCACAACTTGTTGTTGTAGAGTACATATTGAATTTCTAACCATTATGATGTTTATCAACACATATGTATAGATTTGCATGCTAACAATGTTTTGCAGGAATGCAACATAAATTGTCCATCGATATCTTCAAGGGAATTCATATCTATCATCTTATGTGAAAGAGTAGATGGTCAAGTATATTATAATAAGTGTTGCTTGGATGGCACATGTGTTGATTGTGGTGGATTGCGACATTTACAAATTTGTCAACATATGGATATTGGACAAGAAATTGGTAATGAATTAGTAGAATTTGGAAAATATAAGACAATGGCCTACATGCTAAAAGATGGAAAAGAAGCAAAAAGGTGTGAATTGGTTAGTGAGAAGATTCCAGTGTATCAGATTATGGGCATCTTTCATGAGAATATAGTGTACGAGTATGCAAGGCATAACCATCGATCTCAATGGTTGGACTCACAATTTAAGTTATGAAAGGACACATTTCCACTTCATACAATCATTTCAATTGTTGACTTTGCAGAGAACTACACACTACAACCGCAAAATGAGGTGCAATCACAATATTACAACTCCACACAAGTTGCTATATTTGTGCATATAGCATTCATTCATGCACATGATAGTATGCAACATGATAGGAAGATAATGAGGGAGTATCATTTTTACATCAGTGATGATCGCTCACACTCTACAGAGTTTGTGCAAGGTTGTTTTCAAATATTCTGCGATGATTTGGATAGCCAAGGCGTATCATTCCATCAACATATCATATGGTCAGATAATTGTGCATCACAATTTAAGAACTCTCAGATGTTTTATTGGTTGAGTAGGATGCATAAGTTGACTGCTATTCAACATATGTGGAATTTCTCTGAGGCTAGGCATGGAAAAGGGGAGCATGATGGTGCAGGAGCATGTATTAAAAGAGCTTTAGCATGAGAAGATTTAAAGTACAAAGGGAATGCAAACTTGAAAGATGCAAAATCAATTGTTCAGTGGTGCAATGGTACAATTGGTCCAGGTAATCAAGGTAAGTCTTCAGTTCGAAGATTTTTTTGGTTGGTAGATGATACTAACATTGCAAAATTAGAAGATTGTTGTACATTGACAGGATCGAGTGAGCTACACTCTTTCAAAAGCTCTAATGTGGGTTCATGGACTATCCATACATGGTGGATGGCATATTATTGTTCTTCATGTAGAGATGGTACCTATTATGAGTGTGAGTCAAAGGAGTGGGTGGACGAAAGGTGTATGAGGCGTCTAGTCCCACTTGAGACATACTGACCTCCGAGTGCACTACAACTCACACAGATGGAAGCATCAATTGACTTTGACCATGTGTCAGATTTAGTCCAACCAAGTAAATTATCCACATGCAATTTTTTGTATTTTAATATTTTACCTTAGTTTTTTGCTTAATTCTTCTCACTTTATCATTGCAGGGCATATTTATGCAGTAATTGTAGTTGAAGACAATGAAGAAGGAACATATTATTACCTATTTCGTTGTGTGGACATAAAAAAGAAATTGGATGGCCCTGTCGTAGATGGAGAAAATATTGAGTACCCCACATGATCAATAGTTATTACTAGTATATGGATTAGAAGGTACCCAGTGAAGAAGTCTAACTTGTGGTTGTTCGAGGACTTCCAGGCACATAGGAAGATTCTTCATTATTCTAACCTTGTTGTAGCTTCAAATGTTCATTTGATCAGATATGGGGGTAGACCACTAAACAAGAACCTATGGAAGGTTTGTGAATCTAACCATGAGGCCATACTAGACATGATAAAGAGTAGAGCAGATCCAGATGGTTCACTGGATTAAATGTAAATGTAAAAAATTGTAATATCAATCTTATTTGGATATATGTACATGACTTGTATTTTTTACTACTCGAGGCATTGTAATATAAAAAATTGTCTTTTTGTCTTGTTTTGTGTGATTTTATGTAAATAATGTCATTTTGGACCATTAGAGATCACATGGAATCATTTCGTGAAGTATACCCTACTAATATGGTAAAAGATGTAAAAATTGCTCATTTGTTGTCAATCACTCAAAGTGTGAAAATTTGTCAAAATTTGGCATGGTTTTTCTCGATGTTAGTGACATGTAAGAATGATTCATTTGATCTTGCGGGATCGTGTTATGGAACTCTAAAAAATCCTCTCTCAGTTTTGGTAGACTCGGATCCAATTGCTCATGGCGACACTTTCTCAGTTGCGACAAAAAGAGTCAGATGAGTTCAATGAAAAGTTGCACAATGCCCCATCTTTCAATTCACTCGTCATGACACTGAACCGTCAGCTTGTACGCATCAGGGTGGCTAGTTTTATGCTAGGAATGTCTTATTTTTTCTCTCCAACTCGCCCGATCATTCCGGGCCACACCCTACCAGCAAAATCGCCTAAGTGCTCAAGTTGCTCAAAGTTGTCAATATTTGACATCGCATTTCTCAATTCCTATTAATCATAAGAACAAGTCATCTGATCCTACGGGGTCATGTTATGACACTCTAAAAAAGCTTCTCTTGGTTTCAGTAGACTCAAATCTAGTTGTGTGTGGCAACACTTTCTCGGTTGCAACAAAAAGCATCAGATGAGTTCAATGAAAAGTTGCACAATGCCCCATCTTTCAATATGCTTGTCATGGCACCGAACCATCAGCTCGTACGCGTTGGGGTGGCCAGGTTTACACTAGGAATTCCTTTTTTTTTCTCTCCAACTCCCCCGATCGTTGCGGGCTACACCCTACCAGTGAAATCACCTAAGTGCTCAAGTTGCTCAAAGTTGTCAATATTCAGCATCGCATCTCTTGGTACCCGTTAATCATAAGAACGTGTCATCTGATCCTACGGGGTCATGTTATGGCACTCTAAAAAAGTCTCTCTCAATTTCGGTAGACTCAGATCCAGTTGCTCGTGGCGACACTTTCTTGGTTGTGACAAAAAGCGTCAGATGAGCTCAATGAAAAGTTGCACAATGCCCCATCTTTCAATCTGCTCATCGCAGCACCGAACCGTCAGCTTGTACACATCGGGGTGGCTGGTTTTACACTAGGAATGCCTTCTTTTTCTCTCTAACTCACCTGATCGTTGCGGCCTACACCCTACCAGCGAAATCGCCTAAGTGCTCAAGTTGCTCAAAGTTGTCAATATTCGACATCACATTTCTCAGTGCCTATTAATCATAAGAATATGTCATCTGATCCTACATGGTTGATTTATGGCACTCTAAAAAAGCCTCTCTCAGTTTCGGTAGACTCGGATCTAGTTGCTTGTGGTGACACTTTCTCTATTGTGACAAAAAAGCATGAGATGAGCTCAATGAAAAGTTGCACAATGCCCCATCTTTCAATCCGCTCATCGCAGCACCAAACCATCATCTTGTACGCATCGGGGTGGCCAGGTTTATGCTAGGAATGCATTCTTTTTTCTCTCCAACTCCCCCGATCATTGCGGGCCACACCCTACCAGTGAAATCACCTAAGTGCTCAAGTTGCTCAAAGTTGTCAGTATTCGGCATCGCATTTCTCAGCTCCCATTAATCATAAGAATGAGTCATCTAATCTTGTGGGGTCATGTTATGGCACTCTAAAAAATCCTCTCTTGATTTTGGTAGACTTGGATCCAGTTGCTCATGGTGACACTTTCTCGGTTGCGACAAAAAGCGTCAAAATGAGTTCAATGAAAAGTTGCACAATGCCTCATCTTTCAATCCACTCATCATAGCACCAAATCGTCAGCTTGTACGCATCGGGGTGTCTGGGTTTACACTATGAATACCTTCTTTTTTCTCTCCAATTTGCCTGATCGTTGTCGGCCATACCCTACCAGCGAAATCGCCTAAGTGCTTAAGTTGCTCAAAGTTGTCAATATTCGGCATCGCGTTTCTCGATGCCCGTTAATCATAAGAACGTGCCATCTGATCCTGGGGGGTCATGTTATGGCACTCTAAAAAGCCTCTCTTGGTTTTGGTAGACTTGGATCTAGTTGCTCGTGGTGACACTTTCTCAGTTGCGACAAAAAGCGTCAGATGAGTTCAATGAAAAGTTGCACAATACCCCATCTTTCAATCCACTCGTCGCGGCACCAAACCATCAACATGTACGTGTCGACATGGTTGGATTTACACTAGGAATGCCTTCTTTTTTCTCTCCAACTTTCTTGATCATTGCGGGCCACACCCTACCAGCGAAATTGCCTAAGTGCTCAAGTTAGTCAAACTTGTCAATATTTGGCATCACGTTTATTGGCGGTCGTTAATCATAAGAATGTATCATCTAATTCTATGGGGTCATGTTATGGCACTCTAAAAAAGCCTCTCTCAGTTTTGGTAGACACGGATCTAGTTGTTCGTGGTGACACTTTCTCGGTTGCGACAAAAAGCATCAGATGAGTTCAATGAAAACTTGCACAATGCCCCATCTTTCAATCCGCTCATCACGGCACCAAACCATCAGCTCGTACACATTGGGGTGGCAGGTTTTACGCTAAGAATGCCTTATTTTTTCTCTCCAACTCACCCAATCATTACAGGCCACACCCTACCAGCGAAATCGCCTAAGTGCTCAAGTTGCTCAAAGTTGTCAATATTTGGCATCGCGTTTCTCAGCACCCATTAATCATAAGAACAAGCCATCTAATCATGCGGGGACATGTTATGGCACTCTAAAAAATCCTCTCTCAGTTTTGATAGACTCAGATCCAGTTGCTCGTGGTGACACTTTCTCGGTTGCGACAAAAAGCATCAAATGAGTTTAATGAAAAGTTGTACAATGCCCCATCTTTCAATCTACTCGGCGCGGCACCGAACCGTCAGCTCGTACGCGTCAGGGTGGTCGAGTTTACGCTATGAATGCCTTCTTTTTTCTCTCCAACTCACCCAATTGTTGCGGGCCACACCCTACCAGCAAAATCGCCTAAGTGCATGCATTAGATGAATATAAGTTTATGGGCTATGCAATTTTTTTAGAATGGGTATTGGTGCAATGGTGTCTTACATTGTCTAATTTTGGTTCTTTCCATGTTTCCTTTATATAGTCTTATTTTGACTATAACTATTGAATTTGTGTTGATCTCCATAAGCTTGTGTCTTGGATTACAAACACATATTTAGGTTCAAAGCTTAAGTAACAATAAACTTTGTGCAATTATTCATTTAATCATTTGTACTGGAAATATGGATAACCATGATAAATGATTTGTATTAACCAAAAAGCTACAAATACAAACAAATAGGCTTGCCAAAAGCCATATGGACTTAGAATTTCACATATTCATAAAGCAAAGCATATGTTCAAAATTGCTATAAAGGCATACAACATGATATCCAATAAAGTCAAATAGGGGTTTGTCAAAAGCCATATGGACATAGAGTGTCACATATTCATAATATAAAACATATGTTCAAATTTTCCATATAGGCATACAACATGGTATCTAATAAAGTCAAATAGGAGCTTGCCAAAAGCCATATGGAGATAGAATGTCACATATTCCTAGTACAAAACATATGTTCAAAATTTCCATATAGGCATACAACATAGGACCCTATTCTATTCATTTCCCTCTAGGGGAAGGAAACAAATCATGAGATATCTTTGCCTATCGAGGGGATGGAGATGTATATGATGCACGTGTCTTTCGAGTACGTCCACTCGACCTCCTCTCTAGACTTTTTTGTAACTCCACCTGAGACAATGAAAATAATGATGTTAGCATATACAAAAATTGAATTTTAGAATAACATATAATAGAATAGTCACTTACTGCATACAAATAATCATGATGTTCATCCACAATAGGTGTACATTCATGATCTAGAGTGACAAGCCCCTCCTGTAAGCATCACAATATAAATTAAACTAAATAAAAGTGTCGCTAAAATTTTCAATAACATATTATTAAGACAACAAATATAATGCTAAATTTACTAAATTTACAAATATGTCTCATACTTTTGTTAAAGCAATTGAACTTGCTACTGCTGCAGCAACACCGCGCTCCATTGATGTGTGGACAGCAGGAGGAGTCTTTGATGTCAACATCTGAAAATTAAACAAAGTATATTGATTAATCACCAAAACAATCTATATTATTTAATAACAAAATTAAAGATAAATTGTTTACCTAGGTGAAATATTGTTGATGAAATACACTGCGAGGTGTTGATGTTGAAGCTCTAGCATCAAACTATTTGACATCCAAAATGGGTAATTAGAAAATCATTCACATAAGGTTCAACTATCTACATGTATAATTATATTTCTTCACTCATTATATACCTATGGAGTCGACGAAGTCGTGAAAAAGGGTGTTGCAGGAATGTTGCTAGTATTGTGAATACTTTGACCTTGATTTTTTATCATAATAATTTACTAATTTAGATATATTCTCAAATTTACATATAAGATTTAATAAAAAGATTGAAATGAACTTGTAATGAAATTCACCTGGGTATCAATGCCAAATGTTTCATTCAGCAAGGATTTTGTCATGACAATGTTCCCTGTAGCAAACTCTGCTCGTGCACATGCATTCTCAGAACTATTAGGATCATAAGTGCAAACAGAACCACAAGATCGACAAAAATGAGCTGGAACTTGATTCCTAGAAGAATAAACATCATCACTTGCATCACCCTCTACTAGAGGCCTAGCATACTGTATAAGGGTCTAAGTGAGTGAGCTAATCGATTCTAAAGTTTTGACCTCAATACTCTCCTTCACAATGGAAGGAATAATAACATGCTCCACCATAGGTCTAGCCAAGGGTCTTGGTGGGAGATTTGGATCACGCTGTGCACCCTCTCTATCATGCGAGGAACCCCCACCTCTACCTTGGAAATCTAGAAAATCAAAATAGTTTGGGATCTCATTAAGGACAAACTCATAATACAGTACCAAAAATACCATCCACCACCTATCCCAAAAATTGTTCTTAATCCCTTCATGATGACACCAATGAATAGGGAATCTCCTACATCCAAGGTGTAAAGGTTGATTCGTTTGAGGGTCCGTAAAAAGAGCACACAAGTCAAATTTATTAATTTTCTTTTTCTTCACTGCCACATATGATAGTTTGTCAGCATAAAATTGCTTTTGTTCTTCCTTCTTACTGGACCAAAAATTTATTTGCCCACTCACAGATTGTATGTGAGATACAATAGATTGCAAAGAACTGGCAAGGTTTGTCCTATGGGAGTTTGTTCCAATGGGATCTTTTAGCCTTATGATTAAACCTTCAAGCTCTTTTTGGGTATTTTCTATTTGACCTAATAGGTTTTCTTGTGTACCTATGGGATGTCTAGGGATTGTAGGAGGTTCTTGATGTGCTTCTTCTGCAATATGGTCTTCATGAGGAGGTGATTGAGTGTTTTCAACATTTTCTTGTCTAATCTCATTTCTTGATAATGAAAATAAATTTAAATCAATAAACATAGTTTAATCTTCAAATTAATAAAAAAATGACAATAAGAAAATAAAAATGCATACCTCTTCGATGGCGTGGCGGAATTTTCATGAGAGATGGACAACTTAGTACCCAATATCAAGTTTTTACAAAGGGCGAGCGCAAGAAAATAGCACTCGAAATCGCCAAAACGCGAGATTGGGAATGTAGAATGCATCCAAAATGTGGAGCAAGGTTTTTTTAAAGTTTTAAATGCACATATGGCACATGCCTTATAAGGCACGCACACTATAGGGCATGCGCCCTATAGTGTGCGCCTTATAAGGCATGCGCTTTATGAGAATTTTTCTTTTTTTTTAAAGTGTGGCACCTTTTTGGTACCACAACTTCGTGCATATACCCAGACATGCCCATATATTATTATTTCCCGCAGTCACATAGGAAACTAAGATTGAAATATTATCTATGTGTAAATGATACTTTCTTGTGGACAGTAATTAAAAGAATTGAAGGTTCACTTGAAAGAGGATTATCCTTGAAAGATGCAAATCTAATAAACCAATTTGGTATCTATTTTATTCAATTTAACAGTTTCTCATATCTAAGGATTGGAGGTTATCAAGATACATCGTACAAACTACCCAATTATGTCTCAAATTATTTTGTGCTCCAAGAAATTCTCTCCCAAATGGAAAAAGTGAATGTAAAATATATAGAACACTTGAAGAAGAAAGGGTATTCTTTTCCCATTTCCTTGTTTGATTTTTCCTCTTGTAAGAGAAATGAGGCTACCAATATAGCAAGTAAGATTTTAGTCAAGTTCAATTTTTAATATATATCACATAGACCTTATTATGAAAGCAAAGGCTACATTAAAGCCTTTTTTCATGGAGTAAAAACATATCTACATCAACCACGATTAAAGGATTACTCGGAATAATTCCTAGATATCAAAGAAGTATAAAAGTGAGATTACATGAGGTTGACCCTTTATCAAATCAAGGCCTTTGAGATACCTATTTTTATCCCTAAGGGTTTTGTTGATGATAGTTCTGAGGTGATTGATGAGATTTACCAAAATGATTCTCTGGTACCCCTTCTTTAGTCATTTTGGATAGATAAGAATAATGAATACATTGAGATCAGAACCCTACATGTCTTGGAGAGGGAAAAAGGTAGATCAAGAAGAAAGTGAGGGAATGTGTTGGTTCCTCTACATAGAAAGGGGAACCAACTCAATAACATAGTACATCTCGTAATCCAACCATCTCAACTCCTATTCCCCAAAGGAGTAATTCTCAATCTAGAGGAGATTGAGAAAAACCAGAGGATATTGCAAAGCTAAAATCTATGTGCAAGGAGGATAGACCAATATCTTCCAAGGGAAAGGTGAACAACTTCTATTCTTTCTACCCCCACCTTCGACAACTTGTCAACTATTATGGGCGATGCCCAAGAAAATATTTCTCTTATCTTCAACCAAATCAGTGGAGATAACATTACCAATAATTTTTTTGATAATTCTAATTTATCCTTGGGGATTTTACCCCTGCTAATTATGTACCTTTACAACTAACAAATGTGATAACCAATGTTCCCAGTCATCCACTCTCGCCTCACCTTTATGGCTGAAGAAAGTCATAGAAAAAAAAGAGATATATATATATTTATGCCAAATACATAAATAGACACAGTGGTTGAATTATTGCAAGGAAGTCCCATGCCCAAAAAGGGTAAAATAATTTCCAACCCTGTTTCAGGCCACAAACTTTTGGAGATTGCAAATGCCATCGATAATAAAAATGAACATGAATTGATAGAATTAGACTTCAACTTGAGTAGAATAGATATGGGTATGGCTATAGTCAAAGGAGTCATTTATCACACTAAATTATTTGTGGGAGCTCTATCAAAAAAGGAATGTGTTGATTATGATGGATCTCATAATTTAATTAGGGTTGTCCTAGGTTCATTAGGTTCATTAGGTTCATTATGTGTATGTAGAGATCTACATTTGTATGAATTATAAAGCTTAAGAACATTATATTAAATTAATGTAATCCAATGATTTGTTTGGTTAAGGAACTTAGTTTTTGTCATGGCTAGGGAATACAAGGGCTAGGAAAATCATGAGAAAATCTTATTCAACTACCAAATCAAAAAAGTGAAGTTGTTCTTTTGATTGGTGACTCTAAGGAATGCAAGGTACAATGCATTATTAATAATAAAATCCATATCTTAAGTGGGGGATGAAAATTTTTTGTAAGTAATAATAATATAAAGGAAGGAGACATCTATATTTTTTAGAAACTACACAAAAAATTTAAATGAATTTATGTTTAGTGTTCTTCTCTTTTCTCTTGCAAATAAATCTCCTCTTCAACAAAAGGAAAACATTTAATGATTCATTAGGGCTGTCCTATTTTCATTACATTTTTCCTAGGTTCATTACGACTACCTTATTTCCATTAGCACTACCCTATTTCATTTCAAAGAATGATCATAAAAAAAAAATCAAATTATTTATGTTTTTAATTATTCTTAACAAACATAGGTCTTGATGAGATGCCTCATAACAATTTGGTGTTTTATGAAGATGAGCGAGAGAGAAAGGATGGAGAGAGTGAGTGGAAGGAAGGGGGATCTAGGGTTTTGACTGATGGTATAAAGCTGAATGAGGATGAGGATGATGATGGGGAGTTAGCTTAGATTCCCTTATTGGCGTGCCTCATGTCTTGGACGGTTTCCTTTTGTTGGGTCCCTGTTGGTGGGAAGCAGTGTGGGTGGTGCCTGTTTGGAGTGGGTTGCCCTGCCTTTGGAGTCCCTCATCTTCTCATTGTGGGATCTATGTTGGTGTGGTGTTTGGTTGTGGTTGTGGATGGTGTCAGCCAAGTTTGGGGTGTTGTTGAACTGGCTTTGTTTGTGGGTTGTAGACCCCTTCTTGATGGAAGCCTTTGTGGCCTGTGGCCTCCTCTAACTCTCGTGGGGGGTGGCTTTGACTCTATTCTAGTTCGCTGGGTGCATGTTCTCACTGATGAGCGTGCTTCTTTTTTGTGGCTTTGGAGATGGTGGGAGAGAGAGGTGGAACTTGGATTCTTTGTGCAGCGCAGGAAGGATTCTGAGATGCCTGTGGTGGGTGTTGCTTATGCCCATCCAACTGAGCCCTAGAGTTAGGGGACTATCTGGGATTCAGGTGGCATTTCAAGGGTTTTCTTCTATGGACTCCTTTTTCCCCTTATTTTGGGTTGTCGTTTTCCCCTAGGGTTGTTTCTATTGATGTTTGGAATCTCTATGTGGAGATCTAGGTTTCTGTTGGGTGTGATTTTTCTGAGTGTTGTCTTGTAGGCTTTGAATGATTTTATGGTGCTTTGTATCAAGAGGTCCTCTATTTTTCTCAAGTGGTCATCTATCATTCTTTCTCAGTTGATCCTTTAGAGGTGTTCCACTCTTCTATAGAGAGGAAGAGTGGTGTGTTGAGGTTTGTTGGATAGCTCTTGCTAGGGGTTTTCTAGGCCCTATTTTTTGAGGTTGGGTGTTCTATTATTTTGGTCACCTTGCTAATGGGGTTCTCTCCCTCTTCTCCTATTGAGGTAGAGATTTTGGTGGAGTATGTTGGCATGGAGTCTATCTGGTGCAGGGCTCTCTCTATTTGCAAGGTTTTGGGAGCCTTTTCAAAACCCTTTTGTCCAGCTAAGCATAATGATTTTTTTCTTTAGTTGTTGGTTTTTTCTTGGAGGATTTTTCTTCCTTCGTCTAGTTATGGGATCCATGTTAAAACCCATCAAGATGGTTGGGGATGGGGTGGATTGTGTTGGGTTTGAATGATATATCATTACCCATGTTTCTTTGATCCAGAACAAGATTAAGGGAGTCTTTTTAAATCCATGTTTGGCTCTGAATTTGGGATCCGATCTTCTTGGTGCTTATTATGCCTATCTTGGATCATGTTTTCTTGAGGGTCTTAGTGACCTTCATGTTCGTAGCTCCATGGCTTAGTGCTTCATGATCTATATTTTGCATCTTAGGGCCTCTCTATCATTTCCTATTGAGGTGGGCCTATCTTCTATGGAGGGGGAGATGGATGTTGCTGGAGGTGACCTAGCTCCTATTGAGTTAGAGTTGGATGTTGTTGGTTATGCTTGGAGACTTTTCAAGTTTTTTTGGACTAAAGGTTTTGGGAGCCTTTTCAAAACCCTATCTGGTTGTGGGATCCCTATAAAACCCACTCTTAAGGTTGAGGGAGCCTCGAAAAACCCTATGTATTGTTCTCTCTTTAGGGCTAGGTTGGATGCTGGTAGTTTTCAAGGGCCCAATCTAGCCAGTCTTTGTTTTTTGTTAAGATTAGGTTTTGCTGATGATCTACTAATGATTTTGATTCAGGTTAAGGGTGCCTGGAAAAACCATGCTTGTTGGTTGAGGGTGCCAGACAAACCCTTATTCTCTATCTTTGAGATCTACTAGTTGTTTTAGATCTGTTGGAACTGCCATCATGGCTTGTATTGTTCTATCTTTGTAATCTAGTTGGTGTCTATTTAGTGTTGGTTGTTGGGTGTCTTTGATCTATTTGCTTGCAATGTCCCATTGTTGGTTCCAGATCTGTGTGATATCTGGGGCTTTAAGGTCCCTTCAAACCTGTTGTATGGAGTTTCTAGTCCCCTCAAAACCTATTTATCCTAACCAAAAATAAATATAGGTCTTGATTTATATGTCGGTACTACTCTATATAAGCTTAGAGTAGGACGTAGGGTTACAATGGCAATTCTTTCAACATTGGATTTCATGTTACCTTCATTGTTCAATTACTTTTAATTAATATTATTTCTTTAATACTAACATTTTTTATAATATTGCAATGTAGGTTTCTTCGAGAGTATTACCATTTGGAGCTCTATATTAAAAAGAAAGGATATCAGAGGTGTGTGTATTAGGATAGCTTGATAGTAGTATGCATTAATGTATTTTTACATGATGACATTGATGTATCATTTGTAGTGAGAACATGGGAAATGATAGGGATATATATGGTGTATTTGTACATGAGTTCATGGGTAATCACAAGGACATGTAGCTGTAATGGTTATTATATGTCTAGAACGTATGCAAATTATGATGATTATGATGAAAAAGATGCATAGACTAACAAATCTTATGTCTATGACCTACTTGTGTATGTTCAAAGATGTCACATGTATGTGTAATAATTATTATGTATCTATAATGTATGTAAATTATAATGATTATGATGAAAATATTCAAAGACTAACAAATCTTATGCGTATGACCTACTTATGTATGTTCATGGATATCTCATGTATGTGTAATTTAGATTATGTGTCTAGAAGACATACAGATTATGATGATTGTAATGAAAAATATACATAGACTAATAAATATTATGTGTTTGACCTACTTATGTATGTTTATGGATGTCAAGTATATGTATAATGGTGATTAAGTGTCTAGAATATATGCAAATTTTAATGGTTGTGATGAAAAATATACATAGACAAAATATTAGGGTTTTCCTAGGTTCATTAGAGTTGTCCTAGGTTCATATATGCAAATTTTAATGATTATGATGAAAAATATACATAGACAAAATATTAGGGTTGTCCTAGGTTCATTAGGGCTACCCTACATTCATTATGGTTGTCCTACGTTCATTAGGGTTGTCCTAGGTTTATTAGGATTTTCCGACATTCAATAGGATTGTCCTACATTTATTAGGGTTGTCTTATGTTCTTTAAGGGTTCTCTATTTTCATTGGGACTACCCTATGATCATTAGGACATTCAATATTTTTGGCACTTAAGGGATAGCATTGATAGGGTATGACCCTAAACATTCAAGTGAGTTGGGAAGAAAAACAAGATCATGCTTACAATAGACCCACCTACCCAAATGTACAATTAGGCACCATGACAAACAGAGCAAAAACTAGGCTACCTTGCAAATTTGCATTACATACATCTGACAATTTTTGCATCAATAGAAAAATTGCTACCCTAAAAGAATAGGTCTGAGTATTGAAAATATGAGATAGGTTATTGTAGAGGATCCTCATGTGACCCTATAGGTTAAAATGGGTCAATCCTATATGCCTAGCATTCCAAGAAAAACCCACCAAAGTTTGACATTTTTTTTTATCTTTGGGTGCTTAATAGATAGCACGGCTAGGGAATGGCCTTGAATGTTTAGACAAGTTATCAAGCAAAAATAGTAGCATGCTTAGCATAAAACCACCTACTTGGATGTGTTGGCACTAACAGTTCATGCAAACAATGAATAGAACAAAAATTAGGCTACCTTGCAACTATACATTATATGCATTAATAGAAAAATTGTTTCCCTAATAAAATGGGTCCAAGTCTTGAAAATATGAGATAGGTTATAAAAGAGTGGCCTCAATTGACCCTATATGTTCAAAAATAGCATTCATATGTGGCCCTAGCTATACTCCTAAGAGACAGTTTTGTTAGGGTATGACCCTAAACATTTGGATGAGTAGGGAAGAAAAATAGGAGCATTACTAGCATAAACTCACCTACCCATATGTTTCGGCACTGATATTTCATGGCCACGATGAGAGGAACACAAATTAGGCTACCTTGCAACTTTTCATTACATGCATCTAACATTTTTTGTATCAACAAAAAAATTGTTTCCCTAAGAAAATGGGTCCAAACCTTAAAAATATAAGACAATTTATTATAGAAGGGCCTCACATGACCCTGTAGGTTCAAATAGATCATTCATATGTGCCCCAGACTATGAGAAATAGCCCATCAAATTTTGATAGATTTTTGAACTTATGGCACTTAAGAGATACTGTTGCTAGGGTATGCTGATGAAAATTTGGGAGCATTAGTAAGAAAAATTGGAGTATGACTAGCATAATCCCACCTACCTAGTTGTGTTGGTGCTAACAATTCATTCCCATTATAGTTTTTGTAACTTTTTGACACTTTTTTTACAAGCCTTCTAAAACTAAGAGATTTGTAATGAATCTAGGATAGCCCTAATGAACTGAGGTGATTCATAATGAACATAAGTGAGTCCTAAATAATTTAGGATAATTATAATAAATGTAAGATATTCTTAATGAACCTAGGACAATCCTAAGTGAGACAAACATGAAAATCATTTTTGATTTGCAATGATTTGATTTTTATTTAGTGAGTATGTTGTGGTGGCATTTAGGTATCAATTTTTTATTACATCACATTGATCAAGTGCATCATATTTTTTTCCTAGATATTTTCATGAAAGTAGCAAGCATGCATTCTATGGGCATGCATCACTATTTTAAATGTGGACCCCACAATCACTCTTGCAATGCACAATAGGAATAAAAATTAAATTTCTCTCTATTCATAGGCTTAGTAAGTGATTAATTTGATAACGTAATGAACATTTACACGAAATTGAATCCAATTGTAATTACTTATTATCTATCATTGATAAGCAAACATATTATCATTGATAACATTAGAAAAATGATAATAAAATTTGGAATATTTTCCAAGACAACCAAATTTAACACAGAAATATAGATGGATTACCAATTGTCAACCATAACTTTTACTGAAATGCAATATCATTAAAATGCTATAACATGATATTGTTCATAACTTAACCAATTCAAAACTAATTATACATTCAAAATTAAATTTTCAAAGTATGAATACATGCACATCAGGAACAAATTAGATCAAATATCAATTTTTATATATCAAATTGTAGAATAGTTGTGTATGTCCATATGCAAAAATGGCATAAACACCAACTCAAAGAAATTTTTACAAAATGTGGCATAAGCCATCTTGAGATCTATACAAAATATACATGTCAAATAGCTATGCATAAATCTCAAAATGTCGCAAGTGACTACTGCATATCTCTAGTTCATACTAACCTTGTGGCAGGTCATCAAAATTGAGCCCCTTGAACGTATTTTGTGGGCTCTAAAGATGGATGCACATTAACAATTCAAATCACAAGTTAGACTAATTATATAATGTAATTTATAATTATCAAATTAGCATCAAAATCAATATATATTGAACTATAATTTCTCTAAAATAAAATTCTCGCTTACCTAAACTCTACGTATTTTCTCTAAAAGATATTCTATATATGGTACTCCCCTAGAATGATCAAGAGTCCTAGCATATGTTTGTGGTAGAGACAACATGATATTGTCAAATTATGTATAATTCTATATCATAAAATTGATACAAGTTAAAATACAATTTTCGACAAAAGAAACAAAAACTAAAGACATATAGATACTTCTATCTAAAAATATATATCTACAATATTAAATAAACACATACCTATTGGGCGAGAATTCAACGATAATGTAAACCCCATAGGTATTTATATATAAAAATGAAAAGTACATAAGACTAACAATATATGTACACATGCATAATCATTTAATACATTTGAAAAGTTAACATCTAATTCATGTCACAATTATAAGTTATATAAGTTCTTTAAAATATTAATTCAATTAAACTTGCATTCAATTACCTTTCCTTGGTCAATCATTGTGTTTCTAAAGGATGGAAAACAATTCACCTCAACCACACTAGGAGTGTCCTACAAGAGAAAAATAAGATTAACATATAAATTAATATATAATTTAACTAATGTAAATTTAGATGATATGTATGTATACAATAAAAAAATTGTGAACATCTATGTGCAAAAATGTATGTCGTGTAGTTACTCTCTAGGCCAAATGAAATGTCAAAATGGTGTAATTTTAGACCTATGTCATGTCCTTCTTGGTCATCAATTGTTAAATGGACCATATAAATATGTATTAGTAGTTACTAATATCTCTTGTAAATATTATTTTAAGATAAAAGCCACTATGAAATTAAAAGTTAAGTGTTACCACTACATTATCTTGGTAAAATCCAAGATCCTCCTCATCTCTAACATGCTATGACTCTCCAAGATATGCTCTAGTCCATGTCATCTCATGTGGTACACCTACCATATGAGGATTAGTAGCCCTTTGAAGAGGACCTAAGCATGAGTACCTATACATAGTACAAGTATGTAGCACACAAATATGTGGAGCTGAAGAGGCTATATCAATACCATCTGATCCACTATGTGACTACCAAAGTCCTATAGTTGAGCTGATGAAGAGCTCTGAGAAATTAAATGGCCAGTCAAAGAATGAATGGAAAATATGCTTGATGAGGTTGCATCTACCACAATGTTTGGGTATTCTTCTAGAGGTGGGAGAGCAATATGAGGAGGGGAAATATACGGGCCCTGTAGTACTCAAATTGTCCTGGGTTTATCCTAGGTCATAGCTCTACCAACACCCTATAAATCTCTCATGTCAAAGTAGTTGCCATGCCTACCAAGAAAAAACTCATCATATAGTTTGCAAAATAAATATAAAGGGACATCAAGATTTTTGTTGGGTAGTTTATTAAAAACCATCCACCAACGATCCCAGAACTTATCTACTATACCCTGATGTTGGCACCATTTGATAGAGTGTTTTGGTTTATGCACATCAACAGCTTGTCTAATTCTAGGATTGACAATAAGGCAGCTAATTGGGCTATGTTAATGTCAAGATTCTTGACTTCATCATATGACAAGCCATTGGCATGTATTTCCTCATGGACTCTCACCACCATAGGATAGAATGGTGTTAGCTTGTAAGGGTTTGAAAATTAGAATTTATTGGCTCTAATGTAGTTGTCTTTCTGAATAGAGAAAGGTTTCTACAATACAATTCACAAATATTTCTCAACTCAATCAAATAAATGTTAATCAAATCCTAAATTGAGGGAGGGTTTGGTGGTGCAGGGTTTGTATTATCGGCCATGTTTGTAAGCCTAATTGAAGTTAAAAATTAAAAACAAAATATAAAAACTACAAGTCATATTAAAAAAACCTAATTTACAACAAAACAAACTAAAAACAAATGAAAAAATGAAAAAAAACAAAGAAAAATAAGTAAATAACCTACATTAGAGTTGATCTGGGGTGGATTTTCACTGTCCAAAATAGATATCAATCCTTAGTTTTGATATTTTTCTCTCAACTTGTGTGTCAAGGTTTTTTGCCACTATGGGTGAAAATGAAAGTAATTTATGTCAATAGAATTTTAAATTTTATAAATAGTATTTTTCAAATTAGTAATAGGTACTTATACAATACAATGGTTTTTTACATATCCTTTAATTCAATAGATTGGATATTTAATAACATTTAAATTATGTTCATGATATAATAAATAAAATTTTAAGCACAAACACACATACATTTATACATTTGGTAATACATACACCAAAAAGAACAAGGAATTTACCAAAATTTTGTACTTGGCATCAACGTGATTATAACAACAAGAAAACATTATTCTACATTTATAAATATGATTTGTATTATGAGTCAAGTACAACAAGTATCATGTAAACACTAATGAAAACTATGAGATTGATTTAGATTATTCATGGGAACAATGAGTTTAGTTTAATTTATTAAAAAGAACTAGCATTCAGAATTTAAATATTCTATCAATTTGGAATAAGGAACATTAAGATCAAAGATGATTCCACTATTATAATCAATTTAATCTAAAAATAAAAAATTGAATAACTAGAAATTTGATAATATTCTTATCCAGGCCTAGTTGTATATTGATACTCTTTATTCCTGCATAATCTAACATTATTATAGAGAAACTAATGGAGCCACGAAACCAAAGATTACTTAGAAAATAATTCCATGGATAAGGACGATGATTAGATAATTAACAATAGTGTTAATTCATAGGAAAGGTTGCAATCGCAACTTGATGAGTATGGATAACTCTAATGCCAATTCCTACAAGAAAATGCAACATATATATGTTTACACGATGATGATTATGTTCCAATTATGCAGTAGTCAAGGCAAGGAAAGACTTGCCAATACATATGGCATAGTAATTTTTTAATTATGTTGCATCATACACACATACAAGTGTAATAATAAGAAGGAAGGGATTGAATGTAATAATAAAGAAACTAAATATAAATATAACATACAATTCTCTATCACGAATCATCACAACAAAATGGATACAATCGTTCACTTAACCGCCAAAACATGTCAATAGCATTTCTTGGGATAATCTCTAAATTGTGTCTTAAGAAGGTTTTCAAAACTCAATCTAACATCTTGCTATTTTCCATCCAATGGATTCTTAAGGAGGAATTATTTATTACAAACCTTAGGTATTAAGTAAATTTTGGCATTTCCTCTATGTTTTGGGGGGCACTACTATATCTGGATGAGGATAATGATACTATGCACATCATGACCAATATAATGATTAACAACTACTTACTTGAAGGCTTCAATGAAACTCTATAGTTTGCAACTCTTCTCTTGCGCCTTCCTTTGGGGAATAGGGCACTACTATCTAATGGGTCTTCAATAGTCCAATAGAAGTTAGTCATGTCTAACAACTTATTATTGAAGCCCAAAAGGAAGAAAAAGGAAAGAAAGGGAATCATTTTTTTCAAATAGGTTGTGGATCTCAACAACCAAATGGTAATTGAATGGATGATTTTATTTTGCTTCCCATTAACTTAGAGGATGAATATACTTAACTATTCAAGAAAATAAAATAAAATATACAAATATAAATACTATGTAGAATAGTTAATAACTTATAAGTATCAGGACAATAAGGAGACGGCAATTTGGAACTTGAACTTTCTACTAAATCGGACAAATTTAGTGGTGAATGTAGCCCTAGACTATATTTTGACCTACATACACCATGAAGGTTTGGAGGAGAAAATCCAACCTATTGATGTCGAGAGAGACCCCCCTGTGGATGAAGAAAGGATGGACGTTGAAGAAGAAGGTTAAAAGTATTGGGAACTTCTTTATTTTTTCCTTTTGCTAGCAGTCTATTAGTTAAATCTCTAGATAATGCAGAGTAGTATGTAGTATTTGGAGTCCTAGTAGATAATTGTAGTGTTTTATAGGCAATTCAAGGTCATTTTGTATTGAAATCTATGATTTTTATCCTACGTGAAATGGCTAGATGCCTTGCACTTATTCGTAGAAGTTTATATCCTTATGAGACAAGAAACTGAACTCGACTTTAAGACGGTAGATACCTTGTTTTCTTTGATAAATTTTCTGAACTTGATGTATATGTTTATCTTTCTGAATGAAAGGGGACTAGCCCTATCTAGTAATTAAATTATCAAAAAAATAAACTTATAAGCTTATATAGGTTTTTGAAATTTTATTAGCGAACCCATAGACAAGTGAAATTTTGTTACAATTTAATTAAAATAGAATGCAATTTTATATTTTAAGTTTTAAATGAAATAGAAGTGATCCTCAACAGTAATTTAACTACTTATATTAAAAACAAAAAAGAAGAAGAAAAAAAGAAAAACAACTTTAATTTAGAATGCTAACATTTAATTCTTCTTATATATCCTTCAAATTTTCAGAAAAGTCTTAATTTAAGAGCTTATTTTTACATAAAATATTATAATGTTCTAGCTAAAAATCTGATAGAATTATATCTTCTTCTCTATACTGAAAGTTTTCAATACTTGTGCCTTCATCATGTTGCTCTTGCTGGTTTTGATTTGCTGACATCGTGACATCAGCGTCGCATAAGATGAATGTACACAGTGGGCAGCAATTATTATTCTCCAACCATTTAGAAATGCAGTGACCATGAAATCTGTGTCCACAAGGCAGCATCATACCCATTTCTTGATTTGACTGAAATAATTCCTTACAAGTTGAGCAAGGGTCATGATCCCCTTGCGTACCAGGCTCTCCATTGAGATTGAGCACAAGCTCGTTGATCTCGGTGATAGTTATGGGTGGTGGTGGTAAGGCGCTTCCCAATGAGTGGAGGAGGAAATGGTAGTAAAATGCCCATGTGTAGCAGTATATTTGAGCTGACGTAATTGCAGCATTTTTCAACTCTTTGCCCAAGCTTTTCATGGGCGTGTAAAGAGAGGCAATGAGAGTCTTAATTCTGCTCCTGCTCCAGATCCTGCTTCTGCTTCTACCGAGGCTGTTGTTATCGCCATCACCATGACTACGTACCTGTCTCTCTTCGCACTGCTCATCTTTCTTCAGTTTGTTATTATTTTGAACTGACGTTATTAGAGCATTTTTAAGCTCTATGCTCACACTTTTCAACGGTGTGTAAAGAGAGGCGATGAGAGTCTTTATTCGGCTCCTGCTCCTGCTCCGACTCCTGCTTCTGCTTCCAGTGAGATTGGTGTTATCACCATCACCATTACTGCGACCCTTTCTCTCTTCACATTGCTCCCCTTCCTTTACTTCATTACCACTTTGCATTTTCTCCTCTTCTAGCACCATAATGATCCTTCAGATAGAAATTGCTACCGTATGCCTCCATCTTTTAACATATATGTAATATAATGCAATGTTGGCCAGTGAAGACAACGTAGACAGGTGTATGCAAAAGGCACGTCTTGTAATTTCAAAGAAATAATGTTTCGAAGAGAATCAGGATTCAATTGTTATTTGAAAGCAACGATAAATCCAACAACAATACAAGCATGTTAATTATTATTATTATTTGTATGGAATTTAAAGATGGTAAAATATAACAAATTGAATAAGGAGGAGTTGCAAATAGAACTGTTCGAGATGCTTGTTAATTCAAAACCTTTTATTAATTTTTGTTATGGAACTATAGCCATGACGTAGGTTTTGGCTTCAATGTTCTGGTTAATTCCAAACCTTTTATTAATTCAATGTTCTGGTTTCAATGAATCAAGTTTCTGGATTTTTCTGTGTTGAGCTTGACCTCAATGTTTTGGCTTGTGAATAAGCCTATCTCTTGTAATGATTCTTGTTTTGCAGATTGTCAAAGAGCGTATGGACACTCTGATTGAAAAAAATTGAGACAAGGTAATGTCCAAGGGTCGTGCGCCTACCGTAAAATCTGAAACATATAATGTCAGTAAGCAATATGCTACCAAACTGGCCAATACAATGCAGTGAGGAGAATAAACATAGACATTTATACAATTATCAAGATAAACTGGCAGAGAGATGCTGCTTATTTTATGAGTTAAAAAGAAATTAGGGATGTTCGTGAATTTATCCTTAATCTTTCTTTGGCATTAAAAACCCTAATCACTTGTATGACAAGTCTTAAGGATGAGTTACATCATCTATTCCATCATCTAAGTTTTAGCACAACTTTTAAGGATGAGTTACACCCTCCATGGGAACATTTCACCCATGTCCTTTAGAAAATGAACTTCCGGATAGTCATTGCCTCTAGTGAACCAAAAAGTTAATCTATTTTTTTAAAGTATTAACTAGAAGATCAAGCACATGCCATTAGTAGGAATATTTATTGACTCAAGGTGTTACACGTTTGAATTGTAGACATAGTACATAGTGTCACATTCTTACATGTTATAACTACATAGTGTCACACTATTACATGTATTCATTATATAGATTGTTAAATCCTCTTAAAGAAATTAAATGAACATGTATTACTTAATGAATATTATGTAACAATTTTTTTAGGTCCATATTCATCAAGTCGTAGGTTTTATAGAATGTCATTATTTTAATTTTTTTATTAATTCAATATGAAGTTACTTTATCTTTCTCTATATATTCTGTATGTTTAATTATGAATAATAAGTGTTTTTTATAGTTTTTAATACAAAATTCCTTTCACACATCAAGAATTAGATCCTAGTTGTGCAAAGTTACATATTGAACTAAAATGTCTTAGCCTAAAAAACTGCATGCATTGAAAATAAATTATTGTTGGCTTGAAAGGGGTGTTTTAACTAGCTAGTTCATCACCTAGGTCATAGTCGCACTAGCTACTTCAGTTTACTTAGAGTACATTGGATAGTTATCACTTTATCTCAAGTCATAAGATTGACACACGTGTCATAATCTTATGCAATCCTATGTCTCACCTTGGTCTATATAACCAAAGGGTTCACTTTGTAATCTCAATTAGTCATGTAATCTAGATCACCATTGTATATTTACATCTTTTGATAGAATAGAATTATTCTCTCATATTTAATCTCAAGCTTATGCTTCCATAAAAATTCCTAGATCTTGGGTAGCTACAATCTTTAACTGAATCTTATAGGGCATAGAGAATTGTATACCAAGTTCTCTTACATGATATCAGATCTTGTGGGGTTCCTTCTTATTGGTCTTAATTAAGATATATTGGTTACAAATATTGGTGGATATCAAAAAATTGATTATTTTATTCTCTTGCATCAAATGATGATCAAGATAATCAAAAAACTTGATGAAAATATCAAATTTATAGGGTCCTTCTATATGGCTTTATACAAGTTTATTTTAGAGCTTGTTGGTGTAACTTAAGCTCACCATTGGTTTGAAGGTGTCTAAGAAAGGTAACTTTATCTCTTTTTTTTATTCAAATAGGATTTGTCACATCTTTTAGTGTTGTCTTGCAAACTCGTCCCAATCCTCATATGGTTCCTCTAGTGCTCCCCATCTTTGAGTTCCTACCTAGACCTGGCCCCTCGACTTCTCTTCTTTTCATTCTTATTCTTAAATCCCTTTCAAATTCCAATCCCTAATTTTTTCTCATTCTCTATCTCTGGTAACTCTTCATCCCCAATACCAATTTGCTCATTAAACCTAAACCTGATTTTTTCTCCTTGTTCCCTTGGACCCTAGACTCTTAAGTGAACCTCACTCCCCTATGTCTTTCTTGTGGTATATACTCCCAACTCCTATGCCTCTTTCACCTTCCCTTCCCCATGTGTTTGCAAGCCTCCTTGACACTTCAAAAGCATATTACAAGTTCATTCTCAACTTTATCATCTATTACACACCTCTATGAAACTCAAGAGCCTCAACTCAACCTACATTATTCTACCTAGCTACCTATAAATTTATGACATTTTGACAACCTTCAATAATGGCACATCCTCTAACAAGAGTTTATCTTGCAATTTTCAATGGAATTTCATACCTTATTGAATTATAAAACCAAAAATATCAATATTGGAGGATATATTTACAAATCCAAGGAATGTTAGTCGTAGGTCTTACATGTATAAGTTTAGTTTCACTAACTAATGATTTTATGCAATAGAGTGCCAAGGAATGATTCCCAGCTAGTATGGGTACTTTCAAGGGTTCCTGTGATTTCCAAAATATCACATTTCTACACATATATAATAAAAAAATTCAACATGCTTGGCATCATGATTTTACGAAGTTTCTATGACCTTGCACTTCTTACCCTCAATCTATGTGAATGAGACATACAAATACAAGTGTATTTGAATTTAAAACAGTTGTTCACTCTTTTTCTTCCTTCCTCAAGGTGTAGAGAGAATTATAGGGTCCAAATATACCAATTCTTCCACCATCTGGGAAATTCATTCTAGAAGTTGTAGAAGTAGCTGGTCAAAAAAAAATATTAATAATTTTGTCTCCATATCCAATTGTTGGCATTTTGGTGAATTTGGTCCTCCTTGTTTGAATTTCTCCCTCACCACATATTTTGATATGACTATAATATGAATCTAATAAGTGTCACAACACCTTAATTCATTTTTGTTGTATATTAATGTTTTGTAAAGTATTGGAGGAGTATTAAAAAGATTTGATTTCTAAATGACATACTTTTGTTATTATATTTCATTTGTTTTTATTGTGGTGAAATAGGAATCTATAAGCCACGTAAAGTGCCTATCTCAAAAATATTGACCCTCCATATACTAATTAAATAAATAAATTATTTTTTTATGGATTAATCTTAGCAATAAGGTCTTTATGCAATTCATGAATAATTGTTACACCCAATAAACATCTAAAGAAAACATTAAAATTTTAACTCTATCTTGAGTCATTTTTTGTATGTAGATCAACTTAATAGAGATCATAATAGTAAGCTAGTTTGATCTAGTGACAAAATTTGGGATCAAAACTTGCATTTGGATATTAAAATTATTTCTTATATATTTTATCTTTATTTTTAACTAAACTTTGTGTAAGATCACCTCCAATAATTTCCTCCTTGGTGTACTTGAGCTCAAGATGGACAAGAGTTTACCAACTCTTAAAAATTAACTCAGTATCCCTTACTCTTTGTTTATGACCATATTATTCCACTTTCAAGAATGGTGTCTCCCCAACCTTGAACTAGACAAATACCTCCAGAACTTTGAGAAAAAAATTTGGGACACAACAATATCAACAAATATTTTTCTTTAATAATTAGTCTAACTCAGTTCACCATAATATCTCACCTTGCCCATATCAAGATCTTTGTAATAAAAAAAGGTGTCAATATTGCATACAATATCTATTGTGAATTTACAAAAGGAAAAAAAATAGTTCAAGATATTATAGTGGTATCAAAATTATGATCTTTCTACCTTGTAACCATTTGATGCAGAGAATTACACCACATGTATATTAATAATAAAAATAAATTAAATACTATCATAGGGAAAGAAGGAGATCTCATATTTCTAATCCTTATAATACAAAAGTAAAGTTTTCATTAGCTAATTTTGAGATACAAAATATTGATATGGAAAAGTGAAGATAATTCCTAATGAAAAAAAAAAAGGATCAATTTACAATAATATCATACAAGGAAACAATCATTGACAAGTCAATATTAAAAATAAATAAAATACTATCATAGGGAAAGAAGGAGATCTCATTTTTATAATCCTTATAATACAAAAGTAAATTTTTCATTAGCTAATTGTGAGGTACAAAATATTGATATGGAAAAGTGAAGATAATTCCTAATGAAAAAAAAAGGATCAATTTACAATGACATCATACAAGGAAACAACCATTGACAAATATTTTGACTTAGATGATGCAAACACTTTAAAATATATATAATTCTAGAGACTATTAGAAATATAAAGTTGAAGGAAGAATAACCAATAATAATAACCACACCAAAATGATGATTGGCTCTATAATAAAACCTCTCAACTTCCTAACAAGAGCATGACCAAAGTGACAAGGAAAAAAAAGTAATTATAATAATAATGAAAATGTTGTGTTTTACTTGAATGAGTGTCAATCCTTGGGAGATTTGTTTCATGTAGCCATGTATCTACAAGATTTATGAAACTTCAAAATAAAAAATCAATCAACCTAGGAAGGAGAGAAAGATAAACTCTAATCGTTAATATTTGTGCTGACAATTGGGCAAGTTGCTAATATCCACCTTTGATGGTTTTTAAAACTATTAATATTTCACATGGACCTAAAATTTAAACACTTATTTCTCTCTAAATCATATGTTTGAGAAAAAATAATCAAATATGTTTGAAGCTCAGTAGGGATGATCAATCTTTTAATTTAGGTAGGCCCAGTAACATAGGGCATGCTTTGTCATATCATTAATCTTGATCTTCCATTCAATATCCTTCTTGGTCACCCATGGATCCATTTCATGCAGGTTCTGTCATCCACTTACCATCAATGTCTTAAATTTCCATATCAAGGTTGTGAAATAACCATTCGTGGTGACTGTAGCATCCTAAAATTGCACCCCTTTGTAATTTTGATCACATTTGGTTATTCACCTTAGTGTTTGTGCTCCTTGGCCTATTTCAAGACCTGATTATGCTCATGCCCCTAATAAATGCCACAGACCTTGATTTCCCCCTCCCTTGGGCACCTTGATCCTAACCCAAAATAGGGTAGGACCATGGCATGGAGCCCTAGACACTAGGACCATGGCTCCATGCCATGGTCCTCCCTAATTTGGGCTTTCTTTAAACACATTTTAGCATTTCAAAAATGTGCGAGATCTCCCTCTTTGTGTTGGCTCATGTCAAAAATTAGCCAATTTTCTCAACGGGCAGGTATATAAAAAGGATTTCCCCTCTCATTTGACATATATCAAGAATCTAAGACATTTGTCAAGCACCCAACAATCACATGAAATCAAGCATTCAAGCAATTGAGAATTTTTAGTCTTCCTTCAAGCCTTGGAGCAGCAATAAAGTCAAGATTCAAGAATTGAGGAGGATGTCATTCATCCTACTTTGTTAAAGACTTCATAAACCCTATTTTCATGTGGAGGCAAGAAAAACTTCACAAGGAGGTATCATTATTCAATTTTCAGTCATAATTCAACATCTCCCTCAAAAGGAGAATCTTTCATTATAGTCATTTCATTTATCTTTTCATGGTTAATTCCAAAACTGCGGAGGCCTAAGGAAAGCCCTTATTCCCAACCTTTTTCCCCTCTTTTGTGTGTGCAAGAAACAAGTACAAAGTTGTGATCTTCAAAATAAGCATTATTTGTAGAGACAAATCAACCCTTTTCGGTGCGCAAAAAATTAGGAGGACCAAGGCACCCACCACCATAGTCCCAACATTTTTGGAGCATTTTCGAGGATCAGATCCAAAATTACATATATTTCTAAGATCCAGGTGCATGCAAAAATCTCGCACCTATAGCTCATAGTTTTCTCAGTTTTACCTTCATTTTTCTACATTTTACCTTAATTCAGCATTTCAACTTACAAAAGACAAAATCAAAAACTAATTCAATCTATTTAGTACTCAGTCCTTATCAAATTTGTGATTAAATCTAGTAGATTCCCTTCCTCTTTTGTATGTATTGTTTCCCAAGTGAAATTGATTTAGTGGTTTCTCCCTTCAATGTTGCAAATTCTAAATCAATTTTCCACATTACAGTGACACTCAACCATTTGAGTATTATCGTTATCTTGAGGCATCTTCGCCATATTCACATCATTGTCTAGGAATCAACATTAAAATCCTTCAAGGTAGAGGGTTTGCCTCCCAAGTATCCAATAATGTCAGGTGAGAAGGAACAACCCAAGTGGTACTTTCTTTCGGTTCAATATATAAATATTCATGATTTTGGTGAAAGCCATAATCAAATGGTGTAGTTGTGTTATACCAATGGTTTTCCTTAGTATCTACATGAAATTTCCTTCGTGGTCTTGACGAAAATCAAAATCCCCTAGTGTTTGTATGGAAGATGTGTAAAAACCTGTGTTCTAGAGGATGGGATATCTCTTAAATGAGATATTTGTTGCATGTATAGCCCCCAGATTTACTCCAGAAGTTCCTCCACTATGAACCAAATTTTTTAGCAACCCAGAACCCTTTTTCTTATTTGTGCAAGAGGTTGGACCTCCAAAGCCACCTCAATTTGTACCATACATTGTTGAGATAAATTTCCCTAGATTCACAAGATCTTTGGGTCTTCGAGGTATGATATTTTGGTGTGACCAAGATACTGTGGTGGTGAGCTAGCACCACTGAAAACTCTTTTTGTCCACCTTGTGTAGGTATCTGGGGAAATCCAAGTGGGGATTCAGTAGGTAGTATCAAATTTCCAGCCTAGGAAGTACATGTTTGCAACTATATTTTGTTTTGTTCGTATTAGTAATTGTAAACACTTGGGCTGATTTAGGACCTCATTATCTCAGTTGAGTCAGATACCTTGTGTTATGCTTGATTTTCTTTCTGTTAATTACATCTTTTTCCAAAAATCAAGTTCCAAAGTTATCCAGAAATAGTGAGTTTGTTGTTCAAGAATCTCCATTTTCATCATCTGATCTAGTCTAAAATAGAGAGATTGTGATGCCCCACCAGAAACCCTAAAGGAAAATAACACAACTAGGCAACTAAAGGGTGAAATTATTTTTTTTTAAAGATTAAGTGCATTAATTATAACAATTGCACGTTTAATATCACAATGGAAGTCTAACATATGATTTTCTAAGGGTTACCAACAAGATTAATTCGCAAATTATATTAACACCATGGTTAATCCAATAGTCCATCTAATTTAGAAAAATTAAATACTTCAATTTTAAACATACTCATACATCTATATCCCATAATGAAAGAATCTAAGTATCCCAATGCATTTATTTTTTTCATAGATCATTTATACAAAAGATTAAAGCAACTGAATTAACATACATTCTACTAATATAATATTACAAAATCCATGAATACATGGTTTCCAATAATACCATGGATTATAAAGTTACAATGTCAAGGTTACATAATTGTTTGACACAACGACCACAAGGTCTCAACTGAACAATGATCACAAAAATAAGTTGGTACATGAACCATGAACCAAGAAACACCAGTGAAGCCTTTCCTCACCTGAAGATACAATCTAGAACATCCAATGGGAAGTGGCACTACCACCCGACCATGTGATCCCAAAATGGAACCACCCTACCATGCTAGGAGATAGTAGAAGACCCTCAAGCAAGAAAAATAAGACAAGTACGATAGAACTACATGACTCCTCAAACATCCATGTGACTCAACTCACAACACTAGTGACTCTAAGGAGAGAGTGTCATCACATGGCTTAAGGTGGTTACCCTAGTTAGGCCTCCATAGGTCACGACCCCCATTCTGGGTTATCCTGGTAACCTCTCCTGAACCCTGGCTCCATCTAAGCATCATGGGGACCCTACCAATCCTTTCGTGAAGACAAGGTGATAAGTTTTCCATTCCAGGCCTTTTCACCACATCCTGAGCCTATACAAGCACTCAACCATGTGCGAGGCACATTATCTTAATTAATATTTTAGCTACCCACCCCCTAATCAATTATTAGGTTATCACTTTTTAACTAACTTTTGAGGGGTTATCCTACCATCCTCTTTGGGCATGACCCTCGCCCGAAAGCCACTCTCTCTCATAGGACACTAACAGGAAAGGTCTCTCTCTATGAGAACTTTATGGTGAAACTAACAACCATATCTAATCTTGACAAACCACAAGTGAAGGATACACAATCACTAACCCAGGATTGACCATTTGGAAACATAACACACAATGGCTCACATCAACAGGGTTATACGACACCTGACTAAGGGGTAAAACAACCTTAGTAACAAGAAAATAACTCAAATCAGATTTACAATGAAATATTCTTTTACCAGAGAATACCCTTTATTCTAAAGATCCTATAACATGCAATTTTTTAAAAAAATAGTAAAAAGCATTAATTACTTGCAAATGTAGATATTTCAAAAAAATAGGAAATACATCTCATTAATAAAAGAAAATCAGAGTTGTCATTTGATCAATATGGCTAAATTAATCTCCTAATGTATTTCCAAGCATAAATATAGAATCTTAAATTATAAGCTTTTCTAGAAATAACCAAATTCTGAATTAATTATATATATTAAAACATGAATTAAAGCACAATATTAAATAATACTTAAATGACATAAGGCCCAAAATTTAAAAAAAATTTATATATGAATATATATATATATATATATATATATATATATATATATATATATATATATATATATATATATATATATATATATATATATATATATATATATATATATATATATATATATATATATATATATATATATATATATATATATATATATATAGATATATAAATTAAAAATTGAATTAAATAAAACTAGGCACGAAACCCGAATGCACCATATTTTGGAAAACACAAATTATAACCCAGGGAAAAGCAAACAAATTAACTTACTGCTATCGCACGGTAGTTGTACTACCATAGATAGTACATGCTACCGTACAGTAGCAGGTGCTACCACCGATAGCAACTACCGACTCCTTCCCAAACCAGATTTTAATATATATATGTGTGTGTGTGTGTGTGTGTGTGTGTGTGTGTGTGTGTGTGTGTGTGTGTTTTCTTCTTTTTTTTTAAATTTAAAAATTAAATTATAGTAAATGCATAAATCAAATACATAGAAAAAAATGTACAGACCCCTTTCTCCTTTTTTTTCAATTTTTACCAGAATTAAAATTAATTTTCACAGGGATGAAAATTAATTTTCAATAGAGATAAAATCAATGCATCCCCACTCTACTCCACTTTTATTTACACAAATATCTTCCATAATCCAATATTTCCTTAACCCAAAATTTTTTTTTAATAAATTTCGATAACCAGGAAGAACACAAAAATTGCATAACACTCAAAGGAAATTTTTATGGAACAAAGGAGGGTGAATCTGGCAAAATTTTTCCAGCATAACCCCCTATGATTTTCACAATACCAAAAACTAGAACATATAGGAAAGAATCAATAAACATGAGAATCTCCACAATAGAGATTGGAGATTCAAATAACTAAATTATTTTTATTTAAAGAAGACAAAAGAACACCAGACAAAGAAACCCAACCTGTAAAGCTTTCTTGGAAGATTCACGTGAATGAGCTTTGTCCTGCAACAGGGTTTCCAAGTCAATCCCTCTTACCAGCAATCTTCTGATAATTTCTTTTTCAACAAAACATAGCCTCCAAATAATTTTTCTTTCTCCAAAAATCTCTACCTCCTTTTCCGTGAACCTCCCCCAAAAGAAAAAGATATATTCCCTTTTAACCTAAAATTTTAGGTTGCACATATTTTTCCCAAAAACCCTAATATTTAATTTTAGTAATAAAAGCAATTTTATTTTCTTTTCTAATTCCTACCAAAGGAATAAATTAACATGAAATAAGCATAAATCTTTTTTTCTTTTCTTTCCTCATGCAAATTAATTAATTTCCTAAAAAAAAGAAATTAAAGTTGTACTTTAATTCTAATTTATTCTTTAATTCATTTATTTATTATTATTATTATTTTTAAATTCTAGGAACAATAAATGAAATTAATCTAATTTATTTTTCACTAAAATTTAAATAAGATATATTTCTAATATAATGCAACTTGCAACTTAATTTAATAACTTCTTTTAATTAATTAAATTTATAATCTCAATGCATAAAATACATAATTTCAAAAATACCAACTAAGAGATAACACAAACTGAGCAAACCCCAAGCAAAGACTTAGAAAAAGTCAAACGACAATACACAAAGGCTGAACAAACTAATAGGATGACCAACTGACGACACTCACAAGAGTGTAATTGGGTAAAATAGGGTCAACTACTATCTCCTCCACTTCCATCAGACAATATAAGGCATGCTCAGACCTATGAAGCCAGGTGGAGATGATACCCCGTACCTACCCGGTACTTGTACCAGCTTATTTTTGTGATCATTGTTTAGTTGAGACCTTGTGGTCCTTGTGTCAAACAATTATGTAACCTTGACATTGTAACTTTGTAATCCGTGGTATTATTTGAAACTATGTATTTATGGATTTTGTAATATTATATCAATGGAATGTATGTTAATTCAGTTGCTTTAATCTTTTGTATAAATGATCTATGAAAAAATTAAATGCATTGGGATACTTAGATTCTTTCATTATGGGATATAGATGTACGAGTATGTTTAAAATTTAAGTATTTAATTTTTTCAAATTAGATTGACTATTGGATTAACCATGGTGTTAATATAATCTGTGAATTAATCTTGTTGGTAACCCTTAGGAAATCATGCGTTAGACTTCCATTGTGATATTAAGCGTGCAATTGTTATAATTAATACACAATCTTTTAAAAAAAAATATTTCACCCTTTAGTTACCTAGTTCTGTTATTTTCCTTTAGGGTTTCTGGCGGGGCATTACAGAGATTGTGTCTAGAAGTGGCAAGAATGCTATATAACCCCTATTTTTTACCCAGTTCAGTAACAATAGGATCACCTATAGAAACAACAGGATCACTCTATCTATTTAGTTTTACCAATCTATAGAAATTGCGAGAATTGCTTGCTGAAACCGTTGGATCGCTTGTTGAAATAGTGAGATTTCCTATTAAAACAATGGCATTGCCCTATGCAGTGGAAAGATTGCATCTTTTTTTGTTACTTTGTCCAATTTTTTTTAGAATCAAGTATGTTGTTTTGTTTCTGTAGGTTTTTTATTCATCTAAACTTGGTCTACATCTATTTACGCCATTATTATCACTTACCATGGTCATAATTTATCTCACCATCTTGATCATCTTAGCTTTTGAGTCATTATCTTGGTCAGCATTTTGATTTTGCATCATTATCATCGTTACTTTACATCCTTTGTCAGCTTGCGCTATCATCATCTTATCATTGTCATCCTTTTTTTCTAAGTCAAGGATTGATCTTTCGATTAAATCAAATATTTTAATCCAACCATCAAACTTTCCAAGTTTATCAAATCAAATCAAAAGTTGATCTTCTTGTCACCTTTGGTCTCACATCCTGTTTTATTGACTATTATCACTATATTTTTTGACTATATCGATCTTAGAGCTTAGTTTTATATCATTGTGGTCTTGTTACTTCAAGTCGGAGGTCTGCTCCAAGGTTTATCTTGTTTCTTGAGTCTATCCTCTTGAGTAGCCTTGAAGTTATGTCATTCAAATTAGACTTAACTATTTACAATTTGATTACCAAATCATCCTAATCAATCATCTCGTCTATCATCCTATCAATCAACCAAATAATCCAAATCCTCGACTTCAACTTAGTTCATGTCCACCACCAGTTGATCTCAATCTAGACAAGTGATGGAACAACAATATTCATAGTTAGGAGTAGGGACATCTGATCCACAATTGAATCTTGACTTGGGTGTTAATCTTATTATATTAGAAAGTGTCCCTATCAATTTTGATCCACTTAATCTATTTGTCCCTAAAGAAACTATGGTTAATCAGCCAGATGAAACTGATGCTCCAGTTAATCCCATCAATCAATTTCTTTCAAACCTAGACAATGCTCAAATGATAGATGAAATCACTGAAAGACACAAAAATCTAATATTTGCTAATATGGTTACCCAAGGTATGACCATTGTGTCACTTGATATGCCTATAACTCCTAATCTACAAGGGTTGCCTCAATAGAAAGTACCTTCACAACAACCCTTGTCAATGCCACTTTCAGTCCAAAATTTGATAACACCATCACAACAAAGTGCCCCACTTTCATCTATAGTATTACCACCTATGGATACAATCGAAAGACATTATCAACCTTTCTATCATGATTCATCAGGTCTTATGCCATCTCCAGCCTCAAGGGGAGTTATTTATAATGCACTATCTATGCAACTTCTTACTTTGATTCCCATGGTCACTCAAATGCCCATCACTTATAGCATAGTACATATTTCTCCTTTTATCAATCTAGTCATGACACCATTGAATTTACCTTCAACACAAACACCAATTTGGACCATAGGAATACAAGTTTATCCTCTACTGCCTACTACATAAGCCATTATTGGCATGGGAGCTTCACACATTGAACCTAGGTTATATCACATGCATTCATGGCATACTAAATAGTCCCCCTATTTTCAAAAAATGTTGCCCTAGAATACTTTTTTTTCCACTCCCTCCCAATACAAAACATAAATTAAAAGCCCCCCTATTTGTGCCATATATTGCATTTTTTCATAGCCCAAATTTAAAAACCCCCTAGTTTCACCAATAGGCAATAAATGGCACCCTCATTTTTGAGATATTAAACCCCCCAATATAAATGCACTTTATATGATATTACCCAACTTTTGACTCTCGCATGATGATTGGGAGAATGAGTTACATAATGCCAACATCACATGTGCCCCCACCTTTGTAATCTATGCCACAAATCATTAGTATGCTTCAAAGTCAGCCTCAAGTGACTACACCACCTATTATCTCACAACCATGATTTAGTTACTTGCAAGCGCCATCTTTGTCTTAAATTATTTTAAATGTGCAACAATTGTTAGGTGGCATTAATCAAAATCCTCCATTGTATAATGCACCATAGCCTAACGTGTCTCTTCTGAGCTATACTAGAGGTAGTTATCTGCAAGGTGGTATTCCTCAAATTCAACAACCTCAAAATGTGCAGTATCAACAACAATATATTACTTACGACAAAATGTGGCAACTTACTCGCAACCACCCCAATATCAACAACAACCACCTTTTTGTTCAAAAAAATATTCCTCTTTACCAAAACATGACAAGATATTTTATTTGTAACACCAATCAAGTTATGTTCATCCATATCAAATGAAATATCAAACACCACTTTATCAACCGACTACACCATCTCCTGAGTCGTTTCCAGTCAACACTGAATGGGAAGAAATGAAGGTAACTCTTAAAATTTTACAAGACAGTAATTTTGAGAAGGTTTTCAAATTTGATGAGCTTTATCCATATACATTCAATGTCAATAACATCATTTCCATTCCGTAAACATTTTGAAATATCAAAATTTGATAAATACAAGGGAAAGGGTGATCCACGTCATCACATCAAGGAATTATATATGGCTTGTCAAGAGGTTGCATATTGCGATAATTATCTCCTATGTCTATTTCCTAAGAGTGTGGTCCATCTCTAGAATGGTTTTCTAAGTTACCATTTGGTATTATCACTACATTTGTAGACTTATTGGAGAGATTTGTGACCCAATATCATTACAATGTGGAAAATGATATTTCCATGCTTGACCTTTGTTGAGCCAAACAAAAAGGAGGTGAGAGTATTTTAGACTATATTCAAACATGGAGAGCCCTTATTGTTCATCTCCCTTGTGTAGTACCTGATACTCAATTGGTTCTATTATTCATCAATAATCTACATACAAAGTGAAGGAACATAAATGGACCACTGAGAGGTGGGGGTGAATTAGTGGTAATCAAAAACTGTAAGTTTTCTAAATGATCTAAGAAATTGATAACAAAAATTGATAAACTATGAGCAAAGATATTAAACTCATCCAATCACACAAGCTAACCACACAACACAAGATATACGAGAAAACCCAACAGTGGGAAAAACCTCAGTGAGAAATGCTACTAGAGTCTATTGATCTAATCCAACCTCACAATGAAAACCTTTTGGTTACAATGTTTATGGGCACCAACTTGAAGAAGCACAAACCCCTAACTTTATGAGCACCTACCCCTAATATAAGCACCCACTTAGATGACATACAATGAGTAAATATTCAATATTAATTAAGCACCTTGTTACAAATGAAATTTTGTAACTGGATAAGTGCACAAAGATGGTGGTTAGAAAAGTGGACACACCAAAAAAAAACATGAAAAACACCAAAATGTGCACGGGGTATTTCAAATTTAAAGAACCCTGTACGTGTTCAAGCTCATTTTGTCGAGCCTAGCCAAAGCTAAACCACGTGCGTGGTTTAAAACATACTAACCGTGTATGCAATTTAAAGAATACTAACCGCATACGTAGTTTAAAACATACTAACCGCGTACGCGGTTTAAAAACTAAAACCGCGTACGCGGTTCTAGTCTGTCAATAAAATGCAATTCACTTAGCATTCCATTAGGTTTTTCAGTAGGATATCTTTCTTATACTTTAAGTTATATTTTATGTATATATTGTCAGGATGTTTGAGAGTGGTTCCAAATCTCTAAGAGTTATAATGCAGATTTTAGTTTTTTGAGTATTCTTATAAATTTCAGACAGTCAAATTTCAGTAATCAGCAAGCTCATATCAGCATTATGTCTCTCATCTCTTCCCTACATTCCCCTTCTCTCTTCCTTAACCCGCTACCTTTTTGTCTCTTAGGCATCTCCCTCTCTACTTTATTCCCTCTCTTGGGTATCTCTCCATCTATTTCTCATCTCCCTCACCCTCTGTCTCTCTTTCATATATCCCTCTTTTTCTCTCCCTCTCTCAAATATCTCTATCTCTCACTCTCTCCCCCTCTCTTAAGTGTCTCTCTTTCATTTTCTCCCTCTCCCTAACCCTCCCTTTCTCTTCCTTTGTCAAGTATTTCTTTCTTTCTAACTCTCTTTCTCTCTCCCCCTCTCGCTCCATTTCTCTTTCTCTCAAGTATCTCTCCTCTCTATCACATCTCTGGCTATAAACCTTTATCTATCTCTATCTCTATCTCTCTCCTCTTTTATCAACTCTCTCTCTCTCTCTCTCTCTCTCTCTCTCTCTCTCTCTCTCTCTCTCTCTCTCTCTCTCTCTCTCTCTCTCTCTCTCTCTCTCTCTCTCTCTCTCTCTCTCACACACACACACACACACACATTTATCTCTTCTCTCTCCCTCTCACTCTCAATCTCTCTATCTCACTCTCCTCCTCTCTTAGGTATATCTCTCTCCCATTACCTCCCTCTCCTCCCCCTCTCTCCCTCTCTAGGGTCAAAAGGTATTCTCAGGGGTCATATGGTATCCTAGGGATCCATGCATGTGTCCTAAGGGGTCATAGGACACCATATGATGCCTTAGGACACCATATGACCCATAACGACACATAAGAGGTCATATGGAGTCCTAAGGGGTCATAAGACACCATATGACCCCTTAGCACACCATACAACCCATAATGACACCAAATGGTATCCTAAGGGGTTATAAAACACTATATAACCTCTTAGGACACCATACAACCGATAACGACACCATATGGAGTCCTAAGGGGTTGTAGGAGACCATATGACCCTTTAGGACACCATATGACCCCTAATGACACCATATGGTGTCCTAAGTGGTCATAAGGTGTCCTAGGGGTCATACGACACCATAAGACACATAACGATACCATATGGTGTCTAATGGGTCATTGGACACCATATCAATATGACCCCTAACAACATCTAAGGGGTCATAGGACACTATATGATCCCTTAGAATACCATAGGACCTATAATGATGCTAAATAGTGTCCTAAGGGGTCATAGAACACCATATGACCCTTTTGGGCACCATATGGTGGTGTTATGGGTCGTATGGTATCCTGAGGGGTCATATGGCATCCTATGACCCCTTAGGACACCATATGATGTCATTATGGGTTGAATGGTGTCTTAAGGAGTCATATGGTGTCCTAGGAGGTCATAGAATACCATATGACCCTTTAGGACACCATACGATCCATAATGACACCATATGGAGTCCTACAAGATCATATGGTGTCCTAGGAGGTCATAGAATACCATATGACCCTTTAGGACACCATACGACCCATAATGACACCATATGGAGTCCTAAGGGATCATAAGGTGTCCTAAGTGATCATAGAACATCATATTACCCATTAGAACACCATATGACCCATAATGACACGTAAGAGGTCATCTGGAGTCCTAAGGGGTTATAAGACACCATATGACCCCTTAGCAAACCATACAACCCATAATGACATGAAATGGTGTCCTAAGGGGTCAAAAAACACTATATGACCTCTTAGGACACCATACGACCCATAATAACACCATATGGAGTCCTAAGGGGTCAAATAGTGTCCTAAGGGCTCATATGAGACCATATGACCCCTTAGGACACCATATGACCCCTAATGACACCATATGGTGTCCTAAGTAGTCATAAGGTGTCCTAGGGGTCATACGATAACATAAGACACATAACGATACCATATGGTGTCTTAATGGCTCATAGGACACCATATGACCCTTAGATCATAATACAACCCCTAACAACATCTAAGGGGTCATATGGCATTATAAGGGGTCATATGACACTATAAGATCCATTAGAACACCATAGGACCTATAATGATGCCAAATAGTATCCTAAGGGGTCATAGAACACCATATGACCCTTTAGGGCACCATATGGTGTTGTTATGTGTCGTACAAAATCTTGAGGGATCATATGGCATCCTATGACCCCTTAGGACACCAATGATGTCATTATGGGTCGTATGGTGTCTTAAGGGGTCATATGGTGTCATAAGGGGTCATAGTACACCATATGACCTCTTAGTAAACAATATGACCTCTAATGACACCTAAGGGATCATATAGTGTCCTAAGGGATCATAGAACACCATATGACTCATTAGGACACCATATGACCCATAACGACATGTAAGAGGTCATATGGAGTCCTAAGAAATCATAAGACACCATATGACCCCTTAGCACACTATACAACCCATAATGACACCAAATGGTCTCCTAAGAGGTCATAAAACACTATATGACCTCTTAGGACACCATACGACCCATAATGACACCATATGGAGTCCTAAGGGGTCAAATAGTGTCCTAAGGGGTCGTAGGAGACCATATGACCCCTTAGGACACCATATGACCCCTAATGACACCATATGGTATCCTCAATGGTCATAAGGTGTCCTAGGGGTCATACAACAACATAAGACACATAATGATATCATATGGTGTCCTAATGGGTTATAGGACACCATATGACCCTTAGAACACAATACAACCCCTAACAATATCTAAGGGGTCATATGGTATCCTAAGGGGTCATAGGACACTATATGACCCCTTAGCACATCATAGGACGTATAATGATGCCAAATAGTGTCCTAAGGGGTCATAAAACACCAAATGACTCTTTAGGACACCATATGGTGTTGTTATGGGTTGTATGGTGTCCTGAGGGGTCATATGGCATCCTGTGACCCCTAAGGACACCATATGGTGTCGTTACGGGTCATATGGTGTGTTAAGGGGTCATATGGTATCCTAAGGGGTCATAGGACACCATATGACCTCTTAGGAAACAATATGACCTCTAATGACATCTAAGGGATCATATGGTATTCTAAGGGGTCATAGAATACCATATGACCCATAACAAAACCATATGGAGTCCTAAGGGGTCATATGGTGTCTTAAGGGATCATAGAACACCATATGACCCATAATGACACCTAAGGGGTCATAATACACCATATGACCCCTTAGTACACCATACGACCCATAAATATTATCCGACCAATACATCTAGATGATCCAAAGAAACCAATACGATCATTTTCTTCAAACGTTCTACTTTATATCCTATCTTCTTTTTTTTAAAAAGAAAACTGACCACCTTGTCAATCTTCTTATCACCTTATATATACAAACAAAAAGAAGATATATTGGAGGGAGAGGAAGAGAGAGGGGATGGAGGGAGAGGAAGAGAGAGGGGATGGAGGGAGAGAGAGAGAGAGAGAGAGAGAGAGAGAGAGAGAGAGAGAGAGAGAGAGAGAGAGAGAGAGAGAGACCTTGTAGGCTCTTGAGAGGGGGAGAGAGGGAGAGAGTGAGACAATACACATACATACACACATATGTGTGTTTATATATTTAATATATTATATATTTTTTATTTTTTATATTATATAAATTATATATTATATGTTTATACACGTGTTATATATATATATATATATATACAATAGCATATTATAAACACTCCCAAAATTTAAACAAACTTAGCCTGTATGCGCTATTTATAGTAAAAATAGCGCTTATGAGCTTTTTATACCATAGGTACCCCATACGCGCTTTTGTCTGTTTAGGCTTGGAAATAGGCCTGGATGACAAAGCTAAGGTTTGGAAGTTTGATTTCCCTCCATTTCCCTCCTTTTTGGTGTGTTTTATTTTATCAACTTGGTTTCTCGACTTTGTCATCATCAGGTTTACACATCATCAAGTGGGTATTTCTTAAATTTCCACCATATTTTCACCCAGCTTCTGAGCTTTCTAACCATATAATTTTTTTAAAATTTGAACAACAATAACATATTATTATTGAATTTCTTTTACTAGTGTCTCCATAGTTCTCATAGACATGCGTGCACCATTTTTTTAATAACTTTTGATATAATTATCCAAATTTTAGAAAAATTATATATTATTGTAGTGAACTTGATTCTTTAAAATTTGAAAAAAAAATTGCATTTTTTATTTTTTCATGCAACTTATGCTTCGCACACGAACAGGTACATCATTGTAGTGTGCTTGATTGGAAAAATCATAAAAAAACATAAAAAAACAAATACTCAACAAAAAATTACAAAAAAATATACATCTTCTAGTGCTCGCTCCTAACTATCTTTTTGCCAAAGGATTTGTCAAAATACTAAATCTAAATATGAATTTTTGATGCGCATGTCAGATACTATGTTATACTTTTTCTGAAAAAATCAAGGTCTGTTTTTTGTGTGCGAAGGATTTGGCCCCCTTAATATTATCCATTTTTTTTTTTAAATTAGGAGTTTGGAAACTAGATTCAGAGTACTACAATATTTGTTTTTTGATTATCTTCATATCTTGAGTGGATGACTTTCAAATTTTGCCTCCAAGTTTAGGTTCACCTGATTTCAAAAAAAAAGTGTCTATTTATACCCCCCTTTTTTACCACCATCTTTGTGCACTTACCCAGCTCACAACGTGTTGTTTGTACTTGAGATTTATTTGAATCTACTATTCTCTCAATTTCTCTCCTCTTCTCTTTGATCTCTATTGTAAATCCCATCTCTTTGATTTCTTCTTATGAAGACTCCTCTTTCTTTGTCCCACTCTATGTGGATAACCTTCTATGTTATCAGCTTCGACTCTGCACTCTCTGGTCTTTGGTCTCTTTTATTCACTTATATTATCTTCTCTATCTCTTTATGTTCTTGCTCTCAGTTGCCTCTTATCTCCTCTTCACCTTCCGATTATTCTGCATGCAATCTATTCTGCAGTATTATGCATGTATTGACGTCGTGTAATGCGTACCTACAAAAATTTGCTTCTCTACAGACTTCTCTTTCTCCTCTATTCACTATCCTTTATTTTCATAGAGCTTCACTTCTTGCACACCAACAACAATCTCTTACTCATATACAACTTCCCTTATTCACAAACTTTTCTTCTTGATTAGTTACATATCCAAAAGGTTTTTCCCTCCAAAAGAGAAATTCAAAAATAGATAGTTCCAACAAAGGAAAAATATTGTCTCCTAGTTTTAGATTTGTCATAGTCCATATTAAATGGCTCTTTCTTTCTTTGTTAACCAAACTTAACAATCTAATTTGACTTTTACTTGTTTTTTTCACTTTGCAAGACTCCTTCTATTAGTGTTCTTGGCTATAGGCTAGTGGGGAGCTTCATTCTTCGCATTCCCTAGTTACCGTGAGGGACAATTTAACTTTGGTCTTTCACATTATAGGATGGCGGGGTGCATCATTCTTCACCTTGCCTTCTTACCTCGTGGGACCATCTTTCTTAATTTTTCCTCGGTGTGCGATAGTGGGAGCCTCAATCTCCTTTTATTCTTTTAACCCTAGAAGGTCATCTCCCTTCAGTTCTCTTCTGTGTGAGATAGCAGGGGCCATCATTTCCTTCCCTTTTATGTTACCCCACAAGGTCACTTATCTTCCATTCTTCATGTTGCAGGATGGCAAAAGACTCCATTTTCTTTGCATTCATGTTACCCCAAAGGGTCATCCTTCTCCTAATATTTATGTCGTGGGATAGTGGGGTGCATTTATTCATGTTTGTTACCCCGTGCGACCATTTCTCTCCACTCAAGTATGTTGTGGATAGTGGGATAACATAACTTGTTGTGCTATTGACTTCCTCCATCACAGTTTAGCATTACCCCGCAGGGTCACTTTTTTCCCACCCTTCATGTTATGGGATAACGGGGGATGCATAACCATCATGTTATTGATATGCCCTATTGCAAATTACCAGTATCCTTTGATCAATGTAGAGAGTTGAGTGCGAGATAGTGGTACTGATAACATGGTGTGTTATGCACTTGTTTTAATAGTGTGCAACTGACACTCCCTGTAGCTATGTGCAACTAACACAGTGTGTTATGCGTTTCATGTAAGAGTGTGTGAATGACACTCCTTGTAACTATGTGTGACTAACATGGTCTGTTAACATAACTGTAACTGCACTTTTTGAGTCAAACCAATTTGCTCAAAGCCTTACCAACTCAATGGCCTATGTCTTCTTGTCCAAGTTTCAAGTCCCAATAGCTCACTCCATGCTTATCTTCTATATATTTTTGTGCAACTAACACAGTGTGTTATGTTATGTTGTAACAACACTTTTTTTAGTCAAGCCACACTTGTTCTCTATGGCATTTATCATCTATGCATCTTTGTCCACTACATCTTCTTAATTGTTGACATCAATGACAATCTAATACCAACAATCTCCCCTTTGGCATAGATACCAACCTTTGTCAACCTCGCTCAACTTCTCCCCCTTTGACAACAATAGCAAAGGGCAGGACAACCAACTATCAACTATGCATCATCTCCCCCTTTGACCTTCTTCACTCAACTAGAAACACATGGCACTCTCCCTGTGACAACTACACTATACGCAACACTTCAACTTCTTCCCTTTACACAACAACAACACTTGCTATCATTTTGTTGATCTTGTTTGGCAATAGTCTCCCCCCCCCAGCACTATAACCATTATGCTCCATCACCTTGAGAGCACAAACGGGTTCAAGAAATTATAATGTGAATCTATGAGCTCCTCTTGAACTATACGCCTCTATATTAAATTAAGTGTTGAAGGAGGGAGGATCGACACCCAAACTCAATCCCAGATATTCAAAAGTTCCTTAGGCAAAGGTTTAGTAAAGATATCAGTCACTTCCTCACTAATTCTTACATAGTCAACCTTGACTTCTTTCTGAGCTTCCTTCTCCCTCGGGAAATGATATTTGATAGCTATGTGTTTTGTTCTTGAGTGCATAACAGGGTTCTTAGAGATGTTAATAGCACTTGAATTATCTAATTTGATATATATGGGGCCCGCGTACTCTACTTGGATGTCCTTGAGTGTTTGCTTCATCCATAGAACTTGTGAACAACATATAACAACAGCTGTGTACTCAACTTCAATAGTAGATAAAGAGATGGATTCGTGTTTCTTGTTGTGCCATGAAACTAATCTGTCACCAAGGAAGAAAGCACTACCACTGGTGTTTTTTCTATCATCTACACAACTTACCCAATTGCCATTTGTGTAGGCTTGCAAACTAAACTTATCATTCTTTGGGTGCCACAAGCCAAAATCCAAATTGCTCCGCATGTATCTAAATATCTTTCTCACAACACTTTAATGAGATTGTTTTGGGGTAGCTTGAAATCTAGCTGCCATGCACACTGCTTGCACAATATCTGGCCCAGAGGTAGTTAGATACAAAAGACTCCCAATCATGGATCTATATATGGTTTGATCATCATCAGATTACTCGTCATTTTTACTTAACTTGCATCCAGTGGCCATGGGAGTACTAATAGGCTTGCAATCTTCCATTTGAAACTTTTTCAACATCTCTTGCATACTTAGTCTAGGAAATGAATATACCTTTATTCAATTGTGATATTTTAGTCCTAGAAATTAGGACAACTTCCTAGCATTGACATCATAAATTATGATTACATTTGATCAGGAAACTCTTTGCATAAACTCTCTTTATTTCCAGCAAAGATAATATCATCTACATAAACAACAACTATAAGCATGATATTACCTTCACTTTTAATGTATAAGTTGTTGTCAACACATCCCTTCTTGAAGCCTTGATGATGTAAGTATCTATCTAGCATGGAGCACCATGCTCTGGGTGCTTGTTTCAAACCATACAGTGCTTTCCTTAATATGCATACAAAATCTTCATTCTCATGCAATTGAAATCCTTCAGGATGCTCAATGTACACCTCTTCCTCAAGATTTCTATTAAAAAATTTAGATTTTACATCCTTTGATTGACTTTGTAACCTTTGTATGTTGAGTATGCCAAAAATATTCTAATGGCCTCAAGTATGGCAATAGGGGTAAATGTTTCTTCAAAATCTATGTCCTCTACCCATGAGTATCCTTTGCAGACCATCCTAGCCTTATTTCTTATCACCCCACCATCTTCATTCACCTTATTTCTATAAACCCACTTTGTTCCTATGACATTCTTGTCAACTGGCCTTGGTACCAAATCCAAAGTTTTGTTCTTCTCAATGTGTTGTCCAGATCTTTCATTTCCTTCACCCACTTCTCACTCTTGTTGGTTTCATTGTAATTCTTTGGTTCCATCTTAGTCAAAAGGCAAACAATTATTTTCTCATTGTTTGCAGCATGTTTCCTTCTTATTTGTACACCACCATCTTTGTTTCTTAGAACCTAATCTTCAAGATGATACTTATGCACATACTTGTTGGCTAGCTTTTTAGTGACTTTTTCATTCTTCATATTCTTCATCTTCTTCATAACATGTTTCCTCAAACTTATTTATGACATTTTTCTTTCCTTTTTTTGAGTCTTCACCAACTCTTACATTTACACTTTAATCTAGAAATATCTTGAGGCATTTGTTGAAACATTTGTATGCCTTGTTGTAAGTTGAGTAACCTAAAAATATGCCTTCATCACACCTTGCATCAAAACTTCCTAGTCCATCCTCATCTCTTCTGATAAAACATTTTCTTCCAAATATTTTGAAGTATATGACAAAGGGTTTATTGTCATACCATAGCTCATAAGTTATCATTTTTTTGTGCAGTCTCAACTATACTTTATTTTAGGTGAATATTTTTGTATGGATAGCCTCCTTCTAATAAACATCAGGAATATTTGACTCATTCAACATTGTTTTTGCCATTTCTTTGACTATTTTGTTCTTTCTTTCCACAACACCATTTTGTTGTGGTGTTCTGGAAGCACAGTATTGCCTTTTAATTTCATGTGTCTCACAGTAATCTTCAAACTCATTTGATGTAAACCCACCTCCTCGGTTTGATCTCAAACATTTCATCTTGTATCCACTTTCTTTCTCAGCCATTTTTCTAAAAAATTTAAACCTTTCAAATGTATGTGACTTGTCCTACAGGAAGGTCACCCATTTCATCCTTGAAAACTCATCTATGAGCAACATGAAATACTTTCTCACCATCTATATCTCTTGTCCTGGTAGGGCCACATAAATCAGTATGCACTAGTTCTAGTGGCCTTGTGGTTGAATATTCCTTTTATCTTGAAGATCACTCTAATTTTCTTACCCTTTTTACATTCATCACAAATGATGTTTGTTGGCTTGGTAATTGTAGGTATGTGTCTTAGATATCCCTTTGAGATTACTTTGACAAGATTATCAAAATTTATATGGCCTAATCTTCAATGACATAACCAGCTCTCATCCACTTGTCCCATCATACATTGTGACTCATATCATTCCTTCAAGTTATACACATTGTCATTAGTTCTCTTGCCCTCCACAACTAGTTTTCCACTACTCTCCTTTTTGATTTTACATCCCTTGGAGTCAAAAGTAAACTTATATCCTTTGTCATACATTTGACTCACATTGAGTAGATTATGTTTCAATTCTTCTAAATAGTATACATTGTGAGATTTTAGCTTGCCATTAATTCTTAGTGTGCCTTTTACTTTTATTTTAATTGAGGGGTTGTCATCAAACCTGACTGAACCTCCGTCAAATCTTCAAACTTTGTTAATTTATTTTTGTCACCTATCATTTGATTGGAACATCCACAATCTACAACCAACATTTTTTTCCTCTCAGCATGTAGTGTTGTTCGTGTTGGCATTTGCATGAAGATTGCATTAATGAAATGTTATGTTGTCAATTAACCGGTAATGATGTTGTTATAATTTTGTGTTGTAAACAGTAGGAAGAGCTAGTGAAGGGAACTGTAATCGATAGGTAAGTTTGTGGAGGAAACTGGTATTGCTAAGTAATGGTGAGATCAACCGCTAAGCCATACCTGTTGATATGATAAACCCTAACCAATTAAGTTTGGTGAATCGGTTGTATTGGTTTATGATCTGATGATGAGCGGTAATGGTTATGACATGTATGCATGTTGTATGAGAAGAGTTTCAAATTATTTTTGGCAGGTAGAGATAACATTTTTTATCTTGTGAATGAGCAAGTACATTGCATGTAATGTAAACTTTGTGATGAGTTATAGAGTTTGATGAAGCAGTGATCAAGGAGCGGTCGAGGATATCTTGAATGATGTGTAGAGATTGTTATGTAATCTAACGGTCATACTTGAACCGAATTGTTTGTAATCTCTATGAGAGAATTAGGTTTTTATTGTGTTACCGACCTATTGTTTTGTTTACAAGGTCAATGAGTTGTCTTGTTTCAGAGTTGGCAATTTGTAAGTTGAGAATGAGAGTGTGGTTACCGAACCGGATAATGTATCTGTAGTTTGTGTAAAGGCAAATAGCAGCATGAAAAGGATCTGAACAAGCAAGTGTAGTGTTGTTCAAAAAGATCAGCAAACCCCTATTGTTTTCTAACAATTATAGCAGTTAAATCTCCTAACCAAGTAAGCTCTAACAAGCTTAGTGTTATTCAAATCCTCTAACCAAGTGGTCCATTAGCTTGGATTTCAAAACCTCTATTTAGGTTACTCCTCACAGGGTATTGCTTTTGATAGGGAATTATAGTCAATTCCTTAACCGGGTGGTCCCTAACAAGATCTGTTCTTAACAAGACTTTTTGTAAATCTTTAATAGGCTTGGCTCCTAACAAGGTGAACTTTAGAAGAGTTCTTTGGGTATTCATCCCCACCATGTTTTTTCCCATTTGGGTTTCCACATCAAAAATATTGTACCAAGTGGTGAATATTTATGTGGTTATGTTTACTATGGTTGAATTGCTTAACTGCTAAATCCACTTTGATATGTTATGTTAACCGGTAGCAATCTGAAATGAGGTTCTACTTATGTCAGTAAATTATTTAGATCTTTGTGAGTTTCAAGTTGTTTTATTGTTACTCTATTGTAACATTCAACTGGTTTAACTTGAAAGTGATATTGCATTTTTAGTTCAGTGGTTTAACTTGTCAGTTTAGAGTTTTCTTTGAGAGGTTGATTCTAAGATTGGTAAAATTTTATATCAATTTTCTATCTACTAATTCACCAACCCCCCCCTCATTAATTGACGGGATCCTTACTCTTTCATCATACTATCAATTGGTATCAGAGCTTCTCGAGTCCTCTAAGGTCTAAGCCTAATAGCTTGAGGTAAAGATCTTGTAGAACATGATGAAGAAGGAAGGTTCAAAGTTTAATGGAGAGAACTACAGGATATGAAGTGATAGAATAAAAATTTATATTAAGAGTCTAGTAAGTCAATACTGGGAACATGTTGGTACTCAATATGTTGCACCTAGTGGGATTATGACTGATGATCAGAAGAAAGAGAAACAAGAAAACAATCAAGCACTAGAGGCTATTATCAGTTCTTTGTCTGATGTAGAATATATAGATGTCCATGGTCTGGAGACTACTTATGAGGTATGGAAGAAACTTGAAGATATTTATAGCGGTGATGAACATGTAAAGATTGTCAAAGAAGAGAGCCTAAGAGGAAAATTTCATGACATGTGGATGGCTGAAGGTGAGAATATACATAAGTATGGTCAGAGGATAAAATAGATAGTTGGTGAGATCAAGAGTGTTGGTGGTAAAGTGGAAGATGCCACAGTGGATAGCAAGGTGTTGAGAACCCTTTTACCAGTCTATGCTATCTAAGTTGAAGCCATTCAGTAGCTAAAGTCAATTGACAAAACTAAGGTAACCCTTGACTCCATCATTGATAAGCTTACTAATTTTGAATTAAATGGTTATGATGGTAGTGTTCAGAAATCTCAATCTACAATTAGAGCTTCAATTTCTAACCCATCTATGAGGAAAAGTAGAGATGTCAATCACAGTTATGAATCTAGATCCAATAGAGATGTTGATGATGAAGATAGTTTGGTTGAGCTTGAAGTATTGTTGGCCAAGCGGTTTCCCAGAGGTATCGGTAAGTACAGAGGTAAATTACCTTTGAAATGTTTTGCATGCAACAAGATTGGACACATTGCATCTAACTATCCTAATGGTGATAATGAGCACAAGCAAGAGAAGTTCAAGAAGTACAAAGGAAAAGGCAAAAGAGATTGTCTTATTGCAGTTGATGGTGGTATCACTAATGAGGAAACTGAGGGTGATGCTAATGAAGACACTATTTTTCTAGCCATTAAAGAAGAGACATATGATCAGAAGGCTTTAGATTATCGCATGGATAATTCTGATGATTGGATCATTGATAGTGGTTGTTCACATCACATTACCGGTGATCGTAGCACATTTCTTTCCTTGAAGGAATTTGATGGCGGAGTTGTGATATTTGGTAATGACTCACCCTGCATGCTAAAAGGTAAGGGAACTATTTCTCTTAATGGAAAGAGCAGTGTAGATGATGTCTACTGGGTTGAAGGGATATAGCACAATCTTTTGAGTGTTGCTCAACTCAATGACATAGGATATCCATTGGATTTTAAGAATGGTATGTGCAAAATCTATGGGAGCAAAGGTGAACTGATTGCAACTAGAAAGAAGACTAAAGGTAACCCGTTTCACCTAAATCCTAAAGTCAACAACTATTTAATTGCTAAAGTAGATGATAGTTGGCTTTGGCATAGGATATTTTGTCATATAAATTTTGATAACATTATCAAAGTGAGTAAGTCCAAGAAAGTGAGAGGTTTTCCTCAAATGGACAAACCGGTTAATGCTCTATGTAAGGAATGTAGGGTGGGAAAGATGACATCCTCAACTTTTTAGAGAAAATATTTTTCAGCGGAACATCTGTTAGATTTGGTTCATATAGATCTTTGTGGACCAATAAGGACTAAAAGTATTCAAGGCGACAGATATTTTATGATTTTCACTAATGATTTCTCAAAATGATGGGGGTCGCATTCTTGAATGACAAAATAGAAGAATTTAGTATGTTCAAGGCATTCAGGGCCTTAGCTGAAAATGAGAGTCGTAAGAAGATAAAGTGTCTGAGGACTGATCAAGGTAGTGAATTTACTTCTGAGGAATTCACTAGATAGTGTGAAGAAAATGGTATCAAATGGTATATTTTTGCACCGAGGACATCACAGCATAATGGTATTGTAGAGAGGAACAACCGATCAGTTGTTGAAGCTGCTAGAATGATGTTGATACAAGGAGGTGTAGCAAAAACTTTCTGGAGAGAAGTTGTCAGCACAACTGTCTACACTATGAACCGGATATTGGTAAAGAGAGGTAAGGATAAGACTCCTTATGAATACTGGTATGGTAGATCACCTAATGTTAGTTATTTTAAGATATTTGGTAGTAAATGTTTTATTAAGAGAGGTGACTATGTTAGTAAGTTTGAGGCTAAAAGTGATGAAGGTATATTTCTTGGTTACTCCACCAAGAGTAAGGCCTACAAATGATACAATAACCGGACACAGAGAATCATTTAGAGTGTTGATTCTTGAGTGGATGAGTATCCTAAAGTCTCGGGGGAAACCATTTTGGAGAAAAAGGATGAAGATCCTTGCATTTGGTTTTTTGGAACTAGAACTAGTGAAACCTGAAATTGGTAATGTGAATGTTGTTGTACCAATTCAACAGGAAGAGGTAGATTCAGAAGAAGATGATGATAATAAAGAAGAACCTAAAAATAATGATCATGTTATTCCAAGGTATATGAGACTCAATCACAATCCTAGCCAGATTATTGGAGATAAGGATGTTGGAGTATTAACCAGAAGAAGAATTAGAGAGAATTCTTGCATGATATCCACTATTGACCTAGAACTGCTAAGGAAGCATTTGAAGATGATCATTGGATTAAATTTATGGAGGACGAGCTTGATCAAATTTAGAAGAACATTACATGGACCCTAGTACCTAGACCGGTGAATAAAAATGTGATACATAATAAGTGGGTATTCAAGAACAAACTGAATGAAGATGGTGTAGTAGTCTGAAACAAAGCTAGATTGGTTTTCAAAGGTTATGCACGAGAAGAAGAAGATTATGGTGATACTTTTGCACCAGTTTCTAGATGGGAAGGTGTCAAGATTTTACTTGCATTTGCATCATATAACGGATTCAAAGTATATCAAATGTATGTGAAGTCAACATTTTTGAGTGGAATACTGGAAAAAGAAGTATACATTGAGCAGCCAGATGGTTATACTTTGACTGATGAGAATGATATGGTATGCATATTGCATAGGGAACTATATGGGTTAAAGCAAGCACTGAGAGCATGGTATGAGAGGCTTCATTCACACCTGATGAAGATAGGTTTAGAAAGAACTAGTGATGACAATAATATATATCTCAAATCTAAAGGAGATAAGATACTAGTTAGTGAAGTGTTTGTGGATGATCATATTTGGAGGCAATGATGACATGGGCAATGACTTTGCAAATGAAATGAAATGTGAGTTTGAAATGTCTCTAGTGGGAGAGATAAAAAAATTCATAGGCTTGCAAATACAACAAATGAAGAGTGGTATTTTCATCACACAATCTAAATATGTGAAAGAGATATTAAATGCATTTGGCATGAGTGACTGTAAACTAGTTGGGACACCAATGATTATAGATTGTAAGTTGTCTAAGGAAGATTAAGCCACATCTATTGATGAAAAGGAGTACAAGTCAATGATTGGGAAATTGCACTATGTTGTTCATAGCAGACTGGATATAGGTCATGTAGTTGGTCTAGTTGCTAGATTTCAGAAGAATCCAAAGGAAACACATTTGATAGCAATCAAGAGGATATTCAGATATTTGAAAGATACTATTGACTATGGATTATCGTATCCATATGCAAGTAACTTTGATTTGAAGGTGTATACAGATGCAAACTAGGCAAGTAATGTTGATGATAGGAAAAACACAACTGGTGGAGTATTCTTTCTTGGATAAAGACTTGTTTCATGGAGTGGAAAGAAGCGGAAATGTATATCACAATCTACTGTTGAAGCTAAGTATGTTGCAGCTTATATGAATTGTACCTAGGCTATCTGGATGAGGCGCATTTTGGAAGGTTTCAAGATGAAGTTTACTGAACCTGTAAAGATCTTATGTGACAATACCACTGCCATAAATATTTCCAAGAACCCTATTTTGCATGCATGAACTAAGCATATTGAATTGAAGTATCATTTCTTGAGGGAAAAAGTGCAAAGTAAAGATGTGATTTTGGAGCATGTTTCTACCAAGGAGCAACTTGCAAATATTTTTACTAAACCTCTACCTAAGACTACTTTAGATTATCTTAGAAGTCAGCTATGGGTTGTACCCCTCCATGAGGTCAATTGAGCATGATGTAGAGTACATCATTCCCGAAGCTACTTGCAGAATTTTACAGCAAGATTGGTGTAGAATGGAGCTATTCCATAGGGGGGCATCAAGTTGCAGGTTGTTGATGTTGAACAATGAAGTTTGACATTGCATGTTTTACTTTCACTTTTGCATTGTTATCAAAGGAGGAGAAGAACTATGTGATTATTGGGGAAGAATAATTCTATGATTGACAAAGAGAAGGTCTATAGCTAGCTACTAGCTGAAGACAAGGAGAGTACATGGTAAAATGTAAACTAGGATTCCTATTCAAAGTCATAGAAATCAATGGTATTGATATTTGTATTTCCATCAATGCTAAAGGGGACGATTGTTGGCATTTGCATGAAGATTGTATTAATGAAATGTTATGTTGTCATTGATATCAATTAATTGGTAATGATGTTGTTATAATGTTGTTTTGTAACCGGTAGGAAGAGCTAGTGAAGAGAACTGTAATCAGTAGGTGAGTTTGTGGAGGAAACCGGTATTGCTAAGTAATGGTGAGATCAACCGGTAAACTCTACCTGTTGATATGATAAACCCTAACTGATTAAGTTTGGTGAATTGGTTGTATTGGTATTGTTAGGATAACCGGTGAACAACTGAGAGGAGGGGGTGAATCAGTTGTTAACAGATTATATCAATTAAACCATTTTATAACTTTTAACCTAATCACATAAACATTAAGTACCAGAATAGAAAAACTAGATATCAGTAAGCAATAAAACTTAAGAATGAAATAGATAATCAAAATAATACAACCATACCACATAACACCATAATTTGTGCCTGGAAAACCCAGAAAGGGAAAAACCACAGTGGGAAGCCTACCCACAGTCAGATGATACTTCTATAGAAAGTATGTGATACAATGAGGGGCCTGCACATGTAAGAAGGCACACTACCTAGAGCGTACTTCTCATTACAAAAGAGTCTCACTGACTACAGAAAGGTTATAACCAGCTCAAGATAAATGGACAACAATCTAGAATAATGAACTGCTAGAGATAGCATCTACCATGCCTGATTACAGTCCTGGTTAAGCTCAATGCCGGAGGCATTTGACCTCTTCCTTAATCCCAATTCAATCACCTATGATCGACCAAATCTCCTTCGCATATGATATTACATTTCACGACCATGAACATATGATCTACAATGAGATCTTACTTCAATTTATACCAACCCTAAGGCCTAAACCAATTAGATCAGCCACCTAAAAGATATTAGAATAAGATCATTACATACATCCATATTACAATGATATGCCATGTCGACTTAAGACCAAAACAATAATAACCAATCCATAAATCATCCCGGTAATGTGTACAAAACACGTTAACATGATATCGGTCCATAACCTAGATAGGTATCAAACCTAATCTAGGTCCACCATGCCAAAGCGATGTCTTCAAACAATTGAAGCATGATCAAAAAATATTTTCAGCATCCTAAAATCCAACTAGAAGCCGCACCAACACCACTTATGCATCTTGTCAAGATTTCTCAGTGAAATCTTTGTCGGTTAAACCTTAAACCCATGTCAATAAGGATTTACAAGAGTGTATGATAGCATCTGATTACCAACTCAATACCAACTGACCAAAACATACTCTAGAAGCATGTAACACATAAAATCAAACATACTCGATTGATCCAAACATGTCGGAAGTGTCCAACAGATAGTCCTTTCTGTCAGTAACACTAGATCTTCTACCAATAACCAAAACTTGTCTACTAGTAACCAAAACCATAATATCTAGTGTTGACATCAATGACAAAACATCAATGCAACACATAATCAATTCATCGATAATGCCAACAATCTTCAATGCAACACCACCATCTTTGTTGCTTATAACCTAATCTTCAAGATGATACTTGTGCACATACTTGTTGGGTAGATTTTTACTAACTTCTTCTTCATTTTTTAGATTCTTCATCTTCTTCATAACATGGTTCCTCAAACTGATTTATGACATTTTTCTTTCCTTTTTTTGAGTCTTCACAAACTCTTACATTTACACTTTAATCAACAAATTTCTTGAGGCCTTTGTTTAAACATTCATATGACTTGTTGTGAGTAGAGTAACCTAAAAATATGCCTTCATCACACCTTCCATCAAAAATTCCTAGTCCATCCTCATCTCTTCTGATAAAACATTTTCTTCCAAAGACTTTGAAGTATTTGACACAGGGTTTAATGTCATACCATAGCTCATAAGGTGTCATTCTTTTTTCACTCTCAACTAAACTTTGTTTAAGGTATGTATTGTTGTATGGATAGCCTCCTTCTAATAAACATCGAGCAGATTTGACTCATTCAACATTGTTCTTCCCATTTCTTTGACTATTTTATTCTTTCTTTCCACAACACCATTTTGTTGTGGTGTTCTGGCAAAAAAGTATTGCCTTTTAATTCCATGTGTCTCACAGCAATCTTCAAACTCATTTGATGTAAACTCACCTCCTCGGTCTGATCTCAAACATTTCATCTTGTATCCACTTTCTTTCTCAACATTTTTTCTAAAAAAATTGAACCTTTCAAATGTATGTGACTTATCCTATAGGAAGGTAAACCATGTCATCCTTGAAAATTAATCTATGAGAAACATGAAATACTTATCACCATTTATATCTCTTGTCCTCGTAGGGCCACATAAATCAGCATGCACTAGTTCTAGTGGCCTTATGGTTGAATATTCCTTTATCTTGAAGATCACTCTAGTTTGCTTACCCATTTTACATTCATCATAGATGGCGTTTTTTGGCTTGGTAATTTTAGGTATGTGTCTTAGATATCCCTTTGAGATTACTTTGACAGGATTATCAAAATTTATATGGCCTAATCTTCTATGACATAACCAGCTCTCATCTACTTGTCCCAGCATACATTGTGACTCATATTATTCCTTCAAGCTATACACATTGCCATTAGTTCTCTTGCCCTCCACAACTAGTTTTCCACTACTCTCCTTTTTTATTTCACATCTTTTGGAGTCAAAAGTAAACTTATATCCTTTGTCACACATTTGACTCACATTGAGTATATTATGTTTCAATCCTTCTACATAGTATACATTGTAAGATTTTATCTTACCATTAATTCTTAGTGTTCCTTTGCCTTTTATTTTAATTAAGGAGTTGTCACCAAACCTGACTAAACCTTTGTTCCAATCTTCAAACTTTGTGAATTTATTTTTGTCACCTATCATGTGATTGGAACATCCAAAGTCTACAACCCACAAATTTTTCCTCTCGGTATGTAGTGTTGCTTGAACAATTAGACTTGATTTGTTTTTCTCATTTTTCTTCTCAATCCACATTTGCTTGGTTTCTTTCCTCATCTCTATTGTAGCATTATGATTAGATTTGTTCTTTGTTTCTTCCTTTGTTGTCTTCTTTTCATTTCCAGCTCTTGATTTGCAATGCTTAGTTATATGACCATAGTTATGACAATACTATGACCATAACTTATGACAATAGTGACATTTTACATTTTTGTTGAATGATGAAATAGAAGGGATTCCACTAGACTAGAAATTTTTTCACCTACACTCATAGCTTATATGTCCAAACTCAGTGCAGTGATAGCATACAACATTAATATTCCTTAGAACAGCAAAAGGATTCTTGTTTTCATAAGTTGGAGGAGGTCTATGCATAAGTATACAATCTGAAATTTTATGTCCATATGCATTAAATTTATAACAATAGCCATGATATTGAGAAGATGTAACAATTGTTATTGTTGAAATTATTCCACATTGACCTCATTGGAGAAGCATATCTCAGTCTTGTAATCTTCTTTCTCATATTCTTGACTCTTGTGAAGCCATCATCATACAGCTTTGCCTTTCCTTTTGGATCAATATGATTATTTTTTATAGCAGCAACAGCATTCTTCTTCTTTGGATTAGCAACCTGTGTCTTCATGCTCTCTACAATAGTCTATAAGTCTATCTTCTTTCTTGGAGCATTGTTAACCTTGAAAATTTTCTCATGATCATTCATGCTTGAAGATATAGAATTTGTGTCCCCTTTCGATGACTCAGCACTAGGAGAAATTTGTCCAATCTCATATCCTACACCTATAGAATATTTTTAATGACTTTGCTTAATATCATTCAATACATTGATGTTGCCCTCATACTTCATCCGTAGCTCAAGGTCTTCCTTGCATTTCTCAAGTTCTTTCCTAAGGCTTCCCACTTCTTGCTCCAACTTTTGACATTCCTTTTCTTTTATATCTAACTCTAATTTTATTTCAACACCTTTTATCCTATCATCTTACAAATCAGTTGTCAAGGAAGCAATACTTAGATTAGCTTCTTCAAGATAATTGCTTAGCTGATTTTCTTCCTTTGTGGTAGAATTCTTATAATTTTTGAATTCTTTCCTTACATTGTCAAGTTCTTCAAGAGCACATATTAACTCCCCTTCAATATCAACCTCAACATCAGCATCCTCTTCCTCACTGTCATTTAAATTTTCATATCGTGCTCCACTTTTCTCTTCATTAAGGACCTCTTGATCCATGAATAGATTAGTTTTTTTTTCATCTTCACTACAATACTCTACTAACTCACTTTCATGATCAGAAACATCACTATCAATAGTGTAAATAATTTTCTTCTTTTGAAAGTTCCTTCTCCTAGTTGGTATTTTGGTATGGTTTTGTCATTGATGTCAACACCTGCTAACACACCTACTTTGGAGATCCAGCAACATTCACCGGCAATCAGTAAAATGCTCAAACAATCACCGGTATATGGTTAACCGGTAGGATATAATGTTCACTGGTACATGCAATGACATGGAAGACACTTGGTAATGTCGAAGACATCATGTGGACACTTTTCCTTGAAGTAATATCATTGGTATATTCTTATTTGCATATTTGCTTTTACCGGCAAATAGTTCCAAGTTATCTAGGGTTACACCGGCAGGTTTATCTTTTCCAGATCAGCATGGCACGCTATGGAGATGATTTATTATTGTTGTAAATGCATTAAGCCAACATGTTCAATTGGTTATTGCATCAAATATTGTATTATTTGTAAAATGTTTTATTGTAATATCTTGTAGAGCCGACCTACTAAAATTGGTCTTAGGGTATGGTATAAATGTAAGATCTTATTTGTAAGAAAATGTGGAATGCAAAAAAGACTTAAGGAAAGGTATATGCGAGATCAAGCAGAGATATACATGAAGACATCATTTGAAAGTGAAGTTAGGTTTTTGGGAAAAGCATATCAGCATTACACCAGTACTGAATCCAGCATATGAAGATGTTATTTTGTGCAGTACATTCTCATTGGATTTAACCATCCAACTGTAGTCAGTGTGACTCCCATTTGTGTTTGAGCAGTGAGCTCTAGGCTGTTGGCCTTTCTGCATGTGCAGACCCCTCTTTGTACACTTACTATCTGTAGTAGTATCATCTGATTGTGGGTAAGGTTTCCCACCGTGGTTTTTCCCCTTACGGGGTTTCCACATACGAATATTTGTGTCATGTGTTGTGGTTGACTTTATGTTTCTATTTCATGCATTAATTCTTACCAGTACAGCATTTCCTGTTAACATTGTTTACCGGCACAATTAACTGTCTTACCGGTATTAAGCAATAAGTTGGTTAATAAGATTTTGGTTTGAATTTATTAGACAACTGATTCACCCCCCCCCTCTTAGTTGTCCCTGAGACCTACAATTGGTATCAGAGCCTAGTCCTCTTTTTGTAGAAGTTTAACAACTTGAGGAGATCCAATGTCTACTAATTATTTCAGAAAGGATAGTCCTAAACTTGATGGAACCAACTATGGAATATGGAAAATCAGAATGGAGACACATCTTAATTGCATTGGTAAAGACATATGGGAAGTTACTAAGAATGGTTATACTACTGCTATAGCTGGTCAGCCTGCTCCTATTACTTTAGCTAAAGATGAATAAAATGATTGCAAAGCAAGAGAAGCACTTTTGAGCGCATTATCAGATCAACAAATCATGGGATTATCAGATAGATCTACTGCAAAAGCTATTTGGGATCATTTGGAAACACTAAATGAAGGGGATTCCACAGTCAAAATTGCAAAACTTGAAAGCTTTTGAGTCAGGTATGAACATCTGAAAATGGAAGAAGATGAAAGAATTTCTACCTTTATGGAAAGAGTAAATGAAATTGTTTTAGGTATCAAATGTTGTGGAGGAACCTTGAGTGAAGATGAGATTGTTTCAAAAATCTTAAGAGGTTTGCCACCGGCATATAAAATGAAGGTTACTGCTATTAATGAGCTGAGAACAATGCCTAATACATCAGTAACTAGGGATACATTGATTGGAAAACTTTCAGCTTTTGAAATAGAGGAATTTGGTCCTGTTGCTATAAAAACTGATTTGGCCTTCAAAGCATCAACATCATCTGCTCCATCTTTTGACAAATTAGACTAAAGAGCCTTTTATGCAAGAGAACTTGAAGAAACCAGGAAGGAGAATGAAGAGCTTGAAGAACTTGAAGCACTATTTGCAAGAAAAATGCCAAAAGGTCCAATTGGAAGTAAGTATGAAGGTAAAGCACCCTTTAAATGTTTAAATTGCAATAAGATTGGTCATATGGCTTCAAGATGCCCTGATAGACATGATAGACTAAGAGAAGAAGCTAGAAGGACATACAAACCTAATCCTGAATATCAGAGATACAAATTTTAAAAAAACAAAGATAAATCCTGTTACATTGCTGATGAAGGTGTGACTGATGATTCTGATGAGGATCCAGTAGACAACGGATGGGTCTTTGTTGCTATAATAGAAGATCAACCAGCACCTCTTGCTCCACCCGTAGAACAAGCCCTAGCAGCTAAAGTTGAATCAAAGGATGAATGGATTATTGACTCAGGATGCTCACATCACATGACTGGAGACAAAGGCAAATTCTTGAACTTTCAAGAATACAATGGAGGTTTAGTAAGATTCGGAGATGACAAAGCCTGTTCAATCAAAGGTAAGGGTTCAATATCTCTTGATGGTAAACATAACACTGACAATGTTTACTATGTTGAAGGATTAAAACATAATCTTTTAAGTGTTGGTCAATTAGTTGAGAAAGGTTTTCAGTTACAATTTAAAAATGGAAAATGCAAAATCATGAATAGAATTGGTTTGGAAATTGCAACCGGTAATCAGACTAGAGGTAATATCTTTCATTTGAATAACAGTGAAAAGGCATGCTTAATTGCTCATATAGATGAAAGTTGGCTATGGCATAAAAGACTATGTCATGTAAATTTTGATTGCATGGTAAAAATTAGTACTTCTAAGGCAGTTAGAGATCTACCTAAAAATTGTGAAACCTCAGAATACAATTTGCAAGGAATGTCAATTTGGAAAACAGGTTAGAGCTAGTTTCAAAAGTATTCCAGAAAAATCCAATAATGCTCTTGATTTAATTCACACTGATTTATGTGGTCCAGCTAGAACTAAAAGCTTACAAGGTGATAGATATTTCATGCTAATTATTGATGATTATTCTAGAATGTGTTGGGTTACTTTTCTCAGAGAAAAGTCAGAAGCACTTGGGAAGTTCAAACTATTCAAAGCAATGGTTGAAAATGAAACCGGTAAGAAAATTAAATGTTTAAGATCAGATCAAGGAGGAGAATTCACATCTAGAGATTTTAATACATTCTGTGAAGTGAATGGAATCAAAAGACAGTTATCAACACCTCAGACACCACAACAGAATGGAGTTGTTGAAAGGAAAAATAGAACTATTTTGGATGCAGCAAGAAGTATGTTATCAGAAGCAAATCTACCACATGTGTACTGGAGAGAGGCATTAAGCACTTCTGTCTATACATTCAACAAAGTTCACATCAAAGGTGAAACTGGTAAGACCCCTCATGAACTATGGTTTGGTAATACTCCTACTCTTAAGTATTTCAGAATTTTTGGAAGTAAATGTTATATTAGAAGAGATGAGTATATTGGCAAGTTTGATCCTGGAAGTGATGAAGGAATATTTCCTGGTTATTCATCCAAGAGTAAAGCTTATAGATGTTTTAATAAAAGATTACAGAAAATTGTTGAGAGTACAAATGTAAAGATTGATGAACAATTTAGAGGAACTTCAAGGTATATAGACTCTGAACCGGTAACAGAAATTATGACAAATGAACCAATAGTAAATCCACCGGTACAGAATGATGACCCAGTTGCTCCGGTATCATCAGAGGATACCACAGTAATTGAAGAACAACAATAGACTAAGACACCCTGGTATGTAAGATTGAATCATTCTGAAGATCAGATAATTGGAAGCAAATTTAAAGGAGTCATGACAAGAGGAAGATTGGCAAATGAAGAGGTATGTCTTATTTCTCAAATTGAACCATTATCTATCAATGAGGCATGTGAAGATAAATTTTGGATTAAAGCTATGGAAGAAGAATTAGGACAAATTGAGAAAAATAATACTTGGACATTAGTTCCCCAGCCTGAAAATAAAAATGTAATTGGAACCAAATGGGTATTTAGAAACAAACTCAATGAAGATGGTAAGGTTGTCAGGAATAAAGAAAGACTAGTGTGTAAGGGATATTCTCAAAAAGAAGGAGTTGATTACAATGAAACCTTTGCACCGGTAGCCAGAATTGAAGCAGTTAGATTATTCTTAGCCTTTGTAGCTCACAAGGATTACAAAGTTTATCAAATGGATATTAAATGTGCATTTTTGAATGGAGATCTTGAAGAAGTTTATATTGAACAACTTGATGGATTTTCTTTGATAGATAGCAATGATGTGGTTTGCAGATTAAGAAAAGCTCTGTATGGACTAAAACAAGCTCCAAGAGCCTGGTATGCAAGATTGGATAAGTATCTCTTAAAAATTGGTTTTACTAAAGGAAATGTAGATAGCAATTTATATTACAAAGTAACTAATGATGACATTTTGATTATGGAAGTATTTGTTGATGATATAATCTTTGGAGGAGAAGATGCATTATGCAAAGAATTTTCTCTTAAAATGCAGCATGAATTTGAAATGTCTATGATTGGAGAAATAAAATTCTTTTTAGGATTGCAGATTTTACAGACTGATAAAGGCATATTTTTGAGTCAATCTAAGTACTTGAAAGAACTACTCAAGAAATTTGGGATGGAGAACTCTAAACCGGTAAGCACACCTATGACTACAAATGACAAATTATCTCAAAGGGATGAATCTACACCTGTTAATCCAACTAGATACAAATCTATGATAGGAGGTTTACTATATTTGACACAAACCAAACCTGATATTATGAATGCAGTATGTATAGTTTCTAGATTTCAGAGTAATCCCAAGGAAAATCATGAATCAGCAGTAAAAAAGATTTTCCGGTACTTACAAGGCACAGCAAATCTTGGATTATGGTATCCTAAAGATGAAAATTTTGATCTATATGCATACACGGATGCAAATTGGGCAGGAGATGTGGATGATAGAAAGAGCACCACTAGAGGAGCATTCTTTCTTGGAAAGAGATTAGTTTCTTGGTTAAGTAAGAAACAGAGTTGTACATCTTTATCAACAACAGAATCAGAATATGTTGCAGCAGCAACAAACTGTACACAGGTACTTTGGCTTAAGCAAATGTTGAAAGACATAAAGGTAAAATGCAAGGAACCTATTACTATGTATTGTGATAACACTGCAGCAATTGATATATCTAAGAATTTAGTATTACATTCTAAAACAAAACATGTTTCTATCAAACTGAATTTTCTAAGGGAAAAAGTTGAAGAAAAGGAAATAAAACTGGTTTATGTGAATACTAAAGAACAGCTTGCAGATATTCTTACAAAACCTTTGCCTAAGGAAACTTTTGAGTATCTCAGAGATCAGCTCGGAGTCTTACCTCCACCAGTAGAGATTTAGACAGTTGATGATTGTCATCAACCGGCAGAATTAAATGGACAAATCTTTTATTTCGGTATTTGATGAGGAAGCTACTTCTCAGGGGGAGTAGTTGGTATATTGAATTGGTTGGTATTTTATATGAACTTGACCTTTTTGTGACTTTGGCATTTGATGTCAAAGGGGGAGAGATATATGGAAAAACATTAAAGAAAAATATATGGAAAAATGCATTATCTTTTTGAGGAGAGATTGGTATTGTAAATAAATCTTTGTATAAACACATATTACTCCTAGGGGGAGAATTGGTTTTTGTACTTGGCATTTCTATTTTGGCACTTTGATGGTTTTTCCATCTTGTGTTGCCATCAATGCCAAAGGGGGAGATTGTTGGTATTTTGGTATGGTTTTGTCATTGATGTCAACACCTGCTAACACACCTACTTTGGAGATCCGGCAACATTCACTGGCAATCAGTAAAATGCTCAAACAATCACTGGTATATGGTTAACCGGCAGGATATAATGTTCACCAGTACATGCAATGACATGGAAGACACTTGGTAATGGTGAAGACATCATGTGGACACTTTTCCTTGAATTAATATCACTGGTATATTCTTATTTGCATATTTGCTTTTACTGGCAAATAGGTCCAGGTTATCTAGGGCTACACCGGCAAGTTTATCTTTTTCCATATCAGCATGGCATGCTATGGAGATGATTTATTATTGTTGTAAATGCATTAAGCCGACATGTTCAATCGGTTATTGCATCAAATATTGTATTATTTGTAAAATGTTTTATTGTAATATCTTGTAGTGCCGACCTACTAAAATTGGTCTTAGGGTATGGTATAAATGTAAGATCTTATTTGTAATATCAAATGTGGAATGCGAAAAAGATTTAAGGAAAGGTATATGCGAGATCAAGTAGAGATATACACAAAGACATCATTTGAAAGTGAAGTTAGGTTTTTGGGAAAAGCATATCAGCATTACACCAGTACTGAATCCAGCATATGAAGATGCTATTTTGTGCAGTACATTCTCATTGGATTTAACCATCCAACTGTAGTCAGTGTGACTCCCATTTGTGTTTGAGCAGTGAGCTCTAGGCTGTTGACCTTTCTGCATGTGCAGACCCCTCTTTGTACACTTACTATCTACAGTAGTATCATCTGATTGTGGGTAAGGTTTCCCACCGTGGTTTTTCCCCTTACAGGGTTTCCACGTACAAATATTTGTGTCATGTGTTGTGGTTGACTTTATGTTTATGTTTCATGCATTAATTCTTACCGGTACAGTATTTCCTGTTAACATTGTTTACCGACACAATTAACTGTCTTATCGATATTAAGCAATTTGATGTAGAAATTGCAGAATCTGTAAATTTAATTTTTGCAGAAAAGTGAAAATCTTAATCTATTTTAGTCTTAATCAGATAAAATCTATAGAACCAGATTTCATGAAATAATTTAAGATTCTTGAGTGTTGTTTTTAAGTGATTTAATTTTGTCTTTTTCATCATTTTTGCTGAAAGAAAATCAATAACTAAATAACTCTTCAAAAACCACATTAAATGCTTGCTGGTTAAGTGAGAACTTAACACATCAGGAAGTAAAGAAGAAATGTATCTTCTTACCATCAACCAAGGGTAGAATGCATGATTTTCAACTTGTTATATTACCCCCTAAGGATTATTCCTTATTTGGATGAAGAATCTCGTACCGGTGGAGGATTGCTTGGTTCTACCAGTGCAGAGATAGTTTCATCAACTTTTTGAACTCCCTTCTTAATCCATTGTTGTAAAAATTCTTGCTTTATTTCATTTACCTTTTCTAAATGCATTTCCATATCCTTGACCATTTTGTGTTCTGCATTGATTAGATAAATGCCCAAATCTACCACAAACATAGCATTTCACATTCATTCTGCAATTTTCTGAGTTATGACCAACTTTGTTGCATTTGGAACATTGACCAGTGGGTAAGTTTGTATTCTGATTATTTCTAAATCTGCACTGATTTTCTCTATGACTAAACTTGTTGTAATTAAAACATTTCCCATTAAATTTATAAGCATTAAGGTTGTCTTACCGGTTTACTGTGATCTTGATTATTTGTAGTCCCAAAACTTTCTCAATGTTCAAATCCAATTCCAATTGTATCCACATCAGGTTTTTGTCTTTTCAGCATATCATCAAGTCTTCCTAAACTTTTATTGAATTTGTCTTTGTGTTCATTTGCAGTGATCAGCTCATTTTCCAAAATGCCAATTTGTCTTCTAATCTCTTCTTTATCATGTTGCATGTGAATCAGATATGTCTTTAGCATATTATTCTCATGACAAAGTCTCAAATTTTAATATGCTCCATCATTAAGTCTCCTAGTCAAGTCTTCTTCATTCTTCTTGTTGGCATTTTTGATGTTTATGTTGTGATTGTTGTCTAATTTACCAATAGTTGTCTATTGTTGGATTAGACAACTGATTCACCCCCCCCCCCCTCCCCCTCTCAGTTGTCCTTGGGACCTACACTCCTAGGATTATAAAACTTTTTAACTTTATCCTTGACACTTTCCACATCAGTATCTTCCTTCTTCTTATAAGAACACTTAGCAACAAAATACCCTTATTTTCCATAGTCAAAACATTAGAAGGGTAATTTACCTTTGTATTTTCTAGATCCTTTCTTTAATTACCTTACAAAGTTAGCTTCAACATCATCAAACTCTTCATCATCTACACAATTTGTAATATCTTTCCCTTTCTTCTCAGAGGTTAAGGCACCTTCTTTCTTTGGTTGTTTTTCACTTATAGTTCTCATTTCATAGGCAAATAATGAACTGAATAGCTCATCCATGGAGAAATTTTTCCAGGTCTTTATCTTCCTCAATGAAAAATACCTTAGTATAATACTTTGTTGTCAAAGGCCTCCACTTTCTTAACTATAACTTCATCTGGAACATCTTCTTGAATACCTCTTACTACATTTACTATCGCATCCACACTTTGCAGATAGTTAGCAATATTTTCTTCCTCTTCCATTTTCAAACATTCAAACTGAGCTCGGATATGATGCAATTTAGCCTCCTTTACTTTCACATCTCCTTCATATATTATTTGCAACTTCTCCCATGTTTCTTTTGCAGATGTATAGTACATAACTTTAACAAACTTTGTCTGACAATCCACTAAGGATAGCATTCTTGGATTTAGAATTGTGTTCATATTCTCTTTTTGATTCAAGATCACAAGGAGGAATGGAAGGAATAGTAAATATTCAAACATCATATCATAGGGATGATAAGTATGTTTCCATTCTTTTGCACCACAAAGTATAGTTGGTGCCATCAAACATTGGTACTTTAGTAGAGGATGACTCATTTCTAGTCATTATGCTCACACACCAGAATCTACCCAAGTTGGAGAAATATTTGCAAATAGGGAACCTGGCTCTGATACCAACTAAATATTTTCAACAATGGGATTTAGATTTTATTGGCCCCATAAAATCTAATTATAGCGTAGGCTACACCCATATCTTGACTTCCATAGATTATTTTACTAAGTAGGTGGAAGATATTGAAGAATACCACTTTTGAAGTGGTCATTAACTTCTTGAAAGAAAACATTTTGGTAAGATTCAAAGTACCCAAGAAAATAGTAGCAGACAACACAACTAGTTTTTATTCCTCTGAGTTCTCCTTTTTCAGCTATGATTATGGGATCAATATTGCTCATTCCTCATATTATTTTCCATGGGGTAACAAAAAAGTTGAATCAAGCAACAAGAACCTTATTTCTATAATCAAGAAGTTGGTAAATGAGAAGCATAGGGGATGGCACAAAATTATTTATGAGGCTTTGTGGGCTAATAGGATCACATACAAAAGAGAAATAGGGATGTCTACTTTCCAATTGGTATATGGGATAGAATGTACCCTACCTATCATATTGGAATTATCAGTACTCAAGTTACAAAAATAAATTGAATATAAATAGTTCCAAACATAGTTGGAGAAGAGAATAATGTATCTAACTAAAATTGATTAATAGGGAGAGAAAGTGGTGGATATGATTTCCAAACATCAAGAATTCATAAAGAAAATATTTGACAAGATATCTAAGCAAAGGAAGTTTATGGTTGGTGACTCAATTATGTTATGGGACCTAAGAAGAGAACCAAAAGGATCTCACAAGAAGTTTGATTCCATGTGGAAAGGCCCATTCGTGATCAAAATAGTGCTTGAAGAAAATGTTTTTCACTTATCTTATTTAGATGGTACACCATTGTCACTTGCCTATAATGAGCAGGACCTTAAATTATTTAAATGTTGATTTCAGTAACTTTACTAATTATTTTACTATAGTTTAAATATTTTTCCATGTGTTTTAGTTTTGGTGTGAATTGTCCTTTGCAATAAGGCCCATAGACAAAGATCTTGGATTCTATATGTCCTACTTAGTCCTTGTCCCCCTTCAAAGTCTGTTGTTACTTTAATTTATTTTTTAAATTGGTTCCCCTTTTTAAAATGAAAGTTCTCAGTTAAAGTTGTCGTTTAGCATATTTTCTCCTTCATTTGCTGCTAAATCATATCTCCTAGTCACCCCTTTGTCCAAATATTACACCAAGTTTTCAAAATTTTGAATTTCTGAACCCAGTGCTTATGGTATTAAAGTTCACAAAATTGTTGATCACCCAACTGCTCTTTGCTAGAAGCCCTTGTTGTTGATCACATATGCTAAGAATTCCCTATGTCAGTCAACCAAGTGTATCTCAAACCTTTACCTCCTTTCATTTCCATTTTTCATGAGTTCTTAAGTCCATCAACCTTCTAACTACTCTTTAGGATGTCTTGATAATATTGATACTCTATGTTAGTCTTGTCTCTATGGGTCAACAGGTTAGAAGTTTCTTGAATCCTAACACCCCTTATCAGAGACGGTTTCAAATTTCAAAACTCGTCGACTTTCCGACTTAAAAGGTTTTGCATCCCCCAAGGAGTGGTCATTCCAAACTACTTACAAGTACGAGGTGTTAATGGTTGGCTAGGTGGTGAAAGTAATGCAAGTATGTTCCCACAATTTTCAAAAGAGAATGAAGGTACTCCCACCGCCAAAATTAAAAAAATTTAATGCTCCTTAAAAAATGTGATACCATTTTGAAAAATTAATTTCACCTCAAGAGTTAGCAGGATAAATATTCAAGTTTTCATGGTGGGAGAAAATCGCAGATGCTCATGAACAAGTCAGCTGAAAAGATTTATTTTATTTTCCTCTCTTTCTTGAGTTAACCGTGAAACCTTTTCAGAATCCTAACCATTATGGTAAATTGATAATCCCATCATGAGTCTACCTAGCGAGACTCTAGTATATGGTCACCCCCTGCCAACCAATATTGCAAAGAATTTTGTATATTTCCTTTCTTATCACCAGTTCCAAACCCTTGTTTCCTCCATGCTTCCCAATATAGAAAATGGCTTACATGGTATAGTAGACAAAGATCTAGGTGACATGATTTTGCATGGCATTTTAAGAATAATGAGACAAGAGATTTCCTTTCCTATTGCTATGAAATTTTTTTAAAGTGGTCTTCTTGAAGCCGGTGTTTTCTCACATGTCTTCCCTTGTCTTGAGTTAATCATTTCTTGTGCTAATCACTACCATCCAAAATCCCATGAAATTTGAACTTTCAATGGTTTAGTATTTGTCAAAATAAATAATAAAATTGTGTCTCAAGTGCTCAAGCTTCCCAAAAGGGCGCAATTTGTGAATTGATCCATGGAATCTGGGCAGGATTATTTTTCAAATAGAATAGAATGGCATCTTAACCGAATTATGACCAGCTAGTTAAAGATAAAGAAGAAGGGTAAATAAAAACTCCCTTCATTGCTAAAAGGGGATCATTTCCAGAATAAAATATATGATGTCGTTACCCTTTTAAACTGGGTTGTGGGAAGTACTAAAGTGGAGGATTTTTCATTCTAGATGTGCTACTTTATGATTCTTATATATGGTGATAACTCATATATTGATTGGGTAATACTCATAAGCCAACATTTACATGAGTAGCTAGCTATTTATCGATAAAGAGAATCTTTTTATATATGTTCATTGTTGACATATATCCTCACTAGTAGAGAAGTGTCCTGGATAGGGTTGGAAACCCTAAGCCCTCTAATAGAAAACATGCCCATATATTTTTCTTTCTCGCAGTCACATAGGTAAATAAGTTGAAATATTATCTATGCGTAAATAATGCTTTCTTGTGGACAATGATTAAAGAATTGAAGGTTCACTTGAAAGAAGATTATCCCTAAAAGATGCAACTCTAATAAACCAATTCGGTAGCTATTTTATTGAATTTAACAGTTTCTCATATATAAGGATTGGAGGTTATCAGGATACCTCATACAAACTACCCAATTATGTCTCAAATTATTTTGTGCTATTGGAAATTCTCTCCCAAATGAAAAAAGTGAATGTAAAATACATAGAACACTTGAAGAAGAAAAGGTAATCTTTTCCCATTTCCTTGTCTGATTTTTCCTCTTGCAAGAGAAATGAGGCTACCAATATAGAAAGAAAGCTTTTAGTCAAGTTTAATTTTTAATATCTATCACATAGACCTTATTATGAAAGAAAAGGCTACGTTCAAGCCTATTTTCATGGAGCAAAAGCATATCTGCATCAACCATGATTAAAGGAACTCCTAGATATCAAAGAGTTATAGAAGAGAGATTACATGAGATTAATCCTTTATCAAACCAAGGTCTTTAAGCTACCTATTTTTATCCCTAAGGGTCTTGTTGATGATAGTTCTGAGATGATTGGTGAGATTTACTAAAATTATTCTTTGGTGCCCCTTCTTTAGTCATTTTGGATAGATAAAAATAATGAAGACATTGAGAACAAAACCCTACATGTCTTGGAGAGGAAAAAAGGTGGAGAAAGAAGAAAGTGAGGGAATCCATTGGTTCCTCCACGTAGAAAGGGGCACCAAATAAAAAACAAAGTACATCTCATAATCCAACCATCTCAACTCCTATTCCCCAAAGGAGTAATTCTCAATCTAGAGGAGTTGAAGAAAAACCAGAGGATATTTCAAAGCTAAAATCTATGTGCAAGGAGGATGGACCAATATCTTCCAAGGAAAAGGTGAACAACTTCTATTCTTGCTACCCCCACCTCTCACAACTTGTCAACTATTATGGGTGATGCCCAAGAAAACCTTTCTCTTATCTTCAACCAAATCAGTGGAGATAACATTACCAAAAAAAAAATTGATAGTTCTAATTTCTCCTTGGTGATTTTTCCCCTACTAATTATGTACCTTTGCAACCAACAAATGTGATAACCAATGTCCCTAGTCATCCACTCTCACCTCTGCTCCATGGCTGAAGAAATTCATAGAAAAAAGAGAGAGATATATATCTATGCCAGATACATAAATAGAGACAGTGGTTGAATTTTTCCAACAAAGTCCCATGCCCAAAAAGGGTAAAATAATTTCCAAAATAATTGCCAACCCTATTTCAGGCCACAAACTTTTGGAGATTGCAAATCCCATTGATAATAAAAATGAACATGAAGTCATAGAATTAGACTTCAACTTGAGTAGAATAGATATGGGTCTGGCTACAGTTAAAGGGGTCATTTATCGCACTAAATTATTTGTAGGAGCTCTATCAAAAAAGGAATTTGTTGATTATGATGGATGTCATAATTTAATTAGGGTTGTCCTAGGTTCATTAGGTTCATTATGCATATGTAGAGATCTACATTTGTGTGAATTGTAAAGCTTAAGAGGATTTTATTAAATTAATGTAATCCAATGATTTGTTTGGTTAAGGAACTTAGTTTTGTCATGGCTTAGGAATACAGGGGCTAGTAAAATCATGGGAAAATCTTATTCAACTACCAAATCAAAAAAGTGAAGTTGGTCTTTTGATTGGTGACTCTAAGGAATGCAAGGTACAATGCATTATTAATAATAAAATCCATATCTTAAGTGGGGAATGAAAATTTTTTGTACTTAATAATAATATAAAGGAAGGAGACATCTATATTTTTTAGAAACTAAACAAAAAATTTAAATGAATTTATGTTTAGTGTTCTTATCTTTTCACTTGCAAATAAATCTCCTCTTCAACAAAAGGAAAACATTTAATGGTTCATTAGGGCTGTCCTATTTTCATTAGAATTTTCTTAAGTTTATTAGGACTGCCCTATTTTTATTAGCACTACCCTACTTCATTTCAAAGAATGATCATAAAAAAAATTTAATTATTTATGTTTTTAATTATTCTTAATAAAAAAAAATCTATCATTCCTAAGTTGTCAACCACAGACATTGGTAGGTTCAAAACATGTCTGCATTTGTGCGAAGGTTCACAGGTGGCCGAGCTAGGGTTTCATGGCCCTAGCTCATGGGAAGTGCAGGGTGAACTCACAATACTGGTTCCCACTTTTTGACCAACTTTGACACTTAGATGAACATTTTGCAAAAAACCTTCACTTTCCGACACCTATAACTTTTAAATCGTTAAGAATTTGAAGATGATGTAAACTAGTGATTTGTAACATCCTTTTTGTAGATTCTAAATATATTTTTTTCAAATTTTTTTGAATAAAATTTTATTGATTTTTCCATCTCCCTCAAAAGTAGTTTTTTACAGGAAACAACATTTTTTAAAAGTGATGTGCATCCCGAAATGTATAATTATTTTTTAAAAAATGATAAAAACTTATCTCTTTTAAATTTTGCTTTGTAACATCAATACCCAGGGCATGCAGTTGGTTTGATAGTGATATGTTGAATATTTTTTATTTTATTAAGTTTTGAAGTCCAACTAATTATAATTTAGATATAGGTGTACGTTTGAACACATAACTTGCTCTATATATATCAAAATTAAGTTTTATTTTTTTTGTTAGAAAGAAGACATCAATACCTAGGGCATAGATATTTTTCAAAAAAATTTTGAATTAGTCTGCTATTTTTCCCAATGCATTGAACAAAGAAGTTCATGTTCGGTGAAAAACCTACATTCATAAAAAATAAAATAAAAATATATTAATAAACATAAATATATTAAAAATTATACTATTTGGAAAGCTTATAATAAGGACTAAATCCTTAACAAAACAAAACTTCTAAATGAATTCGTTTGACCCCTCAAAAGCTAATGTAAAATTGGTTTTTTATCAGCATTTGATAGATGCAAAGGAGACTCCATTGCAAGTATGATTTAGAAGTAGAGAGGTTCTATCCAAGAAATTTTGATTTAAGAGCCTTTGATCTAACTCTCTTCAATTAATTACTTCAAATGGGACCTCTTAAAGCTTAAATAATTATATTTTCCAAAAAATGTATGATTTCAGCAAAAATCAGGATGTACCAAAAAGTGGGAACCAGCTTTGTGAGTTCACCCTGCAGGTGTAGGTGTGTGTGGGGGGAGGGAAGTGCAGGGGGTTAGGGGTAGCAGTGTTGGGTGATGCTAAGCAGGGCTTGGCGGCGGTGGGTGTGAGTGGAGTTGCCATGAGGGGTGGAGGCTGCGTGGGGGTAGGGTTCTAAACTGCTGTGAACCGGGTAGTCTCATGTGATAGAGACATCTAGTGGGCCCATCTCTTTGGGGGTGTGTGGGAAGGGAGTTTCCTAGGGTACTGAGCCTCTGTGAGGGGCCTTAGGGGTATGGGTCATTGGCCCTCAGGTTTTTTTATTATTATTTATTTTTGTGCGTAGATGGCGAGTTCTAGTAGAGAGGCCTCGCAGCGAGCTCCAGCCATGGATTTCCATGCTGCGGTGGGCTCAAAACCCCCACTTCAGAGTATGAAGACTTTCAACAATAACCTTTTCTCCTCCGACTCAGGGTTTGGGAGTGCTGGTAGCTCTCACATGGTGAAGATTAATGGTTGCCTGGAGAGATGCAGTGAGAGGCTAAAGTTGATCATCCCATCCTGAGATAATAGCTGAAGACATTGAATATTTTTCAAATCACTCGCTATACTACAAGTTTTTGGGAATGAGGGTTTCCCTGTAGTTTTTGGAAAATTGGGCATAGCGGACTTGGGCACCGGAAGGGGAAATGGAGATTATGCTTCTAGCAAATAGCTACATCATGGTTACTTTCAAGTGGATGGAGGATTGCAATAGAGTCTTTGAAGGAGGCCCATATTTTTACAACCAAGTGGGATTATTCATCAAACCTTGACATGCGGGGTTTAATCGTTTAGAGGAGCTCCCAAATAGGGTTCCAGTGTGGGTTCGGTTACCTCATCTTCCAGTGGAATGCTGTCAGGAGGATGGGCTACAGATGCTCATCACTCTACTTGGGAGGCCAGTGGGATGATCGTCGCAAACTCTGGGGAGAAAGGTAATGACCTTTGCACATATTTGTGTTGAAATAGATCTTAGCAAACCCTTGCCAGATGCTATAGATATGTGTTTAGGCTCTTATTCTTGGGTTCAATAGTTAGATTATGAGACTTTACCATTTCACTATTATTTGTGTCATGAGTATGATCACTTATAGCGTAAGTGTCCTAAATACAAACCGGTGGTGCGACAACCTCAGCATTTAGAACCGATCCTTGATAGGGCTGAGAAAGGGAAAGCTACCATGTCGGTTGTGGTAGAGGGTGTTGATGGTTTTTTCTCAGTTAAGACAAAGAATAGGAACAGGGGAAAAAAGAGGCCCTTACAGGAGAGACGTGAGGAGGATACCTTTAACAAATTTAAGGCCTTTGATGACCTGAGCCGTTAGGAAGTAAATTTGGGGTTAACCCCTCTAGATCAGGATGCATTTGGAGGGGTTCTGGAAAGTGTATTGGAGGAATCTACCCAGGCCCTACTAGTGGTTGGAAGCCAGCAAATGGAGATGGACCAGACAGTAGGGGTTAAGTTGGCCTTGGCTCTTGGTACTGAGGTGAATCTAGCTGAGGGGGAGGGTTCTCTGATTGCTTTGAAATTGGAACCGACTGGGGTTAAAAGTAATAAGTCTTCCATCCACCTGAGTCTACATCAGAAAGATACTAAGAAAAGTGCTTCAAAGAAGAGCTCAAAGGTTGGAAGAAAGAAGGATTTGGATAAGATCAAATTTATGGGGGAGAATTTGGTTGAGTCAGGATCAGTGAAGACTTTGGATTTGCACTTTTCGAACCCTCCTAAATGATTGTTCTTTCATGGAATGTAAGGGGCTTGAACAGCGGCCCTAGACAAAAAGTTGTTTGGGATTTGATTAGGAATCATTCACCTGATGTCCTTTTCTTGCAAGAAACTAAACTTTCAATGGAGAGTATGATGGGTCTTGTGCCAAAGTTGTGGGGGCGAGGTGAGTGTCAGTGTGTTGGGGTAGGTGGTTCCTTGGGAGGGGTGGCCTGTCTTTGGAACCCTTTAAGGTTCTGCCCTATCTGGTGGGCTACCTCTAGATCCTCATTATCCGGGGTGCTATCTAGTCTTGAGACTGGGGAAGTCGTCTTGTTTTCAAATATCTATGCTCCCACTGATCTTTAGGGTAAGCAAAACTTATGGTCTCATGTTTCTGGTATGCGAAGGTTGGCCCCTTCCATCCTTGGATTATGGCAGGAGACTTCAATGCCATCCTAGAGTTGAGTGAAAAGAAGGGGGGTGTAATGAGGTTGGAACCTTCTTCTTTCCTTTTCCAGGATAGTATATCCTTGCTATAGCTAGTTGACATCAAGCCTAGCAATGGTTTGTTCACTTGGAACAACAGGAGGGTGGGAGAGCATTGAATTGCTGAATGGTTGGATCGCTTTCTGGTTTCTTACTTTTGGATTGGCAGGGGGTGGTCCACTAGTTCAAAGATTCTTGACTTGAGAGGATTGTATCACTGGCCCATTAAGCTAGTTTCATCTTCGGTTCGGGTAGCCTGTTCGTCTTCCTTCAAATTCCAACTTATGTGGCTTCAGGACCCTTCTTTGTAGGTTCTTGTTGCAGATTGGTGGAGGAAAGGGAGGCTGGCCTTTGGCACTACCATGTACTCTTTTGCCAAGCAGTCGTAATTTGTTAAGCTATAGCTTAAACAGTGGAATCGACAAGGTTTTGAGAACATTTTTCATGAAAAGAAAGCTGCACAAATTGTGTTGAATGAGATCACCAGTGGAATCAAAGAGCATGGGTTGTCTGAGGAATTTCTTAGAGAGGAAGACAAGGCTATCAAGGTGGTAGAGGAATGGGAGCTTAGGGAAGAAATATATTGGAAGCAGAGAGCTCATATTGATTGGTTGAAGGAGGGGGACAAGAACATAGCTTTCTTTTTCAACTCAGTGAAAGCAAGGAGACATGAAAATTCCATTCCTGTTTTGGTTAATGATAGAGGTGAGCAGTGCTTAACCTTGCAGGAGATGTCTAGGGAGGCTCTTCAGTTTTTCCAATCCCTCTTTAGGGAGGACTCTCAGGGGGAAATAGTGGAGGAGAATTTGGTTCTAGTGTGCATCCCTTCTCTTGTCTCAAGGGAGATGAATGAGAAGCTTTTGGGTCCTATTTTGCTGGAAGAACTGGAGAGGATTGTCTTCCACATGAGGAAAGGAAAGGCTCCTAGACCAGATGGGTTCCCAATTGAATTCTTTCAAGAGTTCTGGGATATTATTAAGCTAGATTTATTGGAAGTAGTCCAGGAGTCCTAGAGGAATAAGTAGATTCTTAGGGCATTGAATGCAACTTTCATTTCTCTAATCCCCAAGTGTGAAGGGGTCAACCAGCTACGCCAGTTCTGCCCTATCTCTCTCTGTAACATGATTTATAAGATCATCTCTAAGTTGATAGCGGATAGACTAAAGAAGTTCCTAGGGAACGTTACTTCTGAGGAGTAGAGTGGCTTTGTGGAAGGGCATGAAATTCTGAATGGGGTGGTCATTGCCATGGAGACCATTCATTCTATGGTAACCTCCAAGGAAAAAGATATGTTTATCAAGCTAGATATGGCTAAGGCATACGATAGAGTTCGGTGGTCCTTCCTTCAGAACATCCTTAGGGCTTTTGGTTTTACTGACGAATGGATCCAGTGGGTTATGAGTTGTGTTACGTCCACCTCTTTCTCTGTGCTTATCAATGGGGACCATACTGAGCTGTTTGGTGCTTCTAGGGGTCTCCACCAGGGGGATCCCCTCTCCCCTTACTTATTCATTCTTCTTGTTGAGGGTCTGGGGAGGCTGATTAAGCATAATGTGGGCCTAGGTACCATTCAGGGTTGGAGATGGGGTAATGACTTACAGCTGCAGTCTCACTTACAGTTTGTGGATGATACAACCCTTATGTGGCTATCTCAGGTCAACGAAGCTACTAATTTGTGTAAGGTCATGAATGTTTACCTTGCGGCCTCTGGCCAATTGATCAATGAGGACAAATCTTCTATCCTCTTTTTCAACACTCCTGAATCTATTCAAAGGAGGATTTCTTTTATCTTGAGATTCCAAGTTGGCTCCCTGCCCTTGACTTATTTGGGTATTTCTATCTCCCCTGGTAACCCTCCTAGGGATTCGTGGCAGGGGATCCTGGATAAATTCCACTCGAAGGTTGACCACTAGACTCATAGATGGTTATCCTTTGTAGGGAGGGTTCAACTGATTCAGTTGGTGGTTAAGGCTCTTTCGACCTATCGATGTATGCTTCAGGTGGCTCCTAAGTGGTTCTTGAAGGGTTTGGACTCTCTGGCTAGGCAATTCTTATGGGTAGGTAATCTCTCCTCTTCCGAATGGAGTCTAGTCAATTAGGACCTGGTGTGTATCCTAAAGCAGTCAAGGGGGCTTGGGTTAAGGTAGTCTATTCTTTTTGGGGAATCACTTGCAGCTAAATTGTACTAGAGGTGGTGTGTTGAACAGGATCGAGGCAGGGCCAGGATTTTGGCCAACAAATATATGCAGAGGATCCTGAAGGAGGAAATCCCTCGATATCCGCTTGAAGGAAAGGGCTCATCAATCTAGTACACTCTCAAGAGGGGGGCTTCTCTCATTAAGGCAGGGCTTTTTTGGATTTGCAGAAGGGGGGAAGAGGTCCTATTCTGGAATGACTCTTGGGATGGATACCCTCCTATCCTTGAACAGTTTCCTAACCTTGGAAACCTAGGCCAGAGGTTTTTGGAAGCGGGATGGTCAAGGGTGAGTGACTTTAAGGCTGTCTATAGGTGCGGTCGGCTGGATTTGGAGCGGTGGAAGACTCCTAATGAATGGTCAGTTGTTGGGATGGAGGAAGATTGTGCTGAGTTGCAGGGCATTTTGGGGAATAGACACTGTAGCTCCCTTAAGGGTAGGGATGGGTTTGCTTGGTCTCCAAATCCTAAGGGCATTTTTTTTGTAGCTAGTGGATACTGGGAATTGTTGAGCTGAAGACTTGAGGGAAGAGAAGTGAACTGGTGGAAACAGGTGTGGAATAATTCTTCTTGGCCAAAGTGTAACTACTTTGCTTGGACTTTGTCTTAGAATAGATGTTTAACTTGGGACAATATCTGCAAACGTGGATTCTTGGGGCCTTCTATTTGTGTTTTGTGTGGTAACGGAGAGAAAGATTCCTCACACCTATTCTTCAGATGCCCCTTCTCTATGCTTATCTAGCACTATTGGTGCAGGGTGTGGAGGCATTCTTGTGTCCATGCGGATTCGTTGGTGGAGTTTTGGAGTAGTTTTGGAAGACCTCCTATCCCGTCCTCCTTCCTCCAGACTGTCTAGTATATTGGACCCATCTTCATTCTGTGGTAGATCTGGCTCGAAAGGAATAGGAGGATCTTTCGTGAGGCCAAACTGTTTGTTCAAAAAGTTTGGAATAGGATCACTGCTATGATTTGGGAGATAATGGAAGCTAAATGTGAGGTGATATTCCCACTGGGTAGTGATGAGGTAGATATTGTGAGTAGGCTTGGATTGCAGGAGTTGTCTCCTACCTCTTCTTGTGTCAAGAGAGGTAGACGGGCTATGAAGAAGGTGCAAAGGGTGGGAAGGTGGATACCCCCTCAGGATGAGTTTATCAAGATTAACACTGATGGCTCATCTAAAGGTAACCCAGGCCTTGCTGGAGTAGATGGTGTTGGCAAGAATAGCAGGGGGGAGGTTGCTTTCTTCTTTTCGGTGCATAAAGGGTGGTAGTCTAATAATCTTATGGAGGATATTGTGATTCTTTATGCTCTTGAACGGGCTTTGGCGTTGGGTTGTAGGAAGGTGATTTGTGAATTGGATTCACAAATTGTTGTTAACTTGTTGTCAAAGCAGAAGGTGAGTGGGATTCAGTGGCAGTTGGCAGGGATTGTTCAGTAGATTCTCCAAATTAGCTCTTTAATGGAGCGGGTGTACTTCGTCCATATTCCTCGGGAATGGAATGGAGTGGCTGACTTTTTGGCCAAGTGGGCCTCGGACCATGATACTGATTGGAAAGTTGAAGGTTGGGAGAATCTCTTTGGGGATTACTGTCAAGAACTACAAAAGATTCTCACTGAGGACATGGGTGGTTTTGAAGTTGGTTGATCTGTGGGTGGGTTGGTGGTTGTTCTTTGGGGCCTCAGGGCTCTGCTTCTCTTTGTAATGCTTGTTTTTTATTTTCAATAAAGATTTTATCCCTTTTATTTAAATTATTCTTAGTGTCCAATGTGCACAAACCCTTTGACCGGGTGGTAAACTATAGTTCCGAGGAACCCAAACAGTCGTGCTTTGGGGTGAGCCCCGAGCAATTACTTTTGTGAGGAGGGATCCTTTTTCGTGTAGGTAGGGGTCTAAGGTGGCTCCTCTCCATCTCGGCACAATAATAGAATAGAGGGCCTCCGTGTGTGTGGGGATGGGTGGGGGGTTAAGGGCCACCCCCCTGCAGAACTAGAATTCCTTATTCTAGCCCCCTACCATTCTAAAGGGCTAGCGGGCTGATTAATTGACTGATTAATTGTAGGGGGCATCATTCTGAGGAATATTAATAGTCGAAATTCATCTCCAGATGCTTCCATCTTGATGAGATGCCTCATAAAAATTTGATGTTTTATGAAGATGATTGGGAGTGGAATAACAAAGAGCAGGAGTGGAAGGAAGGGGGGGTCTAGGATTTTGGCTTATGCTATAGAGCTGAATAAGAATGAGAATGATGATGGGGAGCTGGCTTACATTCCCCTATTGGTGTGCCTCATGTCTTGGAGGGCATCCTTATGTTGGGTCCCTGTTAGTGGGAAGCAGTGTGGGTGGTGCCTTTTTGGAGTGGGTTGCCCTGCCTTTGGAGTCCCTTATCTTCTCGTTGTGGGATCTATGTTGGTGTGGTGCACGGCTGTGGTTGCAGATTGTGTCAGCCAAGTTTGGGGTGTTGTTGCAGCTTAGTTTTTTGGTTGTAGACCCCTTCTTGATGGAAGCTTATGTGGCCCATGCCCTCCCCTAACTCTCATGGGGGGTGGCTTTTAATTTTTTCTAGTTCGCTAGGTGTATGCTCTCACTGATGGGCATGCTATTTTTTTGTGGCTTTGGAGCTAGTGGGAGAGAGAGGTGGAACTTGGCTTCTTCGTGCAGCATAGGAAGTATTCTGAGATGCCTGTGGTGGGTGTTGCTTATGCCCATCCAACTGTACCCTAGAGTGAGGGGACTGTCTAAGACCCAAGTGGCATTTCAAGGGTTTTCTTCTATGGACTCCTTTTGGCCCCTCTAATTTTGGGTCATCTTTTCCCCTAGGGTTGTTTTTGTTTATGTTTGGGATCTCTGTGTGGGAGATCTGGGTTTTTGCTTGGTGTGATTTTTTTGAGTGTCCTCTTGTAATATTTGAATGCTTTTATGGTTCTTTGTATCAAGAGATCATCTATTTTTTCTCAACTGGTAATCTATCATTTTTTCTTAGTTGAGCCTTTAGAGGTGTTTCACTCTTGTATAGAGGGGAAGAGTGGTGCGCTAAGGTTTGTTGGATGGCTCCTATAGGGGGTTTTTTGGGCCCTATTTTTTAGGCTGGGTGTTCTATTATTTTCATCTCTTTGCTGATGGGGTTCTCTCCCTCTTCTCCTATTGAGGTGGATATTTTGGTGGACTATGTTGGCATGGAGTCTATCTAGTGTAGGGTTCTCTCTATTTACAAGGTTTTGGGAGCCTTTTCAAAATCCTTATGTCCAGCTAAGCATAATGAGTTTTTTCTTTAGTTGTTTTTTTTTTCCTGGAGGATTTTCTTCCTTCGTCTGGTTATGGGATTCAGGTTAAAACCCATTGAGATGGTTGGGGATGGGGTGGATTGTGTTGGGTTTGAATTCTATATCATTACCCATGTCTCTTTGATCTAGAACAAGATTAAGCAAGTCTTTTTAAATTCATGTTTGGCTCTAAGTTTGGGATCCGATCTTCTTGGTTCTTATTATGCCTATCTTGGATCATTTTTTCTTGAGGTTCCTTGTGACCTTCATGTTCATAGCTCCATGGCTTGGTGCTTCATAATCTATGTTTTGCATCTTAGGGCCTCTCTGGTGTTTCCTATTGAGGTGAGCCTATCTTCTATAGAGGGGGAGATGGATGTTGTTGGAGGTGACCTAGCTCCTATTGAGGTGGAGTTGGATGTTGTTGGTTATGCTTGGAGACTTTTCAAGTTTTTTTGGACTGAAGGTTTCGAGATCCTTTTCAAAACCCTATTTGGTTGTGGGAGCCCTATAAAACCCACTCTTAAGGTTGAGGGAGCCTGAAAAAAACCCTATGTATTGTTCTCTCTTCATAGCTTGGCTGGATGCTGACAGTTTTCAAGGGCCCAGTCTAGCCAGTCTTTGTTTTTGGTTAGGATTAGGTTTTACTGATGATCTGTTGATGATTTTAATTCAAGTTAAGGGTGCCTAGAAAAACCATGCTTTTTGGTTGAGGGTGCCAAACTAACCATGTTTGTATTGTTCTATCTTTGTAATCTAGTTGGTGTATGTTTAGTGTTGGTTGTTGGGTGGCTTTTATCTATTTGCTTGCATCATCCCATTGTTGGTTCTAGATCCATGTGATATCTAGGGGTTTTAGGTCCCTTCAAACCTATTGAATGGGGTTTCTGGTCCCCTCAAAACCTATTTATCCTAATCAAAAACAAATATAGGCCTTGATTTATATGTAGGTACTACTCTATACAAGCTTAGAGTAGGATGTAGTGTTAGAATGGCAATTCTTTAAATATTGGAGTTCAAGTTACCTTCATTGTTCAATTACTTTTCGATAATATTATTTCTTTAATACTAACATTTTTAATAACATTGCAATGTAGGTGTCTTTGAGAGTATTACCATTTGGAGCTCTACATTAAAAAGAAAGGATATCAGAGGTGTGTGTATTAGGATAGATTGATAGTAGTATGCATTAATGTATTTGTACATGATGAAATTGATGTATCATTTGTAATGAGGACATGGGAAATGATAAGGATATGTATGGTGTATTTGTACATAAGTTCATGGGTAATCACAAGGACATGTAGTTGTAATGGTTATTATATGTCTAGAACATATGCAAATTATGATGACTATGATGAAAAAGATGCATAGACTAACAAATCTTATGTCTATGATCTACTTATGTATGTTCAAGGATGTCACATGTATGTCTAATGATGATTATGTATCTATAATGTATGCAAATTATAATGATTATGATGAAAATATGCATAGACTAACAAATCTTATGTGTATGACCTACTTATGTATGTTCATGGATATCACATGTATGTGTAATGTATATTATGTGTCTAGAAGGAAAGTAAATAATGATGATTGTAATTACAACGATACATAGACTAACAAATCTTATGTGTTTGACCTACTTATGTATGTTTATGGATATCACGTGTATGTATAATGGTGATTATGTGTCTAGAACATATGAAAATTTTAATGATTATGATGAAAAATTTAAATAGATAAAATATTAGGGTTGTCCTAGGTTCATTAGGGCTACCCTACATTCATTAGGGTTGTCCTAGGTTCATTAGAGTTGTCCTAGGTTTATTAGGATTTTTTTAGGTTCAATAGGATTGTCCTACATTTATTAGGGTTGTCTTAGGTTCTTTAAGGGTTCTCTATTTTTATTGGGACTACCCTTTGATCATTAGGGCATTCAATGACTTTGGCACTTAAGGGATAGCATCACTAGGGTATGGCCCTGCACATTCAAGTGAGTTGGGAATAAAAACAAGATCATGCTTACCATAAACCCACCTACCTAAATGTGTTGGAACTAACAATTAGGCACCATGACAAACAGAGCAAAAATTAGGCTACCTTGCAACTTTACATTACATACATCTGACAAATTTTCAGTCAATAGAAAAATTGCTACCCTAAAAAAATAGGTCTAAGCATTGAAAATATGAGATAGGTTATTGTAGAGGATCCTCATGTGACCCTATAGGTTAAAATGGGTCACTCCTATGTGCCTAGGATTCCAATAAAAAACCATCAAAGCTCGACAATTTTTTAAACTTTGGGCACTTAAGAGATAGCATGGCTAGGGAATGGCCTTTAATGTTTAGAAAATTTAGGAAGCAAAAATAAGAGAATTATTAGCATAAAACCACCTACTTGGATGTGTTGGTACTAACAGTTTATGCAAACAATGAACAGAACAAAAATTAGGCTACCTTGCAACTATACATTGCATGCATCAATAGAAAAATTGTTGCCCTAAGAAAATGGGTCCAAGTCTTGAAAATATGAGATAGGTTATAAAAGATTGGCCTCAATTGACCCTATAGGTTCAAAAATAGAATTCATATGTGGCCCCAGATTCCAATAAACAACTCATCAAAGTTTGATAGATTTTTAACTTAGGGCACCTAAGAGATAGCTTTGCTAGGGTATGACCCTAATCATTTGGATGATTTGGGAAGAGAAATAGTATCATTCCTAGCATAAAATCACCTAACCATATTTGTGGGCACTGATAATTCATGCCCATGATGAGAGGAACACAAATTAAGCTACCTTGCAACTTTTCATTACATGCATCTAACATTTTTTGTATCAACAAAAAAAATATTGCCCTAAGAAAATGGGTCAAACCCTTAAAAAATTAAGACAAGTTATTATAGAAGATCCTCACATGACCCTGTAGGGTCAAATAGATCATTCATATGTACCCCAGAGTATGAGAAATAGCCCATCAAATTTTGATAGATTTTTTACTTATGGCACTTAAGAGATATTGTTGCTAGGGTATGGTGATGAACATTCGAGAGCATTAGTAAGAAAATTTGGAGTATGACTAGCATAATCCCACCTACCTAGTTGTGTTGGTGCTAACAATTCATTCCCATGATAGTTTTTGTAACTTTTTACAACTTTTTTGCAACTTTTTGACACATTTTTTACAAACCTTCTAAATCTAAGAGATTTGTAATGAATCTAGGATAGCCCTAATGAACTGAGGTGATTCATAATGAACATAAGTGAGTCCTAAAAAAATTAGGATAATTATAATAAATTTAAGATAGTCTTAATGAACCTAGGAAAATCCTAAGTGAGACAGACATGAAAATCATTGTTGATTTGCAATTATTTGATATTTATTTAGTGAGTATGTTGTGGTGGCATTTAGGTATCGATTTTTGATTGCATCACATTGATCAACTGCATCATATTTTTTTCCTGGATATTTTCATTAAAGTAGAAAGCATGCATTCTATGGGCATGCATCGCTGTTTTAAATGTGGACCCCACAATCACTCTTGCAATGCACAATAGGAATAAAAATTGAATTTCTCTCTATGCATAGGCTTAGTAAGTGATTTATTTGATAATGTAATGAACATTTACATGAAATTCAATCCAATTTTACTTACTTCTTATCTATCCTTGATAATCATCCATTTTATCATTGATAACATTAAAAAAATGATAATAAAATTTAGAATGTTTCCCAAGACAACCAAATTTAACACAAAATATAGATGGATTACCAATTGTCAACCATAACTTTTACTAAAATGCAATATCATTAAAATGCTATAACATGATATTGTTCATAACTTAACCAATTCTAAACTAATTATACATTCAAAATTAAAGATTCAAAGTAAGAAGACATGCACATCAGGAACAAATTAGATCAAATATCAATTTTTATATATCAAATTGTAGAATAGTTGTGTATGTCCATATAAAAAAATGTCATAAACGCCAACTCAAAGAAATTTTTACAAAATGTGGCATATGCCATCTTTAGATCTATACAAAATATACATGCCAAATAGCTATGTATAAATCTCAAAATGTCCACAAGTGACTACTGCATATCTCTAGTTCATACTAAACTTGTGGCAGGTCATCAAAATCGAGCCCCTTGAAAGTATTTTATGGGCTCTAAATATGGATGCACATTAACAATTCAAATCACAAGCTAGATTAATTAGATAATATAATTTGTAATTGTCAAATTAGCATCAAAATCAATATATATTGAACTATAATTTCTCTAAAATAAAATTCTTGCTTACCTCAACTCTACATATTTTCTCTAAAAGACATTCTATATATGGTGCTCCCCTAGAATGATCAAGAGCCCTAGCATATGTTTGTGGTAGAGACAACATGCTACTATCAAATTATGTATAATTCTATATGTTTAAATAACATAAAATTGATACAATTTAAAGTATAATTGTCCACAAAAGAAACATAAACTAAATACATATAGATACTTCTATCTAAAAATATGTATCTACAATATAAAATAAACACATACCTATCGGGGTACCTCTTGTGATATTTTTCAAGTATTGGGGGAGAAGTCAATGATGATGTAAACCCCATAGGTCTTTATACATAAAAATAAAAAGTATGTAAGATTAACAATATATGTACACATGTACAATCATTTAATACATTTGAAAAGTTAACATCTAATTCATTCCATAATTATAAGTTATAGAATTTATTTAAACTATTAATTCAATTAAACTTGCATTCAATTACCTTTCCTTGGTCAATCATTGTGCTTCTAAAGGATGGAAAACAATGCACCTCAACCACACTAGGAGTGTCCTACAAGAGAAAAATAAGATTAACATATTAATTAATATATAATTTAATTAATATAAATTTAGATGATATGCACGTATACAATACAAAAATTGTAAACATCTACACGCAAAAATGTATGTCGTCTAACTCTCTAGGCCAAATGAAATGTCAAAATGGTGTAATTTCAAACCTATGTCATGTCCTCTTCAGTCATCAACTGTTAAATGGAACACATAAATATGTATTAGTAGTTACTAATATCTCTTGTAAATATTATTTTAAGATAAAATGCACTATGAAATTAAAAGTTAAGTGTTACCACTACATTATCTTGGTAAGATCCAAGATTCTTCTCATCTCTAACATGTAATGACTCTCCAAGATATGCTCTAGTCCATGTCATCTCATGTGGTACACCTTCCATATGGTGGACCATGTTATTAGATTTGTCAATGGCAGGATTAGTAGCCCTTCCAAGAGGACCTAAGCATGAGTACATATACATAACTTACAAGTATGTAGCACACAAAAATGTGGAGCTGGGGAGGCTATATCAATACCACCCGATCCACTTGTTACTACTTATCAAATTGCCATTAGTTTTATATACAAAGTCATTCTATATACTCTAGTCGGTTACCCCTACCGAAATATTTAGTCGGTATGAACAGCCTAGTCGATTATAGAAGGAAAACAATCACAAAGCCCAGCATACACTGAGCTGTCTACCGAGTGTTATTTCATGTCTACTGAGCAGTAAAGATAATATACCGAGTTGATATACACCGAGTGAAACGTGTTACCAGATTCATTGAACCTGGACACACATATGAAAACGTGTTACAAGATCGAGGCACACAGAACCGTTATCACATTGGAAATTGCACATACAGATTTTGTATAATTTTGAGGTCATCTAACCAATGAAATATTTTGCATGGTTATTTATTTGAGAAATCATGTTTGTAAGATCGAAGCAATGAATCAAATCACTGACATAAGAAGTCTATTTATACAGCATGAATTTAGGGTTAGAAAGAGATGTGAATATGAGAAATGTGTGTGCATATGTGTATGAAGCAAGACTTATGTGATACATGAGAAATCACAGAGTATTATGACTGTTATAGAGACAAAGAGGTCACCGAGAAGGTTATTAGAGAACAGTCGAGGAACAAAGTAAACAAAAGGGTTTACCGAGTTATTTTATGAGTTACCGAGGTATGTTATAGGCAAGGTAATCTTATTTTGAGCACATAGAATCTGCTCCAGCATTTCAAATGTAAAGTTGCAGATATTTGTAAAGTCTTATTGTAATATTTTGAAGTTGTAAGAGAAACCTTTAACAGGATAAAAGACTCTAACCAAGTCTATAAATTGTAAATCCTTTAACCAGGTGCTACACTTATATAGTGTTGTATAAATCCTTTAGTAAGGTAGATCTAACTGATCTTAATACTCCTAACAGGGTAAGCTATCAGAAATAGCTAAATGTACCTCTAACCGAGCACTCTTTATTATTGCAGTAGTGAAGTTGTGGGTGCCATCCCCACCGCAATTTTTCTCTCTAACCAAGAGTTTCTGTGTAACCAAAATATATGTGTTATGGAGTGAATCATGTATGATTGTTACTCATTTATTTTAGCTTTATGTTATGTTATAGTAGTTTTTGGTTTATGCATAACAGTAAAGATATTGTTGAGAAAAGGATTTGAAGTACTGATTCACCCCTCCTCTCTCAGTACATTAGCTTTCCATATTGGGCCTAATAATTGTTATCAGAGCTTGAATCTTGGAAAAGGGTTTAACTACCTAAAGAGAAAGATCTTATCAATGGAAGGCTATAAACAATCTCGGAGGATTGTGTATCTACAAGAAGAGCTAGATAATGCAAATCAAGTGATTGCAGACATGCAAAGGCAAATGCAAAAATCTCTGAAAGTAAGGAGAAGATTATCTGATGACTTGCAGGATTCTCAAGAGTTAGTGGAACAAATCGAGACATCATCTAAGAACAATATATCTGAAGAAACTGAAGAAATGATTGGAATGTTGACAGAAAAGAACAAAGCATTGGCTAATCAACTAAAAGCAATGAAAAGAGAACATGAACATTTCAGTACACAGATGACTGAAAATCTAGATGCATTAAGGATAGTTGAGGATAAAGCAAGAGATCTACAAAGAGAGAAACAACAACTTGAAGTCTTAGTATCTGATAAGAATGATGAAATTATAAGGCTAACTGGTATTCAACAAAATCTGACAAATCAACTAGGTTATACACATCATGAAGCAAATCTAAAAAATGATGAGAATCAAGCATTGAAACTTGAAGTATCAAGGTTAAGCAATGAACTTGAAACAGAGAAGAAATCCAAGGAAACATTGAAGAAGAGTTATGAAGCATCAAAGATGTTGGATGAACAACTGAATACAAGACAACCCTACAAAGAAGGAGGACTCGGTTACAAAGGAAAAGACTCTACCGAGAAGGGAATCTGCACTACCGAGAGAGGAGAATCATCAAAACAAGCTGGAAAAAGGAATAACATCAAAAGGAAGAAGCCTATTTGCTACTACTATGGAAATCAAGGTCATACTGCCAACATGTGTCAAATCAGAAAAGGTAAGCAACCGAATACCACTAAGACCAATGGTTATTGTTACAATTGTAGTAAATATGGTCACACATCTAATCAATGTAGGACAAAGTCTGTTAACAATTATCAAAAGGCAAAATTAAAAGGGTTTTGTAAAAAATGCAATAGATATGGACATAGTATCGAGAAGTGTTGGTTTAAGCAAAAGAACCACATGTGGTCTGCACACCGAGCAAATACTAGAGGTTACCGAACTCACACAGATCCTTACCGACAATATTCTGCAGTACCATGGGATTACAATACAAGGATATGGTGTGAATGTTGTGGAAGATATGGACATATAAGTGCCAACTTCTTTATAAGGTTTGGAATGAATAACCGAAGATCATGGAGAAATCCTGGTATGGCATGTTTTCATTGTCACAAAGTTGGACACTTGGCTGGAGATTGCAAAGATCAACCTAGAGAAGACACTGAGGAAATGAAAGAGAAGTTAAAGATGATTTGGAGAAAGAAGGAAATTCTGTCAAATAAAGAAAGCATCTTACCTGCTGAGTTAGGTGCTCCCACTCCAAATTAATCGGTAAAGGTATGAAGGGACTGCATTCTCACAAGGTTAAATCTTAAACAATTCCTATTTTAGTATGTACTGAATTCAAAATCTGCATAGTAAGATGTAGTAGTAAGTTTGAAATTCTATCAAAGTCTTTTGGAGCACTTTACAGGAAAATTGTTAAGTCGGTGAATTCAGGAAGCCTATCAAGTCGGTATATGAAGGAAATCTGGTTACTCAGTTAAAGCAAAAACAAAGGGAAAGAAAGTTAAGTGAACCGAGTGCATTTAATGTCTTCGACCTAACTTGCACGAAGCCCGATAAGGTATTTTTGAGTACTTAAAAGGTTTTTCACAGTCATTTTCATTCACTAAGTTTTTGAGAAGCAAAGCAAAGCAAATCAAGGTGATCAAACCATCTTCAAAGCAAAATCTAAGGTATTTACATCAAATCTCATCGCATTGCTAAGCTGGTTTACCGAACTCATTAAGTTGTTATTATCTGCTGAGTGTGAAGCGTCTGCCATTTGTTTAAGTTCTCAAACCCTAAGGTTCATGTGTCAATTTTTATCTAAAATCAAAATGGCATCTAAGATCCAAGACCCCATTTTTGTCACAAATATAGAAAATCCCTCACTAAAATACTCTTTGACTCCCAAAATTGCATCTGCACGGGATGACAAAACTGCTTTTTCACTCATCCCGGATCGAGTCTTGTTAGTCGAGGATGTGAGATTCTTCACAAAATGCCATGTTGAAGAACTCGATCATGTTGAGATCAAAGATGCATATGATTAATTGTGCACAGATGGTAAAATGGATAGCAAGTATGAGCATATCAAAATCAAGGGATTAACTGAAGCCCTAACCTTTCCCCGTGTGTTCAAACCCCAGTGGGTCAAGTTTGTACTAAGCCGAGTGCATGATGATTTCATGTGGCTACAAGAGCAACCGTTTAAGATCACTAAAGAAATCATTCATCTGATCACTGGATATCCTATCCATGATCATGCCCGAGCATAGAAAATGATATCACAGAAGGAATTGATCAGTTTTACTGGAGTTGAATCGGATTACAAAGGTCTGAAGTTGAACAATGTCACTGATCCTGAACTCAAATTTGCCATTAGAGTAATTGGTTACTGTTTCTTCCAATCGGCAAGGGAAAATAGTGTACCCTATGCAGCAGTGGACTTAGCATACAAAATTATTAAGAAAGGCATGAAAATTGACTTGTGTGAAGTATTGCTAAAGAACTTGTTTGAAAATCTCAACACAATCAGGAAGCCAAAGAAGAATAACTCAGCAAACACTCTAAAATTTGGATCATTACTTGTATGTATGTTTTTCTACTTTGAGAAGTTTTTTCCAACAGTTGGTAAAGTTGTTTGGGAACTACATCGACCAATCACCCATCAGATCAATGACTTCATCAAGAAGTTAGGTGATAACTTTAATGATATAATGGATGATTACTTCAGCAAGTTCCAAGAGAAAATGCATAACAGGTACCGGATTCCACCACAGCTGGTAGAAAAATACAAAGATGAAATATGTTTTGAGGTCGACACCGATTACTGTTATGTGAATGTTGTGGAACCGAGGACTCAATCTTTGTCACCTATGGGTTACGAGATTGATTTTGATATCACACAACAGCAAATTGATGCATATCTATCATTGTCAAGGCATACTACCGAGCTAAGGTATGGAACCTATGAAGAGATGAAGGAAAAAATAAAATGAGCATTGTAGTACCTAAGGCTACAAGAAAAGCTACAAAGATGATTAAGGCATTAACTGAGAAATTTGGAGAAGAGTCTTCCTCCACACCTGTCAAAGGAGTTCTAGCCATCACCGAAGAGGAGACAGAAGCCCAAGAAGTAGCCATAACACTTAGCACCGAATTGCCTAAGGGAAAAGTGTTGAAGAGAAAGAAAAAGGACACTTCAATGGCCCTACCAACCCCTCCAACAAAGAGACCTAACACAAGGGCATCTGCTGCATTACCAAGTAAGAAACAAAAGACTGTTGTCATTCCTAAGGTAACTAGAACTTACAAGAAATCTACTCGGAGACTCATTTTGCCAAAAGAGTCAAGTGATACCGAATCTAAAGATGCAAATAAATTTCAGATTGTGAAAAGCAAGAAGGTAGATGTACATAGTGTAGAAAATTTTTGTAATAATCTAAAGGAATACAGTGGATTTGGTGGATTCAGATTTGTCAAATATGAATCCAAATCTGCTGATGAAAAGAGGCAAATTGAAGAAGTTGTCATCTGCACACTTCTCAAATTCTGAGTTGTCCCATTAGAAGTATGTAATTCTATTCCTATGGAATTATATGCACATATTGAAACCAGATGGCAATATGCCCTAGACTCAGAGAAACAAATCAGAGAAAGAAGTTTGGTGCATCTCTTTCCAGATATGTCGGTTGATGAAATAAAAGAACATCTGACAAACAGCCAAACTCAATTTACAGTAAAACAAAAGGCCTTGAAATTGATGAATGGCCTGTATATAGAAGTGGAAAAGGAAACAAAAGAGAAATGGAAGACCATCTTTCAAAGAAAGAATGCTGGTGAACAATCTACAGTGGAAATAGTCAATGTCACCGAGCAAGACCCTGCTGTCACCATTCAAATAGATGAAGATATCATGGATGCAGAGGCACCTGAACAAGAAATGATAGAAGGAAATGCTTATGCAAAACTTGTCTCTAGTGAATCTATTTTGAAACAAGTTCAGCCTTACCCACCAATCAATCAACCTGCTACAACCGATGCTCCTCAGGCTACAGGTGAAGGCACCGAAGGTCAAAAGTCCACAGCAGAAGGTACTTCACAAGAACAAACCTCTCAAGCACCTTCTAGCATGGAAAATGTTACAGCTGAGACACCAAGCACCGAGACACCGAAGGACACTACCAAGGCTAAAGAAACTGACAAAAGTGTTGTCTCTACCGAGCAACCTACCGAGGGTTCTCAAGCCTCTCAAGCTATTGTAGTGGTTCACCCGGTGAAAGGTAAAGAAAAGAAGTTGAAAAGGCATAGTTTAAAAATTGATTTATCAAAACCAATAGTGTTGCCCAATCTAGACATCTCCACATTGAAAGGGCAAGAACTCAATGAATTCGGTGAACTGTGCAAAGCAAAGGCCGAATAGAAGAAGCAACTAGCCATACAAAAGAAGAATAAAGTACTTCAGAAGGTCAAGACCTTACTATCAGATATGCTACCTTCAGCTACAGTATCAACCGATGCAGCCATCCATATTCAATTGGATGAACTCCTAAATCAGATTGAGACATCTGGAGTAGATGCATCCGAATACTTGAGCAAACTAAAAGACAAGGAGCTAACTGCTAAAATGATAGAGGAAGTACAGAGATCAATTGTTGTTGGCAAGGTAAAACTTGTCAAATTTATTGTTGAGTTGTCCCCTCAACTCAAGCACATTCTTTCATTATTTCAGAAACTCTGCACATTTTCTTTATTTCTTAAAGACATTAAGAATAAAACCGAAGCAATTGAGAAAGAGATCACCGATCTCTCAAATAAGTTGACCCCCGAGCCCAATTCAGTTCAGAATTTTTATCCTAAGCTACAACAGCTCATGGCTCAACAATTGGAACTGAGGAATGAAGAACACAAGATCAAGATGGACATAATGACACTTCAAACATTATTCCTTCCTCATCTTTCATCTATTCAAGAACAGCTAAACCGAGCCACTTATCTCTCTACTACACAAGAGGGAAGCACTTTAGATGGCTTAATTTCATTATTGGTTGATATTAATGCACAGAATTCTTTAATGGATAGTGTAAAGGATGCACTCTTTGTCGCTCTCACCGAAGCCAAGACAAAGTACAAATCCATTTTTTATCAGTTGCCACCTCCCAATGGTAACTAAATTTTGATGTTTGTCAAAAAGGGGGAGTCTATCAAAATATATCATCAAGAGTGTATAGTATTCAAAGTATCAAACAACCAGAGTGTAGTATACAGGGGGAGTATACCGAGCAGAGAATGAGTAGATAAGCAGAGTATCCAATAGCAGTGAACACAAGAAAGAACAGTGATTATAGAGTATTGATCACCGAGCACACATTACAGAGTTTTGTACAGCATATTGATAAGGGGAGTATATTTGATTAAACTATTTCAATGACTAATGTATATACTGCATGTTTAGTCAAATGTTGTAAAGTATACAGATTTTTAAGTAATGACTTTGAAAGTAGTTTTGTCAAACATCTCAACTAATGTCAAAAGGGGAGATTGTTACTACTTATCAAATTGCCATTAGTTTTATATACAAAGTCATTCTATATACTCTAGTCGGTTACCACTACCGAAATATTTAGTCGGTATGAACAACCTAGTCGGTTACAGAAGGAAAATAGTCACAAAGCCCAGTATACACTGAGCTGTCTACCGAGTGTTATTTCATGTCTATCGAGCAGTAAAAATAATACGCTGAGTTGATATACACTGAGTGAAACGTGTTACCAGATTCATTGAACCTGGACACACATATGAAAACGTGTTACAAGATCGAGGCACACAGAACCGTTATCACATTGGAAATTGCACATACAGATTTTGTATAATTTTGAGGTCATCTAACCAATGAAATATTTTGCATGGTTATTTATTCGATAAATCATGTTTGTAAGATCAAAGCAATTAATCAGATCACCGACATAAGAAGTCTATTTATACAGCACGAATTTAGGGTTAGAAAGAGATGTGAATATGAGAAATGTGTGTGCATATGTGTATGAAGCAAGACTTATGTGATACATGAGAAATCACAAATTATTATGACTATTACAAAGACACAGAGGTCACCGAGAAGGTTATCAGAGAACAGTTGAGGAACAGAGTAAACAGAAGGGTTTACCGAGTTATTTTATGAGTTACCGAAGTATGCTATAGGCAAGGTAATCTTATTTTGAGCACATAGAATCTGCTACAACATTTCAGATGTAAAGTTGTAGATATTTGTAAAGTCTTATTGTAATATTTTGAAGTTGTAAGAGAAACCTTTAACAGCGTAAAAGACTCTAACCAAGTCTATAAATTGTAAATCCTTTAACTAGGTGCTACACTTATATAGTGTTGTATAAATCCTTTAGTAAGGTAGATCCAACTGATCTTAATACTCCTAATAGGGTAAGCTATCAGAAATAGCTAAATGTAGCTCTAATCAAGCACTCTTTATTATTGTAGTAGTGAAGTTGTGGGTACCATCCCCACCGCAGTTTTTCTCTCTAACCAAGAGTTTCTGCGTAACCAAAATATATGTGTTATGGAGTGAATCATGTATGATTGTTACTCATTTGTTTTAGCTTTATGTTATGTTATAGTAGTTTTTGGTTTATGCATAATAGTAAAGATATTGTTGAGAAAAGGATTTGAAGTACTGATTCACCCCTCCCCTCTCAATACATTAGCTTTCCATATTGGGCCTAACACCACTACGTGACTACCAAGATCCTATAGTTGATCTAATGAAGAGCTCTATGAAATTAAATGTCCAGTCAAAGAATGAATGAAAAATATGATCATTGAGGCTGCATCTACCATAATGTTTGGGTGTTCTACTAGATGTGGGAGAGAAATATGAGGGGAAATATACAGGACCTGTAGTACTCAAATTGTTTAGGTTTATCCTAGGTCATACCTCTACCCACACCCTATAAATCTCTCATGTCAAATTAGTTACCATACCTACCTAGGGCAAACTCATCATATAGTTTGCAAAAGAAATATAAAGGGACGGCTTGTCCAATTCTAGGATTGACAATAATGCAACTAATTGGGATATGTTAATGTTAAGATTCTTGACTTCATCATATGGAAAGCCATTGGCATATATTGCCTCATGGAATCTCACCACCATAGAACATAATGGTGTTTTATTGTAAGGGTTTGAATATTAGAATTTATTGACTAATGTGGTTGTCATTGTGAATAGACAAAGGTGTCTACAATATAATTTAAGCATATGATGAACCGGTATGATGATTATGATGATAATGTATGTTATCATTGATGTCAATAAGTATAGGTGAACTGGTATGAAGATTGGAAGAAGTTGTTATTGATGTTCAATTTGGAGAACCAATATGAAGAGATGAAGTGAACCGGTGTTAGGGTTTCACTAAATGTGACTACTAGTTGGTAGTCTCAACTCTAGGGTTTCCGGTTTGGCAATCTAGCTTGTGCGATGAAACCGATGACATTTTGTGATGAGTTAGCTAAGATATGAGGATGACATCGAGATACCACATCATTTTTGTGCATGTGAAGGATTTCCTTGAGGATCTTGCATGTGAAGATTGATTGCATTAAATGTCTGCCTCGGGAATAAAGATTCTTCTTAGTAGTATGTGAAGAGAGCATGATGGGTTACTGATTTCCATATGCGGTGAAGAATGGATGATGCAGAATGACTTGTGATCTGTTTAAGATTGTTTTATTCTATACAAAGTGTTTGGATGGTCAAGATTGGACCGCTTGTAATTATAAACCTAAAATCCTTAGGGTTTAGGGCTTATGTTATCGACACAATTGTTGTCTATAAGGTCGATGATGTTTGCTATTGTAAGTTGTTGGTAAATGTTGTGCTTGTATCTAAGTGATGAGATACTTGCTAGACCAATGAGTGGAAAACTGCAGAGTGTGATTGCAGAGTAGAGGAACTGAAAGGGATTTGCTTAGCATGTAGTGTTGTTATCAGATCAGAGCTTTACCTATTGTCTTCTAACCATTCAATAGTAGGAAAATCCCTTTGATGGGTAGCTTTAACAAGCTTATTATAAATCCTCTAACTAGGTAACTCAAGATCATTGAGTTCTTCAAATCTTCTTGCAAGGTAACCTTTAACAAGGTTTCAACCTTTAATAGGGTATATAGCCATCCCTTAACCAAGTGATCTCTAACAGGATCGGTGCCTAGCAGAACCTTATTGTAAAGTCTTTAATCAGACTAGGCTCCTAACAGAGCGAACTTCAAAAGAGTTCAAAAAAAAGCTTGTGGGTATTCACCCCCACTGTGGTTTTTCCCATTTGGGTTTCCATGTGAAAAATTTGTGTCATGAGTTGTGCATTTTTCATGTGATGATTGAGTATTCTTTGTTTAGGTGATTATGCATGCAAAGCTAATAGTTATGGTATTATTGATAAAACACATGCATATGTATATTGGTGAAGTAGTTATCAAGTGTTGAATGTTATTTGACTTATTCAGTTTTACTAGTTTAGATGTCTGAAGTCTTACTGTGTTTAACCAGTATTGTCATGGTTAAGTTCAGTGATGAAGACAACTAGTTAGCATTGTTTTAACTTGATAAGTTGTTAAGAAGTTTTTGTTGGCATTATAACAGACAATAAGAGATTGTTGGCATTATAAAAGACAATAAGAGATTGTTGGATATAACTGATTAAGGATGTTTGTTGTCTTCACAATATTATTTTATCATTGATGTCAAGAAATTGATTTTCTGATTTAGTATGATGTTGCCATATCTTAAGAAGTATGTTTTGAAGAGAATTAAGATGTCGGTAAAAGACATAGAAAGAATGTGATGAATAAGGGGAGAAATAAGTTATTCAATGGGCAACTATTACCGAGTTAGACAATGATGAGATCATGTTGTTTAGATTGTTTTGATATCCTACATATGCTATTTTTTGTAAGGTTAATACTATACTATGTTACCAAGAAAGGAACCTAGTCGGTAAACCCTAAGGTTATCGCTATCGGTTAATGAAGGTGGAATGTCTACCGAGTGAAGTTTAGTATTTACCGAGTTGCAACTGAGTAATAACCGAATGCATTGGATGAATACATGTGTTATTTAATGATGGAAGCTAATGAGCTGGTTATGATTAAATGATTGATACAATGTGTATGAAGTTTGTTAAGGATCTATGGCAATGGAAGATCAACAAGAAGATCTACAACTCAGATTGAACTACAATACCCTAGCACAAGTTCCAAGAAATGTATGCAAGTTCCAAGGTGAGGTAAAACATTTTCATATCAAAGGATACATTGAACCTGGTTAAGATTGAAGATCTGATGGCTATGATTGATCTTGGAAATGTGATGAAAGAGATTAAGTGGTTAGCAAATTGTTTATAAATAAGGAACTATTGATAAACAATGTATGCGGGCAAGTGTAAGCATAGGGATGCTACATAGTGATTACCGAGCACAGAAGCTTCAAGACCTATTTGAATAACAGAGTAAGGAGCCCAGCAGAGGGACAAGATAAGTCCTATGACTAGATTGTATTGAGTAAATAAGAATCTGTTTTAGCATTTTAGATGCAAAGTTGCAGACATACTCATTACAGTTATTAATTTGTAAGTGATAGAAAATCTCTTAACCGAGTGGACTTAACAGTCTTATTTGTAAATCCTCTAGAAAGGTGACATTTTGATTGAGTGTTTGACACCCTTTAACAAGGTCACCTCTAACAAGGTGAAGATCCTAACATATTTGAGGGAAATCCCTTAACCGGGTCACATCTAGCAATGTGTTTGTAATCTTTAACAGGATTTTCTTTTAACCGAGCATACTCTAGAAGAGTATATTTCTTAGTGGGTCCAAAATTCCATAGTGGTTTTTCCCTATTTGGGTTTCCACATTAAATCTGGTGTTATGAGCGTTGTTATGATTATGTGTTCTTAAGTTTGCATGTTTTACAGTTTTGGTTACATATATCTGTTAAAGCTACCGAGGTTGAATCTGTTGAATATATTGAAGATTAAGTTTGTATAATTCACCCCCCCCCCTCTCATCTTATTAACAATTGGCATCTGAACTAATAATTGGTATTAGAGCTTTGGACTCCGGAAGAAAAGTTTAAAGGTACTTGAGGAAAAGATCCAAAGATGTATAAGAGGGATGCACCGAAGCTAAACAAGTCAATCTTCTCTACATGGCAGAAAAGGATGAAGCTGCACCTATCAAGAATTGGAGAATATGTTGTATATTATCTAGAGAATGATTTCATTACACCTAGCACCTATCCATTGACAATGGAAAAGATAAAGGCAAAGCAAGAACATATTCAAGCAATTATTGAAATAACATCTACATTGACTGACTCAGAGTTTAATGATCTAGAAGGTTGCAATGATGCCAAGGCAATGTGGGACAAGCTCATATCTGTGTATGGTGGTGATGAACATGTTCAAAGAGAAAAAGTGGATAGTATAAAAGGACAACTTGAATCTATGAGGATGAATGAAGGTGAGAACATAACCCAGTACTATACAAGACTAAAGGATATTGTCAATCAAATCAAAGGAGTAGGAGGAACCATTGAAGAAAAGGATGTCACAAGTAAGTTATTGAGAACCCTTCTACGTGCTTATGCAATCCGAGTTCCCAGAATCAATGAATTAAGGTTTGTACCAAATATGCCAGTTTCTTTGGATGCTACTATTGGTAAGATACATGCATTTGAGTTAAGTAACTTTGATAACAGTGGGTCTTCGGTAAATAAAGTTGAGTCTACATTTAGTTCTTTTAATCTTGATGAATCTGATGATTACAATGATAGAAAGTATAAGTACTCTGAAGGGAATCACAGTGGAGCAAGTGAAAGATTTCGCAAAAACATGGAGGAGGTACACAAACTTTATGAAGAAATTAGAAAGCAAGAAGAGTTTTAAGCACTATTAGCCAAAAGGATACCGAGAGGAAAAGGTAAGTACAAAGGAAAGTTGCCTTTGAAATGTTTTAACTCTAATAGAATAGGACATATGGCTTCTAATTGTCCTGACAAAGAATCCAGTGAAAAGAGAGATTACCAAGATGACAGATAGAAAGATAATTATTACAAAGGACACCGAGACTTCAGAAGAAGAGATAAAAAGACATGTCTAATAGCTGATGAGGAATCTAATGATGATAAATTAGATGAAACTGATATAGAGGAAGTTGTTTATGTGGCTATCAAAGATGGATCAGATGAAAAAAGGTACAAAGAAAAAGCTTTAATATCTCACATAAATACTAATGATTCTTGGATCATAGATAGTGGATGCTCACATCACATGACAGGTGATAAAAACAAGTTTGTTATATTAGAAGATTATGATGGAGGTTATGTAAGATTTGGCAATGATGCACCATGTCCAGTGAGAGGTAAAGGATCTATAACACTTCTTGACAATGCTAAATGTAATGATGTTAATTGGGTTGAAGGTTTGAAATATAATTTGTTGAGTGTAGCACAGCTAAACAATACAGGTTACCGAATAGAGTTTCAGAAAGGAATTGTCAAAGTTCATGACAAGCATGGAAAGTTAGTAGCTACCGAGACACAAACAAAAGGTAACACATTTCACCTTGACTCAACTCGGAATAAGTGTTTATATGCAAAGATAGATGATATCTGGTTATGGCATAAAAGGTTTTGTCATGTAAATTTTGATAATCTGATCAAAATAAGCAAGATGCACCAAGTAAGAGGTCTATCGAGTCTTGAGAAACCTGAGAATGCTATGTGCCGAGGATGCCAGATAGGTAAGATGACAAGATCAAGCTTTACAAGTAAGTCCTACACTTCTAAGGTAATTTTAGATCTTGTGCATACTGATCTTTGTGGTCCTATGAAAGTTCAGAGTTATTATGGTGATAAGTATTTCATATTATTTGTGGATGATTACTCAAGGATGATGTCAGTAATGTTTTTAAAAGAAAAATCAGAAGCTTTTCAAATGTTTAAATGGTACAAGGAAAGAGTTGAAAATGAAACAAGAAGACAACTGAAATGTCTTAGATATGATAGAGGAGGAGAGTTCACTTCTGATGAATTTAACTTAGACTGCAATGATCATGGTATAAAGAGGCAAGTATCTGCACTGAGAACACCCTGGCAAAATGGTAGAAATAGATCAATTGTGGATTGTGCAAGAACCTTGATGATAGAAAAGAAGGTACCTCAAACATTTTGGAGAGAAGCAATCAACACTGCAGTTTACACCCTGAACCGAGTACAACTGAAGAAAGGAACTTTGAAGACACCATATGAAATCTGGTATGACAGGAAACCTAATGTAAGTTATTTTAAAATCTTTGGAAGTAGATGCTATGTTCACAAAGATGACAGAAATGGTAAGTTTGATCAGAAAAGTGAAGAACGAAAATTTCTTCGTTATTCTTCTAAAAGAAAAGCATTTAAATGTCTGATCAAATCATCTAACAAAATAGTAGAAAGTGCAAATGTGAAAATTGATGAATTTGTAGAAAGAAATGATGAAAGAAACTCCAAAGAACCAGAAGGTTATGAAGGATTTATATATGTTCAACCGAGAAGTCCTACTGAGAAAACTACTGAAGAAAATGAAGAGAATATCCAGTTACCAAGTGATGAAGAAGATCCTACAGAATCTACCGAGCCTATATTAGCCAAGTATGTCAGAAGGAATCATGCATCAAGTCAGATTATAGGAGATAAGAATGATCCAGTGATGACAAGGAATAAACTGGGACAGATCACATGTCTAATATCTAAATTTGAACCAAGGATAGTGAAAGAGGCATTTAATAGTGAAGATTGGATAAATTCTATGATAGAAGAGATTAATCAAATCAAGAAGAATGACACATGGACACTAGTCCCAAGACCAAAGGACAAAAATGTAATCGGTACAAAGTGGATTTTCAGAAACAAGCTAAATGAAAAAGGTGAGGTCATTCGAAATAAAGCAAGACTAGTTTGCAAAGGTTATGCTCAAGAAGAAGGAATTGATTATGGTGAGACTTTTGCACTTGTGACAAGACTTGAAGGAGTAAGAACATTGTTGGCATACGTTGCTTACAAGAATTTCAAAGTATATAAAATGGATGTCAAATCTGCATTTCTAAATGGTATATTAGAAGAAGAAGTTTTTATTGAACAACCTGAAGGATTTGTTGAAGGAGAGAATAAAGATCAAGTATGTAAACTGAACACAGCTTTATATGGTCTGAAACAAGCACCTAGAGCATGGTATGAAATATTGCACTCTTATTTAATCAAGATTGGTTTTATAAGGACAAGTGAAAACAACAATATGTACATGAAGAATGATGAAGACAGTGGAATACTGATCTCAGCCATATTTGTTGATGATATTATCTTTTGTGGAAATGAATATTTATGCAAGAACTTTGGAAATGAAATGAGCAAAGAATTTGAGATGTCATTAATTGGTGAGATAAAGTATTTTATAAGTCTATAGATACTGCAAATGAAAGATGAGATTTTCATTGTTCAATCCATGTATATAAAGGAAATCTTGAAGAAATTTGGAATGGAGGATTCAAAACCAATAAGTACTCCTATGACTACCAACTGTAAACTATCAAAGAATGATGAATTTGCATCTATTGATGAGACACTTTACCGGTCAATGATTGGAAAGTTGCAATATGTTGTTCACAGCAGGCCAGATATAGAACATGCAGTAGGTTTAGTTGCAAGATTTTCTACAGATCCCAAGGAAACACATGTGACACCAATCAAGAGAATTTTCTGATACTTGAGAGGCACTGAGGATTATGGCTTAGTATATCAAAAAGGAAATGACTTTGATTTAAAAGTTTATATTGATGTTGATTGGGCAGGCAACATAGATGACAGGAAAAGCACAAGTGGTGGAGCTTTCTTTTTAGGAGAAAGACTAGTGAGTTGGCTTAGCAAGAAACAAGGATGTATTTCACAGTCAACAGCAGAAGCTGAATATGTTGTTGCAGCATTGAATTGTACCAATATAGCATGGATAAAAGAACTGTTGGAAGGCATAAATGAGAAAGTTATCGAGCCAGTAACTATATTCTGTGATAATACTAGTGTCATTAACATTTCAAAGAATCCTGTTATGCACTCTAAGACAAAGCACATCTCTATCAAATATCACTATCTTAGAGAAGAATTTCAAGAGAAGAAAGTGGTGTTGAAGTATGTTAGCTCAAAGGAACAAATAGAAGATATTTTCACCAAGCCACTGCCAAGGGACACTTTTGAGTATCTCAGAAGTAAGTTAGGGATCCTACCCCTATCTTCTACTCATTGACCGAGTTTGGTGAAAGCATCAATTCAATGACTAAAGAATACCTTTTAGGATTTGATGTTGATTTACACACTTTAGGATGTTTTCTAAAGGTGTGCAGGAAACAAAAATAAGGAACAGGAATTGAAGACAAAGTGCTCTAACCGAGACTGAGTTGATACCGAACAGCAACAAAATTACTTCACACAGGAAGAAATTATGTATTAGTTTTCTTTTGACATTGTTGTCAAAGGGGGAGAAGACTAATGTATGGGGGAGAAGACTAATGATAGGGGGAGAGCATTTCAGCAATCTGAGCAATCACAATCACAGCAATCTGAATTCAAATCTTTTAGGTCAAATCAACTGGTTTTGCCATCAATGCCAAAGGGGGAGATTGTTGGCATTTCAATTAGGATATTGAGAAGGTTGTTGATAATTATGGATATAACTGATTAAGGATATTTACTGTCTTCACAATATTATTTTGTCATTGATGTCAAGAAATTGATTTTCTGATGTTGCCATATCTTAAGAAGTATGTTTTGAAGAGAATTAAGATGTCGGTAAAAGACACAGAAAGAATGTGATGAATAAGGGGAGGAATAAGTTATTCAATGGGCAACTATTACCGAGTTAGACAATGATGAGATCATGTTATTTAGATTGTTTTGATATCCTACATATGCTATTTTTTGTAAGGTTAATACTATACTATGTTACCGAGCAAGGAACCTAGTCGGTAAACCCTAAGGAGCCTAGTCGATAAACCCTAAGGTTATCGCTATTGGTTAATGAAGGTGGAATGTCTACTGAGTGAAGTTTAGTATTTACCGAGTTGCAACCGAGTAATAACAGAATGCATTGGATGAATACGTGCATTATTTAATGATGGAAGCTGATGAGCTAGTTATGATTAAATGATTGATACAATGTGTATGAAGTAAGGATCTATGGCAATGGAAGATCGGTAGGAAGATCTACAGCTCGGATTTAACTGCAATACCCTAGCACAAGTTCCAAGAAATGTATGCAAGTTCCAAGGTGAGGTAAAATGTTTTTAGATCAAAGGATACATTGAACCTGGTCAAGATTGAAGATCTGATGGCTATGATTGATGATGGGAAATGTGATCAAAGAGATTAAGTGGTTAGCAAATTGTTTATAAATAAGGAACTGTTGATAAACAATGTATGCGGGCAAGTGTAAGCACAGGGATGCTACATAGTGATTACCAAGCACAGAAGCTTGAAGACCTGTTTGAATAAAAGAGTAAGGAGCCCAGCAGAGGGACAAGATAAGTCCTATGACTAGATTGTATCGAGAAAATAAGAATCTACTTTAGCACTTTAGTTGCAAAGTTGCAAACATACTCATTATTGTTATTTATTTGTAAGTGACAGAAAATCTCTTAACCAAGTGGACTTAACAGTCTTATTTGTAAATCCTCTAGCAAGGTGACATTCTGATTGAGTGTTTGAAACCCTTAAAAAAGGTCACCTCTAACAAGGTGAAGATCCTAACATATCTGAGGGAAATCCCTTAACCGGGTCACATCTAGCAATGTGTTTGTAATCTTTAATAGGATTTGCTTTTAACCGAGCATACTCTAGAAGAGTATATGTCTTAGTGGGTCCGAAATCCCACAATGGTTTTTCCCTATTTGGGTTTCCATGTTAAATCTGGTGTTATGAGTGTTGTTATGATTATGTGTTCTTAAGTTTGCATGTTTTACAGTTTTGGCTACATATATCTGTTAAAGCTACCGAGGTTGAATATGTTGAATATATTGAAGATTAAGTTTGTATGATTCACCACCCCTCTCATCTTATTAACAATTGGCATCAGAACTAACAATTTTTTGTATGTACTGATTCTCCCCCCCTCTTAGTACCAGTTAGGGTATTTGTTGTTCATCATTATTCATCAATTAGTATCAAAGAAACTCCAGGTCCTCGGTGATATAAGCTTAATTGCTTGAGGTAAAAGATCTTTCTTTAATGATGAAGAGGGAAGGTCCTGAAGAGGGAAGGACCTAAGTTCAATAGAGAGAAATTCAAAATATGAAAGGACATAATGAAGATTTATATCAAGAGTTTGGGTTCTCAACACTGGAGCTATGTTGAGAATGCCTATGTAATCCCCACTGGCACTCTAACCGATGATTAGAAAAGAGAGATTCAAGAAAATGGGCAAGTAATGGAAGCTCTTATTAGCAGTCTGTCTGATATTTAGTTCATTGATGTACAAGATGAGGAAAATCCTAAGGATGTATGGGACACATGGGAAACCATTTATGGTGGTGATGAGCATGTCAAGCAAGCTAAGGAAGAAATCCTTAGAGGAAAATTTGAGGACATGAGGATGGTTGAAGGAGAGATCATTCAGCATTATGGTATAAGGATCAAGACTGCGGTTGGAGATATCAAGAGCACTAGTGGAACAATTGATGAGGCCACAATTGTCAGTAAAGTTTTAAGATCATTATTACCAGTCTATGCAATCAAAGTTGCTTCTATTCAGAAGCTAAGGTCTATCAATAAAACCAAGGTATCCTTAGACTCTATAATTGCAAAGTTGGCTGTATATGAGCTGAATAGATATGATGGCAGTGTTCAGAAGACTGAGTCAGCCTTTAGAGCCTCTGTTGCACCAACCAGAAAAGGAAAAGACCTAAGTACTAGTTATGAATCCATGCAAAGCAGAGGTATGGATGATGAAGAGATTCTGATGGAGTTTGAATCTCTTCTTGCCAAGAGACTTCCAAAAGGCACCAGGAAATACAAAGGTAAGCTTCCTTTAAAAAAAAATTCCTACAATAAGATAGGACATATAGCTGTTAACTATCCTAACAATGACAATAAGGATAAACCCAAGATGTCTAGAAAATATAAAGGAGGAGGTAGGAGAAATTGTCTTGTTGCAGTTGATGAAGGTGTTACTAATGAAGAATTTGAGGATGAAGAGAATGAGGACATAGTGTTTATAGCTATAAAGGAAGAAGTGTCTAACAAGAAATCCCTTGCCTCTCTCATTGACAACTCTAATGAGTGGATTATTGATAGTGGGTGTTCTCACCACATGACTGGTGACCGGAGAAAGTTTTTGTATTTAGAATAATATGATGGAGGTGTTGTTTGGTTTGGCAACAATGTACCATGCTTGGTGAAAGGTAAAGGACCCATCTCACTGAATGGAAAGAGCAGTGTGGATGATGTCTACTAGGTAGAAGGTCTTAAGTACAACCTTGAGTGTTGCTCAACTAAATGACAAAGGACTCATTCTAGAGTTTAAAGGTGGAGTCTACAATATAATTGGAAAGAGTGGTGAACTTATTGCCACTGGTAAGCAGACCAAAGGTAACTTGTTTCCGTTGAATGCCAAGATTAGTCGATGTCTGATGGTGAAGTTTGATGACAGTTGGATATGGCATAGGAAACTTTGTCATATGAATTTTGACAATATTGTAAAGGCGAATAAGATCAAGGAAGTAACAAGATTGCCTTTTCTAAACAAACCAAAGAATTATTTGTTCAGAGGATGTCAACTCGGTAAGATGTCTTCCTCAACTTTCAAAGGTAAGTCTTTTTCAGACAAGAAATTACTTGATCTTGTGCATATCGATCTATGTAGTCCAATGAAAACTAGAACTATTCAGGGAGATAGGTATTTCATGATTCTTACTAATGACTTCTCAAGAATGATGTGGGTCACATTCTTGAAAGACAAGTCTAAGGCATTTGGAAAGTTCAAAGCCTTTAGAGCATTGGTAGAGAAGGAAAGTGGTCAAAGGATAAAATGCCTAAGAACTGATCAAAGAGGTGAATTCACTTCTGATGAATTCAACAAGTACTATGAAGAGAATGGTATCAAGAGGCCGTTGTCTGCCCCAAGGACACCACAACAAAATGGCATAGCAAAAAGGAATAACAAGATTGTAGTTGAAGCGGCCAGAACAATTCTAATCCAAGGAAAGGAAGTTCACACTTTTTGGAGAGAAGCGATGAGCACTACAGTCTATACTATGAACCGAGTACTCATCAAGAAAGGTAAAGTTAAAACCCCTTATGAGTACTGTGAGTTATTTTAAAGTATTTAGAAGTAAGTGTTACATCAAGAGAGGTGAGCATCTAAGAAATTTTGATGCTAAATGTTATGAAGGAAAATTTATGGGATATTCCACTAAGAGCAAATCTCTCAAGCGCTACAACAATAGGACTTAGAAAATTGTTGAGAGTATCAATGTCAGGGTTGATGAATGCCTTGAGGAGCCTGAGGAAACCTATAGTAAGCAAGTGGAAGATGAACTGGGTGTAGCCTTCTGGGAACCGGTTAAGAAAGAAACAAGCAAAGACTATAGTGTTTCTATACTGGTAGTAGTTGCAGTAGGTGAAGAAGAAGATGGAGAAGGAGAAGAAGAGGAAAATCAAGAAGAACCAACTAGAGTCATTCCTAGATATGTGAAACTACATCATGATCTGAAGCAGATCATAGGAGATAAAGATGCAGGGATACTCACAAGAAGAAAGGTGAAAGAAAACTCTTGCATGATTTCTAAATTTGAGCCTAAGACTTCTAGAGAGGCACTTACAGATGAAGATTGGATTAAGGCAATGGAAGAGGAGATAGACCAAATAGAAAAGAATGCAACATGGTCTTTGGTACCTAGACCGGAACACAAGAATGTCATAGGTACCAAATGGGTCTTCAGGAATAAGTTGAATGAAGAAGGTATAGTTGTAAGGATCAAGGAAAGACTTGTATGCAAGGGATATGCTCAGGAAGAGGGAGAAGACTATGGAGAAACCTTTGCCCTAGTGGCTAGATTGGAAGGTGTTTGAATGCTACTTGTATTTGCAGCATTTAAGGGATTCAAGGTATACCAAATGGATGTGAAGTCTGCATTCTTGAATGGAATCCTAGAAGAGTAAGTATATATTAAGCAATCAGATGGCTTTGCCTTATCAGAAGATAGTATCATGGTTTGTAGATTACACAAGGCCCTATATGGATTGAAACAAGTACCAAGGGCATGGCATGAATGATTACACTCTCAGCTTGTGAAGATATGATTTCAGAGAACAAGTGAGGATAGAAACATCTACCTGAAATTTGAAGGTGATCAGATTCTAATCTGTGAAGTGTTTGCAGATGACATAATCTTTGGAGGAGATGATGAAATGAGCCATGCATTTGTAGATGAAATGAAGAAAGAGTTTGAGATGTCTCTAATTGTAGAGATAAAGTTCTTCATTGGTCTACAAATTAAGCAGATGAAAGAGGGTATCTTTATTACCCAGTCCAAATATGTCAAAGAGGTATTGAAGACCTTTGGCACGGAGAGAAAACCGGCTGGTACACTGATGGTGACCGGATGTAAATTGACTAAGGATTTATGATTCAACATTAATGAATGAGAAGGAGTATCGGTCAATGATCGGTAAGTTGCACGATGTGGTACACAGCAGACTAGATATTGCTCACGCAGTGGGCATTGTGGCCCTTTTTCAGAAAAGTCCAAGAGAATCCCACTTGGTCGCAATCAAGAGGATTCTTAGATACTTGAAAGGGATAGTTGATTATGGATTGTTGTATCCATACAATGGTGATTTTAATCTCAAAGTATATACCGATGCAGATTGGGGAGGCAATCTGGATGATCAGAAGAGCACAACCAATGGTGCATTCTTTCTTGGTGGAAGACTAGTCTCATGGATGAGTAAGAAGCAAAGCTGTACTTCCCAGTCTACATCTGAAGCAAAGTATGTGGCAAAATTTATGAACTACACTCAAGCAATCTAGATGAAACATGTATTGGATGGTTTCAAAGTACCTATATCTGAACCGGTGAGTATATTTTGTGACAACACTAGCACAATCAATATTTCCAAGAATCTGGTATTGCATGCTAGAACTAAGCACATTGAGCTCAAGTATCATTTCTCGAGAGAGAAGGTTCAAAATAGAGAGGTTGTATTACAACATGTTTCCAGTAAGGAGCAACTAGCAGACATATTCACTAAGCCCTTAACGGAAGACTACATTTACTTACTTGAGAGGTGACTTAGGGGTTCTTCCCCTTTATGAATTAAACTAAAGTTTTGTGCTCCACATTAGTTAGGTACTACAGTGACAAATATTACAAGGTTGACATGTTTAAGAATGCTACTCCACAGGGGGAGCAGCATAGTGGAGAATGGAAGCTTGTGCCTCCACTTTGGCATTTCTATCAAAGGGGGAGAAGATATTCGATGTATGGGGGAGAAGATATCTGATGTATGATATGGGAGAAGATATCTAATGATGAAGATATATGTTATAGTTACAATGCTACACTAAGTATTGCCATCAATGCCAAAGGGGGAGATTGTTGGCATATGATGAACCGATATGATGATTATGATGATAATGTATGTTGTCATTGATGTCAATAAGTACAAGTGAACCGGTATGAAGATTGGAAGAAGTTGTTATTGATGTTCAAGTTGGAGAACCGGTATGAAGAGATGAAGTGAATCGGTGTTAGGGTTTCACTAAGTGTGACTACCAGTTGGTAATCTCAGCTCTAGGGTTTCCGATTTGGCAATCTAGCTTATGCGATGCAACCGAAAACATTATGTTATGAGTTAGCTAAGAGATGAGGATGAGATCAAGATGCCACGTCAATTTTGTGCACGTGAAGGATTTCCTTGAGGATCTTGCATGTGAAGATCGATTGCTTTAAATGTCTACCTCGGGAATGAACATTCTTTTTAGCAGTATGTGAAGAGAGCATGATGGGTTACTAATTTCTATGTGCGGTGAAGAATGGACGATGCAGAATGACTTCTGATCTATTTGAGATTGTTTTATTCTATGCAAAGTGTTTGGACAGTCAGGATTGGACCGCTTGTAATTGTAAACCTAAAATGCTTAGGGTTTAGGGTTTATCTTACTGACCTAGTTGTTGTCTATAAGGTTGATGATGTTTGTTATTGTAAGTTGTTGGGAAATGTTGTGTTTGTATCCAAGTGATCAGATACTTTCCAGACTAGTGAGTGGAAAACTACAAAGTGTGATTGCAGAGTAGAGGAACTAAAAGGGATTTGCCTTAGCATGTAGTGTTGTTATCAGATAAGAGCTTTACTTGTTGTCTTCTAACCATTTCAATAGTAGGAAAATCCCTTTGTCGGGTAGCTTTAACAGGCTTGTTGTAAATCCTCTAACCAGGTGACTCAAGATCATTGAGTTATTCAAATCCTCTAGCAAGGTAACCTTTAATAGGGTTTCAACCTTTAACGGGGTATATATCCATCCCTTAACTAGGTGATCTTTAACAAGATCGGTTCCTAGTAGAACCTTATTGTAAAGTCTTTAACCGGACTAGGATCCTAACAAAGCGAGCTTCAAAAGAGTTCAAAAAGAAGCTTGTGGGTATTCATCCCCACTGTGGTTTTTCCCATTTGGGTTTCCACATGAAAAATCTGTGTGTCATGAGTTGTGCATTTTTCATGTGATGATTGAGTATTCTTTATTTAGGTGATTATGCATGCAAAGTTAATAGTTATGGTATTACTGATATAACACATGCATATGTATATTGGTGAAGTAGTTATCAAGTGTTGAATGTTATTTGAAGTATTCAGTTTTACTGGTTTAGATGTCTGAAGTCTTACTATGTTTAACCGGTATTGCCATGGTTAAGTTTAGTGATGAAGACAACCGGTTAGCATTGTTTTAACTTGATAAGTTGTTGAGAAGTTTTTGTATGTACTGATTCACCCTCCCCCCTCTCAGTACCAGTTAGGGTATTTGTTGTTCATCATTATTCATCATATAATTCACAAATATCTCTCAACTCAATTAAATAAATGTTAATCAAATCCTAAATTGAGGGAGGGTTTGGTGGTGCAAGGTTTGTAAACCTGATTGAAGTTCAAAATTATAATAGAAAAATAAAAATATAAACATAAAAACTACAAGTTATATTATAAAAACCTAATTTACAATTAAAAAACCAAAAACAAATGGAAAAATGAAAAAAAAACAAATAAAAACAAGTAAATAACCTACATTAGAGTTGATTTGGAGGTGGATTTTCACTGTCCAAAATGGATATCAATCCTTAGTTTTGATATTTTTCGCTCAACTTGTGTGTCGAGGTTTTTTCGCCATTGTGGGTGAAAATGAAAGAAATTTATGCTAATAGAATTTTAAAATTTATAAATAGTATTTTTCAAATTAGTAATTGGTACTTATACAATACAATGGTTTTTTTCATATCCTTTAATTCAATAGATTGGATATTTGATAACATTTAAATTATGCATTTAAATTATGTTCATGATATAAAAAATTAAATTATAAGCACAAAAACACATACATTTATACATTTGGTAATACATATACCAAAAAGAAAAAGGAATTTACCAAAACTTTGAACTTGGCATCAACATGATTATAACAACAAGAAAACATTATTCTACATTTATAAATATGATTTGCAATATGAGTCAAGTACAACAAGTATCCTGTAAACACTAATGAAAACTATGAGTTTGATTTAGATTATTCATGGGAACAATGAGTTTAGTTTAATTTAGTAAAAAGAACTAGCATTGGGAATTTAAATATTCTAACAATTTGGAATAAGGAACATTAAGATCAAAGATGATTCCACTATTATCATCAATTTAATCTAAAAATAAAAATTTAATAATATTCTTATCCAATCCTAGTTGTATATTGATACTCTTAATTCCTACATAATCTAACATTATTATAGAGAAACTAATGGAGCCATGAAACCAGAGATTACTTAAAAAATAATTTCATGGATAAGGATGATAATTAGATAATTAACAATAGTATTAATTCATAGGAAGGGTTGCATTCACGACTTGAGGAGTATGGATAACTCTTATGCCAATTCCTACAAGAAAATGGAACATATATATGTTTACATGATGATGATTATGTTACAATTGTGTGGTAGTCAAGGCAAGGAAAGACTTACCAATACATATGGCATATTATTTTTTTAATTACGTTACATCATACACATATACAAGTGTAATAATAAGAAGGAAGGGATTGAATGTAATAATCTAGAAACTAAATATAAATATAACATACAATTCTCTATCATGAATCATCCCAACAAAATGGATACAATCGTTCACTTAACCACCAAAACATGTCAAATGGCATTTCTTGGGATAATCTCTAAATTGTGTGTTAAGATGGTTTTCAAAACTCAATCTAACCTCTTGCTATTTTCCATCCATTGGATTCCTAAGGAGGAATTCTTTATTACAAACCTTAGGTATTAAGTAAATTTTGACATTTCCTCTATGTTTTGGGGGGCACTACTATATTTGAATGAGGATAATGATACTATGCACATCATGACCAATATAATGATTAACAACTACTTGCTTGGAGGCCTCAATGAAACTCTATAGTTTTCAACTCTTGTCTTGTGCCTACCTTTAGGGAATAGGGAACTACTAGCTAATGGGTCTTCAATAGTCCAATAGAAGTTAGTCATGTCTAAAAACTTATTATTGAAGCCCAGAAGGAAGCAAAAGGAAAGAAAGGGAGTCATTTTTTTCAAATAGGTTGTGGATCTCAACAACCAAATGGTAATTGAATGGATGATTTTCTTTTTCTTCCCATTAACTCAGAGGATGAATATGCTTAACTATTCAAGAAAATAAAATAAAATATACAAATATAAATACTGTGTAAAACAGTTAATAACTTATAAGTATTGGAGGAAGTCCCAAAACTTCCAATAATTCTTTTGGATGATGAGGAAGAGTATCTTGACAATAAGGAGACAACAATTTGGAACTTGAACTTTCTAGTAAATCGGACAAATTTAGTGGTGAATGTAGCCCGGGACTAGATTTGACCTACATACACCATGAAGGTTTGGAGGAGAAAATCCAAACTATTGATGTGGAGAGAGACCCCCATGTGGATGAAGAAAGGATGGACGTTGAAGAAGAAGGTTAGAAGTATTGGGAACTTCTCTATTTTTCCCTTTTGCTAGGAGTCTACTAGTTAAATCTCTAGTTAATGCGGAGTAGTATGTAGTATTGGGAGTCCTAGTAGATAATTGTAGTATTTTGTAGGCAATGCAAGGCCATTTTGTATTGAAATCTATGATCTTTATGCTACGTGAAATGGCTAGATGCCTTGCACCCATTCGTAGAAGTTTATATCCTTATGAGACAAGAAACTAAACTCGACTTTAATAGATACCTTGTTTTCTTTGATAAATTTTCTGAACTTGATGTATATGTTTATCTTTTGAATGAAGGGGGACTAGCCCTATCCAGTAATTAAATTATCAAAAAAAAAAACTTTATAAACTTATATAGGTTTTTAAAATTTTATTAACGAACCCATAGACAAGTGAAATTTTGTTACAATTTAATTAAAATAGAACACAATACTATATTTTAAGTTTTAAATGAAATAGAAGTGATCCTCAACAGTAATATTTTTATTTTTTTAATAAACAACTTTAATTTAGAATGCTAACATTTAATTCTTCTTATATATCCTTCAAATTTTCAGAAAAGTCTTAATTTAAGAGCTTATTTTTACATAAAATATTATAATGTTCTAGTTAAAAATCTGATAGAATTGTATCTTCTTCTCCATACTGAAAGTTCTCAATACTTGTGCCTTCATCATGTTGCTCTTGCTGGTTTTCATCTGGTGACATCGTGACATCAGCGTCGCATAAGATGAATGTACACAGTGGGCAGCAATTATTATTCTCCAACCATTGAGAAATGCAGTGACCATGAAATCTGTGTCCACAAGGCAGCATCATACCCATTTCTTGATTTGACTGAAATAATTCCTTACAAGTTGAGCAAGGGTCATGATCCCCTTGCGTACCAGGCTCTCCATTGAGATTGAGCACAAGCTCGTTGATCTCGGTGATAGTTATGGGTGGTGGTGGTAAGGCGCTTCCCAATGAGTGGAGGAGGAAATGGTAGTAAAATGCCCATGTGTAGCAGTATATTTGAGCTGACGTTATTGCAGCATTTTTCAACTCTTTGCCCAAGCTTTTCATGGGCGTGTAAAGAGAGCCAATGAGAGTCTTAATTCTGCTCCTGCTCCAGATCCTGCTTCTGCTTCTACCGAGGCTGTTGTTATCGCCATCACCATGACTACGTACCTGTCTCTCTTCGCACTGCTCATCTTTCTTCAGTTTGTTATTATTTTGAACTGACGTTATTAGAGCATTTTTAAGCTCTATGCTCACACTTTTCAACGGGGTGTAAAGAGAGGCGATGAGAGTCTTTATTCGGCTCCTGCTCCTGCTCCGACTCCTGCTTCTGCTTCCAGTGAGATTGGTGTTATCACCATCACCATTACTGCGACCCTTTCTCTCTTCACATTGCTCCCCTTCCTTTACTTCATTACCACTTTGCATTTTCTCCTCTTCTAGCACCATAATGATCCTTCAGATAGAAATTGCTACCGTATGCCTCCATCTTTTTACATATATATAATATAATGCAATGTTGGCCAGTGAAGACAACGTAGACAGGTGTATGCAAAAGGCACGTCTTGTAATTTCAAAGAAATAATGTTTCGAAGAGAATCAGGATTCAATTGTTATTTGAAAGCAACGATAAATCCAACAACAATACAAGCATGTTAATTATTATTATTATTTGTATGGAATTTAAAGATGGTAAAATATAACAAATTGAATAAGGAGTTGCAAATAGAACTGTTCGAGATGCTTGTTAATTCAAAACCTTTTATTAATTTTTGTTATGGAACTATAGCCATGACGTAGTTTTTAATGCTTGATTCAATGTTCTGGTTTCAATGAATCAAGTTTCTTGATTTTTCTGTGTTGAGCTTGACCTCAATGTTTTGGCTTGTGAATATGCCTATCTCTTGTCATGATTCTTGTTTTACAGATTGTGACACTCTGATTGAAAGAAATTGAGACAATGTAATGTCCAAGGATCGTGCGCCAACCGTAAAATCTGAAACATATAATTTCAGTAAGCAATATGCTACCAAACTGGCCAATACAATGCAGTGAAGACCCAGGGAGAATGACCATAGACATTTATACAATTATCAAGATAAAGTGGCAGAGAGATGCTTTTGATTTTATGAGTTAAAAAGAAATTAGGGATGCTCGTGAATTTATCCTTTATCTTTCTTTGGCATTAAAAACCCTAATCACTTGTATGACAAGTCTTTCCTTTATTCCATCATCTAAGTTTTAGCACAACTTTAAGGATGAGTTACCCTCCATAGGAACATTTCACCCATGTCCTCTAGAAAATTAACTTCCGGATAGTTATTGCCTCTAGTGAACCAAAAAGTTAATCTAATTTTTTTAAAGGTATTAACTAAAAGATCAAGCACGTGCTATTAGTAAGAAGGTGTTACACGTTTGAATTGTAGACATAGTACATAGTGTCACATTCTTACATGTTATCACTACATAGTGTCACACTATTACATGTATTCATTACATAGATTGTTAAACTCTCTCAAATAAACTAAATGAATATGTATCACTTAATGAAAATTCTGTAAGAATTTTTTTAGGTCCAAATTCATAGGTTTTATAGAATGTCATTATTTTAAATTTTTTGATTAATTCAATATGAAGTTACTTTATCTTTCTATATATATTCTATATGTTTATTTAGGATTAATAAGATTTTTCTATAATTTTTAATACAAAAGTCCTTTCACACATCAAGAATCAGAACCTAGTTGTGCAAAGTTACATATTGAACTAAAATGTCTTAACCTAAAAAACTGCATGCATTGAAAATAAATTATTGTTGGTTTGAAAGGGGTGTTTTAACTAGCTAGTTCATCACCTAGGTCATAGTCACACTAGCTACTTAAGTTTACTTAGAGTACATAGGATAGTTATCACTTTATCTCAAGTCATAAGATTGACACACGTGTCATAATCTTATGCAATCCTATGTCTCACCTTGGTCTATATAACCAAAGGGTTTACTTTGTAATATCAATTAGTCATGTAATCTAGATCACCATTATATATTTACATCCTTTGATAGAATAATTCTATTCTCTCATATTTAATCTCAAGCTTACGCTTCCATAAAAATTCCTAGATCGTGGCTAGCTACAAGTTTAACTGAATCTTATATGGCATAGAGAATTGTATACCAAGTTCTCTTACATGATATCAGATCTTGTGGGGTTGCTTCTTATTAGTCTTAATTCAGATATATTGGTTACAAATATTGGTGGATATCAAAAAGTTGATTATTTTATTCTCTTGCATCAAATGATGATCAGGATAATCAAAAGACTTGATGAAAATATCAAATTTAGAGGGTTCTTCTATGTGGCTTTATACAACAAGTTTATTTTAGAGCTTGTTGGTGTAAACTTAAGCTCACAAATGGTTTCAAGGTGTCTAAGAAAGTTAACTTTATCTCTTTTTTTTGTTCAAATAGGATATGTCACAACTTTTAGTGTTGTCTTGCAAACTCGTCCCAATCCTTTTATGGTTCCTCTAGTGCTCCCCATCTTCAATTTCCTACCAAGACCTACCCCCTCGACTTCTCTTCCTTTCATTCTTATTCTCAAATCCCTTTCAAGTTCCAATCCCTAATTTTTCCTCATTCTCTATCTCTATTACCTCTTCATCCTCAATACAAAGTTGCTCCTTAAACCTAAACCTCATTTTTTCTCCTTGTTCCCTTGGACCCTAGACTCCTAAGTGAACCCCACTGCCCTATATATTTCTTGTGGTATATATTCCCAACTCTTGTGCCTCTTTCACCTTCCCTTCCCCATGGGTTTTCAAGCCTCCTCAACACTTCAAAAGCATATTACAAGTGCATTCTCAACTTGATCATCTATTACACACCTCTATGAAACTCAAGAGCTTCAACTCAACCTAAATTATTCTGCCTAGCTACCTATAAATTTATGACATTTTGACAACCTTCAATAATGGCGCATGCTCTAACAAGAGTTTATCTTGCAATTTTCAATGGAATCTCATACCTTATTAAATTATAAAACCAAAAATATCAATATTGGAGGATATATTTACAAATCCAAGGAATGTTAGCCATAGGTCTTACATGTATAACTATGGAATAGAGTGCCAAGGAATGATTTCGAGCTCGTATGGGTGCTTTCAAGGGTTCCCATGATTTCCAAAATATCACATTTCTACACAAATACAAAAAAAATTGAACATGCTTGGCATCATGATTTCAAGAAGTTTCTATGACCTGGCACTTCTTACCCTCACTTGATGTGAATGAGACATATAAATACAAGTGTATTTGACTTTAAAATAGTTGGTCACTCTTTTTCTTCCTTCATCAAGGTGTAGAGAGAATTATAGGGTTCCAAATCTACCAATTCTTCCACCATCTGGGCAATTCATTCTAGAAGTTGTAGAAGTAGCTGGTCAAAAAAAATATTAATAATTTTGTCTCCATATCCAATTGTTCACATTTTGGTGAATTTGGTCCTCCTTGTTTAAATTTCTCCCTAGCCACATTTTTTGATATGACTATAATATTTCTGCTAGATACATTTTTGTTGTATATTAATGTTTTGTATAGTATTGGAGGAGTATTAAAAATATTTGATTTCTAAAGGACATACATTTGTTATTAAATTTCATTTGTTTTTATTATGGTGAAATACGAATCTATAACCCACATAAAGTGCATATCTCAAAAATATTGACCCTCCATATACTAATTAAATAAACAAATTATTTTGTTATGGATTAATGTTAGCAATAAGGTCTTTATGCAATTCATGAATTATTGTTACACCCAACAAACATCTAAAGCAAACATTAAAATTTTAATTCTACCTCGAGTCATTTTTTGTATGTACATCAACTTAATGGAGATCATAACAGTAAGCTAGTTTGATCTAGTAACAAAATTTGGGATCAAAACTTGCATTTGGATATTAAAATTATTTTATTATATATTTTATCTTTATTTTTAACTAAACTTTGTTTAAGATCACCTCAATTAATTTCCTCCTTGGTGTGCTTGAGCTCAAGGTGGACAAGAGTTTACCAACTCTTAAAAATTGACTCAGTATCCCTTACCCTTTATTTATGACCATATTATTCCACTTTCAATATTGGTGTCTTCCCAACCTTGAACTAGACAAATCCCTCTAGAAGTTTGAGAAAATAATTTGGAACACAACACTATCAACAAATATTTTTCTTTAATAATTAGTCTAACTCAGTTCACCATAATATCTCACCTTGCCCATATCAAGATCTTTGTAATAAAAAAAGGTGTCAATTTATTGCATACAAAATCTATTGTGAATTTACCAAAGGAAAAAAAATAGTTCAAGATATTAAAGTGGTATCAAAATTATGATATTTCTACCTTGTAACCATTTGATGTAGAGACTCACACCACATGTATATTAATGATAAAAATAAATCAAATACTATCATAGGGAAAGAAGGAAATCTCATATTTCTAATCCTTATAATACAAAAGTAAAGTTTCCATTAGCTAATTTTGAGGTAGAAAAATATTGATATGGAAAAGTGAAGATAATTCCTAATGAAAAAAAAAGGATCAATTTACAATAACATCATACAAGGAAACAATCATTGACAAATCTATTGACTTAGATGATGCAATCACTTTAAAACATATATACTTCTAGATACTATTAGAAATAGATAGTTGAAGGAAGAATAACCAATAATAATAACCACACCAAAATGATGATTGGCTCTATAATAAAACCTCTCAACTTCCTAACAAGAGCATGACCAAAGTGACAAAGAGAAAAATGTAATTATAATAATAATGAATTTTATGTGTTTTACTTTAATCAGTATCAATCCTTGGGAGATGCATTTCATGTAGCCATGTATCTACAAGATTTATCCAACTTCAAAATAAAAAATCAATCAGCCTAGGAAGGAGAGAAAGATAAACTCTAATGGTTAATATTTGTGCTGACAATTGGGCAAGTTGCCAATATCCACCATTGATGGTTTTTAAAACTATTCATATTTCACATGGATCTAAAATTTAAACACTTATTTCTCTCTAAATCATATGTTTGAAGCAAAAATAATCAAATATGTTTGAAGCTCAGTAGGGATGATCAATCTTCTAATTCAGGTAGGCCCAGTAACACAGGGCATCCTTTGCCACGTCATTGATCTTGGTCTTCCATTCAATATCCTTCTTGGTCACCCATAAATCCATTTCATGTAGGTTGTGTCATCTACTTAACATCAATGTCTCAAATTTCCATATCAAGGTTGTGAAATAACCATTTGTGGTGACTATAGCGTCCTAAAATTGCACCCCTTTGCAATTTTGATCTCATTTGGTTATTCACCTTAGTGTTTGTGCCCCTTGGCCTATTTGAAGACCTGATTATTCTCATACCCCTAATAAATGCCACAGACCTTGATTTCCCCCTCCCTTGGGCACCTTGATCCTAACCTAAAATAGGGTAGGACCACGGCATGGAGCCCTAGTCCTCACTAGGACCATGGCTCCACGCCATGGTCCTCCCTAATTTGGGCTTTCTTTAAACATATTTTAGCATTTCAAAAATGAGCAAGATCTCCCTCTCCGTGTTGGATCATGTCAAAAATTAGCCAATTTTCTCAACGGACGGGTATATAAAGAGGATTTCCCCTCTCATTTAAAACCTATCAAGAATCTAAGACATCTATCAAGCACCCAACAATCACATGATATCAAGCATTCAAGCAATTGAGAATTTTCAGTCTTCCTTCAAGCCTTGGAGCAGCAATAAAGTCAAGATTCAAGAATTGAGGAGGACATCATTCATCCTACTTTGTTGAAGACTTCGTAAACCTATTTTCATGTGGAGGCAAGAAAAAATTCACAAGCAGGTATCATCGTTCAATTTTTAGTCATAATTCAACATCTCCCTCAAAAGGAGAATCTTTCATTACAGTCATTTCATTTATCTTTTCATGGTTAATTCTAAAACTGGGGAGACCTAAGGCAAACCCTTATTCCCAACCTTTTTCCCCTCTTTTTGTCTATAGGAAACAGGTACAAAGTTGCGATCTTCAAAATAAGCATTATTTGTAGAGACAAATCAACCCTTTTCAATGTGCAAAATATTAGGAGGACTAGGGCGCCCACCACCACAATCCCGACATTTTTGGAGCATTTTTTAGGATCAAATCCGAAACTGCATATATTTCTAAGATCCATCTGCATGCAAAAGTCTCGCATCTATAGCTCATAGTTTTCTCAGTTTTACCTTCATTTTACCTTAATTCAACATTTCAACTTACAAAAGATGAAATCAAAAACTAATTCAATCCATTAATTATTCAGTCCTTATCTAATTTGTGATTGAATCTAGTGGATTCCCTTCCTCTTTTGCATGTAATGTTTCCCAAGTGAAATTGATTTAGTGGTTTCTTGCAAATTCTAAATCAATTTTCTACATTACAGTGACACTTAACCATTTGAGTATTATCATTCTCTTGAGGCATCATCACCATACTCCCATTATTGTCCAGGCATTAACATTGAAATCCTTCAAGGTAGAGGGTTTTCCTCTCAAGTATCCAATAAGGTCGGGTGAGAAGGAACAACCCAAGTGGTACTTTCTTTCGGTTCGATATATAAATATTCATGATTTTGGTGAAATCCATAATCAAATGGTGTAGTTGTGTTATACCGATGGTTTTTCTTAGTATCTACATGCAAATTTCTTCGTGGTCTTGACAAAAATCAAAATCCCCTAGTGCTTGTGTGGAAGATGTGTAAGAACCTATGTTCTACAGGATGGGATATCTCTTAAATGAGATAATTGTTGCATGTATAGCCACCAGATTTACCCCAAAAGTTCCTCCACTATGAACCAAAGTTTTTATCAAGCCAAAACCTTTATGCTTGTTTGTGCAAGAGGTCGGACCTCCAAAGCCACCTCAATTCATACCATACATTGTTGAGACAAATGTACCTAGATTCACAAGATCTTCGGGCCTTCAAGGTATGAGATTTTGGTGTGACCAAGATACCATGGTGGGGGAGCCAGCACCACTAAAAACTCTTTTTGTCCACCTTGTGTAGGTATTTGGAGAAATCCAAGTGGGGATTCAGCAGGTAGTATCACATTTCTATCCTAGGAAGTACATGTTTGCAACTGCATTTTGTTTTGTTCATATTAGTAATTGTAAACACTTGGGCTGATTTAGGAACTCAATATCTTACTTGAGTTAGATACCTCGTGTTATGCTTGATGTGCTTTGTGTTACTTACATCTTTTCAAAAAAATCAAGTTCCAAAGTTATCCAGAAATAGCGAGTTTGTTGTTCAAGAATCTCCATTTTCATCATCTTATCTAGTCTGAAATAGTGAGATTGTGCCTAGAAGTGGTGGGAATTCTCTATTCCCCCTATTTTTTGCCCAGTCCAATAACGATAGGATGGCCTATAGAAATGGCGGGATCACTCTATATGTTTAGTTTTACCAATCTATAGAAATTGAGAGGATTTCTTGCTAAAACCGCTAGATCGCTTGTTGAAACGATGAGATTTCCTTTAGAAACAATGGGATTGCCTTGTGTAGTGGCAAGATTGTATCTTGTTTTATTAGTTTGTCCAAATTTTCTTAGAATCAAGTATTTTGTTTTTTTTCTGTAGGTTTGTTATTCATCTAAACTTGGTCTACATCTATTTCGCCATTATTATCCCTTACCATGGTTCTAATTTATCCCATCATCTTGATCATCTTAGCTTTTGAGTCATTATCTTGGTCATAATTTTGGTTTTGCATCATTATCATCATTACTTTACATCCTTTGTCAGCTTGTGCTATCATCATCTTATCATTGTCATCCCTTTTTCCTAAGTCAAGGATTGATCTTTCGGTTAAATCAAATATTTTAATCCAACCATCAAACTTTCCAAGTTTATCAAATCAAATCAAAAGTTGATCTTCTTGTCACCTTTAGTCTCACATCCTAGATTGCAAATCTACATCCTATTTTATTGACTATTATCACTATCTCTTTTGATTATATCAAGCTTAGAGCTTAATTTTACATCATTGTGGTCTTGTTGCTTTGAGTCGGAGGTCTGGCCTAGGGTTTATCTTGTTTCTTGAGTATATCCTCTTGAGTATGATAACTCAATGATGAACGGTGAGTACCAAACCAGTACTGAGAGGGGGGGTGAATCTATACAGGGACAATAAATTTTCCCTAACCGGTTTGACTGCAAACAGTGAACTTGACTGGCAATCACTAACACCGGTCAGAACCAGATTACTACCGGTTAAACACAATGCTACTGGGAAAGACATAAATCAAAAACACTTAGCTTTCCATACAACCTACTCCCTCATTTCCACTTTATCCTTATGCATAAACAGACAATCTATCATTAGAGATACAATAATTTACTAGCATAACATGATTCATCGCTTGACAGAAAATAACAAAGCATCACATGAAAGAGGCATCACACATGACATAGACATTTTTCACGTGGAAACCCAAATGGGAAAAACCATGGTGGGGATGAATACCCACAAGCTGTTTTTGAACTCTTTAGAAGTCCGCTCTATTAAGAGCCTAGTCCGGTTAAAGACTATTACAATAGGTTCTATTAGTAACTGATCCTGTTAGGGATCACCTGGTTAAGGGATGGCTAGAATACCCAGTTAAGGGTTAAACCCTATTAGAGGTTACCTTGTTAGAGGATTTTATGAACTCAATAACTTTGAGTCACCCTGTTAAAGGATTTACAGCAAGCTGGTTAAAGCTACCCAGTTAAGGGATTTTCCAACTATTGAAATAGTTAAAGATCAACAAGTATTACAATGATCTGGTAATAGCACTCAATGCCAATGCAGATCCGCTTTACTTCCTTCCTTCTGCACACACACTAGGCAGGTATCAATCCTCTTATCCGGTCTGGCAAGAATCACGTATCTCTACACTTAGATACACACACAACATTTGCCAACAACCTCAACATGAAACACAACATCGACCTTATAGAACACAGATAGGTTGGCAGCATAAACCCTAAACCCTAAACACTTAGGTTAAGCAATTGACCGTTTCAATCTTGATCATTGAGCACTTTGCATTTGAATACAACGGTCTTGAATAGATCTCAAGACATTCTCCATCGTTCATTCTTCACCAGTTCATGGAGGCGATAACCCATCATGCATTCTCCACTGTTTGCAAAGACTTTGCACATTCTCGAGGTAGATAGGATCAATCTCCTTCATGCAAGATCCTTCAGGTGCATGAGACTAACGTGGCAACACGATCTGATCTCCATTACAATGCTAACTCATCACACAATGTCATCGGGCTTGGAACACTTCAACCGGAAACCCTGAAGCTAAGACTTCCAACCAGTAGTCCTACCACATTCCATGTACTGGTTCTCATTCTGACATACTGGTTCCGATTCATAACATCATATCGGTTCACTTGGACAAGCATACCGCTTCACTTATTGCACATATACTAGTTTACACCACCATACCGGTTCTCTTTGTCAGTTGCTTAACTTCAATATACTGATTCACTTCTCAGCATATTGACATCAATGACAACATACAATATCATCATGTCATCATACTCTTGCACATATGCCAATAGAGTAGCTTGAAGTTATGTCATTCAAATTAGATTTAAATATTTGCAAATTGAGTACCAAATAATCCTAATCAATCATCGCATCTATCATCCTATCAATCAACCAATTAATCCAAATCCTTAACTTCAGCTTAGTTCATGTCCACCACCACTTGATCTTAATCTAGACAAGTGATGGAACAACAATATTCACTATTAGGAGTAGGGACATCTGATCCACAACTGAATCTTGACTTGGGTGTTAATCCTATTATATTAAAAATTATCCCTATCAATTTTGATCAACTTAATCCAGTTGTCCATAAATAAACTATGGTTTATCAACCAGATGAAACCAATGCTTTAGTTAATCCCATCATTCAATTTCTTTCAAACCTAGACAATGCTCAAATGATGGATGAAATCACTAAAAGACACAAAAATATAATCTTTGATAATATGGTTGCCCAAGGTATGACCATTGTGTCACTTGATACACCTATAACTACTAATCTACAAGGGTTGCCTCAACAGAAAGTACCTTTACAACAACCCTCGTCATTGCCACTTTCAGTCCAAACTTTGATAACATAATCACAACAAAGTATCCCACTTTCATCAATGGTATTACCACCTGTGGGTACGATCGAAAGACATTATCAACCTTTCTATGATGATTCATCAGGCCTTATGCCATCTCTAGCCTCAAGGGGAGTTATTTATAATGCACCATCTACACAACTTCTTACTTCGATTACCATGGTCGCTCAAATGCCCACGACTTATAGCATAGTACATATTACTCCTTTTATCAATCGAGTCATGAGACCATTGAATTTACCTTCTGCACAAACACCAACTTGGACCACAGGAATGCCAGGTTATCCTCCACCACCTACTACACAAGCCATGATTGGCATGGGAGCTTCACACACTGAACCTAGGTTATATCACATGCATTCATGGCATACTAAATAATCCCCCTATTTTCAAAAAATATTACCCTAGATTACTTTTTTTCCACTCCCTCCCAATACACAACCTAAATTAAAAGCCCCCCTATTTGTGCCAAATATTGCATTTTTTCATAGCTTAAATTAAAAATCCCCCTATTTTCATCGATAGACAATTTATTGTACCCTCATTTTTGGGATATTAAACCCCCCAATATGAATGCACGCGATATGATATTGCCCAGCTTTTGATTCTCCTGTGATGATTGGGAGCATGACTTATATAGTGCCAACATCATATGTGCCCCCACCTTTGCAATCTATGCCATAGATCATTACTATGCTTCAACGTCAATCTCAAGTGACTACACCACCTATTATCTCACAACCATGATTTAGTTACTTGCAAGTGCCATCTTTATCTTATATTATTTTAAATGTGCAATAGTTATCAGGTGGCATTAATCAAAATCCTCCATTGTATAATGCGCCACAACCTAATGTGTCTCTTCTGAGCTATACTGGAGGTAGTTATCTGCAAGGTGGTATTCCTGAAATTCAAAAACCTCAAAATGTGTAGTATCAACAGCAATATATTAGTTACGACAGAATGTGGCAACTTACTCACAACCACCCCAATATCAACAACAACCACCTTTTTGTTCGAAAAAATGTTCCCGTTTACCAAAACATGACAAGATATGAATATTTGTAACACCAATCAAGTTATGTGCATCCATCTCAAATGGAATATCAAACACCACTTTATCAACCGACTACGTCATCTCCTAAGCCATTTCTAGTCAACACTGAATGGGAAGAAATGAAGGTATCTTAAAATTTTACAAGACAGTAATTTTGAGAAGGTTTTCAAATTTGATGAGCTTTGTCCATATCCATTCAATAAATCAATAACATCATTTCCATTCCCCAAAATTTTGAAATGCCAAATTTTGATAAATACAAGGGAAAGGGTGATCCACGTCATCGCATCAAGGAATTCTATATGGCTTGTCAAGAGGTTGCATATTGTGATAATTATCTCCTACATCTCTTTCCTAAGAGTGTGGTCCATCTCTAGAATGGTTTTCTAAGTTACCATTTGGCATTATCACTACATTCACAGACTTAATAGAGAGATTTGTGACCCATTATCATTGCAATGTGGAAAATGATATTTCCATGCTTGACCTTTGTTGAGCCAAACAAAAAGGAGGTGAGTGTCTTTTAGACAATATTCAAAGATGGAGAACCCTTGTTGGTCATCTCCCTTGTGCAGTACTCGATACTCAATTGGTTCCAGTATTCATCAATAATCTACATACAAAGTGAAGGAACACAAATGGACCACTAAGAGGTGGGGGTGAATCAGTGGTAATCAAAAACTTTAACTTTTCTAAATAATCTAAGCTTTTGATAACAAAAATAGATATAAACTATGAGAAAAGATATTAAACTCATCCAATCACACAAGGTAACCACACAACACAAGATATACTAGGAAAACCAATAGCAGCAAAAACCTAAGTGAGAAATGTTGCTAGAGTCTACTTCTCTAATCTAGCCTCACAATGAAAAGATTTTGGGTACAAAATTTATGGGCACCAACTTGAAGGAGCACAAACCCCTAACTTTATGAGAACCAACCTAAAGGAGCACCTACCCCTAATGTAAGCACCCACTCAGATGATATACAATGAGTAAATATTCAATATCAATTAAGCACCTTGTTACAAATGAAATTTTGTAACTCACAACTTGTTCTTTGTACTTGAGATTTATTTGAAACTACTATGCTCTCAAGCACTCTCCTCTTCTCATTGATCTCTATTGTAAGTCCCAACTCTCTGATTTCTTCTTATGAAGACTCCTCTTTCCTTGTCCCACTCTATGTGGATAACCTTCTATGTTATCAACTTTGACTCTAAACTCTCTCTTCTTTGGTCTCTGTTATTCACTTATATTATCTTCTCTATCTCTCTATGTTCTTTATTTCAGTTTCCTCTTATCTCTTCTTCACCTTCCGATTATTCTGTGTGCAATCTATTCTGCAATGTTATGCATGTACCAATGTCATGTTATGCGTACCTACGAAAATTTGCTTCTCTGTGGGCTTCTCTTTCTCCTCTATTCACTATCCTTTATTTTCATAGAGCTTCATTTCTTTCACATCAACAACACTCTCTTACTCATATACAACTTCCCTTATTCACAAACTTTTCTTCTTGATCAGTTACGTATCCAAAAAGGTTTTTCCCTCCAAAAGAGAAATTCAAAAATAGATAGTTACAGCAAAGGAAAAATCGTGTCTCCTGGTTTTAGATTTGTCATTATGCACATTAAATGGATCTTTCTTTCTTTGTTAACCAAACTCAACAATCTGATTTGACTTTTACATGTAATCCAAATTTTTAAAATATATCTTCAGTTACAACTCTATCCAGCATTTACTCTTCTTCTTGTTTGTTGTTAAGACTAAAACATCTCCTTCGATATGCATTGCCTTTTTTTAATTTACAAAGATATTGTCTACCTAACATTAACATGTCACTCAGCCACTTGGCAGATGATGGGACCCATCAAGATATCCCTCATTCACAACAGATCCACATGTAGAATAAATCCACATTGGATTCACGGGTTTCATGCTAGTGTGTTCCATGAAAACATTTTTCCTGCGGGCTGGTAGGATAACACACCTTCTTCTATTATATAATCCTGCATGATCATTTTTCAAAAGAATTATGGGCTATGGGATGGTAGGGTTCATTACTTTTGTCTTGTTCTTTTCACTCTACAAGACTCCTTCTATTAGTCTTCTTGGCTACAGGCTAGCGGGGAGCTTCATTCTTCACATTCTCTTCTTACCGCAAGGGACCATTTAACTTTGGTCTTTCACATTAAAGGATGGCGGGGTGCATCATTCTTCACCTTACCTTCTTACCTCATGGGACCATCTATCTTAATTTTTCCTAGATGCGGGATAGCGGGAGCCTCAATCTCCTTTTGTTCTTTTAACCCCGCAAGGTAATCTCCCTTCAGTTCTCTTTTGTGTGAGATAGCAGGGGCCATCATTTGCTTCACTTTTATGTTACCCTACAAAGTCATCTGTCTTCCATTCTTCATGTTGTGGGATGGCAGGGGACTCCATTTTCTTTGCATTCATGTTACCCTAAAGGGTCATCCTTCTCCTAATATTTGTGTCACGGGATAGTGGGGTGCATTTCTTCATGTTTGTTACCCCATGTGACCATTTCTCTCCACTCAAGAATGTTGCGGAGAGTGGGATAACATAACCTATTGTGTTGTTTACTTCCTCCATCATAGTTTAGCATTACCCCGCAGGGTCACTTTTTCCCACCCTTCATGTTGTGGGATAACGGGGGATGCATAACCATCATCTTATTGACATCCCTTGTCATGGTTTAGTAGTAGCCTTTGATCAATGCAGAGAGTTGACTGCGAGATAGTGATAGCGATAACACAATGTATTATGTAATTCTTATAACAGTGTGCAACTAACACTTCTTGTAACTATGTGCGACTAACATGTGGTGTGTTATGCACTTCATGTAAGAGTGTGTGACTGAAACTCCTTGTAACTGTGTGCGACTAACACGGTATGTTAACATAACTATAACTGCACTTTTTTTAGTCAAACCAGTTTGCCCAAAGCCTTACCAACTCAATGCCTTATGTCTTCTTGTCCAAGTTTCAAGTCCTAGTAACTCACTCCATGCTTATCTTCTATATATTCTTGTGTGACAAACACAGTGTGTTATGTTATTTTCTAACAACACTTGTTCTTTGTAGCATTTATAATCTTTGCATCTCTATCCACTACATCTTCTTAATTGTTGACATTAATGACAATTTAATCCCAACAATCTCCCCTTGGTATTGATGTCAACCTCTGTCAACCTCTCTCAACTTCTCCCCCTTTGACAACAATAGAAAAGGGCATGACAACCAATGCTCAACTATGCATCGTCTCCCCCTTTGACCTTCTTCATGCACCTGGAAATACATGGCGCTCCCCCTTTGACAACTACACTATACACAACACTTCAACTTCTTGTCTTTACGCAACAACAACACTTTCTATCATTTTATTGATCTTGTTTAGCAATAGTCTCCCCCTGAGGGCTATAACCATTATGCTCCATCACCTTCAGAGCACACACGGGTTCAAGAAAGTATAATGTGAAGCTATGAGCTCCTCTTGAACCATATGCCTCTATATTTAATTAAGTGCTGAAGGAGGGAGGATCGACACCCAACCTCAGTCTCAGATATTCAAAAGTGTCCTTAGGAAAAGGTTCCATCTCAGTCAAGAGGCAAAAATTTATTTTCTCATTGTTTGTAGCATGTTTCCTTCTTGTTTGTACACCACCATCTTTGTTGTTTAGAACCTAATATTCAAGATGATACTTCTGCACATACTTGTTGGGTAGATTTTTAGTGACTTCTTCATTTTTCAGATTTGTCATCTTCTTCATAGCATGGTTCCTCAAACTAATTTATGACATTTTGCTTTCCTTTTTGTGAGTCTTCACCAACTCTTACATTTACACTTTCAACAAATTTCTTGAGGCATTTGTTGAAACATTTGTATGCCTTTTTGTGAGTTGAGTAACCTAAAAATATGCCTTCATCACACCTTGCATCAAAACTTCCTAGTCCATCTTCATCTCTTCTAATAAAACATTTTCTTCCAAAGACTTTGAAGTATTTGACAAAGGGTTTATTGTCATACCATATCTCATAAGGTGTCATTCTTTTGTTCACTCTCAACTATACTTTGTGTAAGGTGTATATTGTTGTATTGTTAGCCTCCTCTAATAAACATCAAGCAGATTTGACTCATTCAACATTGTTCTTCCCATTTCTTTGACTATTTTGTTCTTTCTTTCCACAACACCATTTTGTTGTGGTGTTCTGGCAGCAAAGTATTGCCTTTTAATTCCATGTGTCTCATAGTAATCTTCAAACTCATTTGATGTAAACTCACCTCCTCGGTCTGATCTCAAACATTTCAGCTTGTATCCACTTTCTTTCTCAACCATTTTTCTAAAAAATTGAACCTTTCAAATGTATGTGACTTATCCTATGGGAAGGTAACCCATGTCATCCTTGAAAAGTCATCTATGAGCAACATGAAATACTTTTCACCATTTATATATCTTATCCTAGTAGGGCCACATAAATTAGTATGCACTAGTTCTAGTGGCCTTGTGGTTGAATATTCCTTTATCTTGAAGATCACTCTAGTTTGCTTACCCTTTTTACATTCATCACAGATGATGTTTGTTGGCTTGGTAATTTTAGGTATGTGTCTTACATATCCCTTTGAGTTTACTTTGATAAGATTATCAAAATTTATATGGCCTAATCTTCTATGACATAACCAGCTCCCATTTACTTGTCCCATCATATATTGTGACTCATATCATTCCTTCAAGTTATACACATTGCCATTAGTTCTCTTGCCCTCCACAACTCATTTTCCACTACTCTCCTTTTTGATTTCACATCCCTTGGAGTCAAAAGTAAACTTATATCCTTTGTCACACATTTGACTCACATTGAGTAGATTATATTTCAATCCTTCTACATAGTATACACTGTGAGATTTTAGCTTGCCATCAATTCTTAGTGTTCCTTTGCCTTTTATTTTAATTGAGGAGTTGCCACCAAACCTGATTGAACCTTTGTTCCAATCTTCAAACTTTGTGAATTTATTTTTCTCACCTATCATGTGATTGGAACATCCACAGTCTACAACCCACAATTTTTTCCTCTCAACATGTAGTGTCATTTGAACAATTAGACTTGATTCCTTTTTCTCATTTTTCTTCTCAATCCAAATTTGCTTGGTTTCTTTCCTCATCTCTATTGCAGCATTATGATCAGATTTGTTCTTTGTTTCTGCCATTGTTGTCTTCTTTTCATTTTCAACTCTTGATTTGCAGTACTTAGCTATATGACCATAGTTATGATAGTAGTGACATTTTACATTTTTGTTGAATGATGAAATAGAAGGGCTTCTGCTAGACTGGAAATTTTTTCACCTACGCTCATAGCTTATATGGCCAAACTCATTGCAATGATAGCATACAACATTAAGATTCCTTAAAATAGAAAAAGGATTCTTGTTTTCATAACTTGGAGGAGGTCTATGCATAAGTCAACAATCTAAAATTTTATGTCCATATGCATTAAATTTATAACAATAGCCATGAAATTGAGAAGCATACCAGTTGTTATTGTTGAAATTATTCCACATTGGCCTCATTGGAGAAGCATATCTCGATCTTGTAATCTTCTTTCTCATATTCTTGACTCTTGTGAAGCCATCATCATCCAAATTTGCCTTTCCTTTTGGATCAATATGATTATTTTTTGTAGCAGCAATAGCATTATTCTTCTTGGGATTAGCAACATGTGTCTTCATGCTCTCTGCAATAGTATTTAAGTCTATCTTCTTTCTTGGAGAATTGTTAACCTTGAAAATTTTCTCATGATCATTCATGCTTGAAGATATAGAATTTGTGTTCCCTTTCGATGACTCGGCACTAGCAGAACTTTCTCCAATCTCATATCCTACACCTACAGAATCTTTTGAATGTTTTTGCTTATTTAGTATATCATTAAATGCATTGGTGTTTTCCTCATACTTCATCTGCAACTTGAGATCTTCCTTGCATTTCTCAAGTTCTTTCCTAAGGCTTCCCATTTCTTGTTCCAGCTTTTGACATTCATTTTCTTTTATATCTAACTCTAAAATCATTTTATCACCTTTTTTCCTAACATCTTACAACTCAATTGTCAAGGCAGCAATACTCAGATTATCTTCTTCAAGATATTTGCTTAGTTGATTTTGTTCCTTTGTGGCTGAATTCTTATAATTTTTTTAATTCTTTCCTTACATTGTCAAGTTCTTCAAGAGCACATATTAGCTCCCTCCAAGATCAACCTAAACATTAGCTTCTTCTTCCTCATTGTCATTTAAATTTTCAAATCATGGTCCATTTTGCTCTTCATTAAGGACCTCTTGATCCATTAAGAGATTAGTTTGTTTTTCATCTTCCATGCAATACTCTGCTGACTCAATTTCATCATCAGAAACATCACTATCAATAGTGTAAAGAATTTTCTTCTTTTGAAAGTTCCTTCTCCTAGGATTATAAAACTTTTTACCATTATCCTTGACAATTTCCACATCAACATCTTCCTTCTTCTGATAAGGACGAGCAACCAAATACCCTATTTTTCCATAGTCAAAACATTAGAAGGGTAATTTACCTTTGTATTTGCTAGATCCTTTCTTTAATTACCTTACAAAGTTAGCTTCAACATCATCAAACTCTTCATCATCTACACAATTTGCAATATCTTTCCCTTTCTTCTTAGAGGTTAAGGCAGCTTCTTTCTTTGGTCTTTTTGCACTTATAGTTCTCATTTCATATGTAGATAATGAACCAAATAGCTCATCCATGGAGAAATTTTTTAGGTCTTTATCTTCCTCACTGGCAAAGACCTTAGTATCATACTTTGTTGTCAAAGATCTCCACTTTCTTAACTATAGCTTCATCTAGAACATCTTCTCGAATACCTCTTACTGCATTTACTATCTCATCAACCCTTTGCAGATAGTTAGCAATATTTCTTCCTCTTCCATCTTCAAACATTCAAGCTGAGCTCGGAGATGATGCAATTTAGCCTCCTTTACTTTCACATTTCCTCCTTATATTCTTTGTAGCTTGTCCCATGTTTCTTTTGCATATGTATAGTACATAACTTTAACAAACTTTGTTTGACAATCCACTAAGGATAGCATTCTTGGCTTTACAATTGTGTTCATATTCTCTTTTTGCATCAAGATCGGTAGGAGGAGTGGAAGCAATAGTAAAATTCTAGACATCATATCCCAGGGATGATAAGTATGTTTCCATTCTTCTGCACCACAAAGAATAGTTAGTGCCATCAAACATTGGTACTTTAGTAGAGGGTGACTCATTTCTAGCCATTGTGTTCACACACCAAAATCTACCTAAGCTGGAGAAATATTTTTAGATAGGGAACCTGGCTCTGATACCAACTAAAGGAACACAAATGAACCACTAAGAATGGGGGTGAATCGGTGGCAATCAAAAACTTTAACTTTTCTAAATGATCAAAGATTTTGATAACATAATTCAATAAACTATGAGCAGAGATATTAAACTCATTCAATCACACAATGTAACCACACAACAAAAGTATACGAGGAAAACCCATGGCAAGAAAATCATGTTGGCAACAAAAATGAGAGAAAACTGAGAGGGGGGGTGAATCATTTTTCTACCGGATCTACAAATTCAACCATAAATATAAATCTGATAAACTGTAGCAACAATAAAGATAAGAAAATTGATACCACAACACACAACACCAAGATTTTGACATGGAAAATCCGGTTAAGGAAAAAACCACGGTGGGAACTCACCCACCATAAGATGATACTCTGCAGTAGTATGTGAAAATATTACAATGGGGAATACACCAGCATTCAGGCACACTACCTGGAGCTCACTACTCAAATATAATGACCTGAAAGGCTACAACCCTCAGGAAAGTCTCACTGACTTAAAACAAGATTCAAACAACAATTTGGAAGGAATGAACTACAATAATAGCATCTGCAAATGCCTAATGATAGTTCTGGTTAAGCATAATTGTATGCTCTACAACACCAATCTCTGCTCAATCACAATTCCAAAGGATAAATTAATTGTTTGCATATACACCAGTCTCTGATAATGTAGACACAGCCTCAATACCTAAATTACATGACTATATCACCTATTTATACAATTCATCAACCTTAACATCAAGGTCGGCTAAACCCTCAACTCACAATTACAAAATTACATCACACGATACACAAATAGACCACGAGACCAATATAATGATATACATGACATAGCATGGACCTAAATAAAATTCCCAAATGTTCAATACCACCATTAATCACGCCAAGATCAACCACAACACGCTACACCACCAGGAAAACCACATAACACAAAGAACATCACTGGTTCAACAAAATCACCAAGAACATGCACAGTGATCTACACGGATCATCAAAAAAAATAGGAAATAATTAGGAAACACCAACAAACACGTTAGAATCATCAGTAACAGTTGTACCAACACCACTTATCAAATCTTCATCGATCAACATCTGAAACACAACACTGGCAACTGTCACGAAGAAAGATAACTTGTGGAGCACCAAATCACAAACAATCTGAAATGAAGATACACAAGATCATCCTAAACAATCTCCCAAAATCCCAGCTTGATCTAATCACATCGAAATATACTAGAGAAAATATTGAACTCTGCAAAGCATTGATCAAAAAAATAAACTGCAAAACCGAATCATATGATATGATCAATTAAGCTTTTCGGATCACTAAAATCAATACAAAACAATATATTGATTCTAGAAATACTCCATACAACAAACCATGATCCTAATAAACCAATCTGCAATCACCGGAGCAATAAATCATAGGAGTATGTTGACATCAATGACAACAACATATCCTAGCAACAGCAATGTCCAACAATCTCCCTCTTTGGCATTGATAGAAATATATAAATAAGAAAAATAATCAATGCAAATAAAGAAAACATCTCCAACAAACTCCCCCTAAGATCAAGCAAATAAAATAGTTTTTCACATGCTTCTCTCCCCCTTTGATAGCAATACCAAATATCCTCAAACTAGAAAACCAAACCAACAGACTACTCCACCAGAGGAGCAACACCAACTCATCAATCCAGACAAAAAGATAAGACTGTGGAGTCCACCAGATTGATGCAACTCAATGCATCTAGTTCTCATCAGGAGGGGTAGATACCCCTAACTTGTCTCTCAAATAAACAAATATATATGCAAGCAAAGGCTTAGTGAAATATCAGCAATTTGTTCCTTTGTAGATACATATTCCAACTTTACTTCTTCTTCACTCACTTTTTATCTCAAGAAATGATACTTGATTGATACATGTTTAGTCTTTGAATGTTGCACCAAATTCTTTGACATATTAATAGTACTATAATTATCACAATATATGACAGTAGGCTCATCATTGATAACTCTGATATCCTTCAACATTTGCTTCATCCAAACTACCTGAGTGCAGTTACTAGCAACTGCAATGTACTCGGCTTCAGCTATAGATAAGGATATTGAATCTTGTTTCTTACTAGCCCATGAAACCAATTTCTTACCAAAAAGAAAGTGCCACTAGAGTTTCTCTTACAGTCATCAACATCACTAGCCCAATCAGCATCAATGTAAGCACATACCATTAAATCATCATTCCTCGAATACCACAAACCATAATCCATAGTTCCTTTCAAGTATATGAATATTCTCTTTACCACAGTGACATGGCTCTCTTTCAGATCAACTTGATATCTAGCATCCATGCACATAGCATGCATAATGTTTGGTCTAGTCTGAGTAAGATATAGTAGTCCACCAACAATAGATATATATAAAGACTAATTAGCTTTTGGAGATTCATCATTTTTTAGATAATTCGCAACCAGATACTGTAGGAGTTCCAACCGATTTGGAGTCATTCAACCCAAACTTCTTCAATAATTCTTTAACATATTTAGTTTGAGATATAAAAATACCTTGTCCAATTTGTGAAATCTGCAAACCTAAGAAAAATTTCATCTATCCTATCATAGACATCTCAAATTCTTTCTGCATATCACTAGCAAACTTCATGCTCAAGTTATCATCTCCTCCAAAGATAATATCATCAATAAAAACTTCAACAATCAAGATGTTATCATTGTCAATCTTAAAATATAGATTATTGTCAGTAGTACCTTTATTAAATCCTAATTTGAGAAAATACTTATCCAATCTATCATACCAGGCTCTAGGGGCTTGTTTCAATCCATAAAGAGATTTCTTCAATTTGCATACTATGTCACCATCATTTGATAATGAAAATCCATCAAGTTGCTCAATATAGACTTCTTCCTCAAGATCACCATTCAGAAAAGTTGACTTGACATCCATCTGATATACCTTGAAATCTTTATAGGAAGCATATGCAAGCAATAGTCTAACAACTTCAAGTCTAGCTACCAGAGAAAAAGTCTCCTCATAATCAATTCCTTACTTTTGTGAATAACCTTTGCATACCAATCTTTCTTTATTTCTGACAACTTCACTAGCTTCATTCAATTTGTTCCTGAATACCCATTTAGTACCAATCACAAATTTTCTTTAGGTCTAGGCACAAGTTCCCATGTGTTATTCTTTTCAATCTGATTCAATTCTTCTTCCATGGCCCTTATCCAATTGTCATCTTTGCAAGCTTCAACAACATCTTTAGGTTCAATTTTGGAAATCAAACATACCTCTTCAGTAGCTAGCCTTCTTCTAGTCATCACAACTTTATTTTCATCACCAATAATCTGATTTTTAGAGTGATTCAATCTTACATGCCTCGGAGTCTTGTGATTATTCTGATTTTTAGGTTCTTGCATCTCTCCATTGGCAGCAGCAATATCCGGGTTAACTGTCTCTACCGGATCATTTTACTTCAATTCTTCAGTCTGAATAAGTGTTAGAACAATGTGTTGACCATCATCATATCTACATGCTTTGATTTCTTTTCCATAGTTCTCATCAACCTTCACATTTGCACTTTCTACTATATTCACCGGTCTCTTATTGTAGCACGAGTAGGCTTTTCTCTTTGTTGAATATCCCAAGAAAATTCCTTCGTCACTTTTTCCATCAAACTTTCCTATGTCCTCATCTCTCTTGATATAACACTTGCTACCAAAAATTCTGAAATATCTCACAATAGGAACATGACCAAACTATAGCTCATAAGGAGTCTTACCAACATTACCTTTGATATGAACTCAGTTGAATGTGTAAACAACAATGCTAACATCTTCTCTCCAATAGATCTTCGGAACATTCCCTTCAATCAGCATAGTCCTATCAGCATCCAAAAGAGTCATTTTCTTTCTTTCAACAACTCCATTCTGATATGGGGTGCTAGGAGCAAATAATTATCTTCTAATCCCATTCTTCTCACATAATGAATCAAACTCACCGGAACAAAATTCTCCTCCCCTATCAGATCTTATACATTTCACCTTCAATCTTCTCTTAGTCTCAACCTTTGCTTTGAATATCTTGAATTTGTCCAATGTTTCTGATTTCTCCTTCAAAAAGACAACCCACATCATCCTAGAATAATCATCAATTAGCAACATAAAATATTTGTCACCCTACACACTTCTAATGTTCATAGGTCCACATAGGTCAGTATGCACAAGATCTATAAATTCATCATATGTGATGCTCTGCAAAATGGACAATGTTAGACTAAAACCTGTGGTCGTATAACACATAAGTACACAAGAAACAAAGATAAAAGTTAGTGTTAATCAACCAAAAACTAGTCTAAGCAGGCATATCAAGAGAGACACTAAAAACATGATGAAGTATTTAACTATGAAAGCAAACACAACAAGGCATCTCCAAATGCCTTCTACCATGCTCGTAACTCCTTCTCCCTTGTTCCTCTCCTCTCCAAGTTCCAAATTACTGTAGCTCTCAGCAGCTTTTTGCACTATGGATGCCTTATGGGGGTTCAAGATTGACAAATGATTGTTCTCAAAATGATATGCAAATGTGAACAAAACTAATTAGATATGCTATGAAATGAACTAAGATTTATTTTAGTCCAAAATGACAATATATGTCATTTATGCTAAATGCTATTTCTCTAAAATTCACTATAATGTAAATGCATACAAGTTTTCAAGATCTGGATTATGAAGAAATGAGCTCTATTTATAGGGAAAATGGAGCAATGGATGGTTGAGATTGAGTAATCTCAACAAGGGTCGGGATTGAATGATATTCAATCCATGTGAGGGATTTCAACCCAATCCCAGGATGACAAGTGTCATCATGAGATGGGTTGAGAGGAGAGGGAAGAAGCATTAAATGCTTGACATGACCTAAGAGTTAACTTGGGAGTTAAGGTCAATGTTGGGTTGAGTGAATAAATTCATTATTCAAAGAATAATGCTTTTATCCAATGGATAAACTCTTGTGCAAAGGTTAAAGGGATAACCATGGTCAAATCAATAAATGCTTGAGGAGACACATGGTTTACATGAGGGTTGAGTTTAGGGGTCAAAGTCCCTAACCATGGGTGCAAGTGGATTTAACCTTAAATGGTTATGTAAGAGCCACTAATGGTCATGTAAGAGCCATTAGTGGTTTGGAAGACTTTAGAGGTTAAATTGTTGAACACACAAAGCATTTAATGCTTTTCAAAGACTTTGAAGTCTTTGAGAAGTGACTCCAAGTTGCTTAGGAATGTGACAATATTTAGGGGATGGATTACGCTAATTAGAAAGGGGTTTGGAAGAATCTAGAAGGGGATTAGGATTGCAAGTGGGTTTGGTGGGTGAGAGAAAATAGGATTTTTATTAAAATAAAATTTATTTATTTCAACAAATAGGTGCAACTTGCATTTTTAGGAGAATGCAAGTGGGGGGAATTTTAATGATTTAAATAAATGTTTTATTTAATTTATTTAAAAGAGGAAAGGGGATTTATTCATTTAATTGATTGTGAATTTGGTTTAATGAATTAATTAAATAAATTCAATAATTTATTTAATTATTAGGAGAATATTTTGAAGATGAATTAATTAAATGTTAATTTAATTAATTGTTGGCTAGTGGATTTTTAATCAAATAAATAGAAAATATTCATTTAATTAAAATGGATAGATTTACGTGACTGCAATATGTATATTGCTTGCTCTTGAAAGAAACTTTTGTTTGCTTACCCATTTGACATTCTTTACATACCGAATTAGCAGGCTTAACAATTTTAGGCAAATCTCTAACAACTTTTGTAGAAATGATCTTAATCATTGAATCAAAATTAACATGACACATTCTCCTATTCCACAACCAACTTTCATCAATCTGAGCAATCAAACAACTTTTCCCATCAGCATTCAAATGAAAAATATTACCTTCAGTCTTAGTTCCATTCTTGAATTGTAAATCATAACCTTTGTCAACCATTTTTCCAACACTTAAAATATTATGCTTCAAATCTTCAACATACAAGACAGCATCGGCGCTATGCTTACCATCAAAGGAAATAGAACCTTTACCACCGATCACACAAGCTTTATCATCTCCAAATCTTACTATTCCACCATCATACTTTTCCATATTCACAAATTTGTTTTTATCACCAATCATATGATGTGAACAACCATTTTCAATCACCCATTCATCTTTCTCTTCAACTTTAGCAACTAAATCTTTTTTCTCAATAGTGCAGCTTGTGAAATCAATAGGCACTGGTCCATCTTCTTTGATAGCAATAAACAAAACTTCATCTCCTTCTGATTCTTCATCTGTAACACCTTCATCAGTAGCATAATAACAATTCTTCTTATGCTTATACTTCTAATTAGGCTTGTAAGTCTTGTCATACTTCTCATGTTTCTCATATCTATCATTCCTATCATGCTTATCAAACTTATCATGCCTATCATACTTAGACATTCTCTTCGGGCATCTAGAAGCAAAATGTCCTACCTTATTGCAAGAGAAACATTTCAAGGGCAATTTTCCATCATACTTACCGCCCCCCTTTAGTCAATCTATGGGAAATCAATGCTTCAAACTCCTCCAATTCTCTTTCTTTCTCTTCCATCCCTCTTCTCTCTCTTTCATATCTGGATATTCCGCATTCTTCATGATCATACTTCTGCTTTCCAGATACATATGCTCTAAATATTGTCTCAGACTTTCCATGTGATTCACCAAATTCACTCAGTTCAATTGCAGCTTTCTTTCCAACCAACATGTCTCTTGTCACAGTAGTCACACTCTAGATTTCATCAATAGCATCTACCTTATGTTTTTAAGGAGGCAATGATCACAGCACCTTAGCAACAATTTCATCTTCTTCAAGGGTTCCACCAGCACATCTGATACCTAGAAAAAGTTCATTCACTTTAGCCATAAATGAATTTATGTTCTCATCATCTCCCATCTTCAGCATCTCATACTTCCCTTTCAAACTCTACAGCTTAGCAACTTTGACTTGTTTATCTCCTTCATACAAGGTTTCAAGATTCTCCCAAATCTCATGTGCAGTCTAAAGTCCCATTACATTTGTCATCTCTGAATCAGTTAGGGCACTCAACAATGCTTCCTTTTCTCTAATGTTATTTTCAGCTTCCTTAATCTCATCTGCAGTAACTAGTCCATTCAGAGGAACAGAATAGGCATTCTTTTTAATCTTCCAGTAATATTCTCCAATACATCTCAAGTGTACCTCCATCTGGTTCTTCCATATAGCATAATTACTTCCATCAAATCTCGGACTCTCCTTCTTAAAGATAACACTTCCACTTCAGTTGCCATCCCAAATCTCCTCAAGCAGTTAAGCTTCTTTCAAAGGATCTATCTCTGATACCAATTGTTGGCAACAACAATGAGAGAAAGCTAAGAGGGGGGGTGAATCAATTTTCTACCGGATCTAAAAACTCAACCACAAATACAAATCTAATAAACTACAACAACAACAAAGATAAGCAAATTGATAGTACAACACCAAGATTTTGATGTGGAAAACCCAGTTAAGGGAAAAACCATGGTGGGAACCTACCCATAATAAGATGATACTCTGCAGTAGTATGTGAAAATATTACAATGGGGAATGCACTAGCATTCAAGCACACTACCTAGAGCTCACTACTCAAATATAATGACTCGGACCAAGACATCTCAAGTGCACCTTCATCCAGTTCTTCCATATAGCATAGCTACTTCCATCAAATCTTGGACTCTCCTTCTTAAAGATAACACTTCCACTTCCAGTTGCCATCCTAGATCTCCTCAAGCGGTTAAGCTTCTTCAGGAGGATCTAGATCTGATACCAATTGTTGGCAGCAACAATGAGAGAAAACTAATAGGGAGGATGAATCAGTTTTCTACCAGATCTACAAAATCAACCACAAATATAAATCTGATAAACTGCAGCAAGAACAAAGATAAGAAAATTGATAGCACAACACACAACACCAAGATTTTGATGTGGAAAACCCGGTTAAGGGAAAAACCACGGTGGGAACCTACCCACAATAAGATGATACTTTTTAGTAGTATGTGAAAATATTACAATGGGGAATGCACCAGCATTTAGGCACACTGCCTAGAGCTCACTGCTCAAATATAATGACTCGGACCAAGACATCTCAAGTGCACCTTCATCTGGTTCTTCCATGTAGCATGGCTACTTCCATCAAATCTTGGACTCTCCTTCTTAAAGATAACACTTCCACTTCCAATTGTCATCCTGGATCTCCTCAAGCGGTTAAGCTTCTTCAGGAGAATCTAGATCTGATACCAATTGTTGGCAACAATAATGAGAGAAAACTAACTGGGGGGGTGAATCAGTTTTCTACTGGATCTACAAAATCAACCACAAATATAAATCTAATAAACTGCAGCAACAACAAAGATAAGAAAATTGATTGCACAACACACAACACCAAGATTTTGATGTGGAAAAGTTAAGGGAAAAACCACAGTGGGAACCTACCCACAATAAGATGAAACTTTGTAGTAGTATGTGAAAATATTATAATGGGGAATGCACCAACATTCAGGCACACTGCCTAGAGCTCACTACTCAAATATAATAACCCAGAAGGCTACAACCCTCAGGGAAGTCTCACTGACTTACAACAAGATTTATAAAACAATCTGGAAGGAATGAACTACAATAATAGCATCTACAAATGCCTGATGACAGTTCTGGTTAAGCACAATTGTCTACTCTACAACACCAATCTCTGCTCAATCACAATGCCAAAGGATAAATCACTTATTCGCAAATACACCACTCTCTGATAATATAGACACAACCTCAATACCTAAATTACATGACTATATCACGTATTTATACAATTCATCAACCTTAACAACAAGGTCGGCTAAACCCTCAACTCACAATTATTAAAATACATCACACGATACAAAGATTGACCACGGAACCACTATAATGATATACATGACATAACATCAACCTAAACCAAATTCCCAAATTCTCAATACCACAAGTAATCATGCCAAGATCAACTTGAACACGCTACACCACTAGGAAAACCGCATAACATGAAGAACATCACCTGTTTAGCAAAATAACCAAGAACATGCACAACAATCAATATGGATCATCAAAACAAATAGGAAATACTTAGGAAACACCACCAATCACGTTAGAATCATCAGTAACAGTTGTACCAACACCACTTATCAAATCTTCATCGATCAACATCTGAAACACAACATCGGCAACTGTCACGAAGAAAGATAACTTGTGAAACACCAAATCACGAACCATCTGATCTCACTAGAATATACTAGAGGAAATATTGAACTCTGCAAAGCACTGATCAGAAAAACAAACTACAAAACCAGATCATATGATATGATCAATTAAGTTTTCTGGATCACCAAAACCAATACAGAAGAATATAATGATGCTATAAATACTCCATACAAAAAACCATGATCCCAATAAACCAATCTACAATCACTGAAGCAATAAATCATAGGAGTATGTTGACATTAATGACAACAACATATCCTAGCAGCAGCAATGTCTAACAAAATCTTAGTGAGAAATGTTGCTAGAGTCTACTGCTCTAATCCAGCCTCACAATGAAAATATTTTGGTTACAACATCTATGGGCACCAACCCTGAGGATCACCAACCCTTAACTTTATGAGCACCAACTCAAAGGAGATCCTACTCCTAATCTGAGCACCCACTCAAATGACATACAATGAGTAAATATTCAATATCAATTAAGCACCTTGTTACAAATGAAATTTTTTAACTCACAACTTGTTTTCTACACTTGAGATTGATTTGACTCTACTCTGCTCTCAATCTCTTTTCTCTACTCTTTTATCTCTATTATAAATCCCATCTCTCTAAGTTCTTCTAAAGACTCCTCTTTCTCTGTCCCACTCTATGCGGATAACCTTTCATGTTATCAGCTTTGGATATGCACTCTCTGGTCTTTGGTCTCTGTTATTCACTTCTATTATCTTCTCTATCTCTCTCTATTCTTTATTTTATATTTCTCTTATCTCCTCTTCACCTTCTAATTATCCTGCATGCAAACTATTTTGCGGTCATATGCCTACACCGATGTCGTGTTATGCGTACCTACGAAAATTTGTTTCTTTCCAGGCTTCTTTTTCTCCTCTATTCATTATCCTTTATTTTTACAGAGCTTCATTTCTTGCACACCAATGACACTCTCTTACTCATCTACAACTTCCCTTATTCACAAACTTTTCTTCTTGATCAATTATGTATCCAAAAGGTTTTTCCCTCCAAAAGAGAAATTCAAAAACAAATAGTTCCAGCAATGGAAAAATCTTGTCTCCTGGTTTCAAATTTGTCGCCATCCACATTAAATGGCTACTCTTTCCTTCTTTGTTAACCAAACTTTGCAATCTGATTTGATTTTTGTGTGTAATCCACATTTTTAAAATATATATTTAGTTACAACTCTACCCAGCATTTGCTTTTCTTGTTTGTTATTTAGACTGAAAGATCTCCTTCGATACACATTGCCTTTTTTCTTTAGTTACAAATATCTTTTCTACCTAACATCGACATGTCACTCAGCCACTTGGTAGATGGTGGGACCCATCAACATATCCCTTTATTCATAAAAGATCCACGTGTAGAATAAATCCACATTGGATTCATGGGCTACATGCTAGTGTGTTCCATGAAAACATTTTTCCTGCGGGATGGGAGGATAACACACCTTCTTCTATTATGTTTTCCTGCGTGATCATTTTTCAATAGAATTCTGGGCTACGGGATGGCAGGGTGCATTATTTTTTTCTTATTCTTTTCACTCGGCAAGACTCCTTCTATTAGTCTTCTTGGCTACAAGCTAGCTGGGAGCTTCATTCTTCACATTCCTTTATTACCACAAGGGGCCATTTAACTTTGGTCTTTCACATTGCAGGATGGCGGGGTGCATCATTCTTCACCTTACCTTCTTACGTCATGGGACCATCTTTCTTAATTTTTCCTCAGTCCAGGATAGCAAGAGCCTCAATTTCCTTTTGTTCTTTTAACCCCGCAAGGTCATCTCCCTTTAGTTCTCTTATGTGTGAGATAGTGGAGGCCACCATTTACTTCGCTTTTACGTTACCCCCAAGCTCATCTGTCTTCAATTCTTCATGTCGCAAGATGGCGGGGGACTCCATATACTTTGCATTCATGTTACCCCACAAGATCATCCTTCTCCTAATCTTTGTGATGCAGGATGGTGGGGGTGCAGGATAGTGGGGTACATTTCTTCATGTCTATTACCCCGTGTGACCATTTCTCTCCACTCAAGCATCTCATGGGATAGAGGAATAGCATAACCTATTGTGTTATTGACTTCCTCCCTCACAGTTCAGCAATACCTTGTAGGGTCACTTTTTTTCCACCCTTCATGTTGCAGGATAGTGGGGGATGCATAACTATCATGTTATTGACATCCTGTGTCGCAATTTAGCAGTAGCCTTTGATCAATGCAGAGATTTGACCGTAAGATAGTGATAGCGATAACATGGTGTGTTATGCGCTTCATGTAATAGTGTGCAACTAACACTCCCTGTAACTGTGTGACTAACATGATGTGTTAGCATAACTACAACTGCACTTTTTTAGTCAAAGCAATTTGCTCAAACACTTACCAACTCAATGGCCTATGTCTTCTTGTCCAATTTGCAAGTCCCAATAACTCACTCTATGCTTATCTTCTATATCTTCTTGTGTGACTAACACAGTGTGTTATGTTATGTTGCAGCAACGCTTTTTCTAAGTCAAGACACACTTGTTCTCTGTGGCATTTATCACCTTTGCATCTTTGTCCACTGCGTCTTCTTAACTATTGATAGCAATGACAATCTAATGCCAACACAAAGCTTGCATATCACATTCGATTAAACTATGTAGATACATTAAAGGATATCATGTCCAAGGGACCATCAATAGAAAAGGCTTTGATTGACGAAGGAATCATCAAACTATATAAAGAGTCTTCTTATAAACCAAGTGGAGATAAACAAAGGTATTGGAACAAAAACAAGAATGTTATAGGAGACGGGGTCACTAATTCTAAGATAGTTCAAATGGTTATGGCTACAAAACCACCACCCACACAAGCATATTCTAATTAGCAATTATATACCAATCCATCACCAATTATACATGCCAATCTACCACCATGGGCCTATCATAATCCTCAAATACTGTCAAAATATGCAAATTAATCATACAAATGCCATCATTGTTTCTCAAGCGCCTCCTTGAAAAATAAATTATAACAATCCAAGACATCAGTTTACACCCATGGGGGAACCCTTGGATGTGATCTTCAAATGCATGAGCAGCATAACATTGTTGTGTATCCACAAACAATACTGTTTGATCAGTCTAAACCTAAGCCTAATTGGTATCAAGAGAATGAGTATTGCGCTTATCATCATGTCAAGGGTCATGTGCCAAAAAAATGCATGAAGCTTAAGCATCTAGTCCAATATCTTATTGATCAAGGAAAAATTGATGTTGACCCTACTATAGGAAAGTCTCCAATGCAAACCTAGGTATGTATAAAGATTCTCTTCCCAAACATTAACGAGAGGCTAGCACATCCAATGTAGTTTAATCTCATGCCACTAATAACATTAGCCATAAAAATGTCTCGTTTGACTATGGTAGTATGATAGGTCGCATTACCTAACAATAAGAGCATTTCAATACAATTTATGTCAAAGGAGTCAATACTCAATGTGTCATAACCACTAGAAGAGCTCGCATGACAGTCCTTAGAGCTCCAACTCCTACCACACCTCAAATTCCTATGTCTATGCAGTACAACATTCTTAAATACTTACAGAAAACCCCTTCACGGATCTCTATTTTAGATTTGTTTAAAGCTTCACCTACTCATCAGGAGATTCTTAATCATGCATTGCAAGAAACCAATGTGCCTAACAACATAGACCCTACGCAATTCCAAGCTTTAGTGGCGCATTTATCTACCACATATTGTCTTAGTTTTACCTAATTTGATGCTATGGTTCCTAATCCTTATCACATTTGTCCACTTAATATCGAGGCCATTATCAAGCACCACAATGTAAAGCAAGTTCTGATCAATAATGGTTCTACCCTAAATATTTGTACATTGAAATTTGTTACATAAGTGGGGTACACTATCATGGATTTGCATAACCAATGCATCACTATCAAGGCATGTGATAATGAAAAAAGAAGCTCAGTAGGGATGATCAGTCTTCCAATTAAGGTGGGCCCAATAACACCGGACACACTTTTCCACGTCGTTGATCTTGATCTTCCATCCAATATTCTTCTTGGTTACCCATGGATCCATGCCATGTAGGCTATGTCGTCCACTTACCATCAATGTCTCAAATTTCCATATCAAGGTTGTGAAATAACCATTTGTGGTGACACTCAACCATTTGAGTATTATCATGCTCTTGAGGCATCTTTTTCATATTCCCATCATTGTCCAAGCATCAACATTGAAATTCCTCAAGCTACTCAATCATCCTCATATGTTGACCCTAATTCCATACTTATTGTTTCTAAAGGGAAAAATTCCATCTCATCTGCCTTTTCCTAGCTCAAGATCAACAATGTCAATTGTGGTGAATATGATTTACAAGGAACCCTAGTAGTGGGTTCACTACCCCTAGACCCTCATACCCATGGGAAGCGTACCAAAGAGCAGAAGAAGAGAGAACTTGTTGTCAGAATGTGCGGTACTATTATGTATTTTAATCTCATGGTGAACTCAAACATGAGGTTATAGAAGAAGATATCAACCAATGGATTTTCTGAGATGTTGTTGTAGATAATGATACTCACCTTAATCACTTTAAAGATAAATATCCAATACCGCACAAATTGGCTACTCATAAATGTGATTACCAAGCCAGAGGATTAGGGAAAAAAGAACATGGAATTAGAAGACATGTTGACCTAGTTCCTAATGTTCGCCATCAAGGGCTTAGTTTTGGAAATTCCTCTCATGAAGCCTCAACTTTGATAGGCACTTTTGGAAATAATGAAAATATTACGATTGATAAGACATACCTGGCAAGGTTGTCAAACAAGTGTACAATGATATGGATATCTCCTCGATCTTTGGCACACCCGCCCTCTTTGACCCATCTATTCTCTTAATTGACCTTCCCCTTCACCATCTTGAACTCATTGATTGGGTCAAACTATTGCACACCTTAATACATTCCATAATGATGACATGCTCTTACAATTCTTGGGGGCAACTGAGTATGCACCATATTATCATCCAGCTCAGAATACATTATATAAGTTGGACCCTTAGGGATACTTTGGGGAAGAGGGGATCCTTAACTACAAAAGTGAAAAAGAAACAAAAGATCAAGTGTCTACTGGTGAAAGCCTTTCTTAGGCACCTATAGATTCTAAAAAAGTAAAAACAAAGGGTGTATCTTCTGGTGAAAACCTCTCCGAGACGATAGAAGATGAGGAATCTCCTCTTCCTCTCATTGATATACAAGTTCCTAATAAATCCCCAATTCTCATTGATGAGGCAAGACAAGTTAATTTGCATGATGTAAAAAATACTCGAATTACTTATGTGGAAACATCTTTGTCTGATGAAGAGTTCCAAATTTTCCTCCAAATCCTCCACAAGTGGCCTATCAACTTCACATGGTCTTATGCAGACATGCCTGGGCTTGATCCTAAACTTGTAGTACATCATCTGGCTATTGATCCAAATGTCAAACCTGCTAAACAAAAGCTTCAAAATATGCATCCTCAAATTGCATTATTAGTCAAAGAAGAGTTGGAAAAATTGTTAGAGGTCAAGTTCATCCAACCAATTGATTATTCAGAATGGATTTCCAACATGGTACATGTGTCCAAACCCAATGGGGCCATTTGAGTCTGTACAAATTTTAGAGATCTCAACAAAGCATGTCCCAACGATGATTTTTCGCTTCCTAACATTGATATTGTGGTTGATTTGACAGTGGGACATGAAATTATTTCCCTTATGGATGGTTTTTCAGGATACAATCAAATAAAAATTGTAGAGGATGATCAACATAAAACAATGTTCACTACTTCGTGGGGCACTTTCTGTTATCAGTTCATTCCCTTTGGCCTCAAGAATTCAAGCACCACATATTACCTGCTTAGATAATAATATTTCATGACCTCATGCATAAGATATTGCAAGATTATGTAGATCACATACTATGAAAAATAAAAAATCAGGGCAGAAAATCCAGCTATCCTTGAATAGATTTTTGAACGTTTAGCTAAGTACAAGTTATGCCTCAATCCTTAAAAGTGTGTGTTTGGAGATACATCGGGTAAATTCCTAGGATTTATAGTTTCCAAAAGTGGTATAGAAGTTGATCCTAAGAAATTTAAAGCAATCTTAGAAATACCTCCTCCTAAAACAATGAAGAATTTGTGTAGTCTCCAAAAAAAGCTCTAATCTGTTAGACGCTTTATTGCTCAACTTGCAGATAAATTTCACCCATTCATACATATTCATAAGAAAAGTATATATTTTAAGTGGGATGCTTAATGTTAGCAAGAATTTGACAAAATCAAATAATATTTTGCTCATTCTCCAATGTTAATGCCACCAATCTAGGATGACCATTCCTTTTATATATCTTAGTTACTCCAGTTGTAGTGGGAGAACTTCTTGCCCAACATAATGATCAAGGAGAAGAACATGTCATTTACTACATCAACTGAACCTTGGTCGAGTATGAGATTAATTACTTACCTATGGAAAAAGCATGTCTAGCCATTGTCTTTTTCTCACAAAATCTTGGATGCTACATGTTAATTCATACTATTAAGCTCATCTGTAAGATTGATCCTTTAAAGTACCTGTTATCAAATACAACTCTTATTGGTTGTATGGCTAAATGGGTCATGTTGCTCAGTGAATTTGATATCCAATATGTAGACAAAAATCCTATCAAAGGACAGGTTATTCATGAGCAACTAGCAGAAACACCCCTAAAGGATACTCATCGATTAATTGCAGAATTTTCGGATGAATATGTCTACACAATTACAACACAGATTCCCTAGAGACTTTATTTTTATGGTTCACATAAACATAATGGATCAAGGGAAGGGTTCGTATTTGTGATACCACAAGGGGATCTTATTCCCAAATCTTTCAAGTTGTCTTTTCCATGCACCAATAACATTGTTGAGTATGAAATTCTTATTGTTGGTCTCAAAATAGCTATATACAATGGAATATTGCAGATATCCTTGCTTATGGTGATTAGCAATTTGTTGTCAAACAAGTGAATTATGAGTACCAAACTAAGGATGATAAGCTTTTACCATATAAAATAATGGTTGATGATCTCAAGAATGATCAAATCCCTAGAGCACAAAACAGGTAGTTGATGCAATGGCCACTATTGGTTCATTGATTGCAATGGAGTCAAACAATCCTAAAGATAAGTTTTTGGTCGAATAAATTCTCTAGCCAGCTTTTGAGACATCACATACAAGTATGGTGTGCAACATTATTGGTCCCCAAATGACCCTGATACCATGATGTTTATGCATATCTTAAAGATGGTACCCTTCCACTCAACATATCCCAAAATGATCATCGAAGCCTCATTTGTTGATGTGCTCAATTTACACTTATATGAGATAATCTATATCATCGGGGCTATCATAACATCCTCGCTAGATGTTTAGATTCAAACAAAGAAAATCTTGCGATGAAAGAAGTGCATGCCAAAACTTGTGGCGCTCATACAAGTGGATATGTTCTTACCGAATAGCTTTTGAGAGTGGCATATTACCGGCCCGCAATGGAGAATGACTATTGTGAATTTTTAAAGAAACGATTGCCCTATCAGTAGTATAGTGACTTAATCCATGTTCCATTATAATATTTTCAGTCTATCGCAACACCATGGCCTTTTTCTACATCGGGCCTCGATCTTGTTGGTAAGATTCGTCCTCCTTCCTCGGATGGACATAAATTTATCATTGCAACTACTAAGTATTTAACCAAGTGAGTTGAAGCTATTCTCCACACTCTTACTACTAGTGTCCAAGTGTCCAAATTTATCTTATATCACATCTTTTGTCATTATGGAGTTCCCTCTACCATTATTATTGATAATGAAACCCCTTTTAAGAACCAACACATGTGTGATCGTTGTTCCACATTTCATATCCAGCACCGTTGGTCCACCCCATATTATCCACAAGGAAATGGCCAGACTGAGGAAACCAATAAAAACTTGTTACGTGTCCTCAAAAAGATTGTCAATGAAACTGGTCATGATTGGCCCCTCCATCTTAATCCTGCTCTTTGGGCATATCGCACTAGTATCTGAACTCTCACTAGAGCCACTCCATATTCCCTTGTCAATGGTGCAAAAGCAGTCTTACCAATTGAGATTGAGTTACCATCCTTGCATATATCCCTGAAATATTTTGTGTTTGATGAAGATTATAGAGTGGCAAGACTAGCTCAGCTGGATCTCCTTGATGAACAATGTCAGAAAGCATATGATCACTTACAAGCATATCAAGCCAAACTCAAGAAATAGTATTAGAAGAAATTTCATCCTCATGAATTTAAGGTTTATGAGATAGTTCTTCGAGAAAACCAATAGAATCAACAGGACAGATAAAAGAAAGGAAAAGTTAAAGTCAATTGGTTGGGCCCATATGTAGTCACAGCAATATATGGTTCAGGGGCCTATCAGCTATCCACTCCAGATTGGGAACCTCTCAATGACCCCCTAAATATCTTGCATTTGAAGATCTTATGTGCCTAATCCATGGCAATATATCATTGAAAATCAAAAAATCAAAAAAAATTGAAAGATGTCAAAAAATCCCTAAAAAAATCAAAAATCAAAAAAAATGAAAAAAGAAAAAACAACAAAAAGAGAAAATAGTAAACAAAAATAAAATTGTCCTATGGTGAAAACTACCTTGGGCATGTATATATGATGAAAACCTAGAGACAGGCATTGCATGTAAGGGTAGTTTGTCATGCCCAAACTTTTGGGCAAAAATGGAACAACAATTTTTTTTAAAACAACATAAAAATACTAAACACTCTAATGTTTAAAATGAGATAAATAAGTTTTATCTTAACTAAAGGTTAACTTAGGATTAAATAGAATGGTTTACTAGGTTGATTTAACTCAACTCTGTCATTATAGCGTCAATATTTAGAGTAGACTAATTATTTCCTAAAAGGGGTCGTCACAACTTAATTAATTAATTTCCCCTAATTAAAATTCTCCAACAAGAATCGAGAGATATTATTTATCTCAATGGTATTTAAAATACTCAAGACTAAATAAAAATAATGTTAACCCATATTAAAAATAATTAATTGAACACACGCGATTACACTTTTAAATTAAAACAAATAGAGTTAACTAATTCAAATATAATATTAGACTAAAAAATTCATTTTATATTAAAGTCAAATTTAAATCCCCGTAGATATTTAAATTCAACTATCAAATATCTAGCCAACCATGACCTCCTAGGTTAAAATTTTACATTATACATTTAATAAAATCTTCAAAAGAATTTTAACCCAAACAGCCATATTTAATTAAATATGTAAATTAGGATGTGTGTGTGTGTGTGTGTGTGTGTGTGTGTGTGTGTGTGTGTGTGTGTGTGTGTGTGTGTGTGTGTGTGTGTGTGTGTGTCTGTGTCTGTGTCTGTGTCTGTGTCTGTGTCTGTGTCTGTGTCTGTGTGTGTGTGTATACTTACTCATATTTTATTTTTTTCTAAATAAAGTCTATATTAAAAACAATTTCCACCTAGTCAATAATAGAAGCTAATTATTTCTACTTATTGACTATAAACAAATGGGGGTAATTCTTTTCAAAATTGAAGAAGAATTTCCCCCTCATTTCATTTATATAATATTTTAATCCAAACCCTATCTAGGGTTGATTTATTCTTTTTATAACTCAACTCTTTTCTTATTAATCTCCTATTTTCCTATCAAGCTAACCCTAACTAGCTTGCTTGACTTGCCACATCAATAACATACCCGACGGATGGTATTGTCTTAGTTACCATTAGAGGTATTCTATTGAAGAATTAACTCATCATACTTGATTTGATTAGGGCAATTGTTGCAATTAGGTTCCAACTAAATGGAAACCCCATATGTACTAATGATCTAAATTCCGTTATTAAACATCAAAAATATTTTCATATACATATTATATTTTAAAATTTTCATAGCCTGTGGGGTCTCATTATGCCATAACCATTATGACTAATAAGTTTAAAATTTCAGGGCTTTCGGTGGCCCTTGGAACCCCTTGAATTGATATATGTTGATCCTTTGGTTTTAAAAAGAATTATTTTATTTTATTTTCACTTTGTTATTTCGCAAGTTTCCACCTAGGTGTTATACTCTGAAGTCATAGTTTGGTTTAGCTAAGTTATGAATGTAGCCCATGTTCACCAGTGTATGAACCTAGGGCTCTGATACCAAAATGTCATGCCCAAACTTTTTGGGCAAAAAACACAACAATTTTTTTTTTTTTGAACACTTAATTACTTGCGACCTATGCTTAATTAGATGTGACAACTTAACAAGTTGTTCCAAATGAAATCTTAATTGATATTAAAACGGGTTTCTAAAGTGAGTGATAATTTATTTAATTTAATTAGGAGACTTAAGATTTATCTCAACCTCCTAAATAGTTGGTTACGATCTAAAATTTTAACTTACTTAATATTTATAATAATTGTCATTACTAAAACTAGTTTACTAATTAATTTGCCCAAGCTAATCCTCCAATTATTAATAACATTATGGGTTATTATTGATCTCATGTAATATATAAATGACTCCAACTTCCACTATTAATGACCCTAATACAATTTCTTGAATCAATAATTATTTATCAAATATCAAGTTTCCCCCAATCATTGATATTCTAATCTCTTCATAGTTCCATTATCTTTTTTCTCCTCCTTTTTGCCTTGTCTCGACACGGTATCCCTCATTACTCACCTTGGTGTATCACAACACAGTATCTCTCATTACTCACCTTTCTAAATCACATTTGTACATATTGCCTTTCTTGTTCCCTTCTCATCTTTTGTGCAATGGTCTCTTGGTTGTTGCTTCTTGCACATAGGAATCATGTAGGTTTCTGTACATAGTGTTAGTCTTGTCTTGTGTATAGGTTTTCAAGTTTTTCATCTACAAATGTGCCTTGTATATAGGCTTGTTTGTTGTTCGTATGTGCATCACTTGCATTCCCAAGTTCATACCCCATTCGTTGGTTCTTCAACAATTGTCAATAAGTATCTTTATCGTCAATGATCATATCAAATTCCCCTTTTGTCAAATCCATCTCGTCAATCCTTTATCCAATCATTAGTCTGCATAGGATGCATCCTTCCTCTAGTCAGACATTATCCAATCTTAATCTGTCAATCATCCTTTGGCAAAAGATATCTGAGACACTTGCATTGATTTTGATTCTTTCTTGATCCTTGTTTATCTTTTGAGCACCTTTTTTGTGTGTCTTCTTAGTCACCACAATCTTTTATATCATGGTGTGCTAGGAATAACAAAGCTAGGGGTTTGATCTTGTTAGTTTTTTTTTTTGCTTGGTATTTTTTTTATATGTCTCATGTTGTTCCCTCATGAGGTCTTGGTTATCTCATGTTACACTGGGGCATATCTCTTTGCTTGTGGTTTCTCTAACATTGTTTCCCATGACATTCTCTATAATTCTATAAAGTGATAGACTAACCTTTTGTGTTTTTTTATTCTGTTCATGAATTGTCTATGAAAAATATCTTGATTCTTTATACCTTCGTGTGTCACATACAGTGCTAAAGCAAAATAAGTGCTTGTTATAATGGCAATTTGTGCCAAAGATGCTCATTCTTCATGATTCCTTCATTTGCATTTGCATTGTATCCATCTAGTTCCTTTCCTTTTATGGTTTCATCTGGGAATGTGGACACATCACTTGTTCTTCCACTCTTCATTCTAGCCTTTATCAAATATCTCTAGAGCATTATGTAGCTTTCATCATGGTAGAGTTGTTAGTGTAGGTTTTTTATTTTCCTTATGTTAGGAGATATTTATTTTTCCTACACATATTATTTAAGCTTCCTTAGGTTATTAAGAGTGGTTAATATGAGGACATGTGGCATTTTGTCATTTCCTAAGTATGTTATGGGGTAGTTGGGTTTCTCACCCTCTTTTGGCCTTATGTGCCAACTTTCTCAAGTCTTTTCGTGTCTTCATGTAAGGAGGTTAATGCACCCCTTGGTTGTATATGCTATTATTTTTCTATATAATAAGCACTATATTCTCACCTTCACTAGTTCAGTGATAGCTCGGTAAGAGTCTTCTCCAAATTCTCTTATGTATATAATTTTTCTCTCATATCATATTTACCTTCATTTAGCTATTTTGATCTTTGATCATCTGTTGCTTGGAGCTTCGTGTGATCTATGATCGACATCAGATCCTAGCTTGGTTCTCGCTTCTTGCAGAATCTAACATGGTATCAGAGTCATGTTGTCTAGTATAGCTCATTGTTTTTCTGATTTATTTGAGACTATCAGATAGCTAAAAATTTCCTTAAGAACCAAGTATGCTCTTCTCCTCCATTCTCTTGTGACCTGGAAAATTAAAACAGTTTAAAAGAAAATAAGCTTCTATTTAAATCTGGTTTTATATGTATCTGTTCTTATGAGATCTTGGTGATTACAGATTTTTGGTAATATTGGAGGCTTCTTTAGCATTTCCAAAGTGTCCACAAGGCTTGAGAAAGTCAAAAGTGATTTTTATTTCACCAAAATCAAGGTTTGGAGGACACAATAAAAAAACTAGAGTGAAATATTTTTACTGAGTTGTTTTCATTTCATCTTTATAATTCAAACTTCTACTCTTTTTTAATAAAAAAAATTTATGGGTTTTCTTTCTAGCATTGAAACACTTCTTGGTCTATTATGGTGTTCTCATTAAATTATTACTTTTTGCATAAATTGAGTTTGAATAGGACGTGATCCGTCTTTCAGGCTGCCTGATTCAATAACCTCTCTTGAAAGTTGCATAACTATTACCTCGGGTGTCAGATTTTTGCAAACAAGTACTTGAAGGAAATATGGAAACGATAAATTTCCATTTACGTGGGTATCATTGAAAAATTCTACCTTTTTTCCATTAGTGATTGCAAGTTGAATCAGCTGCATTGTTTTCCTTAAATAGGTCATATCTTTCATCTCACAACTCTATTTTTCAAAAATGAATAGTTGTTGGAAAGGTATTGAAGAATATTACACAGCTATAAGGCTAATTTTTCAGATATTTTATCAAACTTATTTTTATTAAAAATTTCTATTTTTGGCCATTGAAGCCTTAGAAAGAATTGTAATCTAATAAAAAGCCTTGTAAACACACTATTTATAAAGTGCCAACCTTTTAATATTTGGGGGCGTGATTTCTGAGACTAGCGGAAAGGGGGTGTGTCTTGTGTGTCTTATTTCTTGCACATTCATTGCAATATTCTTTTCTGATGGATGCATCTACAGTTCATCTTTTAACACCATATAATTATTTTGAATGGAAATCTAAGATGATAATATATCTAAAAAGACATGGATATCATCGCATTACTATGGGACTTGAAACTGGACCTCAGGATGTTGCAAAAAAATATTAAATGGTTTAATAAATGTGATGAAGCTTTTGGTACTCAATGTATGTCAATCTCTCCTAACCTTCTTTTTCACATTGAATCTGTCACTTCACCAAATGGAGTGTGGACCATTTTGGAAAACCTCTTTGGTAAGCAAGGTGAGCTAAGAGGTCATCGGTTGGAGGATGAACTCATAGAATTAAATCCAACCAATTTTGACACTATACAAGACTTCTTCACAAAACTCAAGTCTGTAAGATTGTAGTTGGAACAATGTGGAACTAAGAAAGATGATAAGCAGCTGATCTTGAGTATTCTTTCTAAGCTTGGTCCTAACTATTCATTGTTTGTTTCTACATTATATGCTACAAAATGTGCCCTAGGTACCACATTCAAAATTCCTTCTGTAGATGAATTTCTTGCAGAACTCACTAGGGAGCAGGGAAAATTGGTTCAAATGGGTACAACAAAACCCTCTAAGTTACATGCCTTAGTTATAAATCAAGGCACAAAAGAACAAAAAGGGTCCAGTAAGCAAGATAAGAAACAAAAGAACCAAGGAGAGAAGAAGAAAGATAAGAAATCTGCTACTTCAAAAGTAGATAATCAGACCTCTTCATCAAAAGTTGAACAACCTAAGACGGAGAAGGTCAATTGTTCTTATTGTAAGAAGCCTCGCCATGATGAACATAAGTATTTAAAGAAACAAATTGATCACCTTTCACATCTTCTAGAAAAGAATGATATCAAGGTGTCTGATTCAGTCAAAAAAAGTTCATCAGAAGGATCTTCAAAGGACACAAATAAGAGTAAGGGGAAAGGAAAGGGTAAGGCCATAATTTCTATTATTTTACAACCCAATTTTTGGATTATAATTGACTTGGGTGCTTTGCACCACATGTCTTCTTCAAAATATGATTTCACCTCTTTAGAGCCATGTTTTATGTCTTCCATATTAATGGGTGATTACACTAATGTTGAAGTGCATGGGAGAGGGTATGTTGATGTGGGCGAAGGAACATTTGAGGATGTCATTTGTGTTTCATATTTATCAACTAATATTTTATATGTTTATTAGATCACTCACACTGCTTCTAGCAAGCAAGTTGAGTTCACACGAAATACAGTGGTAATAAGTTAAATGCATAATGGGTCTACTATTGTTGTGGGAAAAGAAAATCATTATTCCAGATTATATCAGTTTTCTCACTTTGTTCTTGACTCTCCTTTGACAGTTTTACTCATACAAATGAGGTGAGTTGTTTGTGGCATCAACAGTTTGGCCACGTGAACTATCATTACTTGTGACAACACAGTCAACGAGACATGGTTTTAGGGTTGCCTTCCATTTGATTTTATGATGAAGTTTTCCAGGGATGCATTCTTGGTAAGCATCCTGAGGAGAAGTATGACAAAGGTAAAGCATGGAGAGCTACACAATTATTGGAGTTGGTACATAGTGACTTGGCAAAACTATTTCCACAACCATCCTTCAGCAGGGCTAGATATGTCTTGACATTTATTGATAAATTTTCCACGTATACATGTGTTTACTTTCTCAAACAAAAGTCTGAGGTATTTGAGAATTTTCTAGATTTCAACGCTTTTGTAAAGAAACAATTTGGGAAGTTCATCAAGATTTTGCATACAGATAATGGGGGTGAATATGTTAACAGCCAGTCTGAACAGTTTTGTGCTTTAGAAGGTATCAACATGCAGCACACAGTTCCATACAGTCCTCGACAGAATGGTGTCGCAGAATGCAAGAATAGGTCCTTGAAGGAGATGGCCAATTGTATGATTCACTCCAAGTCTTTGGCACCTCCATATTGGAAAGAGGCCATCAACTATGTGTCTTACATCCAGAACTAAGTTCCTCACAAATTTTTGAAGGGGGTAACTCCTTTTCATTGGGGATTCACTTAGTGAACCTAGGTTATAGCACGTGCATTTATGGCATACTAAAGAATTCCCCTATTTTCAAAAAATATTGCCCTAAATTCCTTTTTTTTCACCCCCTCCCAATACGAACCTGAATTAAAAGCCCCCCTATTTTCACCAAATATTATATATTTACATAGCACAAATTAAAAACCCCTCTATTTTCATTGATAAGCAATATATTGTATCCTCATTTTTTGGATATTAAACCCCCCAATATGAATGCACGTGATATAGTATTGCCTAGACAATGATGTCCCCGTACTCCTTTTCAAGATTGGATTGGTCGAAAACCCACAGTTAAGCACTTTAGAGTGTTTGGTTCTCTTGCATGGGCCCACATTATAACAGAGAAATGCAATTCTATGGATCCGCACAGCAAGCCTTGTATATTTGTTGGATATCCAGATGATGTCAACAAGTATAGACTTATCCATCCCACTACTCATGAGTTGTTCATCAAGAGGAGTGTTCATTTTGAGGAGAATTCTTCTAGTTCTTCTCATACCACTTCTCCATCAGCTATCACATTGGAGACATTGCATCATGATGACAGTTCTTCAGAGGATATTGATCCTCCTAATCTTGATGAGGGGTCATCTTCCTCCACATCAAATGACAACAATGATGATGAGGATTCAGATACCTCTCATAGTCATCATTTAGAGGTTGATGATTCTTCCCCAAACTCTCCAACCTCAATGCCTCTTTGGGCTCGACAAACATTTGAGTCAGGAAGAGATTGGCTTGGTGATCCATTAGATAATGGAAGAACAAGGTCACAATTTCAGCAAGCTCCACATCTCTTCATTGCTTTAGCTTCTGATCCACAAACTTTTCTAGAAGCTTTAGATGTTCCTGAGTGTGATGTTGCAATGCAAGAAAAGTTTAATTCCTTTGAAAAGAATCACACATAGGATTTAGTTCATCTTCCTAAGGGAAGGAAACTTGTTCGATGCAAGTGGATCTATCAAACAAAATTTGCATAAAATGGGTCGATTGATAAGTATAAGGCTTGCTTGGTAGCAAAAGGATTTTCACAAGTTCCAGGGATTGATTACTCTAGCAATTTTTCTATGGTTGTTAAAATGAACTCCATTCGAGTTGTCCTCATTATTGCTGCAACCCATCATTGGGAAGTTCATTAGATGGATGTGAAGAGTGCATTTCTTCATGGTGACCTTCAAGAGGAAATCTACATGGAGAAGCCTCAGGGGTTTGTTCAAGATCCTTCACTTGTGTATCACCTTCAAAAGTCTCTTTATGGCATCAAACAGGCTCCTCGAGGTTGGTATGCCAAGATGGACTCATTCCTTCTAACTGTTGGTTTCACTCAATGTCATTTTGATCCGAATGTTTACATTCTACAACAGGATGAACTCTCACATTTCTGGTTCTCCATGTTGATGACTTGTTGATCACAAGGATTCACTCATCTACCATCAAGGTAAAGAAAACTACTCTACGTGATAGATTTTTGATGTCAGACTTGGGTCTTTTGCATTACTTATTGGGGATTGAGATCACTCAATCATCTTCAGATATCTTCCTTGGACAACCCAAGTATGCACTTGATATGCTCTCCAGATTTCGCATGGTTGATTGTAAGCCTGCACCAACTTCATTTTTGTCAAGGGTCAAACTTGAGGCTAAGTGCTCTTCACCCTTCGTTGATGGCACTTTATACTAACAACTTGTTGGGAGTCTCATCTACTTGAGTCATACAAGACTCAACATTTCATATGTTATGGGCATGGTCTCTAGATTCATGCAAGAACAACCAATTGCATTAGAGAGAAGCTAAGAAGATCCTCCACTATATTCAAGGTACTCACAATTATAAAATTCAGTATGCAACAGGCATGGATATTGACTTGGTGGGATATACAAATTAAAATTGGGAAAGTGATTCCCAGGATCGTAAGTCTACTTTAGAGTATTGCTTCTCACTTTGTTTCAATCCAATTTATTGCTCAAGAAAGAAGTAGTCTACAATTGCTCTTTCATTGACAGAGGTTGAGTATCGCATGGCAGTTAATGCCACCACTGCGGCTATTTGGCTATAGAATATTCTCACTAAGTTTGGTATTCCAATGAAAAATCCTACCTATTAGCAGCAATCAACAAGGAAGACTAAGATGGGGGGGTGAATTAGTCTTCACCGGAATACCAAACAAAACACAAAGCATAGATCTGCTAAAATGCAGCAATAAAATAGATAAGAAAATTGACAACAAAACACACAACACCAAGATTTTGACGTGGAAAACTCGGTTAAGGGAAAAACCACAGTGGAAACATACCCACAATAAGATAATACTCTGCAATAGTATGTGAAAATATTACAATAGGGAATGCACATGCATTCAAGCAAACTGCCTAGAGCTCACTGCTCAAATATAATGGCTCAGAGGGCTACAACCCTCAGGGAAGTCTCATTGACTTACAATAAGATTTGGACTACAATCCAGAAGAAATGAACTGAAAGAGTAGCATCTCCAAATGCCTGATTACAATTCCAGTTAAGCACAAATGTCTTCCCTATAGCACCAATCTCACCTCAAACTCAACCCCGAAGGATAAATCACTTTTATGCACATAAATATCTCTCTGATAATGCAGACCCAACATCGACACCCAAATAACATGACTATATCACTTATATATACAATTCATCAACCTTGACAACAAGGTTGGTTAAACCCTCAACTCTCAATTATAAAATTACATCACACGATATAAATATTGACCACCGGACCTATATTGGTTTACATAGCATAACATGGTCCTAAATCAAATTCCCAAATGCACAAATCCACCGAAAATCACTCCAAGATCAATCACAATACGCTACACCACTAGGAAAACCGCATAACACGAAAATCAATATCGGTTGATAGAACCACCAAAAACTCTCACGACGATCAATGTGGATCGCCAAAATAAATAGGACATGCCTAAGAAACATCAGCAAGCACGTTAGAATCATCAAGAATAGTTGCACCAATACCACTTTTCAAATCTTCATCGGACAATGTTTGAAAGCTCAAGAACACAACCAATCAGCAACTGTCACGAAGAAATATAACTTGCAGAGAACCAAATCATGATCCATCTGAAATGAAGATACACAAGACCATGCCAAGAAATATCCCAAAAGTTCAGTACAAGATCCGATCACACCAGAATATATCGGAGGATATACTGAACTCTGTAAAACAGTGATCAGCAAACCAGCACTACAAATCAGATCATAAGATCTTCCCAATCTGCATTCACCAGAACAAATCAAAGGAATATGTTGACATCAATGATAACAACATATCCTCCTAGTATTAGCAATGACCAACAATATCCAACAATCTCCCCCTTTGGCATTGATAGCAACATATTTGTGAAAAACAATCAATGCAAAGAAAAGAAGATATCTCCACCAAACTCCCCCTAAGATCAGAACTTAGATAGAATTTTTTCACATGATCTCTCTCCCCCTTTGACAGCAATGCCAAAGCTCTAAAACATCTAACCAAACTCTCTCTCCCTAAAGACGGAAACATGAATCTCTCTCCCCAAAAAATACATAACCAGATCAACAAACTACTCCACCAGAGGAGCAGCACCAACTCACCAATCCGGATAAAAGATAAGGCTCTAAAATACACCAGATTAATGCAACTTAATGCATCTAGTTCTCATCAGGAGGGGTGGATACCCCTAACTTGTCTCTCAAGTAGACAAATGTATCTGCAGACAAAGGTTTAGTGAAAATGTCAGCTATTTGTTCCTTTGTAGATACATACTCCAGCTTCTCCTTCTCTTCACTGACTTGCTCTCTCAAGTAATGATATTTGATTGACACATTTTTAGTCTTTGAATTTTGTACTGAATTCTTTGAGATGTTGATGGCACTGGAATTATCATATTATATAACAGTAGGCTCATTATAAATAATTCTGATATCCTTCAACATTTTCTTCATCCAAACTATCTGAGTGCAATTACTAATAGCAGCAATGTATTTGGCTTCAGCCTATGAAACCAACTTCTTACCCAAAAATAATGCTTCACCGATAGTGCTCTTCTGGTCATCAACCTCACCAGCCCAATCAGGATCAGTGTAGGCACATAGCATGAAATCATCATTCCTCAGATACCATAATCCATAGTCCACAGTTCCCTTCAAGTATTTGAGTATCCTCTTCACAGCACTGACATGACTCTCTTTTAGATCAACTTGATATCTATCAGCCATGCACACAGCATGCATAATGTTTGGCCTAGTCTAAGTAAGATATAACAGTCCACCAACCATAGATCTCTACAAACTCTGATTAGCTTTCAGAGATTCATCATTCTTAGACAATTTACAACCAGTCACCATAGGAGTTCCAACCGGTTTGGAATCATCTAATCTAAACTTCTTCAATAATTCCTTCACATACTTAGTTTGAAGAATGAATATACCTTTTCCAGTCTGTGCAATCTATAAACCTAAGAAAAAATTTCATCTCTCCAATCATAGACATCTCAAATTTCCTTCTGCATATCACCAGCAAACTTCATGCTGAAGTTATTTTCACCACCAAAGATTATATCATCAACAAAGACTTCAAAAATCAGGATGTTATCATTTTCTATCTTAAAGTACAAATTACTATCAGCAGCACCTTAACTAAATCCCAATTTCAACAAATATTTATCTAGTCTAGCATACCAAGCTCTAGGAGCTTATTTCAAGCCATAAAGAGCTTTCTTCAACTTACAAACCATGTCTCCGTCATCTGATAATAAAAATCCATCAGGTTTCTCAATGTAAACTTCTTCCTCAAGATCACCATTCAAAAAGGTGGATTTGACATCCATCTGATATACCTTGTAATCTTTATAAGCAGCATAAGTAAGCAACAGTCTAACAGCTTCAAGTCAAAAAACCAGAGAAAAAGTCTCCTCATAATCAAGCCCTTCTTGTTGTGAGTATCCTTTGTAGACTAGTCTAGCTTTATTTCTGACAACTTCACCGACTTCATTCAGTTTATTTCTGAATACCCATTTAGTACCAATAACATTCTTATCCTTAGGTCTAGGAACAAGTTCCCAAGTGTTATTCTTTTCAATCTGATCTAGTTCTTCTTCCATAGCTCTCATCCAACTTTCATACTTACAGGCTTCAACAACATCTTTAGGTTCAATTTTGGAAATCAAGCATATTTCTTCAACAGCTAACCTTGTTCTAGTCATCACACCTTTATTATTATCACCAATAATCTTATTTTCAGAATGATTAAGTCTTACATACCTCAAAGTATTCTGATTGTTCTGATTCCCATGTTCCTGCACTCCTTTACCAGCAACATCCGGATTCACAGTCTCTATCGGATCATTCTTCTTAGGCTCTTCAAGATGAATAGGGGCTAAAACAATATGGTGTCCATCATCATAACCACATGCTCTGATCTCTTTCCTAAGGTTCGCATCCACCTTCATATTTTCACTTTATACTATCTTTCTCAATCTCTTATTGTAGCACCGGTAGGCCTTTCTCTTTGCTGAATATCCCAATAAGATTCCTTCATCACTTCTAGCATCAAACTTTCCTATATCCTCATCTCTTTTGATATAAAATTTGCTACCAAATACTCTCAAATATCTTATAGTAGGAACATGACCAAACCAAAGATCATAAGGGGTCTTACCGGTATCTCCTTCGATGTGAACTTTGTTGAATGTGTAAACAGTTGTACTAATATCTTCTCTCTAGTAAATCTTCAGAACATTCCCTTCAATCAGCATAGTCCTTGCAGCATCCAAAATAGTTTTGTTCTTCCTCTCAACATGCTTCTACTGAGGGATTCTAGGAGCATATAATTGTCTTCTAATCCCATGCTTCTCACAGAATGAATTGAACTCACCGGAATAGAATTCTCCACCCCTATCTGATCTCAGACACTTCATCTTAATCCAGACTGAGTCTCAACCTTAGCTTTGAATATCTTGATTTATCATCCTAGAATAATCATCAATTAGAAACATAAAATATCTATCACCCTACACACTTCTAACATTTGTAGGTCCACATAGGTAAGTATGCACAAGATCTAGTAATCCATCAGATGTATACTATTTTTTCTTGAAAGGAATCCTTGTTTGCTTACCCAACTGACATTCCTTACATATCAAATTAGCAGGCTTAACAATCTGTGGCAAATCTCTAACAGCATGTGTAGAACTGATCTTAATCATTGAATCAAAATTTATAACCAACTCTCATCAATCTGATCAATCAAACATCTTTTCTCACCAGCATTCAAATGAAAAATGTTACCTTCAGTCTTAGTTCCAAATGCAATCTCTATACTGGAGGCATTTAAGATCTTGCATTTACCATTCTTTAATTGTAGATCGTAGCCTTTATAAACCATCTGTCTAACACTCAAAAGATTATGTTTCAAACTTTCAACATACAAGACATCATTAGTGTTATGCTTACCATCAAAATAAATAGAGCCTCTCCCATGGATCACATAGGCTTTGTCATCTCCAAATCTGACTATTCCACCATCATATCTTTCCATACTCATAAATTTTCTTTTATCACCAGTCATATGATGTGAATAACCATTGTAAATCACCCATTCATATTTCTCTTCAACTTTAGCAGCTAAAGCTTTCTCTTCAATAGTAGAGCTAGTGGAATCAATAGGTACAGGTTCAGCTTCCTTAATGGCAAGAAATACAACTTCATCTCCTTCAGATTCTTCATTTGTAATACCTTCATTAGTAGCATAGTTACAATTCTTTTGATTCCTATACTTCTGGTTAGGCTTGTAAGGCTTGTCATACTTCTCATGCTTGTCATATCTATCATTTCTATCATGCTTATCAAATTTATCATGTATGTCATACTTAGTCATTCTCTCTGGGCATCTAGAAGCAAAATATCATATCTTGTTACAAGGGAAACATTTCAAAGGCAACTTTCCATCATACTTACTATCACCTTTAGGCAATCTTTGAGCAAATAGTGCTTCAAGTTCATCCAGCTCCCTTTTTTGCTCTTCTATCTCTCTCGTCTCTCTTTCATATCTATATATCCTACATTCATCAGGATCATATTTTTGCTTACCGGATATAGATGCAGATGCTCTAAATGTAGTCTCAAACTTTCCATGTGAGTCTCCAAATTCGCTCAGCTCAAATGTAGCAAGCTTTCCAACCAGCATATCTCTTGTCACTGTAGTCACACTCCGGATCTCATCAATAGTAGCAACCTTATGTTTATAGGCAGGAGGAAAAGATCTCAGCACCTTAGCAATAATTTCATCTTCCTCAATGATTCCACTGGCACATCTAGTACCTAGGACAAGGTCATTCACCTTAGCCATAAAAGAGTGTATGTTCTCATCATCTCCCATCTTCAATGTCTCATATTTTCCTTTCAAACTCTGCAACTTAGCAACCTTCGCTATTTTATCACCTTCATATAGAACCTGAAGCTTCACCCAGATCTCATGTGCGGTCTGAAGTCCCATTACATTTGTCATTTCAGAGTCAGTCAAGGCACTGAGAAATGCTTCCTTCGCTCTAATATTATATTTTGTTGCCTTAACCTCATCAAGAGTAGATAGTCCATTCTAAGGAACAACATAGACATTCTTTGTAATCTTCCAATAATCTTCTTCAAGACATTTCAAGTGTACTTCCATCTGATCCTTCCATATAGCATAGTTACTTCCATCAAATCTCAAACTGTCCTTCTTAAACATTACACCTTGAGTTGCCATCCTGAATCTCCTCAAGCAGTTTAGCTTCTACCAGAGGATCTATCTTTGACACCAATTTTTAGAAACAACCAAGGAGGAAGACTGAGAGGGGGGGTGAATCAGTCTTCACTGGAATACCAAACAAAACACAAAGCACAGATCTGATAAACTGTAGTAATAAAACAGATAAGAAAATTGACAACACAACACACAACACCAAGATTTTGACATGGAAAGCCTCGTTAAGGGAAAAACCATGGTGGGAACCTACCCACTGTAAGATGATACTCTGCAGTAGTATGTGAAAATATTACAATGGGGAATACACATGCATTCAAGCACACTGCCTAGAGCTCACTGCTCAATTATAATGGCTCAGAGGGCTACAACCCTCAAGGAAGTCTCACTGACTTACAATAAGATTCGGACTACAATCTAGAAGAAATGAACTAAAAGAGTAGCATCTCCAAATGCTTGATTACAGTTCTAGTTAAGCACAAATGCCTTCCCTGCAACACCAATCTCACCTCAAACTCAACACCAAAGGATAAATCAATTGTTCGCACACAAATATCTCTCTGATAATGCAGACACAACATCGACAACCAAATTACATGACTATATCACCTCTATATACAATTCATCAACCTTGGCAACAAGGTCGACTAAACCCTCAACCCTCAATTATAAAATTACATCACATGATAGAAAGATCAACCCCCGGACCAATAAAATGGTTTAAATAGCATAACATGGTCCTAAATCAAATTCCCAAATGTACAACTCCATCAGAAATCACACCAAGATCAATCACAACACGCTACACCACCAGGAAAACCGCATAACATGAAAATCAATATCGGTTGATAGAAACCACCAAAGAAATCGCACAACGATTAATGCAGATCACCAAAAAAAATAGGACATGATTAAGAAATGTCAGAAAGAAAGTTAGAATCATTAGGAACAGCTGCACTAACACCACTTTTCAAATCTTCATTGGACAACGTCTGAAAGCTCAAGAACACAACCAATCAGCAACTATCACGGAGAAAGATAACTGGTGGAGCACCAAATCATGATCCATCTAAAATGAAGATACAAAATACCATCCCAAGAAATATCCCAAAATCTTATCACAAGATCTAATCACACCGGAATATACCGGAGGATATACCAAACTCTGCAAAACAGTGTTCAACAAACCAATACTACAAACTGGATCATAAGATCTTCCCAATCTGCAATCATCAGAACAAATCATAGGAATATGTAGACACCAATGACAACAACATATCCTCGTAGCAGAAACAATGACCAATAATGTTCAAACTTGAGGCTAAGTGCTTTTCACCCTTGGTTGATGGCACTTTATACTAACAACTTGTTGGGAGTCTCATCTACTTGACTCATACAAGACTCGACATTTCATGTGTTATGGGCATGGTCTCTAGATTCATGCAAGTGCCACATGAGTTAAATTAGAGAGAAGCTAAGCATATCCTCCACTATATTCAAGGTACTCACAATTATGGAATTCAATATGCAATAGGCATGGATATTGACTTGGTGGGATATACAGATTTAAATTGGGAAAGTGATTCCCAGGATCGCAAGTCTACTTTAGGGTATTGTTTCTTACTTGGTTTTGGTCCAATTTATTGCTCGAGAAAGAAGTAGTCTACAATTGTTCTTTCATTGATAGAGGTTGAGTGTCGTAGGGCAGTTAATGTCACTACTGAGGCTATTTGGCTAAAGAATATTCTCACTAAGTTTGGTATTCCAATCAAAAATCCTACCATCATCTTTTTTGATAATCAGAGTGTTATATAGATCTTAATAAATCTATTTCATAGCCATAAGAAAAATCACAATGAGATGTACATATGCACTACATTCAAGAGGTAATTCGAGAAGGCATCATTGATCTTAAGTATTGTTCTACATCAGAGTAGATTGCAGACATCTTCACCAAACCCTTTACCAAAAGCAAGTTCCTTCATTTGCGATCTTTGCTTGGGATGCGAGAGGTGTCTACTTCAGGAGGAGTTTCTTGGTCCTTCATTATTTCTCTCTATTTAATGGTGGGCTATTCCTCTTATGGGGGGGCCTTTTTTTTCTTTTTTTGGGTAGGGGAGGGTGGGGGGGGTATCTATGTACATCATTTGTCAGGACTCGTCCACCTAAGCTATGCTTAAGGGGGGTGTTAGTGTAGGTTTTTTATTTTCCTTATGTTAGGGGGTATTTATTTTTTCACACATATTATTTAAGATTTCTTAGGTTATTAGGAGTGGTTAATATGAGGACACGTGGTGTTTTATCAATTCCTAAGTATGTTATGGGGTAGTTGGGTTTCTCACCCTCTTTTGGCCTTATGTGCCAACTTTCTCAACTCCTTTCGTATCTTCATGTAAGGAGGTTATGATACATGTTTTGGAATTTACCAAGAATGTAAAACCTCTCACTTTTATGGGGAATATGATTTAATGCACCCCTTGGTTGTATATGCTACTATTTTTCTATATAATAAGCACTATACTCTCACCTTCACTAGTTTAGTGATAGCTTGGTGAGAGTCTTCTCCAAATTCTCTTATGTCTCTAATTTTTCTCTCTTATATGATTTATCTTCATTCAGCTATTTTGATCTTTGATCATTTGTTTATTTGAGTTTCATGTGATCTACGACCAAAATTAGATCCTGGCTCGGTTCTCGCTCCTCGCAAAATCTAACGAGAGTTTCATGAATGCATGTCTTGCATTACACATAGGTTAGCACATAATCAATACATAATGCATGTTCATCCATCACATAATCATGTCATACATTTTATATTGTAAGTCACATCATATAGTGTAAAGTCATAAAAGTATATTAGCATCCCGTATCATAGATTTATTAGTATATAATGCATCTTCACATATTATATAGCATAAGTATCACATGCATATATCTCATCCCACATAATTGTGGTAACATATAGTTGTTCATATCATGTGCATATCTCATTACTAGGCTATACATATTTCATTAATAACCACCATGCATAACATCCATGTCATAAAGACTAAACACAAATCATATAGATCATCATATCAATGCATAAGTATCTTGCATCACAAACCTATCAGCACATGCCATATCATATCATAATCACATCCTATGGTATAAACATTATGCACACACATCACATCCTACATCACAAACATGTTAGGACATCATATCATATCCATACATCCATACTTCATCATAAATCCTACATAAAAAGTGTCATACATAGGGGGACAAATCAATTGTCGTCGTCATCATCACACACACACACACACACACACACACACATGTATGTATGTATGTATGTATGTATGTATGTGTGTGTGTATGTATGTATGTATGTGTGTGTATGTATGTATGTGTGTGTGTATGTATGTATGTATGTATGTATGTATGTATATGAGTATGTGTGTATACACACACACACACACAGAGATATATATATATATCTGTGTGTGTGTGTATACATATGTATATGTGTATGTGTGTGTGTGTGTGTGTGTCAAAAGAATATATGTACAAGTTTATCAATATATACGTCATATGGTACATCATGAATAAATAATAAGTACATCTCTGAATAATCATGAATAAAGAATGGTGATCACCTTGCATGCTCAAAAAACTGCATGGGGTGCAAAGAATCAATGAGTACATTTTATGTATGGTACATAAAAAATAATCATTTGCGTCTGCATCAAGCTGCATCAAAATGCTCTAGGGGGACTAGGTCAGTCCATATCCTTGATCCTGCCCCTAGGATCCCTGTGTGGATCTTGATCCCAAACCTGTGCTATTCTCGTTGCCCCGTGTGTGAGTCCTCCTACTAGATCCACTGGAACTCCGATTGGGTCTTCCTAATCCCTTTTCTCAATCCCCCTTTGTGGGATGAACTTGACCCTTTAGCCCTAGGTGGTGCAACATATACTGCACACTTCTCTGGTGGGATAGTGCTCTCATATTGACACTGATACCAGCCACCTAATGTGAAAGTGCCTCTATCTTAGCTAACTATCAATCTATTATGGATACCAAAATTGTATCACCTCCACCCCCACTCCTAACCAAGCAACGTGCATCATCTCTCTCTTTGGTATCTATCCATGGTCTCCTCTAACCTGCATCGTGCATGCTCAACTACATCTCGCACAGATATCATTGCATCCCTCTCCTGCAATAGTTTGTTCTGCTATGCTTGCTCAGTTGTCTCTATCTCACAGTGGTGGTTGTCTCTCTCACTGATAACTATTTGTATTTGTATCCTCTCATCCACCCTAGCCATTGCCTCCTGTAAGGATTGGATCCATACAATTAGATTTGGAGGTGTATTTGACCCCTCTCCTCTCTCCTCTCTCCTTTTTCTATGGAATTGCACCTGTCTAAGTGTTCTCCCCCTTGTACTTGTACCTATGCCTACCCTTGTCCTCGTCCTTGTCCTTTTGATGGTGTGGGTGTAGTTGTTGGGGCATCCACATCCATCACATGGCCACCTCTTCCCTTGTCCACCTCTTGCCCCTATCTCATCTCCCCTGTCCCATCTCCTCATGTTCTCTCTCCTCCTCCAACCCTCCTCTATCTCTTAACTAGTGTTGATGGTGCCACTGGTATGCCCCGTGCTACCCTCAAAATTTATGAGGGCTTCACTTGCTAGGCAATATTGTAACACGTGCATTCATATTGGGGGGTTTAATATCCCAAAAATGAGGGTGCAATATATTGCATATCGGTGAAAATAGGGAGGTTTTTAATTCCAATTATGAAAAAATAAAATATTTGGTGAAAATAGGTGGCTTTTAATTTGGGTTGTCTATTGGGAGGGGGTGACAAAAAAGAATTTTAGGGCAAAATTTTTTGAAAATAGGGGGATTATTTAGTATGCCATGAACGCACGTGCTATAACCCAGGTTCACTAAGTAAAGCCCTCATGTCAAAATTGTGGTTGTTATTGCCTCTACTCTGCCCCATGTTGGTTGATAAGCATCTAATCTCACACCTCTGGTACATGCTTCCCTGCTCCTGCTACCTAGGGCAGCCAATCCCTCTCTACCGACCGTCGTAGGCTGATGTTGTGCCCACTATGTAGTATACACATCTATTGCACCAAGATCTACTACTTTTGCCCGCGGATCCCATGTTGTAGACATTAATCATGTCCACTCATCAATAAGGCCTTGCCTGCCCTCCAAAAGTGGCCCTCACTTTGCGGCTAGCTCCCTGGTAATCCTCCTAAATCTATGGGGTGCCTCTGGTACATCCTGTACAAAACCAAACTACTGCCAAACCCTATCGGGTCTATATCACTCTATAATGTACTCCCTCCTGCCGATAATATACATAGGTGTTGTGGCATAAGGTATATGGCGAGGATACTCTGACCAACCTGATAGGCCCATATATGGTTGCATCTATCCTTTCAAAAATGACCCTCCAATGGTCAATATCCTTTGTCTCCTCATAGTGTAATCCATTCATATAGCTAAATACAACTGGTAAATTTGTCGCTCTATCTATCCTACCTATTGGTCGAGTCACCACGATGTGCTCCCACGCCCATACTTGTAGTGGGATTGGGTAAATTTAGGTTAGCATAGAAGGGTTTGGGAAGGTGATCCCTCAAATGTGGAGATCCGCATTTTGTAACTTACATTAGACAATAGTTTTAGGCTGACTGGTTAATGTGTTTTAATGTTTATCTACACGTTTCATTTGATGCTGACTTTGGAGGATTTGTTAGCATGTGTAATTCATTGGAATCATTTAGGAAGGATGTGTTGTGATGTATTTGGGTCCTCTCTATCTCCTGGAGTGGAGGAAAAAGGATATTTTAGGTCCGGGTGGCCAAATTTATGTAATATTATTTATTTTGTCTGTGGTCGACCTAGTTGAGGGTTTTAATGAATAATCTTGTATATAAAGGAGTGTGGATGTGTGTAAATTGATGAGCAGTAGATGTGAATGATTTGCAAGTGGATTTGGTGTTGGAGATGTTCAAAAGTCAATTGTAAAGAGCTTTGATGATGATATCTTCTATGTGGTAGTGTTCTAAGATAGTGTTTGAAGTCGGATGTGTTTGTCATGATATTGGTTGCTTAACATAGTGGTTCAAGGAGAATTTAATGATCAAGAGATCTTGTTATTTCAACTATTCCTTTTTTTCTATCAGAAGATAGTGAGTCTCTTATCATCTTTTTGTACCTTGCTCTGAGATAGTGTGTCTCAGCCCTACAAGTCATTTGTATCATGTCTTAGGGTTGTGTGCCTTAGTAGTGCGAGTCCACTCAAGGGAAATGAGTTCTAGAGGCAATATTGTAATAATTAATTCAAATTGTGAGTGGGATTCTCATAGTCATTTTTCCTGCTTAGGGTTTTCCACATAAATCTAGTGTTCATGTGTTTATTGTGCTTTGTGCATTCATTGTTTATTATTTTAGTAATTATATAGTTGTGGTTTGAAGTTTAAAAGATAAAAAATTAAGTATTTTGACGTCTGAACTGATTCACAGGTCCCCCCTCTCAATGATGTGGTGTGTTTAACAATTAGTATCAGAGCGAGGTTCCTATTGAGAAGCTTAACTGCTCTAGGAAGACCTGGAATGGTACAAGATTTTAACTACAAGGCTCCAAAGTTTGATGGCACAAATTATGCTTATTAGAAAGAAATGATGGAATATCACTTAGCAATTATGACATCTAAAATATGGGAAAGCTTTAAGAATGGCTATAATACTGCTCCTCAAAATGATCCTAAAATTTTGTATGAAATCAAAGCATATGAGAATAATGCAAAGGTTACAATTGCAATTGTCAGTTGTTTGAATGATACAGTATTTAGCAAAGTCACAAGCGCAAAGTCAGCTAAAGAAAACTAGGATAAGTTGAAGAGTGTATTTAAAGGTGATGAAAAGACAAACAAAGCCAATATTACCAATCTAAAGCACGAGCTTGAGAATGTGAAGATGTCTGATGATGAAAATGCTAAAGGCTATATTCATCAAGTGAATGAGATTGTAAATGCAATTAGGGGTATTGGTGGAATGCTAGAAGAAAGTGAAGTTGTGATGAAGATAATGGCCACATTTATCAAATGTTATAAACCTAAGAAGTATGCTATTGAGGAAGGTCGTGATATGGATGAATACATTGTGGATCAACTCCACGGTTCACTCTCTACCTTTGAGATTGTTGAATTGGATGACATTAAAAAGGAAAGGAAAGAAGCAACATTCAAAGTTACAAAGAATCCTAAAGAAGAACCAAAAGAAAATGAAGACATGGATGAGATTGAAGAAAACTTTGTGAAAATTTTGAGAGGAACTACAAAGTACAAAGGTAAGTTACCCCTAAAATATTTTAATTGTGGAAGAATTGGTCATTATTCTTCTAGATGTATATATAAAGAGGATTGTGGTAGAAGATCTAATGATGATGACAAAGGAAAGGAGAACTACAAACAAATTGACAAAAATAAGAGAAGAGATGACAGAAATAAGAAAAATAAGAGCTTTTATTCAACGAAGACCTACTTATTTGAAGAAGATGGTGATGACTCAAATGAAGAATATTTGTTCCTAGCTATAGAAAAAAAGAATAATGAGTGGTCTGGAAGTCTAAAATATGTGAAGATAAACAAGAAACTAATGAGTGTGAAGATTGCACTGCATGCAAAAGGGGAACCGAAAGTGTGGATCATTGAGTCTGTATGTTCAAATCATGAGACTGGTGATAGAGGGAATTTTATCGACCTTGACAAGGATGATGGTGGACCAATTAAGTTTGCAAGAGCAGAAGTTGCACCTATTTGTGAAAAAGGAAGCATCTCTATTGATGGTAAGCATAAAACTGACAATTTTTATTATGTTAAAGGTCAAAGACTTAACTTGTTGAGTGTCAGTTATAGGTGTAGTAAAGTTTGCATAAGGTATTAGGACTAACAAAAATGTCTACAATGTGAAGGATAACAGTGGAAGAAACTCTTCGTTGGCATAGAGTAATGGATGTTGGTTGTGGCACAAAAGAATGGAACATATCAACTTTGATAATATGGTGAAGATTAGTTATAATCACGTTGTGAGAGATTTATCAAGATTTATCAAACCTATTGATACTATGTGTAGAGAATGTCAATTGGGAAAGCAAACAAAGAGGAGATTCAAAAATAAGGAGTATGTTATTTCACAACATTTGGAGTTTAGTTTTTAGGTGTCAAGTTGACTAGCAAGTGAAGCTATGTTGTTTTGTGTTCGGTATGCTCAGTTGTGTTGTGTTTAGGATGGTCCAATTGGCTTATCTTACTTGGATCATATTCCTTGGTTCGGGTTTGCTTTGGAGAATGAGTTTGGTTAGTGCTTTGAGTCCCACCATGGCATGTGGAGATTCGCATTGTGTAATTTGCATTGGATGATAGTTTTGAGTTGACTAGTTAACATGCTTTAATGTTTATCTACATGTTTCATTTGATGTCGACTTTGGAGGATTATTAGCATGTGTGATTCGTTGGAATCATTTAGGAAGGATGTGTTGTGATGTATTTGGCTCCTCTCTATCTCCTTGAGTGGATTGGAATGGATATTTTAGGTTTGGGTGGCCGAATTTATGTAATATTGTTGATTATGTCTAAGGACGACCTAGTTGAGGGTTTTAATAAAAAATCTTATATATAAAGGAGTGGATATGTGATTGAATGCATGAGATGTGTCTGAATTGATGAGTAGATGATGTGAATGATTTGCAAGAAAATTTGGTATTGGAGATGTGCAAAAGTCAATTGTGAAGAGCTTTGATGATGATATCTTTAGTGTGACAATGTCATGAGATATTGTTTGAAGTTAGATGTGTTTTCCATGATATTGGTTGCTTGACATAGTGATTTAAGGACAAATTCATGATTAGGAGATCTTGTTCATTTCAATTGAGCTATTCCTTTCTCTACTAAAAGACATTGAGTCTCTTGGCAGCTTTTTGTACCTTGCCTTGAGACAATGTGTCTCAGTCCTACAAGTCAGGGTATCATCAGCTCAGAATTAAGGAAGAAGACATTCTGAAGACAGCTTTCAGGACGAGATATGGACATTATGAATTCACAGTAGTTCCTTTTGGAGTAACTAATGCCCCAGCTGCATTCATGAACCTGATGAATAGTGTATTCCATGACTACTTGGATAAGTTTGTTTTGGTATTTTTGGATGACATATTGATTTACTCTAGAAATGAAGAGGAACATTTAGCGCACCTACAAATTGTTTTGCAAAGATTGAGAGAACATAAGTTATATGGAAAATTGTCCAAATGTGCCTTCTTTGAGGAAAAGATTCACTATCTTGGGCGTATAATATCAAAGGAAGGAATAGCAGTCGACCCAGATAAAATAAAGGCGATAGTAGAATGGCCAATCCCTAAAAATGTTTCAGAGGTAAGAAGCTTTATGGGGCTAGCAGGTTACTATAGGAGGTTTGTGGAAGGATTCTCTAAGATAGCAAACCCCATCACCTCGTTGCAAAGAAAGGGCAAAAGGTTTGTATGGACCGAGCAAAGTGACAAGGCATTTCAAATCTTGAAGGGGAAACTAACTTCAGCACCCATTCTAAAGGTACCAGACCCAAATGGACACTTCACAGTTGTAACAGATGCTTCTATTGAAGGGTTAGGAGGAGTACTTGTCCAAGATGAAGGGGTAGTGGCTTACGAATCTAGGAAGCTAAAGACTCATGAAGTCAATTATGCACCCCACGACTTAGAGTTGGCAGCAATTGTGCATGCCCTGCAAAAGTGGAGACACTTCTTACTAGGGAAGCCCTTTGAGCTTAAGTCGGACAACCAAGGACTAAAATACATCTTTACCCAACCTCACTTAAATGCCAGACAAAGAAGGTGGTTAGAGTTTCTAAGTGAATATGACTTTGAGATTGAATATATTAAGGGAAAAGAAAATAGGGTGGCAGATGCCTTAAGTAGAAGGAGACACTTGATGACTATAGCGACCTTCAAAACCTCTTTCAAAAGGCAAATAATGGATGAACAAGGACATGACCCATGGTATGAACAAGTCAAATTAACTATAAGACACAACCCGACCGACTCTAAGGTCGAAGGGTATACATTTGATGAAGATGGGTTGCTCAGATACAATAACAGAATCTATGTTCCTAATTCAGGGAACTTAAGGGAAGTAGTCCTTTCGGAGGCTCACAATGCCCCTTATTCAGGCCACCCAGGAGTTAACAAACTTTATGCAGATCTAAAGAAGCTATACTTTTGGCAAGGGTTGAAAAGCGATATTGTCAAGTATGTAGCTAAATATTTGGAGTGTCAAAGAGTAAAGGCAGAACATAGACACCCAGCTGGATTGTTACAATTGCACGATGTACCTCAACATAAGTGGCAAGTCATTAGCATGGATTTTGTACAAGGGTTACCCATGTCACCTTCTAGGCATGATGCAATAATGGTGGTAATTGACAAACTCACTAAGGTGGCACACTTTATACCAGGAAATCTGACGGATGATGCACCCACCTTGGCTAGACGCTTCGTTAAGGAGATAGTTAGGTTGCATGGAATACCAGAGAAAATCATATCAGACAGAGATGCAAGATTCACTTCCAGGTTTTGGACCACTCTTCAATCAGCTCTAGGAACTCAACTAAATTTTAGCACCGCATACCACCCAGAAACCGATGGTCAGACAGAAAGGACAAATCAGATTATGGAAGACCTGCTTCGCATGTACTGCATGGACCAACAGAGAAAATGGGAAGAGTACCTACCTTTGGTAGAGTTTGCCTACAATAATACATATCAAACATCTTTGGGAATGGCACCTTTTGAAGCTTTGTATGGAAGACCATGTCGAACACCTTTGAGTTGGGATAGTCTTGAAGATAGAGTGATTATTGGGCCAGATATGTTGAAAGAAATGGAAAGGAAAACTAAGGAAATTAGGCAAAGATTGAAGGAAGCCTCGGATAGGCAGAAAAGTTATGCAGATAAAAACAGAACACCAAGGGAGTTTGAAGTAGGAGAGAAAGTCTTCCTAAGGGTTAGGCCACACAAGAGTTCCATAAGATTTGGGAAAAAGACTAAGCTTGCACCTCGTTATGTCGGACCTTTTGAAATATTGGGAAGAATTAATCCAGTTGCTTATCGGTTGGCCTTACCTCCCCAATTGAGCCGAATCCATGATGTCTTCCATGTATCTCTTCTTAAGAAGTATGTACCTGATGAGAAACACATTTTGAATTGGGATGCTTTGCAGGTCCAAGAAATGGGGGGAATAATGATAGAGCCATTCAGAATCTTGGAGAGGCGCCAGTGCCAGTTGCGCAACAGAGAGGTTGATCAGTGCAAAGTGCAATGGGACCAGTATGACGAGAAGAATGCCACGTGGGAGGATACTAAGGAGATGCAGCAGCTATTTCCCTTTTTGTTTTGAACATGAACTATAAACTCTTTGAATGCATTTAATAAGTGCATCGGGACGATGCACAGATTTAGGGGGGGAGGATGTCACAACCCTCCTTTATCACCTTTTTTGATTTAAAATACAAAACTCTATTATATTCTTTGGATAAATTATTGAATGAATATTGTAAGGGAATAAAAATAATAAACCACACACACATGGAAAATGCATATATATTTAATTAGTTATTTAATTTCCCTCACCCAAATTAAGGCACATGTTGTAGGAGGAATAAGAAGCTTCTAGAGGCTTCTCCACCTCCTTGCATGTAACTCCTCCCACTAAGCCTAATCAATTTGCATGGAGGCCAAATTGGGAGAGAATCTCTTTTTTTCAATTAAAAATTAGGTAGTGGGAATTTGAAATTTCTTTTATAAAATAGGTACAAGTTTCAAAATGAGTGTTGGCTATTCCATAAGAAATTCTGCAGGTTAAATTCTCCTTGGTAGTCCGTTTTCATTGGCAGCCAAGATTTTGTTGGGAGGATTTCTCTTCAATTTGGAGGATCAAGGAAGACTCTAAACCATTTTGCAAGCACCCAGGTTCCTTCAACTTAGTTTATGCATCTTATTCTTGTGGTAGATTAGATTTGATTAAACTATTTATGAGAATGAAATTCATTTGTGTTTTGTTAAGAATTAGTTTTAGATTCTGTAGAGAATGAGAGTCATTGTTTAAATGAGATTCATTGTTTAAATTCTTGATATGAAATTAGTTTTAGATTTGGTAGAAAATGAGATTTATTGTTTAAATGAGATTCATTGTTTAAATTTTTGATAAGAAATTAGTTTTTAGATTTTGTAGAGAATGAGATTCATTATTTAAATTTTTGATAAGAAATTGGTTTCAGATTTTGTAGAGAATGAGATTCATTGTTTAAATTTTGATAAGAAATTAGTTTCAGATTTTGTAGAGAATGAGATTCGTTGTTTAAATTTTTGATAAGAAATTAGTTTCAGATTTTGTAGAGAATGAGATTCATTTGTTTTAATTCTGATAAGAAATTAGTTTCAGATTTGAAAGAAGTAGAGTAAATGGAAACTAGATTCATTGCCTTCAGTTTACTTTTGATAAAAAAATTAGATCTCCCTGTTTGTGCAAACAATTTTCTCTGTGAACAAATCTTCCTGTGTGTATAAATAAATCTCCTTTCTCTGTGAATGAATTTTCCCTGTGTAAAGAACAAAAGAAATGAAAGAAAAAGACATAAACTATTCCTTTCTCTGTGAATGAATTTTTCCTGTGTAGGAAACAAAAGAGATGAAAGAAAAAGATATAAATTATTCCTTTCTCTGTGAAAGAATTTCCCTGTGTGAAAAACAAAAGAAATAAATTATTCCTTTCTCTGTGAAAGAATTTCCCTGTGTGAAAGAAATAAACTATTCCTTTCTCTGTGAATGAATTTCCCTGTGTAGAAAACAAAGGAAATGGAAAAATCCCTCTGGTTACCGCTTCATTTTGTCCCTGAAATTAATCTACAACATTGTTAATTACCTATTATTACCCTGCTCTGAGTAATCTTCAATAATCTTTAAAAAAAAAAATAATACTCCTGTATAAGAAAAATGATAATGATAATATTATAACATATATATATATATATAACCAAAAAAACGAGAAATCGTTTCGAACTTAGAAAAATCTCTTAAAAACTTCCCCCGTAACGCATGGCGTTCGCACCAAATAACGTCGGCATGCATGGACGTTACATTGAACTGTCGCAGTAGTACGGAGGGGCCCGCGGGCCCCCTCACCTCTGCGGTCCTGCGCATGTAGGGCCGCAGGGGTGATGGGACCCGTGGTCCCCACCCCGCACCCTACATTATACCCAAACAGTGCATTAATTAAAGTTCTTTTTCCCCCTCTAAATTGTAATCGAAATTTTTACTTGGGGTTTTATTTTATAAATAGATTAATACTTTATGTTAATTGTTAAGTTATTTAATTTTTAGTTGATAGTAATGACATTTAGGAATTAATACTTATGTCAATTATTTAGTTAAATTTTTTAGTTGATAGTAATGGCATTTAGGAAATAATGTTTTTTTTTTTATTATTTTGGTAAACTTTAAGATATTGTATTTCAACTTAGAAAAATTGGGCTAATATGTAGCAAGCTCATAATTAAATTGCCTTAGTAAGTTTTAAAATCGTAGACTATATCCTTTTAAAATTAAGTTACTCAACCCATTAAGAATCGTTGAGACACTTGATTGGTCTTTAATACAGATGCTTAAATTTAATCGTTATTTTGGATTCATAGCATGCGAATTATTTATAGATTAATTATATCTTCATGCAATTACTATTATGCAAGTTTCATTGTTATGCAAATTACACTTCAAGTAGTTACTTCAATTATTTACGCCTTCATTTTGTTATTCGTAGTTAGAAAACTAAATAAAGGAAGTTGGAAAACCAAAACTAGCAACGTTCGGTATATATGGTGCCTCTGGGTCACGCTTACGGGTAATGTCGTCGTGTTGAACTACTACACTTAACGCCTAATAAAGCTGCATTAACGACGTCTGTGGCATCGTCCCTATAAATCGTCGGGGAGTAATAAGGGACATTTGGAAGTTAAAATCCAAGGGGCGGGTAATCCCTCTTGGATCGATAATTTAATAAGATAACTTTTAATTGAATTTCACATCCGTTGAGATAAACCATAGTAAACCCCTCTTAGGGATGGTCAAGTTAAAAGCTCTCGCGAAAATTACTTTCTTTATTTATTTATTAATTCATCTCGAAGGGATATTGGTGATTTGCAATTGGGTGACGCTCATGATAAGTATTAGGATCTAGTTATTTTGTTAGGCCACAAGCAATAGGCCATCTTGAGCCTTCGCTTAAGTGCTACCATCGTGGGTAGCAACCGCAGAGAAACTATCTGGGACACTAACCCTAGAAAGGGTTGCGTACCCACAAATCAGTTTACATCAAACCATAGATTAGAAAATAGAACTACATACTTTACGCCTTGATCCCGTGCCGAAGCGGGTATGTAGGCAGTCTTGGGACGGAGTTGTCCCTCGTACTCAGGCGTTCGTGGGTGGGGTCTAGGTTTGGTTGAGTAAGAATCCTAAATGAAAAATAAGATAATCAATTTAATTCAATGCATACTCGGAAGGAATCCCGTATGGATTCGCTTGACTTCCCGAGGCTTTAAGCCAGATTCCGAGGCGGAATTCAAGCTTATGTTATTTTTAAATTACTCCTAAGGACGGCAACCTCGGTGCATTCTTGCTAGAAGAATGTAGTACTTAGTGAGTGGCTCCGGACCCGAATGGTCCCGATGAGTCTAAGTCTCTGGCCAGAGCATCTCCTATCCCGTTTGGATGGATGCCTACCCCGTATGGGTAGATGCCTATCCCGTATTGGATAGATGGAATTTACGTCCCATATGGACAATTGCCTAACCCGTATGGTTAGAAGCTCACCCCGAATGGATGAATGCCTAATCCTAATTGGATGGATGCCCAGAGTATGCAATTGAATAAAACATAATAAAGAAAAAAAAAAAAATGTACTCAATTTTTGTTGGATGAATCGTGGGTGGGTTATTACAGCTTATTACATGAGCAATATAATAGATCACTAACCACCAATTCTAAAACATATAATTCACTTAAGTCAATTCTCCTTACGCTAGCTTTCTTTTTGGCCATCTATGACTTACTTGGAATGCGCATGACAACCTTTTCCCCTATCTTAGGTTCCCCCTTTGAAACTCTCTACTCATCATTACTAACATAAACAAATTTACTGAATTATTTCAATAATTGAAATTTTTTAACATAATATTCTTGTTAGGCTCTTTCTTTTGATGTGTTTTTTTGTGATTGTTAATGTTTCTCTTATTCTTATGAATCCAGGTCTATAATCACTCCTCCATAAGTGTTTCCCTTTTCTATGATAAGAGATTGGACATTATTGTTATAGAGCAAATGCTCCTTGATAAAATGGGTTTGACCTCCCTTGTCAAAAATTGGATTGCTCTTTGCAATATATTATAATCCTAATTATGACAATAATAGCTCACATGTTGATAACAAATTATTACTCCAAAGTTGATATTTGTTTCTTACTCGATGCTTTCAAACTGTGTACCTTTAACATGCTAAATATTAGATTCTTATAGCTAGAAAAGTCCTCGTGTTAATCAACAATCTGAAGAAATTTTCAATTCGTTCAGGATTTCATAGTCAAAAATGTTGAAATGTAGGATCTATGCAATTTTGCATGGATATGAAAGATAAATATTACAAAGACAAGCTAAACATTGAAAGAATTGTAGCCAGAAAGAACTTTTTGATGTATCCAAGGAAAAGGGAAAAGAAATAAATATACGAAGGAATGGACCGAAAATTGTTTTGTGCAAAACTGATGACACTCGGTGTTCTAGATTGCTAAGAACAAACCCTATTGAAGTTCAAATTTCTGCATGACTGTGATAGGTGACACAAATATATATACATGAGTCATCCTGCATTAGTCACAATTTACACAAATTTAAAGCTGCTCCACCATGCTACCTAACACCTATGAAAATTATAGGTGTTTATATTCTTGATAATAGAACTAGGTAGAAGCTGCTGAAATGAATTACTCCTACAATGGTACATGTGAGCTTGAATCAAGCTTCTTCAAAGAAAGTCTTCCTGCATCCACACTTTCTACAACAAGAAATCCTACGTTCTCCAAGCCCAAGAGAAGCAAGTAGATGGTGACCAGCATAACAATGTTACAACGCTTCAGCTTCTCTGCATCCTGGTTTTCATGACCTTTCGTTTCTTCTGAGCTTGGCGTTTCACTGCTAACTTTCTCTTCTTTTGTGCATGCCGAATTGGGTTAACAAGTGCAGAAACTTTTTCTGTTTGCTTTCTCTTGCTGTGGGTTGCCTTGACTTTCTGCCTCACTAAATTATAGGCTTGCACAAAACCCTCAACCCCCATGATATCTTTCATGTGGTTCAGAACTTCCTCCGCCAATAGCTTCAAGTTCCCTGCATTAATGACAAAACAACCTGTGAAATAATTGAAGAATTCAAACCTTTAAAAACTAACAAATTGTTAACAATACTTTTTTCCCTTCAAATCAAGGTAAAAGAAAACCATGCCATTTTCCTCACCAGAAACCACATTCCCTGCATAACCTTCTATGATCTTATACAATGGTAGTAATATTGTTGATCCATAGCGTTGGATTCCTTCATGGCCCTGATGAGTGGAAATAGCTTTATACCACTTGAAGACGGCCTTAGTCTGCAAACAGGGCAGTGTAAGTCCTCAACATGCTATACAATCATAAGTCAATGATGAATACTTAACTAAGACTGGAATGTCAATTGATCGTACCTGTAAATCTTTCGCTTGACGTGCGATTTTTCCCATCTTCTTAAAGATGGGTTCATATAACGATGTTTCAAGATCTTGAAATTCATTTTTGTCCTCAAGTTCAGAAACATCCTTCTTCTCTCTAGAAAGCAAACAGGCACAAACCTTTGTACAAGTTTTTGAACCAAGCAATGCTAGTGCCTCCATTATAAGTGACTGATTGTGTGCATCAAGGGTAGAAAAGAAATCCTTCAGATCTACTTGTGGCCTGCTTTTCACAAAGGAATACAGGGCACAGGTGACATATACAAGATTTTCAACAACCATACTCATATCACCCATGCAGTTATCAAGAAGATCCATGTCCATGTCAAGTTGATGACAAAAAGATGCAGCTAGTAGTAGGAGCCTGCTTGGTTGTAAAAGCATTGCAGTTTTTCCATTTGCCTGGCTCTTTGTAACTACTTCAGATCCACAAGTAGAGAAGTAAATAGCTATAAGACGGCCAGAAATATTTTGCAACCACACATGTGGATGAACTAGAAGCGAACAAATCAAGTCCCATATTTCCTGTACAGAGTTGGTCAAATGCAGCTATAAGCAAAAGTAAACCATATTTACTATATATAAAAGATGCATTGCAATAATCACAGAATTCACAGTGGTACAATCATTTGCTTCCACCTTAAAGAGAACAATTATAATAGGATTGCAAATTTTCCACTCCTAAAACATGTCATGGAAAAAGACAAAGATTGTGAAAACTTACTGTTTTCTTGAATCTATTTTTGAGCAAATATAATTAAAATATGATTTTTAGCACTCTACTCCAATAATATAGCACATTCATCTTATTTATTATTTAACACAGGTGAAAGAAGAAAAAGAAATTCATTTGTTGAAGATCAGATATTTTACCCATGATTCACCCCGAAATATTGCCTAATTGTCATGGCCAACAGGTGAGTACGTATCCAGACATGCTACAACTATTCATTTAATACGACAGTTGGCTAAAGATTTCAATCAGGTAGCAAATGGCAGAAGGCTTTTCATGTCTTAAAAAGTATTACTTTGACAGTAAAATATATACAAAGACTAGGATAATGATTTCAGGTTGTTGTAAACCCTAGTTCACAATCATGCTTTTTGAACATCAACGTGAAAAAGGGAAAATTGTCCGAGTCATTTTTTGGTGAATTTTTATGATCTTGCCTATTTTTTAAAATTTGCAATTTTTTTGGTAATTGTGCATTATAGGGAAGACAATTTAATTGTTCTATGGGTATGGAAAGTAAAAAACCAAAATTAAGGAACTACAAGAAAATACCATGCAATGCTAGCAAATAATATAAATATCTAAGAATAAGTCACTGCACGGTGGAATGAAAATCACCATGAAACAAATATGGAGCAAATTTTGGAAATGGAACAAAAATCTCTACAAACAAACTAGAATATCATTACGCCATTTCATTTTAAGGATGTATTCTCTCAAATTGGGTTTTGTTTCTTGGTATTGTACATGGGATTTGTTCTCTAGTGTTCCTACCTTAGGTACTGATGGTTCGTCAAAGGCATCCAGTGATATGTTTTGGTTAGGTGTTTCCTGGTTAGGTTGTGGTGCTTAGTGAGTTGTCTGTACCTCCTAGTTCATCGGGTGTTTATTTGGGCTGCTGTGTTTGTCTACGCCAATTCCAATGATCCTACCTTTGTTCAAAGTGATGTAATAAGAAGAAAATGTTGGAATTATTATATTATGTTAGTATGTTAGTATTAAACGTCAGCTTAGTAAGTAATTGAATAAATGTTAGTGTTAGGTTAATTAATTAGTAATTAAATAAATGTTAGTGTTAGGTTAATTAATGAATTAATCCTAATAGGTTAAAAATTGTTAGCTGTCGAGAAAATTAGTTTGTGATGTAGCCTTGGTAGCTTCTTGGATGATTAAAAAGTGAAAGGCTTATATAAACCTATGATATCATTGTAATCAATCTAAGTTACCAATTCGGGTACGGATACAAATACCAAATTGGGTACGAAATCACGGAATCAGCAAAAAAAAACCTCCTCGGATACGGGTACGGGTACGGGTGTGTGTGTGTGTGTGTGTGTGTGTTCAAACATCAAAATCATAAAATATAATTATATAAACTATCACTATCATTATTGATTATTACAATGACACAATCCATACAAATATGAAATATACAATATAACTTTCCATACATAAATTATAAATCATAAATCCATAATTGCCAATGCATTTACTTCTCTCTCTAAAGCATTTTTAGATTTTGTTTGAAAGGTTTTTAATGCTTCGAGTCTTAGACAACTGACAGCCATGGTATTACTGAAATTAGGTAATGAAATATCATTTGCATTAAAATCCCTGCAGTACTCCATCACTGATGATGCATATCACTGCAGCAGGTGTTGCTCAGATCCATACAAATCCACTTTAACAACACACAAATTGCAGCTGTATATGAATGAACTGAAAAAAATCTGGTATGCACTACAGAGGAAAACATTCTAAATTTATAACTGGGTTTATGGAACATTTTCTCCCACAGAGGACCCAGCTGCCTGGGAGGAACCCGGGTGGAATCCATTGGGGACCAGGCTCACACCAGGACCTGTAAGGAATCAGGACCAAATTCCAAGGCTGCCAGGGCAATTCCGGTAACTTATTAATCAATCTATCCTAAGAAATAATACCTTCGATCATTATTGTTTCTTGTGCATTAATTATCTACTATTTCAATATACTTCCCATTTGGAAGAAGGAATCAGAAGCGACATTGTCAATCCTTTGTTTTTTGCCAGACTCAAATCATTTTAGATAGGTTGATGTTGTTTTGAATGAGTGAATGATAGGCTTTGCAAGATCTAGCTTGAATTTTTACTAGAATTCCTCCTTGATCTCTGCACAAGGTCAACATTGTCACTGTCTCTGGGCATTGAGGCTCTTAACTTTTATTTGCTGAATTTTCAAAATCAACCAACACTTGAGTGTCTTTGGGCTCTAATTCATTTTTGCAAGAAATCAGATTATGGACTCTGATTTATCATCAATTATTATCATTCCAAATTCCAATGAGGTTGCAATGACAAGAATATCTATTACACCTCCACTGTTAAAAATGGGTTATGTTAATTTAATTTTATGTTTTGGGTTCAAGCCATTATTTTTTATTTTAAACGTCATTTTTTGTACTTAAAAATTTTGCAGTAAAAATTAAATATTCTGATTTTATAAATGTTAGGTTAGCATGCAATGGCACCAGTTGGAGAGATTGCAGAGACATCCGTGCCAACAGTTGGAGAGATTGTAGTCAAACTACAATCTTCCTCTGCATTTGAGAGGGGCAACTCCTTGGTATGATGGGGGTATTTGTAATTTCTGTGTACTTTTAACCTGAAAGTACATAAAGGAAGGAAAACAAAACTAAAGAAAGTGGATAACAGAAACCCTGATAGTAGACATACGAATACCAAACAGGATTTCACATAAGTTTTGATATGCAATGGTGATGAAATAAAGGAAACACATTTCAACATACGAAGAAACAAGTTGCCTTAGCACTTTCAAACCAAGATACTAGGGTATGATTGTGTTTCATAATTTACATTTATCATTTGAATTCAAGATCAATAGATTGTACAAGTACACAAAGGGATTATCAATTTAACATACAAGAAATTGATAATAATATATTAATAACTGAGAAACACATTCAAGACATACGAATTAAATGCATTCTTTATTATTCTTTTGAAAATATACGAGTTCAAAAGCTTTGAGTACAAAATAGGTAAACCAAAAGTTCTCCAAAGTTTCCCCTCTGTAAGTGTCCCCCTATTTTTTACAATACCAATAGCCTATATTTATAGACGTTTCGCAAACAACTACCTTGTAACCAGTTAACATAACCATCTAGGATAACCACTTAGAATAACCACCTAGGATAACGACTTAGAATAACTAAGTGACTACTTCCAGTAACTACCTTCTTAGGAACAAGTTAGGATTTAACCTAACTTTTATAAAAAATCAAGTCCAAATCCTAACTTTGGTTACAATAAGTGACTTAAATCACTTTTTTACAAATGAAAATTTGAAACTTGTAACTTTTAAAAAATACCCAATTGTTGACCTTATCGAGATGGTTTTTCACCTTTATCTGCTTTACCTTCGGTAACTTCTCAAGTTATTTTGACATTAAGCATTGTCTCCATTTGTCTTCTTCATTGCATATCAAAAACTTGAACTTTGATCATGCTCAAAGTAACCACTTTTATGTGACAACTTGTGCATCGGCTTCACAAATGCATTTTAGAAGGAATTATGACTTACCATTTATAGAGCTTGATGTTGCCTTTAAGAGTAACAGAAATTTCACTCAAGTTACCTTTACCATCACAACAAATTGGTCCTATCATAAATACACTCCCTATGATGTGAAAGAAATTTGATTGCAACATTGTGAACTTCCTTGGTGGATCATGTCAACATTCATGTGAAGACATTCTAGACTAGGTTATGATCACAACTCTTAAAAGAGTACCTTTCCACTGGTGGTGTCCTTCTGATCACATCATCCTCAGATTGGTTTGGAAGTAGGTTGTTTCCATTTTTGTGATATCCACTTCAATACAAGTTTTCTCTGACACGTCTTTTTGACTTTGATCTGCATTGTGTTTGGACTGAAGAGATCATGAATAGAAGGTATTGTGACATCTGGTATTCCAATTGGTAAACTTTGTTGGAATTTTTGTCATTGATGTCTGAGCTTGTAAAAATGCTGATTAAGCATTTTGGTCTAATTAATTTGTTTAAGCTGGCTTGAGCTCTCTGCCTTCTTGATTGAGGTGCCTGGTTGCTTGTCTTCTTGTTTGAGCTGCTTACATGCCTTCCTGGTTGAGCAGCTTGAGCTGCTTGCTTGGCTGTCTACTGGAGCTGTATGAGTGTCTGCATCAGCAAGTTGTGCGCCTACTTGTCTTAGTCAGCAGCTGAATCAGAGTTTATGCCACATCATAACTGGAATATTAAAAAGGGTCGATGACCGAATTAATTCCTTTCTAGTGCATTAATGATTTCAGATTTTATTTAGTGGCAAAAAGATGTATGCTGGGTGTTACTTTTCATGTTACATTTTTTTTGGAGGCTATCGTGCTCTGGTGAAAAGCCTATTTTTTCGGTCAATGTTTTAAAAACCTGCGAAGGAGTATAAGTACTGGGTGATTAAATTTTCGGCAGAAGCCATGTTTGCAATTGATTCAAAAAAGGCATCGATTCTTTTTTTAATTCATTTTTTTTTCAGATGCCTTACCTTTGTGAGCGGATGGTTTCTTTAGGTGGTGAAAAAAGTGGAGATTAGGCGCTGGAAAAGAGGTGTGTGGAATTCATGGCTTTTAAATAACGGAGCATGCCTTTGCTGTCTTCACTTGAGCGTTTTTTCTGGAGTGGTGAAAAATTAATGGTATGACTATTTCGTGTAGTGTGTGGCAACGAATCTTCATAGTTAACGCAGATTTAAAGTCGAAATACTTTGCCATGAAGGATGATGAAATTCAGTCAAACACAGATCATCGATATTGAGTGGTGCATTTTTATTTTGTTGGGGGCTAATTGAAGAGTGGAGTGCGTTGAAGTTCTTTTTGACCAACAATTTACTTCAGCCTGTGCGTTTGTGGTGCTATGCTTGGCATTGCTTCTTTTTTTTGAAAATAAGAGTCAGATTTTAATATGCGTGGAAGTTCTTTGAAAGGTGAAAGGTGTTCGTGTTGGATTTCATTAATGTGGTCTATTTTGAAGATACATTTCTTATATTTTCTGGCTGAAAACATCAAGGCAATTCTTTTTGGTGATTGGTTCCGTGCCTTTTAATTTTTCGAAACATTGTGCTTGGTATAATGATGAATTCTGTGATGGCCCGAACTTTTCTTGTGGTCTGGTCTGAAGAAACGTAGTGTGGAGGTGATCTTTACAAAGCATATATCGTCCTGGCTAGCTGGGTTCTTTTTTAGATGCTAACAGCAAGACGGTTTTTGAGAATAAGCATATGAAGTCATGCTGGAATTTTGTGGCTGTTTGATGCGTAGTGATTGGGTGCAGCTGAATGTATGTTGTTAAAAAACAGAGTCGGGCAAATTTTTTTTAATTATCTGATGGAGTTAGCGGTTATGCAGATCGGACAGAAGTATAAGGAGTGATTGTGAAAAGATCGTGGAGTGTATGAAATTCATTCTTGACAGAAATTTTCTTTTGGTGTTTGCATCAAATATTGAAGGAACGTTTTCCTTTGTTGGCTGAGGTGAAGTTAGATTTCTTTTCCTCTCTACTGGAACTCATATCTTATAACATAGAAGAAGAACAACTGAAATTCCAATATTTGTAATTCTGAGTTCTCTGAGTTGGTGAATTGGAGGAAGTTGGTGCTTACTTCTGTATAGGGGTTGGTGCCTTATTGTTCACAGTTGGTGCTATGAGGAGAGTTGGAGCTCTCTTCTGCTAGTTGCTTTGTAATCTGGGTTGGAGCTCATTTGAAGCTAATGAAAGTCTTTTAATGCCGTGGCTTTTTACCTGAAAGGGTTTTCCTTGAGATATCTGATGTTTTGTCTTTGTGGTTATCTTGTTGTGATTCTGTCTTTAATTTTAAAAAGGGTTAAATTTCTGCAATACTGATTCACCTCCCCCCCCCCCTCTCAGTATTGTCGGTCTGCTTCTCAAACTTGAAATTCTGACACAACCTTCAACAGTGCATTTTGTCACTCTAGATTTGAGAAAGCAAAGAAGAATCCTCCGAGACTCTCTTATCAAGATTTGACAGATTAATTTTAGGCATCGAGTTACTTGATGGTCAGGCTGTTGACACTAATAGGAATAGTTTTGTTGTGATAAATATTTAGAACATATTTGATGGGGCCGGAGAAGTGAAGTAGCATCATGACACATTTTAATGCTTTCAAGAAAATTGACTTGTCGCGGTGTTTGGGAACCTTGTGAGACTGGTGGCTGATTACTGATTAGCAACTCTGACAAGCATTTCATGTCTCTTGGAATCATATATAGTTGACAAAATCCTGCTCCAATGTCGGGGCAATTCTGACAAGCATTTCATGTGCCTTGTCCATTTAGACCTGCAAGAATTGTAGAACTTGGATTTTCATCTTCCAATATTATTTGCTCAAAACTTTCAGCCTTATCAACAAATCCATTTTGTGCAATCACTACAATCATTGCAATCCATGAGACCATGATCAGGTTATGCATTCTTAATGAGTTTCATAGTAATGCCATCGCTGTGCTTAATACAATTTCCCAATTTTCGACATTCTTGCAATTATTCACATTTCATGAGGACACCTGCAATTATAATATCTGACAAAATTCATTTATCCTTGATCCTTTGATGGATGCCTATAACCTGTTCCAAAGCTAGTATATCATCACAGATAGAGAGGTTATGGGAAAAGATTGTCCCATTTGGCCTCACGCCTACCGATTGCATTTGCTTGAAAGTTTATAAAGCTGTTTCAACAATCTGTTTTGCCTTCAACCTGCTATCAGACATTCTATGTGATGACATATATTTGAGACAGTCTGTCAAACGATTCAAGTACATTGTCTCTGCTTTCACATTTTATATGTACCTGCACTTTTCAAAGCACTGTGTTTTATGAGACCAAAAATCACTGATGCTTGTTGTCCAACTATCAATGAGCTTTATAATGTGTGCCTCCATATTTGGTCTATATATTGCAATTATATCGTTCCATGAGAAGACATCTCTGAGGTATTATGTCAAACGCTTCAGGTGTGTTGTCATACAATTCCACATTTTGGATTCATGTCAACAGGAGCATTTCCAACTATAAGATCTGAAAAAAAATCTCCATACCATTACAATCTGATGCATGTTTGTAACTGGTTCCCAAGTTGGCAAAAGCATATATGATGCATTTGCTTGAATATTTCTAAAGCCTTTTCAACAATTTTGTGTTGTGTACATTCTACACTAATTTCATAAGCCGTGAGATGACATTCATTTTGTCAAACGATTCAGTTCCATGTCTAATTTTCCATGTTTTTCAAGTATGTCAATAAAAGCATTTAGAAGTTCTTTTTCAACAGAAACGTTTCGCAAATATTCTGCAATCACATTTCCACGAGCTGCAACATTAAAACCTTATATGTTGTTTAAAGTTCAAATTTTAGTACAGGCAAAGGAAATCCGGTCAAGGTTGTGAAATTTGTTTACACAAAATCCATTTGTGCACATTCTACGATCATTAAATTTCATTCCTTGAGATGACATCCCTTTAGAGCAATCTGTCTTGATGCAGGAGCAGAGAGTATCCCTGTAGAATTTGGAAAATTTATCTTTGCGATAACCAATATTTTTCCAAGAATTATTTTTTTGTAGTTAATATAACTACCTTCAGTTGTGTTTTCAAAATTCACAACTCAACCAGTTGTGAGTTATGAAAATGTATTTGACAACTCATTTACGTTCAAATTTTTCAACTCACAACCTGTCTCACATTCACTTTTCACCTTTCACAACTTACTTGCATCCGATTTGTACCATCCACAACCTCTAGCATTCACTTTTCAAAACTCACTAGTTAAGAGTTGTGAATTTCGATTTCACAATGCATAATCACTTTTGTATTAATAATTTGCAATTCACAACCTCTTAATGTTTGGCTTTTCAAAATCACAACTAGTTGTGAGTTGTGATTTTCGATTGCACAAAGTTTTCAATTTTAAAATTTTAAAGAAGTGAATTTATTTAATTTTTATTTTTATTTTATTTAAATTCATTTCACCTCTTTGTGCCCTCTTTGAGAGACTTGTGAAACTTTTAACTGGCGAGGAGTTCTGACTTGAAATTTTGACCAGGCATCAATGGGGATGAGACAACCATCATCTAAGAGAATTTATTCATGATGAGGCATTAAATAATGAGATTTTAATATTTTTCAAAAATAAGTTTTTAAAAATGTAAATACTAAAATCTCATAAAAGGTGAAGTGGGTTTGGATGAAAATTTGCTAAGTTGCTCAAAATGGTATCATGTACAAGCTCACAAGACAGTTTCCCTCAGTTCTTCATGATTCTCAAGATTTAATTGTTTTTGAGCCCGCCTTGAACTGAAACCACATAATTACATATCCTGAAAACTCTTGAAAAAACACATTAAAATTTTGCCTGACATTAGCTTCAATGCAAAAGTTTAAAGTTTGGATGTTTAAGAACTGGGGCAACATATTCTTAACATGGTTCTGTCACTTAATCATTCGCTGAACCAAATGTATGTGATGTCCTTCTATCCTTTCGTTAATTTCATTTAGGTTATCCTAGATGTGTATTCGCTACAGGGGCATGACATAAGAGCACAACTTTTGTTTCATGGTACAATGTAGAACAGGGAGATGCACAAAGAAGCAAAGAACACTTGTGCTAACTTCTAGTATTACAACAACCTTTCAATATGGTGAAGAACCCATATTTGGAGTATTTAGTCACAACATTGACAGTTGCAAGGAAAGAAGAAAGGTGCCCTCTCCACATGACTTAAGTGGGCAACTGCTCCAAAATGTTGTCACAAACACAAAATCAAATTTGAAAGAACAAAATGAGAGACGGTACAACTTCAAAGACAATACTTTCAGATGGGTGGGCAAATGAAAGGAACTACACACTATCAACTTTCTAGTGGCATTGAATGGTGAGATGATGTTTTTGATGCCTACAATTCCCTCTACTAATGCTAAGAATATAGAAAACTTCAGTCTAATGCTGAAAGAGATTGTGTTAGAGGTGGGCATTGAAAATGTGATGCAAGTTCAAACCATTAATGTACTAACACAAGTAGAGGCAAATAAACTACTTTAGAAGAGGCATCCATGACTTTTTAAAGTCCCTTGTGCTTCCTATTACCTTGACTTTCTTTCAAAGGACATAGACAAAATTGATTGGGTTAGACCAATTGTGAAAGAAGCTAAAAACATGACAAAATACATGTATAATTGGATGCAATGCTTGATATGAGATCACATGTCACGCCCCAGCCTAAGGTTGTGGCTTTCATAAAAACAGATCACAGCTTTACATAGCAAACCCTAGGCAATTAAATATAAGGGCTGACCCAATATAAAAGTATTTAGATTGGTGATGATTATTAAAGTGAGGGACGACTAAATAAGATTAAAAACGATACTTAAATAATAATGTCTTCTTTAAGAGAGCCGACTAAGACTTAGACAGCAGTTAAATAGAATTTAGTTAACAAAGGCCAACCCCTTCTGCAATTGCCTTCCTTGCAAGAGACGCTTCTCTTGGGTAAAAAGGTACGGAGAAGATCTAACTAGAAGATGAGATGTTAGTAAAAAGGCAGAAGATACAATGAGAAATCATTCGATCTAGAAGAGAATAAATCCAGAATTTCGGAGCAGAAATATAAGCAGAAGATTTGCATGCAAGGAGAGTTTCTCAATATGATTGTATGAATAAAAGCAGATTTCAGAGCAGAAACATATGTAGAAGATTTGCATTCAAGGAAAGTTTCTCAATATAAATATCATACAAATAAAAGCAGATTTTCTGCAGACTTAAGTAGAATTATATGCAAGTAAAAAAATATGGTAAATCAGTCAAATAAGAAATAGCTTTGTAAAGTACACAACAGATATAATGAGTATAGGGGAAGCATCGAATGATTTGGAAACAACATTTGATCTGACAGCAGAAAACCAGATCAATAAGAAATCAGAGTCTGAGTTGAAATTCGAAAAGGCAGTCAACTATAATATTTGGTATCTCCCAAAAGGGGACATTACATCACACCTAGGGAAAAGAGCTTGGCAAGCAAGTGTGACAACGTTTGTATCTAACTTCTTTACATTGAAAAGAATCTGTAGTTTGACGACACCTTTGAAGCAAACATTTCAATTTGTGAATGGGGAGGCTTGCTAGACAGTTTTTTATGACATCTTTGTAAAGAAAGCTACCAAGAACATCAAGGTAACTTCAAACTTCAATTTAAATTTCAAAATAAATCCTTTAGCTTAATGAGGGATTCATACTTGGAATATGAGGAGTAAAACTCAATGGGACACACTTATGAGGCTATGGACAAAGCCAAGGAAGCCATCAGAAACTACTACAATGGAGATAGACACAAATTTTTTCCCATTTGGAAAATCATTGATCGAAAGTGGATCAATTAATTCCACAAACCCAATCATGAAGCGAGGTATTACCTCCCCAAGTTTTTCTTCTTAGATGAAATCATAGATATTAATGGAGAGGTTATGGAGGGCCTCCCCATATGCATTGATAGAATGACACCTAAGATTGAGATGAGAGACCTAATTATTAAAGAGCTACAAGATTACAAGAAAGCTAGAGGAAGCTCCAACCAAACACCAAGTAACAAAAAATGGAGCCTTTATTTACATCTTACAATTATTTTCCCGCAAGTTACAATTATTGCTTACAAACAAACTTTTGAATATCTTCTTTTCAAGTTCTTGGTGAAAATTTTGGTACAGAAATACTCCAAAACCTTAAAAGGTAGTAGCCCTTTGTGTTTTGTCTCAAACTTGTAATGTATTTTGATGTGAATGCAACCGGAGCTTGTTTGAAGTCATTCACACAAAAAAAGGCAATAAGTTGTCTCAATGATGCCTAAATGACCTAGTTTTTGTGCAATACAACATTTGCTTTCACACAAGAAAGGTTGTAGATACAATTACTTAAGATCCTATAAACTATATAAAAATGACTCATACAGAGATTGTACACATGATATGAGGGCATGTCATGTCCCCTCCTTGATCGTTATATATATCCTAAATGAAGCAGTTATTATTATTCATTAATATAATGATTAATAACAAATGATTATTTGGAATTTATTTATTCATTAAATATTACTATTTAATTAATACTTATTTATTACTAATAATATTCTTGAAATATTCAAATAAAAATAAATTAATGTTATATGATTAATATTAGCCACCATACAGAATTAATCTGTATAAAATTTATTTATTCATTAAATATTATTATTTAATTAATACTTATTTATTACTAATAATATTCTTGAAATATTCAAATAAAAATAAATTAATGTTATATGATTAATATCAGACACCATACAGAATTAATCTGTATAAAGTCAATATCAGCATCACCCAAACAAAGCAGTGCCAAAGATAAGATTGGGATTCCAATTTGTTTATATAAAATTAACGGTTCATTATGAGATGTGATTAGTAAATGAGGTATTAATACAATAGCAATTAATATGAGTTATCAATAATTCTTTAATTGATAGAGGAAGACATATAGATTGGTCACCAGAGATAAGATAAGCATTAACTAGTGCCACACATCGATAACATAGACAAGCAGCGATCCATCATTCCAGAGACTCAAAAAGAAATGAGACTATCGGGGGAACACTGGTCAGCATTCTCTAAGCAGCAATAACTGAAGGATCCAGATTTAGGAACAGCGACTTGTACAAGATTAATAATATCAATTTAAGAAAGCTAACTATTACAATATCGATTAAGACAAAGATGCTAACCCATCCACTAATCGATATCGGTTATAAAGAGACACGATATTAAGAATTCATCGGACAGCAATTCATGATAATCAGACATCGATCTTAAAGAAGGTTAGAGAGGGATCTATTATCATGAAGACAACAAAAAGTAAGAAATCTAATCGGTAGCAATGAGTATATCATTCAGTTGATGCAAACATTAATCAGTCAATAAGAATTATTAGTAAATAATAGTTAAGTTCGATTTAATTAAGTTAATCATTGAAAGGAACACAAATGGAAGGGGCATGACCCTTCGTTTCACACCCACTCAATTGTTATAAGGGAAGGATCGTGAGCTATCCCAAAGGGGAGGGGGGATATATTATCTGCAACCATTTTATAGACTGGAAATTATGATATATGTCTGTGCTAATAAAAGGAGGTCAGATTGCAACCCTGTTGATCGCCATCGAACAGAACAGATCGGATCAGAACTGTTATTAAGTTACAGGCAGTAACATCATTGTTCTTGGTGGTATGCATGGGGATGTGCTTATTATGAATGCTTAATATATTATTGTTGATTTAAAGAGACGAGCTATGGAGGGTGTAGCTACAACAGAAGCAGAAGACATTGAATTGGATGACATCATTACAAAGAATGTCGAACATGAGGCATAGAAGCTAGTGCCATTTAGTTTAAAGGTTGAGCCACATGTAATTGCAAGGAGTAGGCCTTCACCCCCTATAGGATAAGAAAGAGTAAATTGTAAAAATACTTAAATTGCATGGATATGCAATCTAAGATTATGACTTTCAATGACAATTATCTCAGATACCGGTTCTTGGCATTTTAGGCTGGGTCCTGGTTCTTGCCCAGTCCTGGTTCTCCCGGGGTTCCACCCAGGTCCTGCCCAGGTGTATGGGTTCTCTGTGGGTCCTGCGACCCAGGAGAACCCAGGCCCGTAGGTTCCCAAAAACAGGTCACACGTGTCATAAAAACACAAAAAACAATAAAAAAACACTATTTTTAATATTTTTTTAACATGATATTAGACTTTAGTTATTAATGATTACATTTGCGATATATGAATATTTATTGGCATTGGCAATTATGGATTTATCATTTATCATTTATCATTTATGTATGGGAAGTCACATTGTGTATTTCATTTTTGTATGGATTGTATCATTGTAATAATCAATAATGGTAGTGATAGTTTATAAATTATATAATTATATTTTATAATTTTGATGTTTGAACATATATATATATGTGTGTGTGTGTGTGTGTGTGTGTGGACGTACCCGTACCCATACCCAAGAAATTTATTTTTTTGCCGAATCTGCGAATCCATACCCGAACCGGTAACTTAGAGTCTTAGACAATTATCATAAATTTATAATACATATTGTATTTATCAGTTGGCTACTGTATTCACGTGATGGAATATTGTACTTTTTTGGTATTCAAATCTAATAGAAAGCACTTCCCCAACATTTATAGACTGATTTGATACAATTTGTAACAATACTTCACATAATATTTTAAGGAATTTAAGTTTTGTTTATTTTGTTGTCAAGTTTTCCCAAGTTTCTATAGAGTGCAAGTCAAATTTGGGTCTGTAGAGTTTTTGTAAGTCGAAGTTTGTAAACTGTGATATACACTACTTCAAATGAGCAACTTATGAAAGTCAAAGCATCCAAAGTAGTTCAGAAGTACGTAGCATTTGAGACACCCCACAAAAGAAAGTATTAAAAAATGTTACAAATGAAAAATGTCAATAGAGATGACCACTCATGTATAGTATGCTAATTTGAAGCAACATTAAGAGCATTATAACATTCCATACATCTTAGAAACCTTGAATATCATTAATAAAAATGATCACTAATTCACACAAATTAGTCAAAACCAGGCATCCATCCTATAACAGGGAGATCAAAAATTAATGATATAAGGGAGAGCTAAAAAAATAAAAGTCATACCTCAAAGTCTTTGTGTAAGGAAATTTCGGGAGATTGATGTAGCAACTTTTCCAACATGATGAGTGAATAATATGCCTCTTGCCAAAAAGCCAGCATTTCAATATCAGCAGCCTCAGATTTTTCATTACTAGCTGCAGCAACTGCACATTTTAAGATGTCAATTGCTCTAGATCTCACATCTTCAACATGTGCCTGAAAACTTTTCTTCATCACTTCTATCAAGAGACCTAAAACCTGCACAAAGATAAATAAGAAAATTGTGAATCACAAAAGAAACAACAAAGAAAAAGAAAGCCTCAATCCTAAAATAGAAGCATTTTCCTCTAGTCAAGTACAATTCTTGCCTACATCATCATGCCTGGAAAACCTAGCATCAACAATATGAAATCATGAAAAAAGCAAAATTAGTCAGAAACTAGCATTTCTGCAACAGTGTTAGCCAACACGAAAGCAAGGAAAACAATGATCTGTTGTTACAGTAATGGATTAACTTGACATGGATAATCAATTACATTTCGATGGCATGTTTTTAAGGAATTCCATGAAATAAGTCCAATAATCATGCTCAGTGCCTCGGCCATTTTGCATTATCCAACTAATATGGTTACAAATATGGTAGACACTAATAAGTATCTTTCACTTAATGACTGAATCCTGAGCTTTGCAGTACTTGACTATAAAATATTAAATACAATTCAAGAAACAAAATGATTCTGGGCATCATAAAAAAATGTCAATATGTAATTTGCATAGTTGCATGGGTACTCGTACCCAGCCCATGGGTACTCATACCGGAGACTCGGACGCGTATCCCGCACCGGAAACTTGGTTGGAAACGTCTCCATAGAGAGGAGACTTCCCACTAACGTATCCGCCCGTCTCCCACCGTCTCCAAGACAAACAAAAAAAATGAAACCCTAAAATGTTAAAAAAAACAAAACACAGGCAACAAAATAATCAAAATTCAATACAAACAGAAAAAAAACAATGCTCAAAACAAATGCAGGTCACAAGGATTTCTTAAAATGTTGCAATAGAAATTACTAAATTATTATATTATATTTAATGTTCAATGTCATTATATTTTCAGAATTTCTATAATTATTAAATTATATTTAAAAGAAATTGGCATCTCCAAGTACCCACATCTCCTATTTTGGAATAGTCGTACCGGTACCAGCACTGGTCTCCAAAGTCTCCAAGTACCCCCGTACCCATGCAACCTTGGTAATTCGATAAATATAATTTCATTACAGCTAAGTTACCGGTACTTCCCATTTTGCCCACGAATCCGGATGCGGTGTGTATCGGATTCGGATTCGCCCCGGAATCCCTGTGGATTCGGACAGGGTACCGATTTTTTCCCCCTGAAACGTATCCGATATTTGACTCACGAATCCCGACGCATCCGGTGTAAACGTGGCGATTCCATACGGTTTTTTTGACGAATCCGCATCATTCGCAAATTTCGAGTGGTTTTTCCACGGGTCGAATATGTCATTTAACATTTAAAACCCTAAAGCAAAGGCAAAAATAAAAACTCGTGAAAACCGAAAAAACGCGAAATTTTGAAACCATATCGCGCGACGGCACAGGGGTTTGAGGACGCGCGATGGCACAGTGGTGAAAGAAGGCACGCAGACACAGAGGAAGCGCCACGGGCCACGGCAGGAGGCAACGGCACAGAGGACGCCCGCGACGACGGCGGGAGGCGCCACGGCAGGAGGGCGAAGGCACAGAGCAGGCACGCGACGACGGCGGGAGGCGCCACGGCGGGAGGGCTTCGGGATCAGGTATGATATTAATTTTTTTATTATAGTGTGCTATATTTTATTAAATTTTATTATAGTTAAAAAAATAATTAAAATTTATTAGTTTGTTAAATTTTAATATTTATTATAGTTTTTTTTTTTTATAATAGTTTGCTAATTAAAATTTATTAGTTTGTTAAATTTTAATATTTATAATAATTTTTTTTAAAAACTACTCATTTTTAAAATATTAAAAATAATAATAATTTAATAATAGGTATATTTTTTTAAAACTATATTAGTTTGTTATATTTTTAAATATTTTAATTTAATAATTAAAATTTATTAATTTGTTAAATTTTAATATTTATAATTAATTTTTTTTAAAAACTACTCATTTTTAAAATATTAAAAATAATAATAATTTAATAATAGGTATATTTTTTAAAAACCTAATAACTTTCATAATTATAATAATTTCACTTTTATTTTAAATAAATTATTAAATTTAATTTTATTATTTATATATTTAACATTTATAATCTATTGTTTAATATTAAATATTAATATTTTTTTTTTAATTTGTTGTAGAAATCATAATGGCAACGACTACTAGCTCTACTCCTCAAAGCTCTACTCCTCAACGGACTTTCAAAACTGACCCAAATTCACCTTTATGGAAATATGTCAAAATAATAGACCAAGTAAAAGGTGGTGGAACATTTTTATGGATATGCAACTTCTGTAGTACGAAAAAAACTAGCTCCTACAGTCGTGTCAAAGCCCATTTTTGTGCCATTCCCCAACAAGGAATCAAACCATGTCTAGGAAAGAATGGAAATGGGATGTCACCTCAAGAAATAGCAGGATATATTAGAGAGCAAGAGGAAGCAGATGCAAGAGTTGGTCGTGCCTCAAACCATCCTTTGTTGACAAGAAGAGGAAGTAAATCAAAGAGGCCCCCTACTTCTCCATCTTATAGCGATTTTCCTGATATCGTGGTAGAGAGCCACCCATTCTTGGACCCAATTAGTGAAGAACCTGTTATTGTGAAGAGAAGCAAGGGACCATTAGAGAGAGCATTTAAGAATGATGCTAGAGAGATTGCAGATCAATCCGTTGGAAGATGTCTATATGCAAACGGTTTGTCATTTAATGTGGTACGATCACCATATTGGTAGGATATGTTGAAAAAGGTAAATGAGGCTCCACAAGGGTACATAGGGCCAGGTTATGAGAAGGTGCGTAGCACCTTACTAGCAAAGGAGGTAAAAAACATAGACAATGCATTGGCTCCCATTAGAAATTCATGGAAACAAACAGGGGTGTCCATCATTTCAGATGGATGGAAGGATACCAAAAATCGGCCATTAATTAATGTAATTGCAGTGTGCCCTAAAGGGGCAATGTTTCTGAAAGCTGTGGATTGTGAAGGACAGGTGAAGGATGCACAATTTATTGCTAACATCCTTATACAATGCATTCAAGATGTGGGACCTCAAAATGTTGTCCAAGTAATAACGGATAATGCAAAGAATTGTAGAGCTGCAGGTATGTTGATTGAGACACGGTTTGAACACATATTTTGGACACCTTGTGCTGTCCACTCTCTCAACCTCATGCTACAAAAGATAGGCAGGAAAATAGATTGGATCAAACAAATTTATGTTGAGGCTGAAGAGATCCAAATGTTCATCACAAACCATAACATGTCACAGGCCATTTTCAGATCATTTTCACAGTTGGAGTTGCTAAAGGTAATTGAAACACTTCAATTTTTAAAATCTACATTTCACTTTGATGGTTACTTAATTTTTTTTTTTTTATCATGTCTTCTTTGTATTCTAATTTTTATTTTTAATTTTTGAATAGGTTGCCGAGACCCGATTTGCATCCAACACAATCGTCTTGAGGCGACTTGTGAAGGTGCGACAGCCACTTGCTAGCATGGTAATTAGTCAAAGTTGGTCCCTATGGAGGCAATCCAATACTGAAAGGGCAGCAAATGTAAAGCGCATGATCCTAGATGACACTTGGTGGGATCGAGTGGAATATCTTTTGAGTTTCACTGAGCCCATCATGAGTATGATCCGTTATACTGACATGGATCACCCATGTTTGGGAGAGGTATATGATGGCATTGACTCGATGATTGAGAAAATGAAAGCCATCATCAATGCAAAAGAGCAAGATCCCGAAGAAACTTTCTTCAAAGAGGTTCAATCAATTTGTGTTGAGCGGTGGAACAAAATGACCACCCCACTACATCTTCTTGCATTTGCATTGACTCCCAAATTTTATAGTGATGAAATGCTTGCTAAGCCATCAAGGGTACCACCATATAGAGATTCAGAAGTCAGTGAAGGGTGTAGGACAGCACTTACTAAACTCTTCCCAGATTCTGAAATGGAGGATTTAATGACAAGTGAGTTTGCTGATTTTGTAGCCTCCAATGGTCAAAGTGTTTCCGCTCTCCGTGACAAGTATAAAAAGGATTCTCATGCTTGGTGGTACCTCAATGGCCATACATCACCAAACCTTCAAACTCTTGCAATCAAAGTTTTATCGCAAGTAAGTTTCTTAATTTTTATTGCTCTCTAAATTTAGATTTTTTATAAAATAGTTATAATTGTCACCCTCTCACTTTGTGTCAATTATTCAATAGGTTGCTAGTTCCTCTTCATCTGAGCGAAATTGGAGCACATACTCCTTTATCCACTCAGTGAAACGCAACCGACTGGCAGCAAGTAAGGCAGAAGAGCTCGTTTATGTGCATTCAAACTTGCGCCTTCTTACTCATAAACAAAATGAGTATAAGGATGGGAGCACAAAGTTTTGGGATGTAGATCCAGAGCGAACTGATTTGGATTTTTCAGCTGCCACACAATCTTTACTTTCTGGGGAGTCTGATAGCCAATGTGCTGCTAGTGCAAGTGGCAGTGAGGCTGCATGTGGTTCCAGTACTCTACCTACATCATCTAATGTCAATGATGATGTTGATCTTGATCTTCCTAGTGACCCATATGATGCTATTGCTGATTATTAGTTGTGTCATTTTATTGTTGAACGGTTGAGCCAGTGAACAATGAATTCGATATCTATCATAACATTCAAAGTTTGTAATTTTGTTATAGACTTATAGTTATATCAATATGAATCATATATGATAGTTCCAAGTTTTGTTTAGCATATGGATGATATGTGGGATTCTAAATTTAATTTTTGTTTCTACTTATTAGAGTGTATATATGTATATATTTATGATTTTTACATTTTTTTGTACGGACGTACCCATACGTACCCAGGCCCCCCCTAAAAAAAATGCCGTACCAGCGTACCGTACCCACGTACCCGTACCCGTACCCGTACCCATACCGGCAACTTAGCATTACAGTTAATCTGAGGTAATTGAAAGTTGCAAAAATAGTAATGGATAATGTTGTTGAGAATAATTCAACAAAGCAAGAATGACAAAAAGGAATGAAGTCAGAAAATATTAATTGTATTCTAGTTTTGCATGATTATCCAACATAAACCATAGTCGTCTGATTATATAAGTGATGAATGCTTGTCAATGTTCATGGATAACATTAACAAGACTTTATCAATTTGAGAGGAAAGGCAAAATAAATACAGCATCATGAGGATCTACTTGCTTGGTGTAGTGAAAATTTTGAAAGAAACAACAATTTTGTAAAAGATGGGTGCCTTCACAATATAAGGAAAAATAGAAAAAGTTTTTTATACATATTTGCAAACTCTAGTTCTTTTTTATTCTCTTTTAGATGTTTTGGTTTCTCTAGCTATTATTGTATCTTCATTTCTATTAAAAAATGATATTTCCACAGTCCAGTGTAGTGAATATAAGCATTTCTATAAGAAAATTGTGTAAAAATTTTGTATCAACACATTTCAAATCACATCCAATATCCATCTTTAGGATGAGTAAAACAGTAATCCAACAGAAGTTAGAACATTAAATTGCTATATTTTAATCATTTGATATTAAATTTTAGTATAGTACTTGTTGACTTTTTATTCCTCCTCTCACACCAACTCTCATTCTACAGGCTCTTCCCTTCTCCTCCTTTATAAAGTACCTTGTTCTGCAATTTTTAAGTTACTGTTTTCCTCATTTAGAAAATGGATCATGACTTGTGATCAGATATGTATCAATACAAAATTTTGACACAGTTTTCTTCCAGAAGTATTCACATTCATCTTAGGCAACTCCTAAGTCTAGGTGAGGGTAATTTTTTGAGAGATCCTACCTAAAGCACTCCATACTTCATAAGGCCCAAGAAATTTCAGTCTGTCAGCTCTTTCATCCTAATATTAGCCGCTTTGTTTCCCTAGATTTTGGCCTTAATGGTAGCTGGGGACTATTTGTTTGTATTCAGATTCAATTTTCAGTTAGTTTTTCTGGTTGAGGGCCTAATAAACCCCTCATGTTGCTGATAAAAAAATACTAAGCTAATTATCAAAATGATGCTTTATTGATTGTATTGATGGTAACACTATGCTTTTTGGACCCCAACAAACATTTCAAGTCATTTAAATGAAACATTTTAAGACTACATGTTAGTACTGGTTTACAAAATGAGGAATAAATGTACCTGTGCAGCAGGACACCATAGCTGTTTCTTCTCACCCTTATACCACAAGAGACCAAATGTTAGCATCCGTTGCAACGGCCGCTGACTCACACGACCAATCAATTCTTTCAAGACATATCCTACCATAGCCCGAATACCCTTGTCATTATCATTAACCAAACGTGCCACTAATGGGAGAAAAAAGGTTTCTGCTTGTTCATCAACCACATTACTCGGAAATTTCTGAATGATCACATGTAACATTTCTAACACAGCTTCTCGGCCACATGTGTGTTCATAGCTGCAATAGATGCAATCAGGCAAGTTTAATTTAAACAATAAAACATAATTCATTGTATTCAAGCTTAAGAAAGGTTGAATGTGAAGAAAAAGTTATCAACACTCTACCTGAGATTTGCAACCAAAAAATCTATATGTTGCTGCAAACGCTTCTCACCAAGAGGATAGTCAAGGAGAAACTTTAATAGAATTTGACTACATTGCTTGCGGATAGGTTGAATTTGACTAGTGACCATTAGATGTGCAACTCTAGTTATCAAATCATAAAGATCTGGAACCATGAGCTTCCGCCCAATAATTGCCTTTAAAAGTGACAGTGCAATGGTATTTGAGCTACTTTCCAAATCAATGAAAACTGGAGACTGTAGAAGCATTTTTAACTGAACATCTGACATGGTTGTATTTGCATATCTTAAAAGCACAATAAGTAAGTTGATGGAAGACTGCATCAAGGGACTATGAATCTTTCCTGATCTCTGAACCATATCAAAAACCAACGAGGTAATGTTTCCCCCAAGAATGTCTATGGATGGAAGGTGGAATCTCAATAGTAAAGCCAAGCATTTTACAGACTGTGATATAACTCCTTCATATTTGGATTTGAGACATTGATGTAGAAGTTCCAAAAAGGGATCTAACATGGATATTATGTGATGATCATTCTTATCCGCTTTGATATGTTTCAGATGGTGTTCAAGAAGTCTCAATGCAAACACTGTAATTACATACCTATTTGGTGCATCTATATCATCCACAGTGCCCTTCATTAGATTGTTGGATGAGTTAGTTGATCTAGAAGATTCCATCTCTGGTGAGGTAATAAAATCAGTCCTCCTACCAATCTTTTCATCCTGCAAACCATCCTCAACCAAACCATATACAAAAACAAGCAAATCTTGTGGACCTAAGGATATATTAGACTGAAGGCCAGCAGCTATATACCGAAGCATCGACTCAACTTTAACTTTTTCTTTGGGTGCGAGTGTTTTATGAAGATTGTGCTCAACAGGTTTAAGCAGTGCACTAGCACGTCTATGGAACGTAATATTCTGAGAAATCAGTTGCAAACTCTCATAAGACTTGCTATTCTTTGTCTCTTTCATTTTGGAAGCAATTTTCTCAACTTCCTTTTCTTGAGCAACTTCACCCATAATATCATTTTCTGCAATTTCTAAAAGACCCTGCAAACAATAATCAATGTCTCCAATATCCAAGGATGATTGAAATTTTGACAGTATAAAATTCATTGTATACCCTAGCACATGCAATTCATATCCCCTTTTCAATGTTGTCCGTAGTGCTTTAATAATCAATTGTAAATACTGTGGCCCTAATTCCTTGGCACATGCAGCTAGGGCAGTCCTTGCTTCATCTCTTACAGAATCAGCACGACTCTTCAGCAAATTAGCAATCTGCTGTATAATGCGAGGGAGCTCTGATTCCATTGTACCCTTTGGCATAAGTTTCAACAATTTCACTGCAGCAAGGCTAACTGAAACATTTACAACATCTGAGTTAGAAATCATGATTTTATTCATTTCAGGAAGGATGCTCTTTTGTAAGCGTTCCTGTATCTGAGGAGAAATAACAATGTCTTTATCACAGCTATTACTTAAATCCATTATTCTCTCATCCCTAACTATTTCTTTGTGCTCAGTTTGGTGATCCTGCTTGTCTAAATCTATATATGATGAATTTCTCTCAACAAAACAAAAGCTGTCCAATAAAGAGCAAATCAGCCGTACAAGTCTCTTGTTAGTTTCATGCTTGGAAGCCATGAGACGAAAGGATCTCATCAACAGGCTGAAGTAAGACTCCCATCTTATCCGACCAGAAATACATGCAAGAGTTTCTATGCAAGAGCTAATGACATGTCCCTCCTTGTCACTTTTGGATTCAAGCAACATATTGAAAAGAAGAGGCACAAATATTTGCATGAGAATTTCCTGCAATATTTTGAATATATTAATTAGCAAATACAGTGATTTACTGCAAATACAATCACATGTTGATATGGTAAATACCAGCAAACCATAGCGCCAGGGTCTAAACTTACCTCAGATAGATTTCTAGCATCCACGAGATTCCTAAGACGTGTCATTGCTTTTGCTCTCCTGTGCTTCTGCATTCTCAAAGAATTTCTACATTAGAATAGAGAATTCCTTCTAAGGAGTGCATGAGATAAAAGGCAAAGAAATGAGCAACATGCTATTAAACCTGAATGTGAAGAATGTTACTGAAGAAGTCAACTTCTAAATCTGTGCTGGAAAGAGGCTTCAATTCATTCAGAGTTGTAATATCAGATAAGTTGGTCACCATTGCACGCAGTATAACCATCCATTCCTATACAAATATGTGACAATGTTAAAGAAACATGCATCTCTCTAATATTTAAGATGAAAGTATAAAAATTAACAATGACCAACAGGAAATAATACCCTTTGGATGGCTGTCTCTGAAGTTGTCATAGAATTCCTTAAATGTAAGAGAAAAAATCTATAGATTACACGTTTAACAGATATTTTACTCCAGTTGTTCTTGTTCTCTATCATGCAAGGAATAATAGTTCCTGACCCATCCTTTCCATGGTTGTTTTTCTTATCACTTTGGTCGTCTTGGTTCTCATTCTGCTGCACATCCTCTTTACTTCCCAAAACTGTACCAGAAAACTCAATAAAAGAAAGAAGACATGCAGAGGCACTATCCCTGAGAGAAAGCTCTTGTGAAGACAAATCATACACACAATGTGAGAGAATAAGCAAGGCGCATGGCTCGCCAATATGGGTAAATTTTTTAGAGGCTATTTTCTCATATGCAAATAGCCTTTTATCACAATCATATTCTCCAATCATATCTGGTGACATTGCATTTAATTCCCATACCAATTCTGCCTGCAAGGGAGATACAAGAAATATAAATATGCATATCTTTACATATATATTCTGATCTACTCCAATAAAATATTAAATCACAAGCATTATAAGCCAGAAACATTGGTTGTTACCACGAAGGCCAAGGAAGAATCCTTTTCTGCCAGCCTTCTGAGAATATCACAAATGGCCAATCGAACATCCAATGTAGCCGAAGTAAGCAATGAACTGAAGGTATTAAGCATTTTAAGGGAAATTCCATCTTCCAGTGCTGGCAAAACCGCTTTCACAACAGAAAGTATTTCGATATAATGCTCTGCAATTTATGTCAATTGTGGCATGTTAATAAATGGAATAATGTTGACTTCAAAGTTCAATTGTTAAAAATATGTGAGGCTACCATGCAGCTAGAATCCCTCTAGTCATTATTAACTTCTAATAGTTTACTCACCATCGTTTCTATCTTTCTTGACATCAAGGAATGGTAATAAACCATCAATGAATTGATTCACTGCTTCCGAATTTGTCACATATTTTCCCAATGATTGAAATAATCTGAGCACTCTCTTACCAAGACCAGTGGTGTTTTTCCTGCTGATCAAACACCAGGTAGTTAAAATTTGTCAATCAACATTCAAATTGACAGCAGATCAATTTTTTGGAAACAAAATGCTAGTGAAAAAGTGGAACCCAAATACAGAAAAGGAAAGAACAGATATTATAAGAATATATTAGAGTCTCAGACGAGGCACCATCCATTAAAGCTTGTCAGTCTTGAGCAGCCTTGGACAGCATCATTACAAACAGGCAAGCAAGTCAAAAAGCTCAACATAAATTTTCTTTTGGAGTCAAATTTAATAACCTTTGACTTCAGGAAATAAATTTCATCAGCATGTTACTCTCAGTTGGGCTCAGAGATAAAAGGAGCTTCTGGATATCTTTGATGCCCAGCTACAGAGAATAATCCTACTGTAAATCAAAGTCATATAAAGTTTCGGGGGATGGGTTAAGGAACCTCCTTTCAAAAAGGCTTCAGTGATCTTCCTAATTTCTTGGGATAACACTGGAGATGAGATATTCCAAATATATACTTCAAAAAAAGTTACGTACAAAGAAAAGAAAAAATAAATCTTACAGAAAAAAATATGGATTATTCTAATAAGATTACGATTTCAAGGTCTTCAAGTAGGGACAAGTATGACCACATAGGTGCTTCTTTGGTAAAGACATATTGGTTGGAAGAGTGTGCTTGTAATCAGTGGAAGAACACGTCCATTTCCCATGACCTCATGCACTCCTCAATCTCCTAATGTCAGTTGAGTACCTGATGGATGTAGCACACAGCTAGAGGATCTGCTAGGTGCATATATGCCCCTTAACTGATGAGAAGCTATATATTCATTTGATTCTTTTTCCCACTTTGCATTATTTAACAGAATCATGAATCTCCAATGAAAAGATGGGAAAAGATAGTTTATCATTCATTTTTCGCTGATATAGGGCATGTTCAAATATCTCTCAAACTATCCCCTTATTACTTAAGTCCTGTATAGCAGAAGCCATTAGCAAAGAATCCCCGGGACTGCCCCAGATGCTCTCAGCTAGGAGAGCTCTTATCCACAGTGTGAGGATGTTTGGGAATATTTGCTCCTGTATCTCCATGAAGAGCACTCAGTTGCACATAAATCAGTATAACAACCTTTTATTTCTCAAGACTTGAATAGTTGCAAATGCAATACCTCCAAACTTAATCATCCAAACACAAATAGTCACAAATGCAATACTTCAAAACATAAACATCCACAGCAATAACATAAATGCAAGATCAAACAATTCAGAACAAAAGAACACACGATTTACATGAAAACCCTTGCTGGTAAAAACCACAGCAAAATATTTCTTATATTAGGAAGGCAGTTGCTAGTGGAGGCAGGTATTATTCTTTTCCCAGGATGGGATTTGAGTGCATCTTTTATTTTTGACAGTTTATTACATTCAGACAATAAGGACTTCAAGTTGAATATCCAAGGGGTTAATGATATATTCATTGGATCGAGATATGATCCGGATGAACAAGCAATGTTGTTATGGGCATTGTAACCCCCGAATAGAAGGCCAAAAATCATAGATGTGGATAAAGCTTTTGGTCACATGATGACCCTGAAAGTTGGAGAGGTAGATCCTATGGTCACTGCTGACATAGGTATTAATATCTCAAAATTCAATAAGGCTCAGATGAAACATGAGAAAGTAGAGAAAAATAAATATAAGGCCTTATATGAGGAAACCCTTAAGAGGAGTGGGCGTCCGATCCCTCAAATTACTGATTCAGGAGGCCACTGGAAGAAGAAATTTGAAAAATTAGCTTATGAGCACAATAAGTTGAAGAGGGGGATTTTCATAGAACATCATGCTGCTATAAGGACTGAAAGTCATTAGTACTAGGGAAGTTTGTAAGAAGAAGAAGTACCATTTTGTGCAAGCAATTTGTAATGGAGTACCTGCAAGTGCAGCTTATGTATGCAATCATTTCCTGAAGGTTAATATTCAAGGTTCGTTGTTTCTTTTCCAAATATTGTGCACACTTTTGTGTTGATGATTGTCTTTGTCCTCTTGATAAATCTATGTATAGATTTGCTATGATGTGAATCACATGTTGTTGCATTAAGTGAAAGATTGAGTTCTTATTGTTTGTGTAACACATACTGAACCTTCATAGTTGATGAGAAATTGTCTCTTGAGTTGATAAGATATTCTGTCCACAAAGTGTCACATATATCCTTGGATAGAGGCACTGGTCTGTTATTGATTTTTCAAGGTTTTGATCTGTATGCATTCAAGGTCCTTGACAGAAAAACACTCTTCCCAAATCCTATATGAACTAATCTATGCATATGTTTTTTAGATCTTGAAAGCAATCTCATTTTCAATATACATTCACAATCATTTCTTTTCGAGGGCATTTATTTAAAGCACATAATAAAGCATAATTGCAGACAACAATTTGCCAATTTGTGATTTGCTAAAAGGCTTAAATCCACTTTAAATAATCTCTTTTGTGCTTGAGAGTGTGAGGTACACCCGCCTAGGTTTAGTGGAGCCTAAAGTGCAGAGGGATTTAGTCTTTGACTATCCCTGTTCATTGGCCAAGGCTGATTGGACTGCTTGAGGATTTGGCAAGTCTTTGGGTTTTCCAATCTGTGGTTTTGGGCACCAACACGGCCTATGGCTGGAGCCAAGCGGAAAGTGTCATCTTCTCCACTCTCATCATCTACCGAGGATGCCTCCATGACATCTTCCTCACTATCCCCGCTGCCTACACTGGGAGATTGCCCCACATCTTGCCGTTGTCTCTTCCTCTGTGGTTCCCCGCCGACTGCCATGATGTCCAAATCCGTCCAGTAAAAGATGGGGGGTTTATATGGCTCTAGTCTGGCTAATGGTTGCAAGTCACCCCTCTTCTCTGGTGGCACTCTTGCACAAACAACATCAAGAAACATGGCAATGGCATGATGTGACATACAAAAAAACCTTGTGTTACATCCCTAGACATTCGCAGATGCGCTCAAAAAGAAATGACACCCAATTGAAGACCGTGCCATTCCGCAACCCATTCATCAAATACAACATCCACACGGTGATGTCTAACCCCCGACTGGCTCTTGTCAGTCTTCTTTTGATGATGTCCATGATACATCGCCACTCCACATTCGCCAAGAATGTCCGCTTCACACCACAGCTACTGCCAGATTTCCATATACTATCATGTTCGCCTTGTGTCAGGTCCCCTCTGCAAACCAGTCGAACCAATTGTTGGTTTTGTTCTAATGTCATCTTCCCCTTAATGACAAGGCTGCCCTGGTTCGGAATCCCAAAAATTCTGGCAAACTCGGCGGTATAATAAGAAATGGTGAGATGGCATCCCCCATATTGCACCATGGACCTATGTGTATGCCTATCATATCCTGCCACCATTCCCTTCAGTACAAGCTCAAATTCCTTGATGTTGAAGACAGGCATGGTCAGAATGTGGTCGACCCCTGCCCTCTTCAAATTCATTTTAATAATATTGGTGTTGTCTATCTCCTCCCACCATGTCCTGCAGTCGCTGCCATTCAACCCCTCCCATGTCAAAAACTGCACAATCACGGGCTCATCTCTCTACACACACACGCCCGCACCTTCTTCCCTTTGTTGCTTCCTGGTGTGGCCATGTTCCCTACGAAAATGATTGTACCTTTGTCGCTGGAATTTCCAAAACTCATCCGCGGCATACCTAGATCAACTTTTATAAGTTACAATTCCTTGTTCAATTCTCCCACCGAATCTACAATGTCGCTGTCAAAACCATTCCCCCAACTCTTTCCGCATTTAATTGAATTCTGCCACGTGCTAATTGCGAAGAGTGTCCTTCCTTGGTTGTACGGGCTTCTTCTGTACGAACTGGCCTTTGTTTCACCGTACGGACTTCCTATCTCCTTGCCGTACGAAATCCCTTCCTTGGTCAAGCTTGTACAAATTTTTGCTAGTTCCATACAAATATATGAATTTTGTTCTGACAACCTCACACCTCGTATGAATATTATCTAAAATAACCATACGGATGTTATACCAATCCTTCTGTGTCACATGTTCGTCCGTACGGGTATCGTACGGATTCCTCGTATGTATCTTCCGTGTGAAATCCGTACGATCCGTACGACTCCCTGCGTGCTTGTTGCTCCCTACTTTCCATCGGTGCAATCTCCGTACCGTCACCGTATAGATTCTTTTCCGCCGCACAAGCTCTTGCAATGTCTGTACGGGAATAGTACGGATTTCTCCTCCCCAAGTGAATTCCTCCTGTGAATGTCGTACAAGGACCGTACAAACAATTTCTTGCCACAAAATCACTTCCTTCTACATGTTTCATACGGAAGTCGTACGGAGAATACTGGCCACCAATGTTTTGTTGTTTTGGCCTTGCTCCCTCTCTGTACAATTTGTGGGAAATGGCCACTCGGGACAATTTATAAAGTTTCCTCACTTTTAGGGTTAGGGTAAATTTCAACAATTTCTTATAAAATAATCTTTTTCCACCACCTTTAATTTTTCTTTTACTATTTTCATAATTTTTATCTTTTGTCTTAGTTTTTTGTTTTTTGTTTTTCCCTAACCCATTTTGTTTAATTCGTAATACTTGCCTTATGTTTTCTTTTTTTTAATATTTTCCTTTTAAAATACTCTTTTAATTTCCTAACTTGGTGTTGAAGTTATTAATTCCTCCTTTAGTCACTCGATCCTTCTAGTATAATCAATTTGCTTATATATAAATTGTTGGGTGAAGATGCACAGCAAATGATCTTTATAAATTACACAGCAATTGTAATATCCTAACTTCACACATATATTTTCTACAGACCACAAACAGATATATATGTGTTAGAAGAGAACAGCATAACCCTCTATATCGTATACACTAAATTTCCATCAGCCTCTCCTATGACGTATATGTCCAATCAGTATTGTTCTCTCACAACCACACCCCTAGCAATTGCCCCCGATAGAAGATAAATACTCGTTCAATTTCGGTGAGGGGTTGTGACCTCAATCGGGGTGGCATACAAAATGAGGGGGTGCGATGTGTAATCACCGATAGGCAAACAAGACATAATACGTGCTAACTAAACATAAATAATTAATGAAAGCAATGTGCATATTGGTGATTAGAATGATATATATATTATTAAATGTTGAAGGCCTTAAGGCCAATTTAACATTTAATTTTATCCGACTAAAGCTATAAATCATCAACACTCCCTCTTAGCTAGGGAGGATAAAAGATATTGGGAGCAATATTCATAAATCATATGATGCTTATCTTGGGACCATAGTTTCAAGATGTGAATTGCCTCTGTCAGCGATTCTATTCACAAACTCGAGTGGATTGCCTTTGTCGGCGATTCTATCCATAAGCTCTTGTGTGGATTGCCTCTGTCTGCGATTCTATCCACAAGCTCTTGTGTGGATTGCCTCAGTCGGCGATTCTATCCATGAGCTCTCACGTGGATTGCCTCAGTCGGCGATTCTATCCACAAGCTCTTACGTGGATTGCCTCAGTCGGCGATTCTATCCATGAGCTCTTGTGTGGATTGCCTCAATCGGCGATTCTATCCATGAGCTCTCACGTGGATTGCCTCAGTCGGCGATTCTATCCACAACCTCTTACGTGGATTGCCTCAGTCGGCGATTCTATCCATGAGCTCTTGTGTGTGGATTGCCTCAGTCGGCGATTCTATCCACAATCTTGAGTTATTGTAAGATCGTCACCTTCCAATAACTTCAAAAAATACAAGTGGAAATCATTTGGAAGTCGTCACTTCCTTATGATTTACACAGGGCCCATAAAATAATTATTAGTATTAATAATAATAATCAATATTTACAATTTTACCTCAAAAGTGCTCAATCTTTATTAGTAAGCTCCCTCTCAATCACAAGGTATCTTGAGTTTCTTTTAGAGAACATATTTTTCAGAACATACGTCTGAATTTCTGACTTCAGCAATGGAAGCTTGTAGTTTAAGTTTGAGAGGACAAGTTCTTGCAATGTGGCCATATTCGTCACATATGAAACATTGTACTTTAGAGAAGTTTCTAGGCTTCTTGAATGATCGATTACCATATGTCTTTTTGTCCTTTTTCCTTTTCAAACTAGAGACTAGAACTTGAACATCTTCATCAACGAGTTTCATGATTCCTCTTGATATTAGGTTACACTCTTCTTGAATGTAGTCAGCTTTTAGTCTATCAAATTTGGGAACTTTGGATCGAGCACTAACTCCTTATCTAAAGTTTTCCCATGAGATAGGGAGCCCATTTAGAGTTATCATAGTTAGCTCCTTATTATCATAAATGTGACCAATTGATGAGAGTTGGTTCCTTAATTCTGTTATCCTCATAAAATATGAAGTGATAGTCTCTTCCTTACTCATTTTAATATTAGAAAGTTGATTTTTAAGTGTGAGGATTCTGCTCGTGTTGTTAATCTCAAACATGTCTTTCAAGGCTTTGAACATGTCATATGCAAAATCTAACCTTGTAATGATAGGTAGTAGATCCCCCATTGGCTCCACACGATAATTCAATGATGGGCAACCGCGGTTCATCGACACGAAATGCTCTGATTGAACGAGCAAAACAATCATGCGTTCTGGAGGAGGCAACTCAAATTCTTCCATAATAGTATAACCATATAATTTGAGGGGCCCAGTCAACCTTCATTAATTAACCTGCTAGAGTAAGACATTCGAGCAGTTCATTAATCCGCCACCTATAGAATTGTAGGGGCGAATAGTAGGGGCAATCTAAAATAGTTCTAGAATCGCCCATTTACTCCATCTACTAATAACTCCATTGCTTTAATATTGTTCTTTTCCCACTGACTCTGTTCCTCTTTTCCATCAAGTTTAGAAGGATTCTCTATTATTGTTTTTAACTCATTCTTCCTTAGTACCAACATCATTCGTAGTTTCCATGAATCATAGTTTGAGGCACCTTCAAGTCTATCTTCGAATCTGATTCCATTCGTCATTTTAAAATACAAACTTTCAAGGAGATATCAATCTGATCTTAATCGGATCTTCCTTCAGGCGGTTAGGCTTTATAGAAGGAAACCTGGCTCTGATACCATGTTGAAGTTATTAATTCCTCCTTTAGTCACTCGATCCTTCTAGTATAATCAATTTGCTTATATATAAATTGTTGGGTGAAGATGCACAGCAAATGATCTTTATAAATTACACAGCAATTGTAATATCCTGACTTCACACGTATATTTTCTGCAGACCACAAACAGATATATGTGTTAGAAGAGAACAGCATAACCCTCTATATCGTATACACTAAATTTACATCAGCCTCTCCTATGAAGTATATGTCCGATCAGTATTGATCTCTCACAACCACACCCCTAGCAATTGCCCCCGATAGAAGATAAATACTCGTTCAATTTCGGTGAGGGGTTGTGACCTCAATCGGGGTGGCATACCAAATGAGGGGGTGCGATGTGTAATCACTGATAGGCAAACAAGACATAATACGTGCTAACTAAACATAAATAATTAATGAAAGCAATGTGCATATTGGTGATTAGAATGATATATATTATTAAATGTTGAAGGCCTTAAGGCCAATTTAACATTTAATTTTATCCGACTGAAGCTATAAATCATCAACACTTGGCAAGAATGTTTGAATTTTAACCTCCGTACCTTTAATTGGCCACAATACCGGGCAACTTGTTTCAACCAGGTACTTATTTTATTGCTTTCCTATTCTCCTGAATGTATCTCCTTTTCCTGCATAGCTCGTACTGTCTTTTTTGGATTACGCAACTTGGCTTTCGTCACCCGACATTTCACCCTTTTCCTCCGTGTTATTTCATTGCAATTTCCTTCCTTCCTTATCTTCTTGCTCAGTCCCCCGTTGGCATCTTCCTCATTGTCCAAGTCCCGCATTTTCCTTTTCACCTCGGTGGGATCTTCCTGGGCCCTTACTTTGATCTCTGAATCATGCAGCCATGCACATACATGAGGTAGTCTCCTATAACATTCTTCGGGACAACAAGTGGCCACATATTCCAAGTTCCAAATTTTATCTACCAATGGTGTTGGCCCTACCCCTTTATAGCTTTTGTCTATGTATCGACCTCCATAGTGTTGGTACCATGTCACTTTCTCGCCATCCACTTGTGGTGGGCCCGCGAGGTTAGGGATTACCCAGTAAAGTGCATTAGGGCCCGCCTCTTGCTCGCCCGGTTGTAGTGCTATCACAAACAAATCTTTGACCTTTAGTACCATTTTCAGACACAGTCCCAAAGTTGCACAGTACTCCTCCAAGTCTACCTCCTCCAAGTCGATTGGCTCCTCTTCCTTTTCGGCAAGTTCTGCCTTCTGTTTGGCCTCCGCTTCTTCGTCAATGTCGTACGCAATATAGCCATCGCGGAGTCCTTCATATGGGGCCCTCTTTCTCTAGTGTCACGTGATCCTTATCCATGTTGTCGGATCCCCAAAATAGGTGTTTGTCAGGTGCTTGTGGATTTTGGGCACCGCGATGCCTTCAACTTGGTTCGGTACAAGTCCCTCTTCCATGAACGTAAGTGGCTTAGCCCAGTCTTCATCATGTCTGTAAGGTTCTGCAGCGACCACAGGGTCTTCCTCTACTTCCTTACTTCTTCCAATGGTTCAGTCTCCCTTTGAGGCGTATCCCAACTCTGTCGTCATTATCCGAATGACCTGGTTAACAAAGTGAACCCCTCTATCACTTGTGATCTGAATTGGGATCCCGAACTTGGTCACAATTTGTTCGTACAGGAACCTTTTCGTACTTCTGGCAGTGTTGTCCGGGAGAGCTCGAGCCTCGGCCCACTTCGTCAGGTACTTTGTGGCTACCACAATGTATCGGCATCTATGCATATTGATCACCTTGAGAGGTCCTATGAAATCCAATCCCCACCTTTCAAACAGTTCCATCAACTGGGAGGGAAACAAGGGCATGAAATCCCATTTAAGAGGCTTCCCCGTACGCTGGCATGTGTCAGCATCCAACCACCCATTCGCGTGCATCAGTGTGCAAGGTCGGCCACCACAATCCTGCTAACAAAACCTTACGTGCAGTAGCATCAAGCCCCATGTGGCCCCCAGCCAATCCATCATGAGCTTCCTTTAGTACACTTGGAATTTCTTCCTGCATCACGCATCTTCGCAAGATTTGGTCTGGTCCCATCTTGTACAGTAGGCCATTGATCAATTGAAAGGTTTTACTTTTCAATGCCAACTTACGTCGTTCCCTCGATGGCATGTCCCGTGCAAACGTAGAGGTAGATAGGTAGTCACCAATGCTCTTGTACCAAGGAGGTAGTACGGCTATTTGGAACAAGTGAGCATTGGGAAAATCCTCATTCACTCCTTCCCCAGGCTCTCTAGATTTGATTCTTGATAGTTGGTCCGCTATGACATGACTCTTCCCAAGGTGTACAATGATTGTAAAGGTGAATTCTTAGAGCAATAGCAACCATCGACACACCCGTCCTTAGATTATCGGTTTGTTTACTAGGTACATCAAGGCTTGATGGTCTACGTAGAAGGTGAATGGTGTTGCCAAGAGGTAGTGGCAGAACTTCTGCACTGAGTAGACCATCCCAAGTGCCTCCCTCTCTGTCATACTATAATTTCGTTCGGCCTTGGAGAGAAGGCGGCTAGCGAAGAAGATAGGGTGGTCCATCCCCTGTATGCCTACTTGTGCCAGAGTGGTGTCGATGGCAAAGTTGGAGACGTCCACCTGGACATGGAACTCCTTGTCCCAATCTGGGTACGCCAAGATTGGTGCACTCACCAATCGGGACTTAAATTCCTTGAATGCTTCCTCCTGTTCTGCTCCCCATGTGAATGGTTCACCTTTTCTCGTCAACTTATCCAGAGGGCATGACACCTGTGCAAAACTTTTGATAAATTTCCTGTAATAGCCAACATGTCCCAGGAAGGATTTTACCCTCGTGACATCTGTCGGAGTCTCCAAATTTACAATTACCCCTACCTTGTCAGGGTCAGTCTTCAACCCTTCCTTACACACAATGTGCCCCAGCAGCTTACCTTGCGGTACCATGAATCGACACTTCTTGGGATTCAAGGCCAGTCAGGCCCACTTACACCTCTCCATGCACTCGCTCGGTGTGTTCAAATGAGTTTCTTGCTTGTTGTAAATAGACCAATCATCCAAAAATGCCTTGAAGCTTCCAACTGACATCCCATCAAAGATGTGCAATATAATCCACTGGAAGGTGGCCGAAGCATTACACAGTCCGAACAGCATGCAATTGTATGCATATACTCCATCCTCCACTATAAATGTTGTTTTCAGTTTATCTTCTTCGGCAATGCTGATCTAGTTGTATCCAAAAAATCCGTCCAGGAATGAGTAAATCTCATGGCCTGCTACCTCCTCCAAAATGTTGTCAGTGAACGAAATTGGGAACGGATCCTTGATAGTCACGGCATTCAAGCATCGGAAGTCCACACATATCCTAATCTGATTTGCCTCCTTTAGAGAGATGACAATTGGCGATACCCTCTCGCTGGCTTCTACCTTAAAGATGATGTCGGCCTCCAATATCTTTTCAATTTCTTCATTCACCTTTGCTACATAGTCCTTGTTCAGTTTGTGCGGCCTCCTTCGTACGGGTTGGGCACTCGGTACGAGAGGTATTCTATGTACGCACAGTTCCGAGGGTATCCCTTTCAGGTCCTTGTACGTCCACGCGAACACATCCTTGTACTCCAGGAAAATTTTAAATGTCGTCGCTTTCAGCACGAGGTTCCAATCGTCCCCGCCCAGGATTACCTTCGAATCGGCATCATTCCCCAAATTCACTTTCTTCACGTTGGACTCCTCGTAATTGATGACTTTGTGTTGTTCGAACCAATGCGCGGGTGTATCATCCACCCGTGCTACCCCCTCACGGTACTCCCCGTATTCTAGGGGAAAAGTTGCATCTTCCGTACTTGCACTTGATTCCCCGATCTCACAGATCTGCAACATGTGGCAATCGGAGTGAAATACTACATAGTGCATCAGCTTCAGCGATTCTTTGGGCATTGATTGCTAGGGATGTTGAAATGACTGCTTCAAAACAACAAAAAAGCTACTGGAAGGGATTGTGCTGGCCACGTGGGAGTTTGTTGTTGTAGATTATAGGTAGAAAAAATGAATCTTCACATCGGCAAGAAAAATCTTATCCTTGCAACATCCCAAAAAATCTGTTGGCTAATGAGAGGCGCTACTTGATATCTAAGTTGCAGGGTTCGCCGGGTTCAAGGCCCGCTACTGGTCCGGTCCAATTCGGGTTCGGCACCTAGTCGGTTTGCCTTTGGGTTCGGCCAAGGTTCGTGCCCAAACAGGCTGGTTCGTCCAAGGTGAACTTGGACCTCTGGGTGCACAAATTTATGTTGTTGTTTTTTGCAAAAATGAATGTCCGGCTGATTATGACTATTGTAGCACCCATAGAAGCCATCTGCACAGTGCACCAGATTGCAGCAACAAATGTCCATGCCAGTTAAACAACTTGTAAAAATGGTAATATTCTGGGACAGCTTGCAAAAGATAGCTGTAAATCTGCTTAAAATCTTGATTAGTGATAATGGAGATCTAGCTGTCTCAACTGTGACACCAAGTATCCAGCACTGTGGAACAAAGCAAGAAATTTATAACAAAACATTCACGGCAATGTTTGAACTTCACAGGTAGGTTAAGCTCCCTGAGAATTAAAACAAATCAGTCGGAAACTTTATAGCCATAGGCTATTTGGGAATTGAAAATTTAAATAACTAATTCAAGGCTTCAGATCAATTCCAAAATTCAACCATGCATATAATTTAAAATAGCATATCTGGGAAAGCAACTATGATAATGATTTCAAAGACATTTTTAATGTAGTATATAGTATATGCACTCAGTGCAAAAGCTATGTGACATTCTAATCTTAATTCATGCTTCTAGGCTGCATATATATATATACACAATGAACCCAAACACCTTTTCAAAATTTTGCCGAACCGGCAACTTAGCTTGATATGAATGTTGACTGGCACATACATCATATGAAAATACCGAAAAATAGCAAATCTACCAATAAGAAAGCCGCAACAAAGAATATAGAGGATGCTTTGATGAGACTATGAAAGGCATGTCAAAATTGTAGATTAGCAAATAAAACCCCTAAGCACTACTTTGAAATGCAACAGAAAATTGCAATTACAGAATAAAAGAAGCCTCTTCTTTGTTAGGCCTGTGTAGAGCTTTGTGTGCCTTAAAGGGCATAATGGAGAGCAAAGAGATTTTCTGTTTTACAGAGATCATTGGCGCTGCACAGAATGGTAGTGCATGACAATCTTCACCAAAAATGTCACTAGTGATAAAAATTTCCACCGAAAAACACCACAAATTCTGCAAATAGGCAAATAAAATGCCTGCAAATGGGCCACAAGGCCACAAAATTCCTGCAAAAAGAGGCCAAATTTTCTACAGAAACAAAATTATCTGCTGACAATGGCAGATTGGCAAAGGATATGCTTAAAAAAAATTCAAATTTTTTCAACTTTTCCGTACAACTTGTGCAAGAAATCAAAAAATCAAAAATTAACAAATTTGAGAAAAAAATATATACTTTTCCTTTTCTCGAGCCTTCCAGGCACAATAGCAGTTTACTTTTGGCTCCAATGATAGGCTTGTATGCACAAATCACAAAACGAGAAGGAACAGGCTCTCAGTGCTCTAATGCCATGTTGGAAATTAGCTAAGATCAAAGAGCATGAATTGACAACATTCCACAAGTGAACAAGAATGAGCACAATAATATGTCTATCATATACATAATGAAGTGTATAATACAATGATCAACCTTGCATATATATGCAAGGATGAGGAGGTGAGAAGATAGGAGAGAAACTCTGACTACCTCTCCAAAGGTGCGACACTTGTTAGAAATGTGACATGTGCTCATGCAAGTGGCAAGCCAAGAGACAATAGGTGTCTCCAAAATGGAGTACGCATGTCTACACTACATGAGGTGAAACAAATTCTAGAAAAGCCTAAGTAAGCTTAAGTTAGGTGTGAATAGGTATGTGCTAGTAAAGGAGATATCCTAAATTTTGGGGGTTGGGGGACATGTCTTGCATTATGGGGGGTTTCTTTTTCAGTTTTTGTCATCTTGTTGAGGTTTGAAAAACAACTTGATATATGTCTTCACTGTCCACCTCTTGACATAAACATTGTAAGACCTCAGTTCTCAACATATATTTCTATAAATGCATTCATATAAAGTGCCACAAAACTGAATGTGTGTTCCTTATGGAGGGAATAGTTGATCTAATGCTAGGTCACATTCTTGTGCACAGCATTGTGCCCAATTTCAATTGGCTTGCCATCACTACACTTCCTCATCAGCACTAAGGGGGGAATCATTGCATTTGTATTGCTAATGCTTTCTGTTTTCAGTGGAGCAATGGAGGAACCTCGTGGAGCCATATGGACTTCACAAATTTGCAAGGGGGTCATATAGACCTACTCTTTTGTATCTCTCATATGGGGGATTCTTTCAATGGATCATTTTGTGAGATTCATGAACATTGGGAGCTTCTAAGTAGTGTACTACATGATACTTGTGCTTTGATATTTGTGTTCTTTGATCATAGTTCTCTCTACATCTTCAACTTCATGGTTGAGTAGTGATCTATAGGTTCAATCATGTATACTTTTGTATCTCTTGATCTACACCTTTGGAGGTTCGTTGATTCCAACATACGCTAGTTCATCTTTCCGTAGAGTTTACAACTCTTGACATGCTTCAGGATTTCCTCATTTATCATTTTAGTGGTCTTGGCACTCATAGCTATAGCAAATCTAGGAGGAACCAGTTCTCATTCAAAACTAACACACATACTTCCCAAGCATCAGCTCTAACACGGTCAATCTTGGGTGTACCTTGTGCCCCAAGTTGGACACATCCCATGTGGCCCTTCTCCCATACCCATAGCCCACCAAACCACCTTCTTCTTCGTTGAGTGATCTCCATGCCCTTCTCCAAGTCTCACGTAAACATTTTATATAACCTTTTAAGAGGTGGTTTCCAAACCATCACACCCTTTCACAAGAGTTTCCTTTTAATATTTATTTAACAAATAGCTATTCCTCCCCTTTTAATAGAGTTTATATAAATATTCTTTATTAATGTCCATTTTAAGTTTTTAACCAAAGGATCGTAATATCCTTTATTTTTCTTTCTTTTAATTCTAAATGTTTATTCCATAATTTCCTCTTCTCTTGAGGGAAAATTCACATCACATAAAAGCTACTTTGATCACATCCACAAGTATACAAAGATCACAAGTATAATAGAAGATATTAGGAGAAGGAAACAACATTTTTAAATATATAAATATTGTCAAGTGCATATATAAAAATTGTCAAATGTTGTAGATGTACAAAACTCATGGATTATGGTATCCAAGGCATCAAAACCTAAAATCATAATTTGTAGTCATACACTATGGTACAAAGGAGCATGTATCCCTTAGCCCAATGTTACTATCTCTATGTGTAGTCATGTGATTGTATCTCAAACAAGTCTACAAATGTTGTTGTAGAATTAGGAGCATTTCTTGGGATAAGGATTGGCTTAGCAAATTAAATGTTTAAATGCAATTCAATTACTTAGGACTTAATTAGAAAAAAGTTGACAAAAAAAATTGCTGATTTTCCATCCAGCCTTACCCAAAATGTTTTTTTGTTTTTGCTTTTTAAAACAAGAGCAGTTGAGGCATGCCATTTTTCATAATTTAATCGCTTTAAACTAACATGTTATCACAAAAGCTTGCACCCTTGCTGAGCTATCAAATCAGCAACCTCGTGAAACAATGGAAACAACCCCGAAGTGTGGGACCTTGCGCAAGGGGTTGAATCTCCGGAGAAGGCCGGCTTCCTTCTCAATCCAGGTGCAGGTGTTGAACCAACTCAACGCTTCAAATTTTACTTCTAAGCCTATCCTAACAGCTTGCAGAGGAAAAGGGAAGAGAGAAATCCTTAAAATGAAAAGAGGTGATGCACCAAGATAAGAGATGTTTCTCTCCCCACCCGAAATGGCACAAAGAATCAACTGAAATACCCAAGAGATGCACAAACTTCAGTTGCATGAGTGACCCCAATGCATGTATGGAGGTTAGGATTTGCTAAATGTCAAAGGGGAGAAGATTTCCCACAAGTAACACTCAGAAACAAATTAACACAACATATATGAGAGAAGAGCCACAAAACATACACCTATGATGAAGGTAAGGAAACATACACAGCATGCATAAGTTGAAGGAAGGCAAGAATGGTAATTTCAATTCATTCAAAGGCCAATGGGCAAACTTACAGTTGCAGAAATGCAAGATAAATACAAGAGAAGTGAAAGAGCATAGAATAGCTCAAGCCAGCAGGGCGAGAACCCTTTACAATGAGGCATAACAGCCTTATATAGAAAATGGTTGCATAAGAGAGATCATGACCCTTATGTGCAGAGGGAAATGTCAGTAAGAGAATGCAAGGAAGTGCATGCACCTGACATTGTGTACATACAAGCAACCTGGCCATACCCTGAAAATGCAATCCTCAAAAGAAAGGTACTTCTAGAAGGTGGATTGACTAACATTCCAAAGTCAGAGCATGCAGGCATGACATAGGTAACCACAATAAGCATGGCCATGTACCTCTCTTGATGGAAATCCTACAAAAATCATTAAATGCACCCATGTAGCTCCACAAAAGAAGGTGCACAAGTCACGAGTTGTCGGAGCATTTAAGGCTTTGAGAGATGATCATGCCATCCAGAAATGTTGCAAGCCGGAAGGAAGTCGGAAGACTTCGAAAACTCAGGCTCCCGAAGTGGGGAAGACTAAGGAAGGAACTTCGGAACCTCGGGGTTCCGGAGTTCCGGGAAAGAGAGAAGGAGACAAGGGAAGGAACCTCGGAACCTCAGGGATCCGGAGTTCCGGGAAAGGGGAAGGAGACTAAGAGAAAAGAACTTCGAAACCTTGAGGTTCCAGAGTTGCAAAGAACATGAGAGAAGGCAAGAAAGGAACTTCAGAACCTCGGGGTTCTGGAGTTCTGAGGAACTGGAAAAAGGTAAGGAGGGAATTTCGGAACCACGGGGTTCTGGAGTTTCGGGAAAGAGGAAGGGAAGCAAAGGAAAGGAACTTCGAAACCTCGGGGTTCTGAAGTTCCGGGGAACAGAAGAAGAGACAAGGAAAGGAAAAGGCTAAGGAAAGGAACTTTGGAACCTCGGGGTTTCAGAGTTCCAGAGAAAGAAAGGAAAAGGCCAAGGAGGGAACTTTGGAACCACGGGGTTTCGGAGTTCCAAGGAAGGGAAGAGAGAAAAGGCTAAGGAAGGAACTTCCTTCAGACAAAACAACACTTCACACTTCATAATTCCATTGCTTTTCTCCTTGATCAACTGGGGCAGCGCTGGTCCATAGAACATATCTCTAATCGGTTTTCACTGATGGACCAAGGGTGTCATAAAATGACAACATAACCTTCAAGAGACCTCTAAACCCTTCAAAAAAATATTTGAATTTCATGCTTTCACACGTGACCTTTTTCATTTTTCTAATGATTTCCAATGACTTGGTCAAGCCTTCCTAACAAAGCTCACCAAGTCTCAAAAGTTTGGCAAACTCAACAAGCCTCACTAGACTCAATAGATTATGAATCTCTAAGCATATCTAAGTTTGCCAAACTTGTAAATATCTGAGTTTCCATGTAAATCTAAAATCCATGTCTAAGCTACCAAATACACCTGAAACCTACCTTGCAACTAGTACAAGTTCGCCTGTGGGTACACCCACGTACGCCTAGGGTGTGTACCTGAGCATACCCAAAGGAATTGAGCGCCAAAAAGTAACAAAACAAAACAGTTTTTAACTTTTTTCCCCATCTTAAACCTTAAAACACCCCTAAAAGCATCATTTTGCCCAATACAAACATCATTTTGCTCTCTTCACTCTCTCTTTTCTCATTTTGGCATTTTGAAGGGCAGCTGCTTTTTTTGGAAGTTGATTGATTGGGGAGTGCCAAAGGAGGAAAAATCGAAGACAATTATTGTTTTTTATTGTCAATTTTGATGTAGATCCTTTTGATGATTGATGACGATTGAAAACAATTATTATTTTTGACTATCAATTTTGCAATTGTAATGATATTTAATTTGAATTGTGACCCTAGACATATATGATATATATTATATGGCATATAGCATAATATTGAAATTATGAACTATCAATTGGCATTTAATATTTATCTTTATCACTACCATTTTAGCATTTGGCATTGATCAATGATGAAGTATCATGGTATCAAATGTATTTAGTTTTACAATTTTGTGTGTGCATGTCTAACATACACAAATGTGCCATACCCAAAGGAAAAAAAAAAATTGTATTGGCATACCTATATCCTATACCCGTACTTGTACCAACAACTTAGATCTATACATTTGTTTATCCATCTTTATATTTGATTTGTTAAGAGTGACTGTTGAAATAGTAGCTAGCTCGGATACCTATCTATTGTATTTTAACGTTGTCAATGAAAATTAAAATACACATGTATTATCTATTATGTAAATTGAACTTAGGGCTGGGCCCAAATACATGTAACTTGTAATTATGTCTTGTTTGGGCAAGACCTATATATAATGTAACTTGTGGATAGGACAGGCCCTATAAATGTAACTTGCAATTTGGTCTAACCCTAATTGGGCGATGTAACTTGTGGTCCTATACTGAATGTTACTTGTAGATAGGGTAGACCCAAATGTAACAATTAACTATGTTTTGAGTTGGGCTCAATTGTAACGTGGTGGCTATTGGGCTGGACCCAATACCTAACGTGGGAAAATGTATAATATTAATTATTTATCTTGCAAGCCGACTTGAGGATGTTTAGCGCCAAAAAAGGATGGTATATAATCCACTTGAAGATGAAGTCATTTAAACAATCATTCTTAGCAAATGCAATCTGCTCTCCTACATTTTAGCGAACTCTTCAGTTGTGCAAATTCAGTCAAGGATATTGTTGGGCGAAGCTGTCAAGATCTTCTACAATTCTGCTCCAGCGTATTGTTGTCATCTGCTGCTGATCCTCTCTTTTGGTCATCTACTGTTGATTAAGGCTGCATCCTTCATTACCTTGTCAACTTGCTGTTTGGACAGCGATCTGAGATAAGTTTGCTATATTGTAATTGCCTACAATTGAGATAATACATATCATATTTAAGGCTGGGTTTTTCACCTCCAAGAGGGAGGTTTTCCCAGGGTATTGGCGTCTTGTGTCTTGTGTTTTATTACTATTACTGGTTATTCACAGTCTGATTATAATTAATTGGTTAGATTAACATCTGATTGCTTGAAATTAACATGGTATCAAAGCCAAGTTCTATTAGAATATTTAGAATATTAAAATAATGTTATTTTAGTATTAATGCTCAATAGTGTATATTCTATTTTAGTTAGATCGTCTACGATCTTCTCAGCAGTTTCTTATTAGAAACTTGCTATTCTTGTAAATATTCTTGTATTATTTATGAGCGTCTTGCTCATTCTGTTTATGAATCAATTCTTTGAAATCCATATGCTTCTGCATTTGTTTTATGGTATCAGAGCTATAGGAGAAATTTTTTCGAAAAATTTTTAATTCTAATCTCCAATTAGTGGAAATTTTCGAAATTATTTCTGGTTTTTAAAAATCCATCTAGGGTTTTTCAGTTTCCTAGCTCCTGTGACTACCTCGCAGGTTTGTACAATCGCGTTTTTTTTGCGACTTGTGTTCGGCAGCGTTCGTGGTTGGTGCGCGACCTGCAGAGTCATCGCGACCTGTGTTCGGCAGTGTTCGTGGTGGTGCGCGACCTGCAGAGTCGTCGTGACCGGTGCTCCGTCTGTCCGCGACCTTCGTGTGTCTGCGACCTCTGTGTCCGCGACCTGCACCCTCGGCGTCGCGACCTGCAACCCTCGGCGTCACAACCTGCACCCTTGGCGACGCGACGCGACCTGCAAACGCGTCGCGACCTGCACCCTCGGCGATGCGACGCAATCTGAAAACGCGACACAATCTGCACCTTCGACGACGCAATTTTTTTCTGAGCAAATCATGGCTTCCACGACCCTCTGTTTTTTCAATTAAGGTGTTTACCTTTAAGTTTTTATCCATAAATTTTTCTTACAGATTCATGGCGGGTTTTTCGAAACCTAATCTGGGTAGTTGCCCGATTTTTCTGGGTGCATCGTTTTCCGTGCCTCGATTTTCGAGCCAACGGATTTGAATTTGGTTTTCAGATTCCTTCTGGGTTTTCTCTCACCTTTCAGTACATTGGGAAATGTGCAAATGGCTTCTCTCACCAATCTGATGTTAGAAGGCAGTCAACGCTTTAATGGCCACAATTACAACATCTGGAAACAGCGTATGTTGACCATTTTTGAATATAAGCGTCTTGCCAACTTGTTTTGGGAAAAGAGCTCAGTCCTGGTACACCTGGTGCAGATCAAGATAAGTTTGATGAACGCAATCGAGAGGCAATTATGCTTCTCAAACTCTCAGTGACTGATGATCAGTTACCGCAGATTCCTTTCGGCAAGACAGCTTCCGACATCTGGAAGCATCTGAAGGAATTGCATGAGACATCCGACAAGAGCCGAGCATTCTTTCTAAAGAATCAGCTGTTCTCCATTATGATGGACGAACGTATGTCCTTACAGGAACACCTCACGAGGATTAAGGACATTCGAGATCAGCTCGAAGCTATTGGTCGGACTATGGAGGAAGAAGACATGGTAGTAATCACTTTGAAAAGTCTTCTGAAATCGTATGAACACTTCATTGAGACCCTCAATATTACTTCCACTAATGTTGATCTGAAGTTTTCAGAATTGTGCACCAAACTTCTACAGCAGGATCGTTGGAAACAACAGTTTGGTAGTGGTACTACATCAGCCTCCTCGGAAAATGCTTTCACAGCCCAATCCTTTCACAAGGATAAATGCAAATTTCAGTCCTCTCAGTCTTCTCAGCAGAAAGGCTCTTCTCAGACACAGGATGGAGCTAAGAAGAAGAATGTGCAGTGCAATTACTGTCACAAGTACGGCCATATGAAGAAAGATTGTCGTCAGAGGCTCGCTTTTGAACAAAAGAAGCAGGGAGGGTCACACCAGAAGGCGCATGTTGCTGAACATTCCAAGCAGGAGTCTGCCTTTTATGCCTTTATGGCTAAGAGGTCTTCAGATCATGCCAGGTCTTTTGCTTGGTACATCGACTCTGGTGCATCACGTCACTTTTCTCATCGGCGTGACTGGTTTACAGACTTCTCACCTTTCAGTGATTCCGTTGTATTTGGCGGAGGTGAGGAGTATACAGTTGTTGGCAGAGGCACTGTTCAGATACAGTCTGGTGGCAGGACTCTCCTTTTTCTTAATGTGTACTATGTTCCTGGAATGGAACTTAATCTGCTCTTTGTCAGCCAGATTATGAGGAATTCTCCTCAGCTAGATGTGGTGTTCAGTGCTCACAAGTGTTCCATCATTGATCGGGAGACTCATCTTACTGTTGTTGTTGGTCTAGAGGATCATGGCCTATATAGGCTTCTTGACACTGGTGATTCTCCTGAAGTGGCTCTAGCAGCTCGTGTTTCTCCTCTCAGCACTTTGTGGCATCAGAGATATGGACATCTCAACATTCCGTATCTCTCTCAGCTATCTCGGGAGGGACTTGTTTCAGGGTTACCTGATATTCAGACTCAGCATCTTGGAGTATGTGGCGCCTGTCAAGCTGGCAAACAGCATCGAACTTCATTCACACATGGAAAGTCTTGGCGCGCATCTAAGGTACTTCAATTACTTCATGCTGATATTTGTGGTCCTATGAATACATCTTCTGTTACTGGTTGCAAATACTTTTTGCTTATTGTAGATGATTTTAGTAGAAAGATGTGGGTGTACTTTCTTAAACATAAATCAGATGTATTTAGTATCTTTCAGAAGTTTAAGTCCTTTGTTGAAAAAGAGTCTGGACATAGCATCATTACTCTTAGGACAGATAACGGGGGGGGATTTTGTTCTTCTGCATTCTCCAACTTTTGTGATACCCATGGCATCAAACACCAATTGACTACACCCTTCACTCCTCAGCAAAACAGTGTTGTCGAGCGTCGCAATCGTACGGTTGTTGAGATGGCTCGCTCTATGTTACAACACAGGAGTGTTCCGAATAAGTATTGGGCTGAAGCAGTGTTTACTGTTGTCTACCTCCTTAACCGTTCTCCTACTCAGGCTGTTAAGGGGAAGACTCCAGAAGAGGTTTGGTCTGGTCGGAAGCCTAAGATCAGCCACCTGAAGGTTTTTGGCTCTGTTGCCTATGTTTGGATTCCAGATGCTAAGTGCTCCAAGTTGGATTCCAAAAGTCAGAAACTCATGATGACAGGTTACAGTGATCACCATAAGGCCTACAGACTGATAGATATAGACACTGAACGTTTTATCTTCAATCGTGATGTTGTATTTGATGAAGACAGAGGATTCTTTCAGTCCCCTTCTTCTGAGCAGAGTTCTGAGGATCAGCCTCACAGTGTTCTTATTCCATTAGGTTCGCCTGATGGGAGGGATGATGCAGAATCTATTTTCAATGATGCACTAACTGAGTTCCCTCCGGAGAATAATCCTCCTCCTGCTGCTCCTGTTCCTGATCCCGAGCCTCTTCCAGCTCCTCCAGATGTTAGCACGTCTACTCTTCGGCCTAAATGGTGGGCCAAGACCATTGGTGATCTCAGGGATACTGAGCTCATTGAGGGTAGAACCTCCCGTAATAAGAGCAAACAGCAGCATACAGTCAACTTTGCTCTCATGGCTAACATACACAGTGTTTTTGAGCCTCAGACATACTCAGAGGCTAAAGGTATACCTGAGTGGGAACAGGCTATGGAAGCTGAGTTCCAGAGTCTTCAGAAGAATCACACTTGGGCCCTTTCTGATCTTCCTTCAGGGAAGAAGCCCATTAGCTGCAAATGGGTGTACAAAGTAAAATACAAAGCTGATGGAACCCTAGACAAGTATAAGGCTCGTCTTGTTGCTCGTGGGTTCTCACAGAAAGAAGGCATTGACTACAAGGAGACTTTTGCTCCTACAACCAAAATGAGTACCATACGGCTCGTTCTTGCCTTAGCAGCCCAGTTCAACTGGAAAGTCCATCAAATGGACATCAAGAGTGCTTTTTTGAATGGTGACTTACAGGAAGAAGTCTACATGACGCAACCCCCAGGATTCAAGGTTGCTGGTCAAGAACAGAAGGTCTGTAGACTAGTCAAAGCACTCTATGGTCTGAAACAAGCTCCTCGGGCTTGGTACATGAAAATTGATAAGTACCTAACAGATCATGGTTTTCAGCAGAGTCCATCTGATGCAAACCTGTATATCAAGCATACTAGTAATGATGTTCTGTTTGTGGTTGTCTATGTGGATGACTTAATCATTACTGGCAGTTCAGCACATTTGATCACTGGGATCAAACAGGATTTGTGCCGCGCCTTTGATATGACAGATTTAGGACTTCTACATTACTGCTTAGGAGTTGAAGTTTGGCAGACTGAGAACAGTATCTTTCTCTCTCAGTCCAAGTATGCCAGAAGTCTTGTGGACAGGTTCAGAATGCAGGATTGCAAACCTGCCTCTACTCCTATGGAACCCGGGCTCAAACTTTCAGCTCAGTCATCTTCACCAGTTGTGGATGAATCTCTATTCAGGCAACTAGTGGGCAGCCTCATCTATCTTACTGCCACTAGACCTGACATCAATTTTGCAGTGAGCTACATTTCACGCTTCATGACAGCTCCCAAGGCTGATCATTGGATAGCAGCGAAGCGTGTGCTGCGTTATGTGAGTGGCACTCTTGATTATGGACTTCTGTACACTCAGAGTTCTGATCCTATACTCAGTGGCTACACAGATTCTAACTGGGCAGGTTCGGTTGACGATCGAAAGTCTACAGCAGGGTATGTGTTTAGTTTGGGATCTGGTGCTGTCACATGGACTAGTAAGAAGCAGCAGGCAGTGGCTCTCTCCTCGACAGAAGCAGAGTATCGGGGAGCAATTAAGGCATCTTGTGAGGCGGTTTGGCTTCGACGAATGCTTGCGGATATGCATGTCTCCCAGGCAGGTCCTACTCCCTTGTTCTGTGATAATCAGGGAGTGCTCAAACTCGCCAAGAATCCAGTCTTCCATGAAAGAACCAAGCATGTGGAAACTCATTGTCACTATATTCGACAGCTGGTTGAAGACGGATCCATCCAGTTGCTGTATGTTCCTATCTCGGAGCAGCTAGCAAACATCTTCACCAAGCCCCTTGGTCCTGATAAATTTGTAAAATTCAGGGGGTCTATAGGTGTAGTTAATAGATTGAGCATTAAGGGAGGGTATTAGAATATTTAGAATATTAAAATAATGTTATTTTAGAATTAATGCTCAATAGTGTATATTCTATTTTAGTTTAGATCGTCTACGATCTTCTCAGCAGTTTCTTATTAGAAACTTGCTATTCTTGTAAATATTCTTGTATTATTTATGAGCGTCTTGCTCATTTTGTTTATGAATCAATTCTTTGAAATCCATATGCTTCTGCATTTGTTTTAAGTTCGTACTAACCAGTGATCAAATTTAATCATGCATTTTGTTATTTCATCTTTGTATGCCCTCGAGCTAGGGCACGCAGGGCAACTAGGGTTTGTGGCATCATGATGGTAGTTTGTGTTAGGGTTTCAAGCAAATTCGAAGCAAATATGAACTAACAATTATATGCAGATTTAAATACAAAAGATAAAGAAATAAAACAGGACACAGATAACACAGAGATTTAACGTGGTTCACCCAGAATGGGTTACGTCCACCATACACAGTCGTCCAATCTTTCTTATTATCCAGCAAAAACAGTACATCAACCTTACAATGCCTTAAACATCCCAGCCGCTCATAACATGCATTTTTAGGGCAACAAACAAAGTCGGCCTTTTTAGGGTTTTATTACAATGTCGGTTTTCATCAACGAAAAACGGCAAAAAAAAATTTATCGGGGGCTCCCACACCCGAATACCCGCTTTTCTCGAGGGCTGCCACCCCCGAACCCTTGCCCGACCCCGGACCCCGACGAGGATACGTGCTGAGTGTACAGTACTTTGCTGATCAGTCGCCACATTTCAACAATCTCCCACTTGGAGACTGATACTACACGACACCACTGTACATGCAACATCCGCTAGATAAAACACTAGGACTCGACTGGTATAAATTTCACAATTATCAATCAAGAAGACCAACAGAAACAAATGAAGAAATCAGCTTCTCCTGTGGAACTGCCTTTGTGAACATATCGGCAGGATTCTCACTTGTGTGAATCTTCTCAAGTCGTAACTAACCCTCCTCCAAAACAGTCCGGATGAAGTGGTACCTGAGCTGAATGTGCTTTGTCCTTGAATGAAAAGCAGAGTTCTTCGCAAGATGAATGGCACTCTGGCTATCAGTATACAATGGGCTATCCTCTTGTGTCTGACCCAATTCCTCCAGAAAACATTGCAACCAAATCATCTCCTTGTTGGCTTCTGTAGCAACAACATACTCAGCTTCAGTGGTTGAAAGTGCTACAACCTTTTGCAGCCTAGAAATCCAACTGACTGCAGTTCCCCCTATAGTAAAAACATAACCTGTAGTACTCCTCCGTGAACCAATATCACCCGCCAGATCAAAGTCAACAAATCCACTTAGAGCAGCATTAGATCCTTTGAAACATAATGCCTTCGTAGTAGTTCCTTTCAAATACCAAAGAATCCATTTCACAGCATTCCAATGTTCCATACCCGAATTACTCATAAACCTGCTCACAACTCCCACTGCATGTGCAATATCTAACTTTGTGCATACCATTGCATACATCAGACTGTCAACAGCTGATGAATACGGGATGTTAGACATTTTATTAACCTCTTCCTGTGCCTTTGGGCACATCTCCTTAGTCAATTTGAAATGACTAGCCAAAGATGTACTAACTGCTTTTGCATCCTACATGTTAAATCTTTTCAACACCACCTTTATATACTCACTTTGGGACAAACTCAAGGTTCTATTTTTCCTGTCCCGTGTAATCCTCATACCGAGAATTTGCTTAGCTGCACCCAAATCCTTCATAGCAAATGACCTGGCTAATTTCTGTTTAAGATCATTTATATGTTGCATGTTAGACCCAGCAACAAGCATGTCATCAACATAAAGCAACAAGATAATATAACTACCATTATCAAATCTCTTAAAATATACACAATGATCAGAATGACATCTATGATAACCGTGTTCAGCCATGAAACTATCAAATTTTAAATACCATTGTCGGGGTGCTTGCTTTAGGCCATATAGACTTTTCTTCAACCTGCACACCAAGTTCTCCTTACCTTTGACCTCATATCCCTGTGGTTGCAACATGTAAATTTCCTCCTCCAAATCTCCATGGAGAAAAGCTGTTTTGACATCTAATTGTTCGAGATGTAAATCATCTGCAGCCACAAGACTAAGTACAATTCTAATTGAAGTCATTTTTACATCTGGAGAAAATATTTCATCATAATCTATACCCTTTTTCTGTGCAAAACCTTTTACCACAAGTCTGGCCTTATATCTTTTCTGACCTCCTTCCTCCTCCTTCAGCCGATAAACCCATTTGTTAGGCAAGGCTCTTTTTTCTGCAGGTAAAGGGACTAAGTCCCAAGTCTTATTTTTCATCAAGGAGTCCATCTTCTCTTTCATGCCTAGCTCCCACTGTTGTTTGGCATCTACCTGCATTGCTTCTTCATATTCTTCTGGTTCACCAGAATCCGTTAATAAAATAGAATACAAAGAAGGAGAAAATCTTTCAGGGGGTCTACTTGTCCTCGTAGAACATCTAACACTTGCAGGAGTTTGTGGGACAATCTGTTGTTGCTGAGCATCAGGTACCTGTGGCATTTCATTTTCAGGAATCTCATCCAACACCACATATTCTTGTTTGTCCTGTTCATGCTTCTTTTCCTGCATCTTTTCTTTATACATAACCTTCTCATTGAATATAACATCTCTACTTCTAATTATGTTCTTATTTTCAAAATCCCATAACCGATAGCCATATTCATCTATCCCATATCCAATGAAGGTACATTTCTGAGATTTAGCATCAAGTTTGGTTCTGTTTTCTTTATCAACATGGACAAAAGCTTCGCAACCAAAAGTTTTTAGAAAAGAATAATTTACTTTTTTACCAGTCCATGCCTCCTCTGGAATACCACCATCCAAAGGGGTTGAAGGCCCTCTATTTATCAAATAGACAGCAGTATGTACAGCATCTGCCAAAAAATGTAAGGGCAATCCAGCATGCAATCTCATGCTCCTCGCGCGTTCTATGATAGTCCTATTCATTCTCTCTGACACACCATTTTCCTGTGAAGTTCCTGGAACTGTCTTCTGCTTTCAAATCCCATTTAAGGAGCAATAATCTTCAAATGCTTTGCTGCAATACTCACCTCCATTATCCGATCTGAGACACTTCAACTTTTTTCCTGTCTCATTCTCAACCAAAGCTTTCCATTTCTTAAAAGTTTCAAAAACATCTGATTTTTGTTTTAGGAAATATACCCATGTTTTTCTGGTTGAGTCATCAATAAAAATAACATAATAACAAGAGCCACCAAGAGATGATACTTGAGTCAGTCCCCATACATCTGAATGTACAAGCTCTAACTTCTCACTCTTCTTCTCTTTCCCAACCTTGAGAAATCTGACTCTTTTCTGTTTACCATAAACACAGTTTTCACGGAACTCTAAATCAATCTTCTTTAGTCCTGGCAATAGATTTTTGGAGTGAAGGGTTTTCATCCCTTTCTCGCTCATGTGCCCAAGCCTATGGTGCCACATTATCGAATCTGTTCTTGTAACATTTATTGTTGTTGTCTCTGCAGTATCTTTATCTGTAGCAGCTAAGGTAGAGTAAGTGTTACCAGTACACAGATATAATGTGCCTACCTTCGCACCTTTAGCTACTACTAATGATCCTTTAGTGACCTTCCACATACTGTCTGAGAAGGTAACTATGCAACCTTCACTACCTAGTTGCCCTGCAGAAATTAAATTTCTTCTTAAATTAGGAACATGTCTTACCTCCTGCAGAAACCAGTCATTACCATTCTACAACTTGATCTTTATCTTTCCTTTTCCAACAATTTGACAGGGCTCATCATCACCCAAATATACCTGTCCAAAATCACCTTGAACATAATCTAGAAAATATTTTCTATGGGGTGTAGCATGAAATGAAGCCCCAGAATCTATTACCCAAGAATCATTAACATTATCCAAACATAAGATTAAAGCATCTTGTAAAGTATTACTTGCAATATTAGCTTCCTTACTGTCATTTTCATTTTTGTCTCCTTCTTTGTTTTTCCGAGACCAACAATCTTTCTTTAGATGACCACGCTTTCCGCAGTACCAGCGATCTTTCTTTCCTCTAGATTGAGAGCGTCCTTTCTTTGACTTCCCTCGTGACTTCTCATTCCCAGGGCCTTTTCCTCTTTCCTTTGATCTTCCTTTGTTCTCCACATTCAAAACACTACCCGATGATGTTGGAGTCTCACCTGTGCTTTTCCTTCGCATTTCCTCGCTTAGGATAACACCAACAATATCATCAAATACCAAAGTATTTTTACCAAAGACAGAGTTACTTACAGCCATAACCAAGCTATTCCAGCTTTCTGGCAAAGAACATAAAATCAAGAGAGCCCTAACCTCTTCTGCAAAGGTAATTTTTACCGAAGACAATTGACTGGTAATTGTATTAAATTCATTTAAGTGCTCCGCTACAGATCCTCCCTCCCTCATTTTCAAATTAAACAAACGCTTCATAAGAAATACCTTATTCGAAGCCGAGGGTTTCTCATACAACTTAGCCAATGTTGCCATCAAATCTACAGCCGTTTTTGCTTCTGTTATATTGAATGCTACAGACGACGCAAGGCACAATCGAATGGATCCTAGTGTCTTTCTATCTAAAATGTCCCACTCTTCATCTGACATTGTGGTTGCTTTCTTTGCTTTTCCTTCCAATGGCGGCCACAAATCCTTTTGATACAGGTAATCCTCCATCTGCATTTTCCATAACTGATAATTCTGGCCGTTAAACTTTTCGACCTTGAATTTGGAATCCTCCATTGCTCCCACTCAAATCTGAAAGACCTGCCAATTTACAGAAAACCTCGCTCTGATACCAATTGTTAGGGTTTCAAGCAGATCCGAAGCAAATATGAACTAACAATTATATGCAGATTTAAATACAAAAGATAAAGAAATAAAACAGGACACAGATAACACAGAGATTTAACGTGGTTCACCCAGAATGGGTTACGTCCACCATACACAATCGTCCAATCTTTCTTATTATCTAGCAAAAACGGTACATCAACCTTACAATGCCTTAAGCATCCCAGCCGCTTATAACATGCATTTTTAGGGCAACAAACAAAGTCGGCCTTTTTAAGGTTTTATTACAATGTCGGTTTTCATCAACGAAAAACGGCAAAAAAAATTTTCAACTCCCGCTTTTCTCGGAGGCTGCCGCCCCCGAACCCCTGCCCAGCCCTGGACCCTGGCGAGGATACGTGCTGAGTGTACAGTACTTTACTAATCAATCACCACATTTCAACAATCTCCCACTTGGAGATTGATCAGGCTCCACACCGAACAGTTTGGAGGTGGTTACCTACAGTATGAGCACAACATGAAACATGAGGTGGTTTCAGGTGTTTTCGTTTCCCTAAACTTTATCGTTGTTTGTATAATCTTGAAAAAGGTTATTGTGTTAGTAGAGTTGTGTGTTGTTGTTTATCTCTACATTATTGTGGTTTTGCTTGAGTTAAACTTATATTTTGAAAAACAAGTTTAGCTGTGTATTAAGGAAAGATTATTTGCAACTGTTCGTAAGACCCTAGTATGGGTTTCGCCTCTGAAGTAACATTTTTGTTAAATGTATTTAGTTTTGTTTTTGTAAGCCCTTGTTAGGGCTTGTTGCAAGAAAAGTTATATAATCTTTGTTATGGAGCTAAACCTGTATGTTGTCCTCAAGACTTACTATGTTAAAAGTTAAGACTAGTATTCAAACCCTTGTTCGGGTATACTGTTTGGAATAGACAGTGGTTAATGTTGTTCATGTAAACCCTAGTTCAAGTTCCCTTTTATATTTTGTATACCCCAGTATTATGAATTGAGGGTTTGATTAATGTAATCTATGTTTATCATAGTTTTGCATACCACTGTTCCAATTGGTTATTTAAAAGCATACTTTTTTAATTCTTAACCCTTGTTCGATGTCTCTGGCCTATGGTTTAGTTTGATCGTTCAAGGATTTGTGGTTATATGATCAATATAACACTAGTTTAGATTTGGTGCTCAATTTTGGTGAAGTTGTATTATGGTAACAGGTTTTCTTCTATTTTGTTAAGATGATCACTATTTCAGTTGAGCAATTTCCAAGATGATTATTATTGTTTATTTGTTAAAAGAAATTCAAAACGGATTTGAAAAGGAAGTACTATTTGTTAAGGTATTCAAGGACGCATTTGTATATTTTGCTACTTCTCTTTATTTAAGAGGATGACAGTTTTATTTCAGTTTTTGAATAAAGAACATTATATATGCATATTGTTGTAGGCATTCTTTGAGATGAGTTTAGTTGTATCAAAAAGTGATATCATTCTTGATTATACTCTATTGAGAGTTATCGATTTGCAGTGATTCAAATGCATGATTATTCTACTTTGTATATCAGCATATTGTGAAAATTTATACGGCACTACAGTGCATTATTTCACTATACTATATCATTGTATGTATAATGCATATGCTATAAGTTAACTTGCATTATATATGTTGTACCTTTGCTTCTGAATCTCAAGTGATACGAGATTAGAAGATGTTATAAAAGTGATAGAGATGATACTCTGTATTTGTGTCATAACTATGATATGTACATAGTCTATTAAGGCATAATGGAAATGTTGACTAATCTGTTGTGCAGGGTCCAAACCAAACTTAGTTGACAATAGTGTTCACATATTGTAATCACTATGCACAGATCTTAATATAAGAGGGTCCCGTTAGGGGACATTACACACACACACACACATATATATACATATACCACCAGCAGTTGTTGGAATTTGGAGTGCTAAAAAGGGCAAATCTGAAAATAATATTAGATTGTTGTTTTATGCTTGATCCGAAGATTAATTCCTTTGATGTGTTTGTTGTTGGATGACTAGAGGTTCGGTTTGAAATACCTTTATATCCTTTATCAGAATTATTTTGATTATACTGCAGCTTACTAATTGCTATTGATTCATGGAAGTATAGTTCTCTTTCAGGCTCTAACTATCATTGCTTGGTTAGTATCTTCATTGGTAAGTATACTTCACTCTCCTTGTAAACATTCTATGTCACCATCATGTGGTACTTCACTATTAAAAGGTATTAGTAATTCCTCATCTATGATCTGATTGAGTTTTTGTTATAACCTGTATGGTGATGTACAAGTTTGAGGTTGTATGCTACAGGCTGGCTTTTTTTAATTTGTGTCACATAAGTATTGTCTCAACATTCTATGTATCATTGGTTATATTGTTAAAGGGATGCATCTAACTTATCATGAATGTTGTGATCCTCACCCAAGGTCATTTTTCTATAACCTCATATAGTAGGTGATGCATGTCGAGGGCCAAGGCCATACTGACATCAAAAATCCATAAGCTTGGATTGATGTGGCTTCAGAGGGAGCTTTGAAATAAGGCATAAGGATCTTCACACTCAATTAGAAGAAGTTTGAAGATATGTCATGATCATAATTGCGCCATGGGTCCAATTCAAAAAAGGTGAAGTTGGCATTTCTCATCCTTGTTTATGAATACTTATGATACTATGATGCTTGGCTATCAGTCTGACATTGAGGATTAAGAGGGAGCCCTATTATCTTCAATAAAACTCTTGGTATGAAAGAGTACTTGATAAGCCTAGGGTTTTGTAAAACTTGTTCCTTAAAGTATTTGAAATGCTAATTCTGATTCCTTATGTGGATGATCTAACTCTGACTGATAAAGATAGTCTCATGATTTGATATAAGAAAGAATTAGCTCAAAATTGAGATGGAAGATCTAAAACTAAAATGCATTACTTCTAGGTTAGAAGTGTGGCAAGGATCTAATGAAATTATTCTAAGTCAAGTTTTCTATTGTTATAGAATTATGGATTGTAAACTTACATGGAAACTAACTTGAAGAAGTTGAGTATGTCTGCAGCCAACTATGATCTTGCAGATTCATCTGAATAGAGGCAAGTTGATTGGTGAGTGCTTCAACTAATCAAAGCTAAGCATATTTTGATATATTTGCAAGACACAATTGATTATGGGCTGAAGCTGCCATCATTAGAAGACTACTTAGGTTCAGATTGGTCAAGAAGTGTTACGGACAAGGAAAACACTTCAAGCATTCACCCGCTGCGATCTCTTGAACCTACAAGAACAGTCCTCAGTTGCATTGAGTATTGCTGAAGCTAAATACATTGTTGCAAGTGTTGCATCAAGAGAAGTTGTGTGGTTTCTCAAAATTCTTGTTATGTTGCTTTGATTTATCATCAGGGTTGTATAAGAGATACCTGACAATTCAGTGTTTTATGGCAGGACAATGCTGTGTTGCAGATGTTCTCACCAAGTCTCATGAAGCTTGAGTACTTCCAAAGATAGACTTGGAGCTGTGGAGAACACCGCCTTGGTTGAGAGGGAGTCTCAACCTTGGTGATACATTGTGTTGTATCAACCACCCTCTGCGGGCAATGTAAGGTGGTAGTGTAATCTTCTCAGGGAGAAGAGTAATTGTTACCATCCTCTGCGGGCAATGTAAGATGGTAGCAAACATCCTCTCCACCCTTTGCGAGCAATGTAAGGTGGATCCAGTCTATGCTTGTGTGCAAGCTGGAAGATTATGTTATGTAATTTCATTCTATGCTTGTGTGCAAGATAGGAGACTACAATATTTTGATTATGTTTATTCCATTCTTTGCTTGTGTGCAAGATGGAGGATTATGTTTATTAGACTCCACTCTATCCCTGGTGCAAGATGGAAGATTATGACAGTGTATCCTTCTCTCGGAGAAGGCTGAGGTGTAAGACCTCTTCCACCCTCTGCGGGCAATGCAAGGTGGATCCATCCTCTGCGGGCAATGCAAGATGGACATCATGAAATGAGTTCATGATATTTATGTGTTTTATTGCAAGTATACTCTTGGAGCTTATACATTCATCCTTGCGGGCAATGCAAGATGAAGGTCATGAATGGATCATGACAAGTGCCAACTATCCTCCCTAGCTAAGAGGGAGTGTTGAAATAGTAGCTAGCTCGGATACCTATCTATTGTATTTTAATGTTGTCAATGACAATTAAAATACACATGTATTATCTATTATGTAAATTGAACTTAGAGCTGGGCCCAAATACATATAACTTGTAATTATGTCTTGTTTGGGCAAGACCTATATATAATGTAACTTGTGGATAGGACGGGCCCTATAAATGTACCTTGCAATTTGGTCTGACCCTAATTGGGCGACGTAACTTGTGGTCCTATACTGAATGTAACTTGTAGATAGGGTAGACCCAAATGTAACAATTAACTATGTTTTGGGCTGGGCTCAATTGTAACGTGGTGGCTATTGGGCTGGACCCAATACCTAACGTGGGAAAACGTATAATATTAATTATTTATCTTGCAAGCCGACTTGAGGATGTTTAGCACCAAAAAAGGGTGGTATATAATCCACTTGAAGATGAAGTCATTTAAACAATCATTCTTAGCAAATGCAATCTGCTCTCCTACATTTTAGCGAACTCTTCATTTGTGCGAATTCAGTCAAGGATATTGTTGGGCGAAGTTGTCAAGATCTTCTGCAATTCTGCTCCAGCCTATTGTTGTCATCTGCTGCTGATCCTCTCTTTTGGTCATCTACTGTTGATTAGGGCTGCATCCTTCATTACCTTGTCAACTTGCTGTTTGGACAGCAATCTGAGATAAGTTTGCTATATTGTAATTGCCTACAATTGAGATAATACATATCATATTTAAGGCTGGGTTTTTCACCTCCAAGAGGGAGGTTTTCCCAGGGTATTGGCGTCTTGTGTCTTGTGTTTTGTTACTATTACTGGTTATTCACAGTCTGATTATAATTAATTGGTTAGGTTAACATCTGATTGCTTGAAATTAACAGTGACATTGAGGGCCATTCCATTTTATTCAAATCATAAAATACTAATAGTACGTAGTGCTTTGACTCATCAACAAGGGAGTGATTCAACCTATGAATAGTTGAGCATATCAAACCTACCCATAACCATGGGAGACCTACATAAAACTTTGAGCTACTAATATATTTGAACATGGCTTCTACCACTCTTACACAAAGCCATAAAAGGAAATATGTTATCTTTTCTTGTTGTGATAACTATTTGAGTACCATCTTTACGAAAGCAACATGGGGAATTGGTTGTTCTATGTTGGAGTTAGTGCATTCTTGAAATGCAAAACTCCAACCAATTTTTCCCACATCCCCCACTCCAACCCCAAATTTGAGGAATGCAATAACCTCCTTCACGAGCATTTTTTATTCCTTCTAAGCTCAACCATCAATGGCGATGAGGAAGGGAATCCTATACCAACCAAAGTGCTAGCATTCAATAAATTGGTCAATTCAAAGTATTTCAACCCAAACAATGGCCAAGGTGTCTTCCAAACCTTTGAAGACTCCCTTCTCAATTAAGGATTTTTCCATCGACCTAACAACTACAATGTCTCCCTCCATTTCCAACATCTCCCACAAACATGGAAGCCAAATCATGCCCTGTTACAATGTGTTGTGCAAAGAAGTTTTTTTCCCGACATTATTTTGATTGTATTGAAAAGACTTTCCTTAACCTTATATAGGAGACCTCTTGAAATCTGCCATTAGTTGTTCAATGGAGGCAAAATAATGATGGCACCCAATCACCTCAAGCCTTAGGATGCATAGAAAACCTTCAAGGATTAAATTGGGGAACCAAATTGGCTTATTAATCTGCTTTGTTATCGATTATGCATTTAATCTTGTTGTCTAAGGAATAATTTGTTGGGAAATCAGCTTCTTTGTTGATTGCACAAAAAGCACGTTAATAGATAAAGAAGCGAAGAAACCTAATAATGATCAAATATTGTGAAGACCTCTTGTAACTTTCTAGTTCAGCATATGTCTTTTCCTTACTGAGTTAATAATTAGCTATGCTCCATGGGGATGCATCCCTTGCCTTGGTACCCCCATACCCATCCCAAAAACATTTCAGGGACTCTGGGACATCCAAAAAATGTCCACTCCCTATCCCCCTTCTCTGCAAAATTTCAAAATCGGCAAAAAATGGCACAGGGAGCGTAGGGGACAGCTAGCAGCCAGGGGATGTCCAAACGTCCCCATCTATCCCGGGGACAGCTAGCTGTTCCCTAACATATACCCAAGCATAATTTTATGTAATTTAAAAAAAAAAAAACTTGCAACCTTTCATTGCTTGTTTGGTTTATGACATGCCCACTAGGATTTAAAAAAAAAATGAAAATGGTGTTCACCACGAAGGTCTGTGTGGTTTTGAAGGTGTTAATTTGGGCTTGGTGGTGAGGGCTCCACCACTTGAACCCCCCCCCCCCCCCCCCTGTATCACAACAAGGAGTGTGCCAGGGGCATTGCCCCAAACCCCACTAGGGGAGCTACACCTAGACCCCTACAAGGGATGCTGCCCCTTGACCACGTTGGGGGCGTTGCCCCCAAATCCCCATCAAACTATTACTATAAGTCTAACCAAGGATTAAACTAATGATGAATCATGATCACAAAATCTACAAAATACATATCCCCTATTGCAAACCTCTACATCTTTGCAATCAAATCCGCAATCAAGGATTATCTTGTTTCATACAGTAGAAAACTTGTTTAGCATACGAGGACTACCATAGACAAAGTTTGCATGCTATATTCAATGTTGATTATACTGATGAATACATGTTACTTAAGTCGTGGTTGGCAAGAAATGCCATTTTCATAATGCAAAAATTCCCATGCTTCCAATTCAATTACCCATGCTCACAAAGGTTCTATAATGTCTAGGATGAATGCTTTATCAGCGTTATGATATGAATATTTGAAGTTTCTCTATATTTTTAAAAATTTCCCTACTTTTTAACAGCCATCTCCTGCCATACCCTAAAAAATGGCCCAAAAGTACCCCCATACTGGGAACATGTCCCACTATCCTTTGCCATCCTTGTCCCCGAAACTTTTCAGAGATTTAAAAATTAGCATTGCATCCCCCTTGATCCAAACTAAAGAGACAGCAATCTGCACACATCCCTCAAGACTGACAAGTAATGCCTAGGCTTTTTGCTCATTGTTGGTTCCCATTTTTAAGTTTTTAAAAGCTGCAAAAAATAATCATCTTTCCTCACCCCAATCCACACACCGAACACCCAACATACCAGGATTCTCTCTCACATCCCTGTCAGAAGTCAACCATATACACACACACATACTCCTCTATCCCCTGTCGTCCCCATAAAATGACCTCCTGGACTAACATTCCCAGAGCACATCCTGTTGTCCCTGAAGAAATGGAATCTATCACACTTACATATGTATAATCCTTCTTTGGGCCACTTACAGTTTTTGGCCTGTGTAAATTGTGAACACCAAACAAAACTCATTTGTAGAACACTCTGTTTTGGTATAATCAAGCTTCTGAAATAGCATTGTTCTTACATCTCTTGCTTACCTTTTTTAGTAAAGGATAAATTATCAGGATTCAGAAGAATGTTTATATGTAGAATGAGCTAGAAGAGACTCTTGCTTACCCTTTTAAGTAAAGGATAAATTATCAGAAGAATGTTTGTTTATATCTTAAGTGGGCTAGAAGAGTGTTTTCTGCCACCTACAACTGCATTCCAAGGTGGATTAGAAACGTAAATGAGTGGAAGTGTAGGAATCCCGTGCTCTGAAAACCATATAAATGGAAAGTACACAAAGGTATGTCATGTTTGAAGTATTTTATATGGGATTACTCTGACATCTGTATTTGTGTTGCATTTCAATATGCATATACATCCATTGCCATGAGAAAGCAGGGGCCTTACAAAAATGGTATTAATGTCCTTTGTATTTTCAACAAACTAGATATCTGGTTCTCCACATATTTATGCATCTTGATAGCTCAGGAGTGAGGAATGTGTAGAGAGTTTCCTCTTTAGCAAGATGAAAGATGCATAGTGAGTGTAGGCATAATGAGAGAATTGGTAACAGGTAATTCTACTGAATTTAGTCAAAAGATGGAATAAAAAACTTGCAGGAGGATGGAAATATTTGTTAAATGCCTTCCCTTACTGCCCCTGTGATGGACAGATTTCCTTGATGTATCTACAAATGCAAATGGCCTTGCCCAGATCGTTATCCAAGGTTAGAGTAGTGTAACTTTAATTTATGCTCTTGGATTTGTTTCTCAATAATGATCAATTTAATTCTACTTAGAAAGTGGTATATCATCATTTCCATTAAAAATGTGGAATTGCTTTAGTTCTTTGTTATGAGCCTCTTGAATGTAAGTCCTAAAAACTTCAGGTTGCCTGCTTAATTTCTTTCTCTTGAAAATCACATCCTCATGAAATATATGAGAGGTGATGATCAGTTACAATTTCAGGCATAGTTACCAAATCCATATGGATTTGATTCAAACCTTGCCAGATATCTGCAACTCAATTGCAATTTTTCCATTCTTATAAAAATTTACCTAAGCTTTTTGACCTCCCAGACAAATGAGATTTCCTGAACCTGGTAACTATGATTTCAAGGTAAGAAATCTTTTAAGAATGGGAAACGGTCAGCCCTCCTTCTATCATACCTTTGTAGAAATAATATGAGAATTTTTTTTCTAGAATGTTATAATCAACAATGAAAATAAAAAATGGTTTGGCTCTTTTTGGTTCAACTAAGGACAGCAAGTTTTTGCATGAGGCATAATTTGGAGGAATTTTTGACTGGTCTTAGGAGTACTTAAAAAACCAAACAAACATTAGTACACATTAAAGATCCATATCTGTCAAGATGAAAATGAAAATAAGACAAGTATGCATACAGTCTCCATCAGAGCACTCAAACGAAATAAAAACTTAGCTGAAATTCAATTAGTAACCAATAAATGGTTAACACTTGTAAATGTGGTTCATAGCTATTAAAAACAAGGATTTGCACTAGAGTCTACATAGATTCAAAAAGATTATATATAGCCAGCACCAAGAAGCACAAGTGGGTATCAAAGAGATCAGAAAATTATCCAAAATTCTTAGCTCAGTTTTCAAAAAATTCAAGATTGCATAAAAGAATAACTGCAAACATGTTTGTGAATGCCCAAGGAAACAACCAACAATACCTTCTCTTCTTATGTCGAAGCTGTATGAGATTCTGCATACTTGTGAAAAGAATATCAAGGTGAGGCAAAAGAATTTCTTCTAGCAAGGCCTTATCTTGATCTTCATTATTTATATCATCCAAATCCAGAAGATTCTCAACAAAAGTCAGAACAGCTGATATCATGGACTCTGACACACCTTTAACAGACAGGATTGCCAGAATATTAGGAACAAGCATTTTTTCTCTCTGAAGAAATGAAGCTAGCTTTCGGCTTTCACTCATTGCCAGAAAACAAGTAAACAATGAGCTGGGTGTTTCACTGCTGCCACTTTCTTGCCTAAATTTATCAACCAAGGGCTTGATTGCTGTAAAAAATATATCCCAAAATACTGAACCAAAATCGAATGAATCATACTTATTAAGCATAATAGCAATGACCTTGAGACACAAAGATCTCAAGTCTTTCATATCAAAAAGAGATGATGACGGTTTCACTTTTTTCCCTTCAGAAGCCATGACACTTGTAATTTGGGTCTCACTAGAAGCTGAAGTTGATAACACTGATGTAGCATCCAGCTTCCCCAATGTATCATCTGAAACCACAACACTAAGTTGATTTGCTTCCCGAGTTGCATGTGTATTATGTGCATCATCCAACATTATCACATCAGTCATCTTAGATTCAGCAAAAGCCTCACTACCTTGTTCAATATTGCAACCGAAGGTGCTTTCTTTCTGATGTTCAAGACTTTGTGCACAGGATTGCAATATATGAAGAATTAATGCTAACAACGGAACAAGGTATGGGGTAACCTGTTCTTCACTGAATGTCTCTAAAACATCCTTTACTACGTGCAAAAACCCTGACTTATTTTTATATGGAATAGAAGCTACACTTTCTGTGCTGATCCATTGAACAAAATCCCATGTTGCACCTTGCTCAATAGCAACTTCCCAAGAATATTTTGAGCCATAGATTGAAACATGCTCTTTCATGAATGCACTCTGGAAAGACTTCACAAGCAAACTGAAAAATAATGCCAACTCGTTCACTTCAAGATTTGCTAAAAAACAAAGAACTGCCTTCCTTTGAAGAGCACCTGCAGACTGGTAGGAATAGAATAAATGACATTGTTCAAAGCCATGAAAATCAAAAGAAATCATAGTCCAAAATATTTAGTTATCCATACTCAAAAGATGTATTATGATATATTTTGATTCAATTCAAGTAAGAAATTTACCTTCTTTGAAGAGATTGCCTTGATCTTTTTGACTTTTGATATTAACAACCGTATAACTATGGGGATCAATTCTCCCCTATGACAATCCTGAATTTGTTGCCTTTCTTTAGATAGGCTCCATGTGGTTACTTCTTCCCGTGCTTCCTTCAAAGAAATTAAATTCTTCAGATGTTCTTCATAAGGAAGAAGAAAACCATCCTTCCAGTTCATAAGGCACTGAAGGACTTTAAGCTGCACATCAGGATCATTTTGCTCTAAAAGCCTAAAAAAGATCAATCACAACAACTATGTTACATAAATAACTGCATAATTTTAAGCTGGCAAGAACAATTAACAACAATTGCCAGGACTCATAATAAACTCATCAAAGAGTATGGTCAAGGTAAGACATTAGTATTCAACTACTATATCTAATTTCAACTGCATCATTACAAATCAAAAAAATAACAACTTTAAATAGTATATCCGGTACAAAAGTTTAGGGAAAAAACAAATAATGCTCAAACAATTGACTTCTATATTATTATATTGATTGAGCAATTCAGAATATTTCTAATGCAAGGATGTCCTCAAGCTTAAAATAAAATGATAACTAGTCTATACTTACCTATTGATCAAAATTTCCTTCAGAAAATGACCTTTAAAGAATGACTTTGAATTTCTCATTTTCTGGATCAAAATCAGCCATTCTTTGAGAATGTTTTTCCACTGTTTGCCCTTACATTTATTCTCATCATAATCATTAACACTGCATATAAAACAAATCTTTAAATCAAACACCTATCAAAAACGCAACTGCCCAGCATCATTGAAATATTAGTCTGACAATTAAAGTTTAAAAGAATACCTTGCAATATCCTGGTTAAAGTAACCAAGGAATGATAAAAACAGAGGTATAATTTGGCGAGACCTCGTCTCTGCCAGCTTTGGTACTTTTTGAGCAACGTGCATCAATAGACTCACAACCATATCCACAGCAGTGCATTCTGAACCATGATGTATGAAATGTCTAAACTGATCATCCAAATCTGACATGAAAAAAGAAGGTCGACCGATAATAAAGAATACTTTCAAACTCACAACATTAGAAACTTGCATTTTCTCTTTGTCAAAGACCTAAAGCTCTTGATATACTAAGAATATAATATTCTTCTACTTTAAAAGTTTACTATAAATTCATTGTCTTTCAATATTGCATTACTTTTGACACCACCATATCTTGTTAAGCTTAGACTTAAAGAAATCTGTATGATATAAGACAACAGAAAGAAGGAAACTATATTAATAAGCATGAGTGACCAATGTAGGTCCATAGGACTCTCAAGCAAATTTGCTTACAATTGAACAGAACTAGAGCATAAAAGAACCATAGAAACTGAGAAATTGACAAAGATAAAACACTAAAACTAACAAAACCAGAATAAGGGCAGGTAAATGCAAGGCAGGCAACCCATAGCCAAGAAAACGAGTACAAACATATAGAAACAAGTGAGGGAAGAGTCTCATGAAAAAGAGTAGAATGAAGCCAGCAAAGGCCCAAAACTTAAGGCTGGGGCAGGAAGCAAATGAGGTCATATATCTGTACCAATGCTCAGTGCTGAAGAACTGTCAACAACATCATCCATTGGACTGATGCAACCTTTGATAATACCCCTTGGAGAATGTATTTGGCTAAGGTGAAGCTAGTTGGATAATACTTAATATAAAACTAGATATTGAAAAACCTAACAGTTCATCTATAATACTAACCATCTAGGATATAATTGACAATGGTGCAAAACAGCAATTAAAAGTGCACAGGAAAAAACAAAAAGCAGTCAGATTGTGTGTTAAACCATTAGTTTCCATGTAAATAAGTACACAATGTTTTTGCTATGAATAGCTTTCAAATCACGGTGACACAAGTAGGCTTTAAAGATATACACATAACACACACTCTGGGATTGAGTACCTAAGAGGTTACTCATTCAACACTAAAAAGATGAGAGCCTAAAAATATTCAAACAATAGGAGCAAGCATCTTTTGACTCATCTAACATTAGATTTTATAGCGTGGCCTATCCATAGTAGGGAATTACTCATGAAACTTCTTGCTCCTCTCCTAATACTTGGGAGTTTGAGGGGAAGGAAGACGAGGGGCTCAAAGAACGATGGAGAGATCAGTGTCTAGGCACCATGTGAACAAGATTCTTAGAGACCATCATCATCACTATTGAAATCTATCCCCATGTGCCAAGGCTCAGCTCCTTTACACCAAGCGGCCTGCCTTGAGGAGGCAAGAAAATGAAATGAGTGAGAAAACTTTCAACAGTTTGCAACCAAGTGACCCATGGCACAACGTGACTACACCTAAAAGCATTCCCTTCATAATCAATTTATCACTTCCAAACCCTATTGCCAACTTTGAAACAAATTTTCTTTGATCATATTTTGATATCAAAACAAAACAAGGATCCTCACAAAGGTAAAATGATTCACAATTTAATTTTCATCAAGAAATGGAAATAAGATTTCTCAAAGATTTTCCAATAGAGGAAAGACATCATTCACTCCAAAACTGAAGATTTTGTAAGGGGATTAAAATTCAGAAACCGTGATTAAAAACCCAAGAAAGACTTATTGCAAAACCATAGGCCTCCCTTGAATAGGTCATCCCTATCCAACTAGGATTTATAAATTATCAAGAACCAACCTTTCGCACAAGGGCAACTAACAACTTCCTTTTAGCCAAGCTGAGTTAGAAGTTTTAAAATTTGCAAATTAGTATAACATGTAGCCATTCATCTTGCACAACTACTTCCTCCCCAAACACCACACTCGAGATTTGCTCAAGTAAGAATCTTAATCAGCTGCAGGTTTCAATTTAAGTAAGTACTTGCCTCCTTAGAATTCATCAAAACCCTAGAAGGAATAGAACTAAAGCCCATCAACGTATTAGATTTTGCAGCACTGGAATGTTTGCAAACCTCTATATAGGAAGAGTTGTACTATCAATTGCAGACATGGGTGAAGTAATTGAGGCTGTCACAATGGTGACTGAAGGAGGAGGATATGTGCCCAAGGCCAAACCACAACTTTCCTTCCTGTTTGTGGAACCTTAGGGATAAATCATCAACAATTTTATCTCTTGCTATAGAGGATGCTTTCCAAGGCACAAAGTCAAACCATTGATACTTGATCATTGCTCACATGACTGTCTCGAGCAATTTGAATTGCCAAATAACGAGTGGAAGGAAGCATAAGCACTGGAAGGAGTTGACGTCAGGAGCTTATCAAGCATCCTAAGATAAATTAACAATTATTTTCGGTTATTGAATATTAACATTAATATTGAAGAACAAAAAGCTATCCACTAGGGGAGAGGGACCAATAGTCGTATGGTCTAAATTCATCAACATGTAGCTGTTCATAGAATATTGTAAGACCTTTTTTTAAGAAATGTAAAATGAATACTTATCTAACTACAACTAAGGTTTGGAGGTGTGATTCATCATGCAACTCATCAAAATAGCACATCTACTGTAAGCGTCCTAAAAATGACTTATTAAATAATTGACCAAAATTTAATTTAAAAATCCCTAGTAGTTGAACAAAAAATATCATATTTTGTTAGTAAAATATCATATTTTTATTTAGAATATAACTTATATGCAACCTAAATGAACCACATACTATTAGCAAACATAAATCTTTGTTATCTCTAACTTTTATATCCAACACAAAAAATATTTGTCGTTATAAAAATAACACATTATTATATAACATACAACTTATATCTAACACAAATGCACCAATAGTTAAACACTAAAACATTTTGAGAATCCTTCACCTTTCATGGAAAAATACAAGGTATTTAATGTGCTCACCTTTTAATCTTGTGATAGGACAAATTATTAATATGAAATATTGAAATGCATATATATTATTACTACCACAATAGTTGTACAGATAGGAATAATATTTTTTCCCTATGACAACAATATCTATTTAAATGAGCATCTTATTTTATAAATGACAAATTTATAGTAGATAGTTGCTATTTTATTTGAAACAAAAAATTGTTTTTTTCAATTGTTAATGAGTTTATTCATGTTGTTTTATTTATAAAAAATTCATTGGTTCTCATGTGTTCAAGGATTGGTCTATCCTGAGATTCCTGACCAAGATTTGGTTATTTTTTTTATCTACATGTGGACTATTTATTTAAAATATATATTATAAATATGTGGCAAGACTGAATATTATAGGCACAAGTGACTGTATGACAATTGGACCCTGTACAAATATTGGCCCCTCTCCTCTGTATAGAGTGCAAAAGGTAAAGAAATAATCATTGCCAAGCTTTTCTCTCTTGCGCACTGGAGTTGTGAGACAAGGTTCAAGCACATCTGTACCTATGCTAGATATAAATAACCATTTTGAATCGCATCAAATGATTGGTTGTCGAAATACAGAAGCCTAAACATGCTTTCTACTCAAGTATACATTCTTACATTATAAAATAAGTCTTTTATTTATTTGCAGGTAAGGACCCTTCTGTAGATATTTCACATATGATATCCGTGGTCATGGGACATTCCTACCTCTTGTGAACCATCCCAAAAAACTCTCAGCATATACGGAGCAATATAGATTTAATCCAGAAGCTATTTCTGTTCAAAAGCAACCCTGGAGAGGAGCAATATAGATTTAATCCAGAAGCTAATTCTGTTCAAAAGAAACCTGGAGAGCTAACAGGAAGTGCTCAGCTTCTCCAGTTCAGCCCAGAATTATTAATACTCTGACAACTTTATTGAAGTTCCTTTATCAAAATTTTACAATTGCCTCGAGTTTTCCTAACATACTTAAGCCTTATGGAGATATTCATTTATCAGAGGCAAAAGCTTTGTAGACAGGTATCCTGGAATCAGCAGATGAATTGAGTTAACAAACATCTGCAGCACCACAAGCATCCTGTTATATGCTCATCACAATTATCTGGCTCAAAATGACACAACAATGAGTCTATAAGTTCAGATACATGTTCCAGCTTCCTGAGAGATAACAAAACCACCACTCTTCATGGTTATTTTCTAGAAACCATAATGTGGATGTTCTTTCTCCCTATGAATGACTTAGCACTCAGATCCAGAATCTGAGGTAGTTGCTATTCTGTATGGAATACTTGCCTCTGTCTTGAACATCAAAATGGCCAATCTAAACTGGTCTCATTCATTCCTTGGTAAAGGTAGAAGGTAGAGTGTTTGCAAGAGTAATGCTTGAGAGCTGAGGCTTGTAAGAGTTGGTTAAAAATGGCAATCCCTTTTCTTCCTCCTTGATACACTGCATATCAGAAGTACTAATGCCTGCAGTAAAAATGGTCATTATGTATTACCCGATTGAGCACATTGTGATCAACCTGTCATTATGATTTGGGTTCAATCTTTACAAATTGATCGATTGGATTCCTTTAATCCTTCTTTAATAGAAAGCCAGCAAACATCGCATACCTACATAGACGGCATTTCAAAATCTTTCAATGCCCCCATCACATCTAAAGCATAGCAAGCAGAGACAGCAGACCTGAAAATTTGGGTTAGAGGTTTCATACTTGAACAAGAGAGGAGATGAGGATAACAAGAAATAAGATAAGTCACAAACAAATAGAACAACTAATGTTTATTCACAACAAATATCATCAGTTGATTAGATCTTCTTACCATGGCAGTAAGTGAAAAGACAGATCCCATTAAATCATAAACTAGAGTTTTATGTTTAACATGGGAATAATAGGGAAAATTAATAGAAGCATCTGTGAGGGGATGAAAAAGAAAATAGAAAATGAGAGAGCATTCTGCCCAAAGCTAAAACTATTGAATTGCATATGACAGATATGCCCATGTCTCAGCATTTTTAATTTACTTTATTCCTTTTGTACAAACCAGATAAAATTATCGCATTGATGACTGGCAAGATATTTTCCAAGTCCATTTAAAAGATCCTTTTTTATGATTAAGAATCTCACCAATTAAATGCGAGGACACAGACTAAATATTCAAGTTATAGGACTTGTCAAATTAATAATCCTATTGGTTGCAAGTACCTGATCAGTTTCCATGCCTGAAATGCAAATGATTCTGAAAAACATGCTCTGATTTTTAACATTGAAATTTCTATAGAATATTAAGTACAAACCCTAAGTATATTTAAGCCATTATCCTTTTGATTAAGATAAAATGGACATAGCTGCAATATAAAAATTGGGCCTTATAATAAAGCAAAACAATACCTTTTAATCCCCCAAAAACATTAGACTTGAGATTCAGTTCACCCTCAGGCAATGCAAGGAACAATGCTTGGCTTCTTCCGAGATAATGCACAAAATCATCCCATATGAGTTTTTGATGCCTCTCTAACAGAACCACAATGCATTCTACTACAGGGTCCCACAAAAGTCCAAACCGATTATGAAGTACACCAATCAGACCATGGAATAGAATACTAATATATAAATCTGGGATCCTTCCTGCACAGAGATCAATCTGAATTTTTGAGATAAGAACTGTTGCCTGCCTGCTTGTAACAAGGGACATAGGGGTTGTTTCAATGGAAAGAATCTGCTGGATAACCTGCAAATTTCAGCAAATTGAAGTTCAAATGTTATACTTTTTATTCAACACAATATTCAATATTGTACTATGCATTTAAAAACTAACAGGAATTTAAGGAGCATACATTGCTGCAAGAATCGGAAGCCTCATCATTGGTTTTAACTCCTTCAATCTTCCTTCGCTTGTCTGGTCTTTCTACAATCTCAGATTTTGGGACACAAAATGGTTCATAGTGGCTTAAAAGTCTTAAAGTTGAAAGCCTCAAGTTCTTGTCTGGCATTCCCAAATTACCAGTGAATAGAATCAAAGCATTTGCAGTTTTATCAATTCTAAGCTCTAAATGGTATTTCTTATCTTTGTTATTGATGCATTCTGTTGACCTGTTGAATTTAAAAGTGTCAGTGTGTCAAGTTCAAAATTTTAATAAAACCAGGACAGATTCTTCCAGAAATCAAAAAGGGCATTTGAAGATGTAAGGTAAATAACGCTCACCCAAGAACAGCATCCAAGAAGTCAGCTACTGCACTTAAAACATGAGGTGATAACCTGTAACGTCTTGCAAAGTTTATGTAGTCACACATGTGCTTTGACAGAATGGGAGTGTTAGCTCTCAGTAACTTCAAGTGAGATCTTAACGTAGATCCTATCATAGACTCCCACAGTTTCCTTGAATGATCTTTGACATTTTCTGCAGGACCAAAAAAAACGTGATTAACTACTGTGCACACATCGCTTGCACAGAACCTTCTGAGGGTCAAGTTAAATATAAAAACAAGATATGGCAAGCTAGAGTTACCATAACTAAGTAGAAGAGAGAAAGGAAGCCTTACCTGTTTCAGCTATCAAAAACTTGTCTATAGCCAAAGCATATTCCCACAGTAATGATGCATTGTCCTCTGAAGAAAAGAAGTACGGATAGCACTTAAGTGCTCCCCAGGTATTAGGTGCTTCTGGCAATAAAGAATTAAGGTCCAGATCCTCTTTATCAACCTTTCTGGCATTCATTTTTTCTGCTGCAGTCTCAATGACTCGTATCAGAAATGAACAGATATTTCTTGTAATTTTTCCATCTTTTCCACCAAGATTAGACAAATACTGGGGATTTGTTTGTATTTTATCAACATATTTCACCAGTAAAGAAATGACATCCGCAGGCGATGCTTCAATGTAATTATCCAAGGCACTGCCAAGAAGCATGGTTTAACTTATAATTATATTAACAAACATTTCCTGACCAAGGATATCCACAAGAAAGAGTCCATTTATTAAAACTGGATAAAAATGAACTACCTGATAATATAAGGGCTGAAAGGATACATCACACTTAAATCTTCATCAAGCAAACCTCTTATAAAAGGCAATAGCCTGCAGAGGAAAGTGTATTTGAGTAACTTCGGTGATTTAGAGATTAGAAAACAAAACATGAAAGATAATAGAAGAAATTATAAGACAATTCCTGTCAACAAAAGGCAGTGACAAACATACCAGTCATCTTTCCCTTGAAACACAGGAGCCCATTGTACAGATACATTTATTATGGCTATTGGACCTACACTTACACCACCGACACGTGCATGATTATGCACAAGAGCAAGCAAAAACCTACATGTCTCTGAGGCAACTGATTGAATAGAATCCTCCCTTGATATTGGTGTCCATAGCGAGCTAATCAATAACTTGACTAGTTCACCAGCAAGTGCAAACAACTGCTTATAATCTAGAACCACATATCAAAGTCCAAGTAAATATCAAATTATATATATCAGTAATCATATGAAAAGCAACCTTAAAGGTACAATCAATAATAAGGTCTGAGAATCAGATCCAAATCTGAAACATTACACTTCACAACTAAGTAAGCACTCAAACTAAGAAAGAAGCTCACCCAAAAAGTAGGAAAATGATTAAGCAAAAATATGATCTCACCATTAACTTTGCTTCCATTCTGAAATTCAAGTATCACATTAAGTAATGATAGGACACGACTAAGATGTATAAAGTCTTCTTTCTTTTTGATGTCTCCCACGCCCATTAGTGCATGTCTAGAAGACACATTGTCCTGTTCTTCCATTATTGTATCTGCTAGAGGTTCCTTTGTTGGGAGATGATGCAAAGACTCTGGATCTACATCATTTACACCTTCAACACAGGAGTTATGTAGCAAGCAAGATGTCTCTTCAAGCAAACAATCCCAAAGCAATCTCAAATCTTCACGGTTAAGCTCCCCACACAATCGTTGAAAAGTTCCCATCACCACCTCTATAATCATATTGACACCTACAAACATACATAAGGATGCTTAGAATTGAATTTAATGCAGATTTTTCATCTTCTGACATTTCTATTCAACTAAACACAAAGGTGAACTTTTAGGAATGGCGTAAGTGTCTCAATTGACATTACCCAAGATTTTGCTCCTATACAGGGACTATCACTCTGCTGTGCAGTTCATTTGTTATAGAAGCAAGCCCCATACATCTCTAATTTAGGAGATTAAAAACAGATGAAATTTCTTTAACCTGGCAGTTTAGTTCTCTATCTAAAATCAAATGGCAAAAAACAACAGTTACATTGGCAACAATCTATAAGATATGTGAATCTGCAATCCTTGAGCAATCTCAACTTATCCTAGTTCACTTTATTTGTGTGTGAAAAAATCAATGCTTCTTCATAGAACTACTGGAACTGATTTTATACTGTAATTTCTACAACAAAATCAAATCTTTTCAAAGCAAAAACCAAATTATCTTAATAAACACATACAGTATCTTCTTCAAACATTCTTACATGTATCTTCTAAATGATTAACCTCTCCATGTACAATATAACTAGGAACTGAAAAGACGGCATTAAACTATTGGAGTCTTGGACCATTCCCATTATAGATAACTTCGAGTTATAGTCCAAGTTTCCCCAGTTAGATCTTTACACTCTCTGCACTGCCATTAGCACGTCCAAAAGCATGTATCAAAAAAACCCAAAGGGGTCAAGCCAAAGCTTCAGTTGTGGCTGCCCAAACCATATTAGAATAACATTTACATGATAATGACACAGGAAACTTTAAGTATAAATGGAATTCAATTACACATGTTTAAAACAAGAAAAACACTGGTAAGAGAAAAGATGTTCAAAGGAGAAAAGTTGTATAGGACATGGAAGAGGCTGTGAGACTTGAAGACAGGTTGAAGTTTGACCTCAGTATATTAGCTCTTCAAAATCCTTTTGTTCAAACTAAGCATTCTTTTAGATGTTACTAGTCTAACCCAGCCCAAGGTGTAAGGATAACATCCATTTTGACTTGGCTTGATAAAGGTGATGAGGCACTAGATATTTTTTTCAGAATTCTAAAGGCTAAGACTCTTAGGGAGAGGATAGATGTTGTTAATGTTGGAAGGGTTCTTTGTACAGATCATGAGGAGATCAGAAAAGCCACCTCATCCTTTTTATAATAAGCTATTGTCTTCAAATGGTATTGACGAGGAAGTTTCTGATATCTTTGTAGCAAGATTGTGCCTCATAAGTTACCTGAAGATGATGCCAGTGTTGGTGTTGGAAATAAGCCACACCCGGACCGACAATGGACTGGTCCAAGAGGGGCCAGTAGCTCAGTGGTAGAGCACTCCAGCAGTGTATGGAAGGTCCTAGGTTCGAGTCCTAGCTGGTCCATGTCTCAACATGGTATCAGAGCCAGGTCCAGGCTAGGAGCCCCAAGCACACGAGAGGTGTGGCTTAAGGGGGGGTGTTGGTGTTGGAAATAAGCCACACCCAGACCGATGATGGACTGGTCCAAGAGGGGCCAGTAGCTCAGTGGTAGAGCACTCCAGCAGCGTATGGAAGGTCCTAGGTTCGAGTCCTAGCTGGTCCATGTCTCAACAGCCAGTGCTTTTGAAGTCGATGTTTCTATTAAGGAAATTGACTCGGTGATGGATGTAGTGAAAGAGGATGAATCTTCTGTTGTTGATGAACATCTTGCTGAACTTTATAAAAGTAACTAAGATTAGATCTCTTGGAACCTAACTTACCGGGTTCGGCCCCCTAGACCCCTGGGTACTGGTCCGGTCCGGTCCGGTCCTGGTTCGGGTCCGGTTCGCCTGTGATTTGGACAGGGTTCGTGATTCACAAGCCTGGTTCGAACCAGCGCGAACCCAGGTCGAACCCAGGGGTCTGACAGCCCAAAAATGGATTTTTTTTTTGCAATTTTTTTTTTTTGAATTCCACCACATAAAAAATTAAAATATGACCCTAAAAGTGAGTTTTAAAACATTAAATTGGCTAATTTCACACAAGAAACATGGCTACAAGCAAGGGGAAACGAAGATGTGGGATATGGAGCCAAAACATACTGATTTGGATGATTTCACTTCTCAGCTTGTTGCATTTGATGACTCAGATAGCGAGCAAACTTAAAGTACAAGTGCAAGTGTAAGTGGCATTGCAATTGGCATCGATTCATCTAATGTCAATGTCAATGATGAGGAAGAGGAGAATGAGGATGATGAATTAGAGAATCCATTTGATGATCAAACTTTAAATTGTTGAAATTTGAAACAATGATACTTGAATATTTTATCATTTTGATATTAAACTTGATGTATATGATGCTGTTATGGTATGATCATGATGCTATGATTACAAGTTTATGTTGGTTTTATTGTTTATATGATGCTATGTGACATGCTAATCTTAATTCATGCTTATAGGCTGCTGCATATATATATATATATATATATATATATATATATATATATATATATATATATATATATATATATATATATATATATAATTTACATGTTTTTGTACTAACGAACCCAAACCCCTTTTCAAAAGTTTGTCGTACCAGTTCTTCGGACCCAAACCGGCAACCTAGCTTGGAACCTTAGCAATGTTTATAAGGAGGCCCTTCAGGTTGGCTCTTTGGGTAAGGATATTGACAAAGTTGTCATCAAACTCATTTCTAAGGCTCAAGTTTAAAAGTTGGGGAGCAAACAATCTCCTTAATGTTTCATATAACATTATAGCTAAGGTTCTTGATGTTAGGTTGTATGATATTTTGCCTCAAGATTGTTTATTGTACTTGTTATCACAAAAGCTTGCACCTTTGCTAAGTTATCAACTCAGCAACCTTGTCAAACATTGAAACAACCCCCGAAGTGTGGGACCTTGCGCGAGGGGGTTGAATCTCCGGAGAAGGCCGGCTTCCTTCTCCCTCCAGGTGCAAGTGTTGAACCAACTCAACACTTCAAAACTTACTCCTAAGCCTATCCTAACAACTTGCAAAGGTGAAGGGAAGAGAGAATTGCTTGAAATAAAAGGAGGTGATGCACCAAGAAGAGATTGTTCCTCTCCCCACCCAAAATGGCACAAGGAATCAACTGAAAAGCCCAAGAGATGCACAAAATTCAATTGCATGAGTGAACCAAATGCATGTGTGGAGGTTAGAATTTTTCAAGTGTCAAGAGAGGAGAAGGATTCCCACAAAGTCACACTGAGAAAACAAGTTAACACAACATACATGTGAAAGGAAACCACAAACATACACTTATAATGGAGGTAAGAACACATACACATCATACATAAGTTGAAAGAAGGCAAGAATGGAGCTTTTCAATTAATCATAAGGCCAAAAGCCAATCTTACAATTGCAGAAATGCAAAAATAATTACAAGTCTTTAAGAGAAGAGAAGATCATAAGAAAGCTCAAGGCAGAAGGGAGAGAACCCTTTACAATGAGGCTTAACAGCCTTATATAGAAAAATGGGTTAGAATGGTGATCATGACCCCTGCATGTCAGTCTGGAAGTGCAGGGAAGCGCATGCACTTGGCTTGTACATGAAAGCAACCTAGCCATACCACCAAAAGCAACTCTGAGGAAGGTGGACTGACTAACCTTTCAAAGTCAAACATGACATAAGTCACCAAGCATGGCCCCGTACCTCCCTGATGGAAATCCTACCAGAAACATTTAATGCACCCTTGTGGCTCCATAAAAGAAAGTGCTCAAGTCACCAAAACTGTCGAAGCATTAAAAGCCTTGAGTGTCGATCATGCCATTCGGAAGTGTCGCTAGTCGGAAGGAAGCTCAAAGACTTCGGAAGCTCGAACTCCCAAAGTGGGAAGACAAGGGAAGAACTTCGGAACCTCGGGGTTCCGGGGTTCCGAGATAGGAGAAAGGAGGGCAGCAAGGAACCTCGGGGTTCCAGAGTTCCGGAGGAACTAGAGAGAAGGCAAAGGGGGAAGGAACTTCGGAACCTCGGGGTTCCAAAGTTCCGGAGAGAAGGAAGAAGGGCTAGGAGGGAACTTCGGAACCTCGGGGTTCCGGAGTCCCGAAGAAAGGCAAGGGAAGGGAACTTTAGAACCTTGGGGTTCCGGAGTTCCGGGGAACGATAGAAGAAAGACTAAAGAGGAGGGGAACTTTGGAACCTCTGGGTTCTGGAGTTCCGAGCAAAGGAGAAACCTAAGAGAAGAGGCGAAGGAAAGAAAGGCTAGGAACTTCGGAACCTTAGGGTTCCAAAGTTCCGAAGAATGAAGGAGAAAAGGGACAAGGAACATCGAAACCTTGAGGTTCTGGAGTTCCAGGGAAGAAGAAAAGGCCAAGGGAGAGGAGAGGCTAAGCTAGGGAAAGAACTTCGAAACCCCAGAGTTCCAGAGAAACTGGAGAAAAGCTAAGGGAAGGAAGGGAACTTCGGAACCTCAGGATTCCGGAGTTCCGGAGAAGGAAAGAAAGCGGCCAAGGCAAAGAACTTCGCAACCTCAGGGTTCCGAAGTTCTGGGGAAGAAGAAAAGGCCAAGGGAGGAACTTCCTCCAGGCAAGGCAACACCTCTCACTTCATGATTCTTCTCTCCTTGATCAACTTGGGCCGCGTTGGTCCATGGAACATATCTCTGGTCGGTTCTCACTGATGGACCAAGGGTGTCATAAAATGAAAACAGTACTCAAACTGGTTTTGTTCAAGACAAAAGCATATTGGATAATAAGACTACTAGCTAGGAAGGCAAGGCTTGGGCAAGGGGTTCTTGGCAAAATGCTTGTATGGTTATTTTAGACTTTGAGAGAGTTTATGACAGAAATGAGTAGTCATTATATATGATAATGCTGAGATCCATGAGTTTCAAAGAGCAGTTCTGTAGAATGGTGGAAGATATGTTTAAGGGTGCTTTAATTCAAAATGGTATTAATGGATCCCTATCTGAAACTTTTTCTTTGCAGAGATCTGTTGGACAAGGGTGCCCCTTGGCCACTACTTTGTTTGTGATTGTTGTGGAAACCTTGCATTTTCTTTTGAGAGATGCCTCTTTTGGTTTCCCAATTAGAAGTAGTAGACAACCGGATGATTTTGAGTTATTAGACATTCACTAGGTGATTTTTCTATGTTCCCTATTTATGGTCAAGATAATTTTTTCCCATTTATAAGTACTCATTTCTAAAATGATCTTTAGTTCCCTAGGTGTGGTTTCATGATCTTGGTTGTTTGAGCATCCCTTTTTCTCTTCCTCCCTCTCTTAGAAGTAATATGGAAGTGCGTCTTTCATGGTATTGACGTGTTTTTTATGACTACGTCGAACACAAAATAAAGTTACCAACAATCACCTTACTCTCTCTTGATCAAAGTGTGATTGCATACTAAGATTGCAAGAAGTTCAAACAATCGACTCCAAGGTTCCTTTGTGCTATGGATGTGACTCAGTTGGCTGATGTGATTGCTGGTAATCCAAGAGGCCTTACGTTTGGGATCGTTTTTTCACTTTTTTGCTATGGCTGGAACTTCATCATCGGATATGGCGATTCCATGATGCTTCTGCTTTGAAATCAACTGAAACTAAAGGGGAAAGGGTTTAGAAAAATCTAAATCTACTCCTAAGGGCAGTGATATCAATAGATAATGCTTTAGTGGACAAATTCCAAATAAACCAAGCTCTGCTTCGCCAAGATAAACTACAACTCTGCAAGAACCGATGCAATCTTCTGAGGATGTTGAAGGATTTTCACATTGAGAAAGTGCATTTGAATACCCAACATGGCGCAATCCAAACGACTATTCACAATCGAACTTAACATAAATTTGGGGGTTCAGGCTAACTTTACACTACATCTTACAATCAACAAGATGCAAAAAGTATGAACCATGGAAATTCATCAAACACCATTACATTCTTCATTGAAATCAAAGCACTTTATCTAACAAGTGAGAAAATTAAATTCTACTCCTACTATTTGCAACTTTAGTCAGCTATCTATTCCCACCTGCCCCTACTATTCTATGGTAGTTGCTAATCTTTATTGCTAATTTTCTTTTGAGAGATGCCTCTTTTGGTTTCCCAATTAGAAGTAGTAGACAACTGGATGATTTTGAGTTATTAGACATTCACTAGGTGATTTTTCTATGTTCCCTATTTATGATCAAGATAATTTTTTCCCATTTATAAGTACTCATTTCAAAAATGATCTTTAGTTCCCTAGGTGTGGTTTCATGATCTTGGTTGTTTGAGCATCCCTTTTTCTCTTCCTCCCTCTCTTAGAAGTAATATGGAAGTGCGTCTTTCATGGTGTTGACGTGTTTTTTATGACTACGTCGAACACAAAATAAAGTTACCAACAATCACCTTACTCTCTCTTGATCAAAGTGCGATTGCATGCTAAGATTGCAAGAAGTTCAAACAATCGACTCCGAGGTTCCTTTATGCTACGGATGTGACTCAGTTGGCTGATGTGATTGTTGGTAATCCAAGAGGCCTTACGTTTGGGATCGTTCTTTCACTTTTTTGCTATGGCTGGAACTTCATCATCGGATATGGCGATTCCATGATGCTTCTGCTTTGAAATCAACTGAAACTAAAGGGGAAAGGGTTTAGAAAGATCTAAATCTACTCCCAAGGGCAGTGATATCAATAGATAATGCTTTAGTGGACAAATTCCAAATAAACCAAGCTCTGCTTCGCCAAGATAAACTACAACTCTGCAAGAACCGATGCAATCTTCTGAGGATGTTGAAGGATTTTCACATTGAGAAAGTGCATTTGAATACCCAACATGGCGCAATCCAAACGACTATTCACAATCGAACTTAACATAAATTTGGGGGTTCAGGCTAACTTTACACTACATCTTATAATCAACAAGATGCAAAAAGTATGAACCATGGAAATTCATCAAACACCATTACATTCTTCATTGAAATCAAAGCACTTTATCTAACAAGTGAGAAAATTTAATTCTACTCCTACTATTTGCAACTTTAGTCAACTATCTATTCCCACCCGCCCCTACTATTCTATGGTAGTTGCTAATCTTTATTGCCAGATCCCCCCCTCCTATAGTTGTAACATGCCAACTATCCCTTAGAATAGATACGTACCACTTTCCCAAAATAAAGAAACTTAGGTCACGCTCCGGATGACTGACTACGAATCAAATGCTGGAATGACAGCGGCTTTAACGATGTTATCATTCCGATCGATTCCGACTATTCTAGTATCCATGGGGGAGGACCCTGCTAGATTAATAAAGAGGGCTGCTCTCGCCCATAGAATAGTAGGGTTAAAAGGAGATATCTCGAATTGTGAGGAAGGTGAAACCATGCAAGTTTTGAAAAATAACCTAAGTGGACACCATCAAAGAACAATGTTTCACTGTTATTATCTCAAGAACTTATTGCAACAATTTCATACAAGTCTCCCTCCTCACAAATGAGGGGGGTCACCCCTTTATATAGGCCTGATGCCTTGGCTACATGCAAACCCTAATTAGGGTTTCACCCTAAAAGGTTCTCCACTCAAGATGCAACAAGGTGGGAATCGGCAATTAGTACCCATTAAGCCCACATACAATTAATTCAAATAAGCCCAAAATGGCATCCATTTGTGCATTAAATGCACTCCTTACATCAAATTCGCCCAAAAATAATGAATATTCCCCATGCAGAAATAAATGACCATTATTCTCCATGCGACGACGACATGCAGAAGGAATCTGTCATAAAATCATAAATATGGCGGCTACATGCAAAAGATTCTTCATGCACTTAACATGCATTGACCAAGCCACAGCTTAGTCAAAATATTCCAGCAATAAGTGTGTCGGCACTATGTCTTTACGTGACGGTTGTATGCAAAAGATGCTCCATTGACTCAACATGCGTCGACCCGACTGCCACTTGGCGAGAAACCCCTGGAGAGAAAAAACTTCAGGAGAGAAGAATTTGATCCATGAAGAATTTTCTTGAAGTTTTTTGAACTTTCCTTGCTCTGGGAGAGATTTTCAACGTTTTTCCACCATCTCCTATTTTTTAGGAACTTTCCTAAAATTTAGGGTTCGGGTCCAAGAGAGAGAATTCTCTCACGAGTCCAAAGCTGCAACAAAATTCAAATTCTGACATAGAAATGAGACTCGGACTCCGCAAGGCTGACCCGACTTGGGACTCGGCAAAAGTTCGACAGGACTCGACAAAAACTCGGCAAAACTCGACAAAAAAAACAATTTCTAGTGATTTTTGCCTAGAGGGAGTCCTGGAGAGTCACGAGTCCTTGAGACTTGGATAGGGTCACTCGGCTCGGGACCCACCCTAGCGAGTCCTGGAACTATGAATTCTGACAAGATTTGGTATCTAAAAATAGATTTTTCAAAAATTTCCCTGAGGGGATTTTTCGATTCTTCAATCCATTCCTGACCTTCAAATTCCCCTTTGCATGGATTTCACTGTGTGAAGGAATTTGTTCAATCTTTTTTCAGTTCTTCCATGCCTCAGTCATTTCAATAACTCTTCCTTGACTAGGGCGTTGATTCCTTCTTGTGATGGAATTTTCATTGCTTAACATTTTCCATGCCTATCTCTTTTTAGCACCCCCTAAACCTCCTTGAGCGCTATTTCTCCTTTGTCAAGGAATTTCATAATCTTTCTCTTTCCAAGGGGACCTCAAACTAGTGTCCATCTTGTTCCTTGGGCACCAAAATGCCATTGAGGAGGAATTTTCACATTTTCAAACTTTCCATGGTGATAGGATTCGGCGCCCTCCTTAGGAAATGGGCGCTATTTCATGTTGAGCAAGGAATTTGATGCTTTTCTCATTTTCCAAGGCTATGTCATTTTTGAGCTTTTCTCCATTCCTGGGCACTGGATTCAATTGATGGAGGAACTTGCAAATTTTTCAAACTTTCCATGGAGACTTCATTTTAGCGCCTTACCTGACTTCTAGGCGCCAATTTCACTTCATGGAGGATTTTGCTCATTTTTTTTTACCTTTCCATGACCACATGGACCTAGCGCCTTCAATCCTTCCTTGGGCACTAGAAACACTTCATGGTGGAATTTTGCCATTTGAGGATTTTCCTTGAAGACATCATTTTGGCGCCCCCTCCTAGCACTTGGGCGCTAAAGTCATTATGCCATGGAATTTTACTTTTTGAAGGTTTTCCATGACTTGGACATTTTGGCGCCCTTCCAACATCCTAGGGTGCTATTTCACTTGTGTCATGGAATTTTCACTTTTTAATTCTTTCCAAGAAGACTCCAATTTGGTGCCCATATCTTGACTTGGGCGCCAAAATCACCTTGTTGTGGAATTTCACATCTCACTCACTTTCCAGGATGTCTTGGATTTGGCGCCTTAGTCATGGACTTTGACAGTTTCACTTTGACAAAGGAATTTCCAAACTTAGCCAATTTGCATGTTTCAAGATTCATGGTGCTACTTCAGGAACTGAGGTCATTTTCCAAACTTGGATGATTTCCTGATGCTTTCCATTCCTGGATTGATTCCCACACAGCCAAATTTTGATCCAGTTCTCCGGATTTAGAAGTGATCGTGCATATCTGGTCTTCAGTGTTTGCCTACAAGGACCTGCCACAAATAGACTTTCCAGAAATAGAAACTTTCAAAATGTCAGCGTTAGAGAAAAACAAGATGCAAGGACACTTTCTAAAAATAGAAACTTACCAAAAAATAGAAATTACTAAAAATAGTAAGTTTGATTTTTGGTGAAATTAGACCAATCTAGGAGGCAATGAAATCCCTAAAAAATAGGAACTCAGAATTCGCTCAAATTTACAGGTAGGTTCCTTAAAGGGCCCTCATTCCCATGCAACATTAAGTTTTGGCAAAACCCTAAAGGAAAGGGAAAAACCCTAAAACGAACAAAACGAGCTCTTGACTTGGCCAAATTGCTCAAACAACTTGCAGACTTGATCAAATTGACCCCCAAACACTTGCAAACTCAGGGGGCTAACAAGACTACTACGAAAAGCCCCAAAACAAAGCCAAAAGACCAAGAGGACCTAAAAAAAGTAGGGGGTCCCCATTTGCAATGGGGCGATGTGTGAAAAAGTCACAACACACAGGACTGATAAGAAGGTTACCAAATGGCAAAGTAGACTATTATCCTTTGCTGGCAAACTGCAGTTTTGTCAAAAGGCACTTTGTTTCATGCTATATACTGTCCCTCTCTTAGTTGTTTCATAATTTACATGTTCAAAGGATTCATAAGATAGATTGGATTTTTTTGTGGTCATCCACAAAATCTGAATGGTGTTGGCCTTAAGAATCTTAAAGGCATTGTATTTGTAGCCAAGTGAATTGATAAGTAGGAGGTATTTTGAATTTTCTGCAATGTGTCAAATTATAATATTTATAGCAAGATTAAGCTACATAGTTTTTTAATCAAAATTATTGACCAATATTTCATGAGTAGTAGTTCACATGAACCCATCTCTCATGACAATGAATGGTCCATTTCACACTCAGTGCATCTAGGTGATGCTCAAAAGGGTGAAGCATTGGAATTTCCTGGGAGGTCACCCATCCCAATACTATGACTCATGGAGTTTTTCAACAAGCATTGTACCTTACGAACCATTCATTAAAGAGCCTCTTTAGCTCATCCATTGATAAGTGGGAGGTATTTTCTACAATGATCCAAATTATGATATTTATATCAAGATTCAACTATGCAGTTTTTGAGTCAAACTCATTGACTTGTGTTTCATGAGTGGCAATTCACACAAACCCATCTCTCATGAGAATGAATGATCCACGTAGCACCCATTGCATCTAAGTGATGCTCACAAGAATGAAGCATTGGGACTTCCTCGAAAGTCACACATCTCATCACTACTTTGACTCAAGCCTGCTTAACCATGGAGTGTCCCCAAGATCAAGTCCAATTAACTTGCTAACCCATTTGTAAAACCTTTAACAAATGTTGTATCTTATGAGCCATTCATTATATAGCCCTTTTAGCTCAACCATTGATAAGTAGGAGGCATTTCCCGCCATGTGTCAAATTATGATAGTTATATAAGGATTCATTCATCGCTATATGGACCATTCATTCTCATGAGAGACAAGTTCATCCGAACTATTACTCATGAAATAAGAGTCAATGAGTTTGAATCCAAAACTACACAATTGAATTCTGATGTAAGTTTCATAATTTGACACACTAGAAAATACCTCCTATTTATCAACACTTGTTGAAGGTTTTACAAGTGGGGTAACAAGCTAAGTGGGCTTTAGCTTGGACAAACTCCATGGTTAAGCACACTTGAGTTAAAGTAGTACTCAAATGGGTGACCTCCCAAGAAGTCCTAATGCTTCACCCTTACAAGCATCTCCAAAATGTAATGAGTGCTAAGTGGACCAATCATTCTCATGAGAGATAGATTCATGTGAATCACTACTCGTGAAATATGGGTCAATGAGTTTGACTCAAAAACTATGCACATGAAATATCATAAGTCAAGTGGATTCTTAGAGTTATTTGGGAAGAAGCCTTTGAAGTTATATTAGAGCATTGGATCAGTAGAGATATTCCTAGAAAGAAGAGAATTTGAAAGGGCTTCATCCCCTTAATCTTCTCTTTGGACCTTTTCTCATTAAGCTAGTTGGTTCTCCTATATTTTGGGGGTATTTGGAGAGCATGGGAATTGATGAGGGATCGTCTAGTTCGGCATTAAATATTTTCAAGGGGAACAACAACTGTCAGCATTCCAAATCTGTGTTGGAATCCTGCTTGGTAGATACTCCATTATTTCTTATAACTTACTGAAGGAGGTTCAGCTAGATGCTAATTAGCTAAAGGTATTCAATGCTTTGCAAATGTGTTTAAACAAGGTCATCTCCTTTTTAGGAGGAAGTTAAGAATAAATTCAAGATTCCCAGTTCACATAGGAAAACTCTATTCTTTTTGGCTAAGTCTCTTCTCCAGATCTCCCCCTAGATTGGCCTTTCATTTAATTCTGAGATTTGAGATGATGTGAAGTGGCTTAAAAGCCCTCCCATGCATAAGGCTTTTAATAAATTTATATATGACAAGCTTGTTTAAGGTACCATTTCATACCTTAAATCATAGTTTGCAAACTCTGCGAGTACTCTCCAAGTTTCCGAGTACTCTATTTTTTTTGCTCCAAGAATTTTTACTTTTTACAAGTTTAACTCACGAATTTTTATAGACATAGGAAAAACATGGGTAAAAACATCAATTCAGGTAAAACACTAGTAAAAACATATTGTTCACATTTTTTTGGCTATAAAACCATCATGCATTTTCTCTTTTCAGATGTCAATTTTTTCATTTAATACATTTTATAACTGAATTTTGCAAAAAATATATATTTTTTAAGAAATTTAAATTTTTAGTACTTTCTAAGTTGCTGAGTTTTTGCCAAGTCAGAAATTTTGGGCTTGCTGAGTACTCTCCAAGTCCAAGTCTGCGAAAAGTGATAGACAGCCATGCAAAAGAGATTACAAATCTTATTAAGATTAAGATCAGCTTTGGTTTTTAAGGGTTGTTGAAGATGGCTAGTGGTTTTTTTATTTTGAAGCTTGACAGTGGGTGCCAGATCACAGATTTGGTAGGTGTAATAGTATTAATTTGGCATTGTCATGTGGGCTCATATTATATATAGAATTTCTTACCTTTCAGAAATATTAGAAAAAGAGGCAAACATCTCAATAAAACATGGTGCCAAATGTGGGTCCCTCTTCTTCCCTAGGGCTGATTTGGCCAAGGGCCTAACCTTGTGCATATGGAAAGTAAGTATTAACACACTCTCAAGGCAAAGGGGTAGGGCAGAAAACTTAGCTTGAACAAGTTTACAATTAAGTACACATTGAACTATGAGAATCTGAACTTGTTCAATAGAAACCAACTTGATGTGTCCAAAATGCCAAATCTCTAAATTTCTAAACAATATACAACCATAGGTTTTATGTATACATTGATGACGCACATGTTCAAATAAGTATACTAAAATATACCTATGTGATACACAAACCTTGCCATGGCACAACTATGAGGCAAGATTCAAACTAAAAGACGATCTACAAAAACATACACCACTGAATAAGTGTAACTAGATGTAATTTTAGGTTCCTTTTGTAGAAAAGATGAACTTGGACAGAGAATTTGTACAAATTTGGAAGACTATGACATTCACAGTTATCAAACTAACTCAAAAAACTATCAGCTTAGTTGTCAACAACAGCCTTAAAAGAGCAATTAATGATATAATATACAGTTATCATCAACATCAAAGAGTTGCCAAAGGAAGTCCTCAAGGTCTTCTGTGTAAATTCCAATATGGATCAGTAAGAGATGAAACCCCTGCTTGACTAGGATGGAACTCTTAACAAAGTCAAAGAAACCGTGGGGTTTTTTAAATTGACCAAAAACAATCTTTTAGAGCCCTGTGAGAGAAATAATGAAACGATCAGAAACATCAATATCATGTAACTTCTGGAAAAATAAATATCTTACATTGGAATCAAAGGCTTTCCTTAAGTCTACAAGTAAGAAAAGACTTAAGAGAATTTTCATATCCTAGCATCGGTACACAATCTTCTATCTTAGAATATTCGAGGATTATGGCATGAACGAGGCAGTGATAACAGCATTTTTTGTGTGTTTGGACCCCCAAGAGAGCACTTGGCTACATTATTTGATGAGATAAGAATTTCTTTTTGCACGAAAGGTGTGATGGAACTGAAAGACAAATGTCACAATTGTCTTCTAGTTGGTTTAACTCTAAATACTATGTATGTTCGAAGTTGGGACCTAATGGTAACAACCTTAAGTTTTATTCTCAGAATCTCTATTGGAAAGGCCTGATGGTAATATTACTTTACAAGGGTGTTTTTCCTATATGTTTAAGATGATGAAGCAAGATAGCCAAGGAGAACCAGCACATTCTGGATTAGCACTTGTTCTATTCAGTATGCAGTGCTCAGTTCCCAGGTTCTATTCTCCATGTCATTGAGTATATACTTGCCATGACTGGAATTTCGTATGGTATTTCCGTCAGCTGCATATAAAACATACATGTTGATTTGCCATTGAATTTCGATTTTGATTATTTAAAGACTCTAAGAATTGTTTCAGATGACCATTCCCAGTAAAGACGCAATCTATGGCAACATAACCAGTAAAAAATGGCACAATGGTTTCGACTGCAGCAATGTCACAAGTTCTTTCATTCTCATGGAAAGGAAAATAGAAAATTGCATTCCAAAGTCCTTTAAGGACTTTATTCATATAGCTAATCAATAATCATTTACAAATATTCTGCTCATACAATCATCAACATGAAACCAATACAAGCTCTTGTGAGGAGAACTAAGAGAATAATATCAGCTCCTTTCAAGCAACCATACTAGGAATCACCTATGGAAGACCAAGAGTAACAATTTAGAAATCCACTTATTTAAAAACCAATTCCACATTAGAAGCCAACTATGGAAGACCAAGAATCACAACTTAGAATTCCACATTAGATGTCCCATTGAGATTTGAATTTGGGTCTCCACATTAAGAACTTGATGGTTTAACCAATTAAGCTCAATTCCTTCGTCTTTAAAGGACTTTAAGAATATAATTTACAAAATCACATTCAAATTAACTAATGCAAATGACCATATCCTTTGGAAACACAGTTCAGTTACTAATGCTGGAGTCCAATCCAAGATGCCTGCCCAGCTTGCCGGGATGGGAAGAGCAAGTGGAGTTCTCTACAGATTCTTCTATTTTTTGTTTCATATTTTGTAAAATTAGATTTACTGATCTCTCAATAAAAAGGAAACTGTATTTGGCCCCTTGAAAAGCAATTGTGTACCATAAATGATTATTATTACTCCTTATAGTTAATAAGAATTCAAAGAAAGAATACAGGTCGTATGTAGATGAAAATGTGAACATGCATATATATAGTCAAAAAAAAAAAAATCAGAAATTGATTCTAGAATAAGTGTAAAGTCTTAGGAACACCTGTTAATGTGTTAAGATATAATTAGAAAAAAAAAGAGATAAAACTTAGTTATCTCCTAAGGTAGGGATGAAAGATACAATTCGAAAAAAAAAAGGGATAAAACATAGTTAAGGTAGTGATGAAACTGAAGTTTGATAAAGCCTCTAGGAGGAATCCTTGCATAATGCAAGTTACTTATTGCAATATTAGCAAAAGTAGTTTTGTGTTTGCTCCAAGATGCTAGCATTGAAATCAAATAATGAAACGAAATATGAGGCACTTATTGCGGGTCTCATACTAGCATATAAGGAAGGATTTTGGGAAGTTGAAATAAAAGGCAATTCATTAGTTGTTATAACTGCATTAAAGATTAGTCATAGTCTAATTGTAGAATGAGAGAATATCTAGATGAAGCAATTCTGTGGATTCACGAAATTTAGAGTGGTCAAATATATGCATTGTTACAGAGAACAAAAGTTTTCTGTCGATCTCCTAGCCAAGAATGGTATCAATATATCAATCCAATCAACATAGAGAGCAAGGAAGCTCAAGATGGGAGGGTCTTAATAATTTTTTAGCATGAAAGGTATGCCCTCTCAATAATATTCACACCTGTACATTGGTAACTAATGACCTCTGTGGCAGTGGCAACTCTATGCGTATTAATGACTGATTTTGATGGGCTGTGTTTGGCATGAATCATTTTGTGTTAAGGGAAAAGTTTGCTGTCATCCATAATATGTAAAACATGTTTACTGTGATAGAAATGGCAGCCTATTATGTTATTTTTGTTCATTTTAGGGTGCTTTTTGGATTATTGTATTGTCGAGTGCTGGTTGGGAGGACTTTGGCTCCTAGCTTTTAGTCTGCTAGGGGTCCCCTATTCAAAAGGCAGGCATCTCATTTTCAATTGAAGAAAATATTTTATTGTCAAACTGTTCATTCACCTAACCTGATTAAAAATGGGCTGGATCCAGTGTGCATTGAGCATACAGGAAATTTTAGGACAGAGACTTCTATATGGGCAGAGTTCCATAACAAACAGGAGGCTGCAGTGAGCAATGTGGTAGTACCTAAGTACATTCTGGATATGCTCCCCTTTAACGCAACAGATGAGTGAAATGAAGATGTGTAATCTCCTGCCCCTGATTCATGTATTTTTGTTCCAATGGATGTTAAGAATGAGGTTTTTGTGGCTAAATTTAACTCCCCCAATCAAGATGTTATGGACCTGTTTCAAGATTTATGGTCAGTGATAAAAACACATAGTAGTCTCTCACCATAATGGGATTCTAGTGGTGACTAGTGGTTTTCTCTGTTCCATCATATGCAAATGACAGCCTGACAAGAGTATGTAATGTCCCCTGCTTATAGGCTGTCAATTCCCAAAGGGAAACATACATTACTACCTACCATGTTACAGTAAGTACGAATTAATGACTAGGGTTGCTCATAGTACAATTAGGCATTGTCCTTATTCAGGCCTAGTCTTAATCCCCTTCTAATTTCTAATCCTGGATGGGAGACTTGCTTGTCTAGGGTGCAATGATACCATCTCCCTAATGCAGCCCAGATTACTGGAACCTCAGTCCATTCACCCTTGGGGCCCACAGCCCAGATTTCAGGATCGTGAGTTCTTTCACCCTTGGGGCTCATCTATCATGAGATGGTTTTACTCCACCTCTCCCTAACAGCATCACACCACTCCTCGGGAAAAAGGAATTAGAACTGGTTAAGAGCTCGAGACTGTAAATATGTCAATATTTTGTTGTACTATGAATGTATATGAAATTAAGTATGACTGTCATACATATTGCAGTCTATATTAATATTACTATTAAATTCTGCATAAGAACATTATCAGGCTTCATATATTAAGCACATCCCCATGCATACCACCAAGAACAAGGATGTTACTACCTGTAACTTAATAACAGTTTTGATCTGACCTGATCCATTGTGATGTCACTGGCTACTTTTGATTCCTTTCCTTTATATCTGTCAATGTGAGGGAGAGGTCACACCTCTTCATCATGTATGCTCTTTGGCAAGAGACACACCCTTTCACCATTAGCACCCTTTGAAAGAGTGCAACCGTTCATTATTTCTGCCCTTTAAAAGGCACACAACCTTTAACACAATCAGATCTGCACTTCTTATTTAAATCAGATGTGCACTTCTGATTCCCAAATTATCCCCCCTTCAAATGAGTTCTCTTCTCCCTTTTATACCTCATATTTGGGAGACTCACAACTTGTCATTTCATGTCCTTTGACCATTCATTAACTTATCTAAATTTTAATTATATTCTTTTGAATTTTAATTTTATATTCATTTTTTACCACTAAATTCTATTTCAAAGAGGGCACATTACAGTCCACCCCACTCAAGATTTCTTGTCCTCAAGCAATGATCATGGAGTGTTCAAAATGATTCCCAATATGAAATGGCTTTGGAAACACACATGGAATAAACATGCTGGAAACATACCAGGCATGAACCAAACACGGAGCATACACATGGATATAGGCAAACATAGAGCATACACGCAAATACACATATTATTAGATTCCTTCTTATTGACTAGAATGATTCATTGATTCATCTTTACCCTGCAGGATGGTAGGATCATGCTCTGATACCAATTGTAGTGTCCCCTATTTATAGGCTGTCAATTCACAAAGGGAAACATACATTACTACCTACCATGTTACAGTAATTACAAATTAATGACTAGGGTTGCTCAAAGTACAATTAGGCATTGTCCTTGTTCAGGCCTAATCTTAATCCCCTTCTAATTTCTAATCTTGGATGAGAGACTTGCTTGTCTAGGGTGCGATGATACCATCTCCCTAATGCAGCCCAGATTACTGGAATCTCAGTCCATTCACCCTTGGGACCCATAGCCCAGATTTCAGGATCATGAGTTCTTCCACCCTTGGGGCTCATCTATCATTAGATGGTTTTACTCTGCCTCTCCCTAACAGCATCACACCACTCCTCTGGAAAAAGGAATTAGAACTGGTTAAGAGCTTGGGAATGTGAATATGTCAATATCTTGTTGTACAATGAATGTATATGAAATTAAGTATGACTGTCATACATATTGTAGTCTATATTAATATTAATATTAAATTCTGCATAAGAATATTATCGGGCTTCATATATTAAGCACATCCCCATGCATACCACCAAGAACAAGGATGTTACTGCCTGTAACTTAATAACAGTTCTGATCTGATCTGATCCATGGTGATGTCACTGGATGCTTTTGCTTCCTTTCCTTTATATCTGTCAATGTGAGGGAGAGGTCACACCTTTTCATAATGTATGTCCTTTGGCAAGAGACACACCCTTACCATTAGCAACCTTTGAAAGAGTGCAACTCTTCATTATTTCTGCCCTTTAAAAGGCACACAACCTTTCACAATCAGATCTGCACTTCTTATTTAAATCAGATCTGCACCTCTGATTCCCAAATTATCCCCCCTTCAAATGAGTTCTCTTCTCCCTTTTATACCTCATATTTGGGGGAGTCACAACTTATCGTTTCATGTCCTTTGACCATTCATTAATTTAACTAAATTTTAATTATATTCTTTTATATTTTTATTTTTATTTTAATTTTTTATTCTTTTGAATTTTAATTTTATTATCATTATTTACCATTAAATTCTATTTCAAAGTGGGGACATTACAGAGTAGCTCATAGTGCAAAGTTCATTGATGGCCCTCAGTTGGCAAGCTTGCAAAAGCCGGTCTCCACTCCAATAATGGTGGAGCTGACTCCCATATCTGGCAAGGGCATGGGTTCTCAGGCAGGTAGTTGTCGGTGCTCTGTTCCTGGAACAAAAGTCCCTCATTGAGTGTGCAATTGCTAATGGCTCTTATGCTGATCTGCTGTTCTTCTTAATTACAGTGTTATTCTCTGCAGACTTTTGAATCGGTGGTTTCCTTTTTTGCTAGCATATAGTCTATGAATGTTAGTTGTTGTAAGCTCTCAGCCATATAGAAAGTGAGTTTATGTATGTGCCTTACATTTAGTTGGTGCTTGTAACGTTTAAAATTTCATACCCTCACAATGTATTTTGCACTCACTCTAACACCTTAGCTTGCACTATCCTGATGCCAAAGTATTAGCACCCTTTTGTTGTATTTTTCTTAATCCTCGTGCCATTCCTACTGTTTTGACCTTTTGTTTGGTCTAAATTATTGTGTGATGCGCTAGGGTCCCACGACAATTTGTGATTCATTGACCATTTCCAGGTGTTTCACTTGCCTGCCAGGGTTTACACTCGCAAGATAACCACCCTAAACTGATTTGGGATGAATATCCACCTTCTGTTCATCTCTTTGAACTCATCCAAACATTCTTTTCAATCACGCAATTCTATCACTTTGAAAAGGAAAAAGAAAAAGAAAAACTCTTTAAGTTCTTCATTGGCAAACTGTGAAGTGTGAACTATCTCCATTGTTGTAAAGCATCTTACCAGCATTCTTTGTATGTGAAGATTCCCATTGTATTTGTCGCATTCATGGAGATTTTGGTAGCAACTCCTACAGTCCAGCACTATCTCTTCTTGGCTGCTTCAAGTTCTTTTGTATTTGCTCCAATATCTTCTACCTATTTCATTGTTATCTTTCTTACATCCTTAGTGTTAATATAATTTTGACATCTAGAATTATTGTCATTATCATTCTATTTCTCTAGCATTTTTCTTAGCTTTGCATTTGTCATTTTATTTCCAAATATTATCAAAAACCAAACTGCTGTGGATAGAAATACCAAAACAGGGATCTGACCTAAAGGCAAATCCCCAAACAGCCACAAAAACATTATTTTTTTCTTCTCTTATGTTGTAGATTTCATTGAAGAGGGGAGCATTTCATCTTCCTTGGCATTTGGTGATATCTTCTTCTTATTCTCTCCTTTGTTATCATTGTATTAATTTCTTTCAATGGATTAATTTATTGCATCATTATTATACTATTTTTGTTTTTGGAAAACCATGTTGTACACCTGGAATTGATTTCTAACAAGTATGGGTGAGATTTTTCTAAGCAGACTAATGTCCTGAGTTTTATGTTCATACAGGACTCCAGCATGTCACACCGTCATCCACACAAAGTGCTAGCATCCGACACAATCAGCTCCAAACTTTTAGTCCACATTTCTCTTTTACAGGCTTTTTTTCATTTCTACATCCAATTTATAATTTTTGTTTATCAGTTTGTTTGCAATTAGTATTTACTATCAAACAAAAACCAATTTAGAGTTAAAGCACTAAAAAGGGTTAATTGGCATAATATCAACATTAGATTAGTTTTAAACAAAAACCTAGGCTAGTCAACCCTACTGTAAAGTAATTGGAATAATTTGGTAAGAGAAGTAACTCTCTTTTGCTAAGTCAAATTTTGATCTCTGCAACACTCTATGCTAATTAGGTTATGATTTATGTAAGGCTCCATCTGTCTGTCTCCCAGCTTTGGGGTTGCACAAATTTTTATCTTTGTATAGCCTTTATTTCTGTCCGTATTGAGAAGGATAAGGCCCTTTAATAGATCCTAATTTTATAATATTTTTAAAAAACCTCATTTGTTGTAGGTAATGAATTCATAGATATTTGTTTTTCTAGGTTGTTCTGCTTTGTGGGTTAAATTTTTTATCACATGAACACCTATAAATAAAACAGGTGATAGAAAATTCAAAATATTTTGAGGATCTCAAACAGCATTTGATGACATGAACATATATATATATATATATAGAAGATATGATAGAAAATTCAAAACATTTTGAGGATCTCAAACAGGAAGTTCAAATGTTCTTAGCTGAGTTAGAACTGATAACTGAAAGCCCAATATAACTTGGTTATGCACAGGATGTACCAAAATGAATTTTACACATTGAATTTTGTTCAAGAGAACATACCATGGCCTTTCTTGATTGCTTTAGAGTAAGTCAATTTATCCAAGAGAAGGCGAAGAACTTGCTCAGCTCTGGAATGAAACCTTGAAGCTGGACCCTTCAATGTGTGCCACAGCAACGCACTACATCCTGTTGTTTTCTCCTTTGAAGGCTTGATAGCAACTTCCCCTATGACTTTCTGAATACCTGTTGATTCCAGAAACATACATAACATGTAAAAGATGGTGGTTAAGCCAAGAAAAGGACAACATGAATCTCAGAAACATTGGGTAAATTCTCAGCTATAACTGGAAACCAACTCATTTTCCATGCTTCACAGTAACAAAAAGACATCACTCTGAACAGAAAAAATCAACCATTGCATCACTGCAACAGAAACAATAAAAACACAAATAAAACATTTAAATCAAAGCTCTTGGTACGTTAGTAACTCCTGTTTATTGTTAAACTTCTTCAGCCATGAAATAAGAACCATTTAAATTATTCCTTTAAAATTGCTATCATTAAATTTTCTAGCTGTTGTATTTTTTTAATAACTCGTAATCTCAAGACATTTGCATTACTTTTGAGAAATTTGTTAAGATATCTTTTAATCTGCTCATATTTCAAAAAGCCAAGATAGTAAAGCAATTTATGAGAGATTAACAATGCCACATGCCACTTCACTGAACAGGAAATATGCAGATAAACTAATAGTATAAAACAAAGAAATGTATCATGGGAAACAACACCAAAATACAAAGATAAAAATATGAAATATGCAGTGGAGCCTCAAAAAAGTAGCAATCACAACTGTGCTGGTCATTATTTTAAATGATAAATAGGATAATGTTCTGACAACAACATACCTTTAATAAGCTGCTTAACCGATGAATTTCGCAGCAAAAATGACACTGCCTCTGCAGTGAACTCCTGGACATATTCTCGGTGGTAGCACCGCAGCTGTTTTGTTATGCTTTGGTGGAAACCAAATAAACTTAGTATCAGAATTCATCAGACAGAAAAGGCAAAATTCATTTAAGATGCCTTGCTAAAAAGACATTGCTGTATGGGCATGACCTGATGGCTTAGCACATTTTTATTTTTAAAGATTAAATTAAAAGAACATTATAAACTGTGATTTTCAATTTAATTGTCATATAATATTATTGACTCTATGAGCAAGTTTATATACACATTTTCTAAGAAGAAATGAGTAGATATGAAAGAGGAGAGAATATGTCCTAAATAATTTATATTAAGCATAAATGAGAGTAGACACAGTTGCAGAATACAGAAGAAAAAATGCACAATAGTCTCCCGTGATCATTGAGCTATCAGAACAAACTAGGCATATCAATACGGTGCTTCGAAGGCTGTTCTCACAATTCATGTTTTGTGAATAGAAATGAATTTCAAAAGTGGATTTAAGAGATCCACATAGCTTGCAGAGGTAAGTAGCCTTTTGTAGAACCAGGTATTCTGTAACTGCCAAGGGTCAAGGTCTTCATGTCAAGTTGCGTTGTATAAAACAGTGGCTTGAAATATCTAGTAAAATCCTTAGGATGCATTTTTGTGCCTCGTCTCCAAAATGTGGATGGCTCATAGAGTTCACATTCATTCACCTTAGCTAAATCACGAATGCAAAGATGAGCTGGGAGATCCAGGCAGAAGTCATAGACTACATAACAGTCAAAGGAATACATCTGAAATGTATAACTTTAAGATGGCAACAAGGAATGAATCAGATCATCAAAGAAGACAATTACCACCAGTTTGAATATTTTACTAATATATCAATATCAAATCTTTTTGAAAAGCAGTGCTTGTCATGCACCTAATTAACATTGAATTGTTATGAATTACAATCTGACAGGGTCACAATCCTACCCTACACATGCTCTGAACATATTTCCAACATAACACTCCATCTATCTATCATTTATTCAATGATATTATTTTTCCTATTCAGTCTCAATTGTATGTATTTGCACATTTTGTGATGTGTATGCCATCATCATTGAATTGTATGTAAGTATATTCCATTCAGCAGCATGCTCAGTAGAGAAGCATACCAAGTCACATTCCTTGGACCCTGTGACAATCAACCATCGGCATTATCTTTACTTAGTGCCCCATTCATTGCGTATCTTGGTTTGCATGTGCCACTATGTATGCTTTATCTTTTCATTCCTTTCAAATCTGAAGGATCTACAACAATAGACATTCTAATGTAAGAACTCCAATCATTTGGTATTTGACGATTATAATACACATTATTACTTTGCTTCCTCATGCAACTGATTACTGCATTTGGATTGAACAAAATGCTTTCTCTCCAGTATTATTTGACTGTTCAGCAAACTTTATAAGTAACTCTCAAGTCTTCTGTGATCTTACATTACATTATACCATATCACCAGAATTCTCTCATCCTTCAGATGTCATAGACAAATCAAACTAAACCACAGTGATACAACCATTTTGTGTTTTCTTCACCAACATGACTATAGTCTAAGTTATCAGGTTCTTCGAATCCGGGTCCCGTACCCACTTCAGGAACATGGGTTCAAGAACGCCCAAGAGAACACCCAAGTGTGTCAATGGAGCACCCCAGACGCCTCAGGTTCCCTGTGGGTATGTGATCTGCATACCCACAAGGAACCCAGGGTGTCCAAGGCATTCCTAGGCGCTCTTGCAAGGTGTTGAGTCAGCAAAGCAAACTACAAGTGCTGCTAGTGCTAATGTCACTAGTGATGGTGCTAGTGTCAGTAGTGGAGGTGGTAGTGGGTAAGCTAGAACTGCTACTGATCCTGGGTATCAATCCCGCTCTTGATCTGGAAATACTCAAACATTAGGTATTCTCTTGACACCATCTAACATCTAAACAAAATATTGTTTGATAACCATGCTAACAATGAACTATTAAGAAACAAACTGTTGGTTGAAAATTTTGTACACGTGGGGAGGCATGCAAAATTGTGGTTTCAGCCACAGCGTGTAAGTTTAAAACTCTTCTAATTCTAAGGGAAGGCTCTCCCTTTCCAACTATAACATATAAACACTAATCTAACTTGGGTGGGACAGCATCCTTTTCTCTTTCTTCAAAAAAGATGATAAAGATGCAACAAGAAACTGAAATTTTAAATTTTAAGAAACTGCACCTAGAGTAACAAATACAAAAACTTAAGAAATTTTAAGAACAATAAAGATGCCTTATATGAAAGGAAGCAAAGTTTCCATGAAAGCGCAAAGTTTTCCGTCACTTCCCCGAGACGGGAATATAGATGCAAAGCTCAAAGTCTTCACTTGACTATTTTCCTATCTACCTTCTAGAATGATTAATATGATAACAACGTACAACATATAACAACTCAAAGTTTGTTAGTGTAATGCACTCTTGACTGTTATTTGATAAGAACAAGTGCAAACACAAAGTCTTGTAGCCTCTTCCTATCTTGACACTTAGCTATACTGATTTAACTCTCAATATTTGCAGCACAAAGTCTGCAAGAAATCAGATTAAAGCTCCTTTCAACAATCTCATTAGAACCTCAAGCGAATTCAGAAAAATATTCCACTATGACACAAGAACACAATGGATATAAGAGCAAGGCTTCAACACAAAGTTTGAAACTCAAATGCTTTCTAATATTACTTGAGAAAACCAATTTACATGTATGAAGCACAAAGTCTTTATGACTGTAAATTTCCGCAGAATCTTCTTGCTTGCTAAAAAGATAGAAATTACAAAGAGCACCCTCGTGTATGTATAGGAGAGGGGCTGAGAGCAAAAAGTGGGAGAAGTCTAACTAACTGAGACTTTTTTCACAACTAACTAACTAACTATGACTTATTCAAATTACAGTTCTATTGCTAACCAGCTTGTAATTTGTTTACATGCAATTACAAATTACAAGATTACAAGTGATAAAACTACTTGTAATTTTAAGTTTTGATATTATATGTAACTTGTCAAAGGGAAATTACAATTGCATAATTGAAACTAATCTAGGTGTCCAGAACACGACTCTATTTACATCATCCTTTGTCTAAGAGGTCTTCAAGCTGCTACAAGATGCTTGAACTTGAAGTATTTGGGATCAATGAAGGTATTTATTCAGGAGCAGCAACTTGCATCATTTGACCATGAATGGTAATGACAATGATCTCATGATGATCAACCATTTAACTTGAAGATTATAAACATTCTTTGTTGGTTACTGTGACAATGAAAGACACTGCTTTTACAACATAGTGCTGCTATAATGCATTGTAAACAATGCATTCCTCTCCTGCATTACTCCTTCATTTGTCAAGTTTTCTCTTACAATGGCATTGACCTCCACATTTAGTAAAGGAAAGAAAATATTCCCAATGGTGAGATTAGAACTATCATCCCTGATTCTAGATAGGACTTGACTTAGCCACTATTCTCTGCTTCATGGTTCATGATATTTTGATCCTCTCTGTACATATGACAGCATACTCTTTTCATTTTACATCATTACTGCCATCAATGTATGACAGCACTTGGCTTTTGCTTGTTGTCTTCGCATTGAAACCCCTTGCAATCGGGTTTTAGAAACCTGATTGCATGTATTGATTTTGCAAAGGGAAAACGTGGGAATGTGGGGACAAGGCGACTTTCGGATCTTGGGAGGTGGAATGCGAGTGAAGTGGATTGCAGCAAACTTGGAATGCGGAAATGGAAGAATGCAAATTGGAAAAGATGTTGACACTTTACATTGCAATCGGGTCTTGAAGACCCAAATGCGAGTAGGCATTCTTGCATGATCAGTATTAGCTTACAATCGGGATTGCAAGACCCGAATATAAGTGCAACACATCCAAACATTCCTACAATATGCTTGCAATTGGGTTTGGGAGACCCGATTGCAAGTAAATTAACTTGCAATGAAAATGTATACCTTCACACTTGCAATGTTGGACATAAAACCCAACTTGACTTTGACAAGAACGCTCAACCAAATGGACTTTAGTTGCAGTCGGGTCCTAAAGACCCGATTGCAGGTAATATAGGTTTGAGCTTGCATTTCAGGTTCTAGGACCCGATTTGCAAGTAATAATGCAAGACAACTTGTAATGATGCTTCAAAAACCTGACTTTGCAAGTAACTTGTAATCAGGTTTCTAAGGACCGATTGCAAGCAAAGTTAACTTGTAATGTGAGCAAAAAGTTCCTACTTGCAGTGAGGTCAAAAAGTTCCCACTTGCAGTGTCTGACTCAAGACCCGAAATTGCACAAAAAGCTAAGAAAATGAAAGCCAAAACTAACCAAAACTTGGACAACGATGACAAAAAGACCCACTAATGATTTGACATTAGCAAATATGAGTTTTGAACCTCGTAAAACGAGCCTTAGAGAAGAAAACCACGAATTTTGAGTAAAAAATTGTAGGGGTTGTCAATTTCTTGAAAATTCAAACATTGAGACAACATATGCACATGATCAAACAAAATAGAGTTACTTTACAAAAAACTATTTTAAACCTCACATAAAAGAATAGAAACTTGGCATTTATTCATACCATTCAAGAGCACAATCTCTAATCTCCATGATGTATATGAATACACCTAGGGAGAATGACCAAACCAATCCCTCAACAAAATTCAAATCGGAAACATATAGATGACCACAACTCTCATACACCCCATACATATCGACCTTCAATAAGAAAAACTAAATTCAGTCATGTGGATTACACAGCATTAAATTGGTCTCAAAACACTATGCTATAATATTCTATTAAAGTATGACATTTGTAACCTTTATTGAATGCCTAAAATAACACACCTTATGAGCAGTTTACTTCTCCAGGCTGCATTGGCCTCTATCTACAAGCTACATGGTATAGCTTTTGCACTGATGTTTCTTTGGAATATTGCAACAAAAGCTTAAGTGCCAGCACATTGCAACATATTTATGGCATGTAAAGCTCACAAAGTTAATTTGTCATAGCCAAACCACATACAAACCTAAAATTCTTGGGGTGTACCTTGGCTTTTCACAATAATCTTAGCAAGGTGAGCCTTCAGTTAACTACAATCCTGTGAAATAGGAAGAACAATGGTTTGTCTTTATGGTTTTCTATATCACGTCTTGAAGAATTCATGAATCTCTTGCTCCGAAGTCAATTCTTGTAATCCAGAGAAGAACTGCATGTTCATATATATTATACAATATTGGTTTAAAGTTCCTCTAGTTAGATATGGAGCATCTAGGATATGTCCAATAGGAATAATAGTAGTTCTATCAACAATGAAAGTGAAAGATAACAATGTAAAAGCTCTTTTGTGTGGGTCCTGAGGATTGGTTTGATGCTCTGAGTATTCAAGTCCTCTTCAAAATTGCAGTCATGCTTCAACTTCAGATGATAACAGATTTCTGCTTTCTGTCCAAGTAGAAATCTGTCTGCTGTAACTCATCTTTTACTTTGATCATCAAGATTAGGGCAAATACAAACTCCATAATCCATAGTCGGGATCAGAGCAATACAAACACAATTCTTCCATTCAATGGAGAGATATCTGCTTATCCAGTACAAAAAAAAAACAAATTGATAGTATGGCACATGCACAAACAGTAGACGCTGCTTCTTGGAAGGCAAAATGTATTTCTAAGCCCAGTTAATCTTTTAGCATGAGACAAATCAACTTCTAAAATTGCCATTTAAAATGAGAAAATCCATAGAAGGATATCATGCCCGTAAACTACTAATAAATAGTTGGCATAAAGAAGTTTAACAGAGAGAATCTAGACGAAGCTCTGGAAGATGTTGATATGTGAATAGAGTAGAAATAGGAAGAACGAGATCAGCCAGCTTTTCAGTACTAAGCATGCTCTTTAAAACTGCGCCCCTACAGATAATATTAAGTTTAAACATCAAATCGATGATTATTTGTTAGGTACCCATTACATGTAGTACTGTTAACTCAAGAAATATTACTTCAAGTGTCAAAAGATTCACAACTCTCTCATCTTATCTATCAGATCATCTCAATTTGCATTACAGGTAGTTCATTTTTCTATTAACATTTTGCACATTAATGCAATATACATTCTCTTGTATAAAAGGGAAATCAGCTTGAATAGTATAAAAGGATAGCCAGCTTAAATGTTCATACTTAATCACATGGGAAACATCCTTCACGAGAAGCTTTTGCATGTACTTCATGACATATGATATAGATGTGAAAACCTGAACAGAAAAAATTTACAATTAATGAGAACCATGTATGATATAATGACAAATTTTAAAAAAACAATATACCAACCCATATTATGAATAAACAAATAGCAGAAGGTTTCCACGTAACATAAAATATATATCATGAACATATTATTTTGTAATGAAAGCAAATGTTTCAACTAGATAAAAAATCCCATTTACCTGTTCAATTATTTCAGGATCTCTGTCTCCACCAGATCTAAGAAGGCTTACGAATGATTCTATGATTTGAGATAGAAAACTGCCAAAAGAATTTGGAAAAAATAAAAAATGAAGAGCAGTATAATCAAATGAAAGTTCCACAAGGGATTAGAAAACCAAATTAATCATTAACTTCAAGCACCAATGTGTATGTATGTATCAAGTCACGCCAAACATAGCCCAATAGAATTTTAGGCATAATAAGATTTGGACTATGAAAAGTAAAATATTCAATAGAATATTACGAAAGGGTTTGCCTTACTACTGTGGTGCTACAATGTTAAAATGGAAATCCAAGAGAAACTAATTGGAACATAGAGAATGAAAGCTTATTCTTTTACAACAAACACTTACGGCATAAATTCCGCTCGCAAATCCCTTGAAAGAATTGCAATCAAACTGCAAATACACAATAAGGTGTCAAATTACAAGAATATGCATATGCCTAAAGAGTTGGTATAAATAATTTCTCAAAGTAAACCCCGTCAAGAATGAAAGAAAAAGGCAGAAAATATAAACGACAAAACACTAAATATTTTGAGCCATTCTGCTAACAACAAAAAGCAAGTATTTACAACACACAACAGAGTCAAAAGATTTTGAGATATCCAATTTGATAGTGAACACAGGGGGCTTCTTTGAGTTTGAGAACATAAAATTTCCTGGAATGCCATGATGTTATTTGTGATTTTCTTTTCTGAGATAACAGAAGATTATGTAATGCGCCTTAAGAGTTTAATTTCCACAACAAAGATTTCATCCTTGATGTTATCAATTTTAATATTATTTTGTATACCATGTTGCACAATTGGTCAATCTTGATCCGGTTGTTCTGCTTGTGCACTTTCAAGGAACAAGAACAAGTTTTGTAGCATTCATTTGATTCAAAATCTGCTTAAACTTACCAGATCCCTTAATAGCTTCCATGGGGTCTTCCTTAATCAGCTCCCACTAAAGTTGATAAGAGAGAGCACGAAAGCCATCTGACCCAGAGAATTTGTCAAGCTGAAAGAAAAAGACAAATTTCTTAATCTTTTCTTATAGATGCACTCATTCTCACTTTTTCTATATATTTTAGGAATATGCTGTAAAATCACTTGGTTCTCTTTCAGAAAATAAGTATTTAGATAAATCAAGCATTAGATAAATCTCCTATCTCAGGACTTTCTGTCATTGTGTCCATGCTCGCAACCACTAAATTTCCCCTCCCCTGCATCAATCTTCTCCACAATGAATTTTTAGGTACTCCAAAGAAGGAGGAATATCACCTTCTCATAGACATCTCGGCTAAACTATCATTTAAAACTAGTTTTCGTTCCATTCATTCATTAAGATTACATGATTGGGATAAAGATCACTTGATTAGGATCTTCCAAATAAACAATATGGAATGAAGCAAATCTTGAAAGGTTTTCAACAAAGTAGAAAAGAAGATCGCAACACAAGTACAACATAATTGTGAATCAGAAGAGCTTCCTAATGTTTGTCTCCCTTTCAATGAAGGCATATGTTTCAAAATGACAAAATTAAAAGAAATTCCAAGAAAAATCCATTGGCATTCCTAACAAGTATCAACTATGTTTGTTGTCTGACATATCAACTCTGTGTAAACTTGGCTCTACATCATTGGAATAGGGAGATCATTCTGACAAAGATTTAAAAAAGCATTGCTCGGATTTCCATGACCACATTAGAAACTCAAAGCTTCTAAAACGTGCTCATGCCGCTTCTCATGAAATTTGCATAGAAAAAGCAAGCATTATAGTGAAAGAAGATCATTTGACAAAAAGGAAGTTGAGAGAGGCTATAGAGATCAGAAATCATCGTAACAATTTCAACAAGGATGATGCCTGGAACTAAGTGACTCATGGACAACCATTATTCATAGACTAGGTGCTCAAATTGATAAATAATTAAATGTGTATGACAATAACTAATGTTACATTGGTTACTATTTAATACAGACCATGAACCTTAATTATTATGTATAGATCTCCTCAAGTTGTTATTTGGTTATCTATATAAGAATCCCAGAGTCATAATCTTGTTATTTATCTTGATAATGGACCAGAAAATGTGGTCCAAAACATTAATGCTTATTCCTCTTTTCTAGTAATATCTTGTATATCCTTCCTCTTTTACATTATAGATTGCAAAGACTTAAAATATCTTGGTAATTAGCTTTTTATTTCTCTGTGGCTTGCCTCCTAGTCCCATTTCCTTGCAAGGGATAAGCCTCACTATTTGTTCTAGAGCACTAAGGCTTTCGAGTAAATTTTCAAGATATCCCTTCAAAGATTCACCTCTTCAACCTAATAATTTGGCCCACAATGCTTTATAGTTCAAAGGCTTGGGGACCTAGTTTATGGTAAACTAGCAAGGCTCGACTTTGAAAAGGTTCAAACACTTATGCTTCAACCTATGATCCAATGCAAATAGATGGTTCCTCAATGCATTGTTCAAGTTGAATTCGCCACACAACCCCTTTAACTTGAATACATTCAAACTCGCTTGGTATTTCACAAGATTAGATATATGGGTGATTTTACTTTGACTTGTGGAAGGTACCCACTTTTAGCAAATCCTCTTTGGATCCTTTCATATGTCAAAGGTTTTAGTTTTCAACGTATGTTTGCTCTTCCAATCTATTGCCATTTCTTTGGACATCCTACCACCTTGCATATGTCACCTTCTAGGAAATTTACCATTAGTACAACCAAGTCACATGTACATTCCCCCTACATTCTCTCGACCCCAAGTTGGCTTTCTACATTGAGGACTTCTTAAAAGTTACAAATGGGACAATTGTTGGCACAACTATTTTCAGCAACGTTCATCTCAAGGTTTGAGGATTCCCCTTGGACAATTGAGAGTTTGCTCCAACCAGATTTGAGTTGAGACTGACCACCATACTTCAAAAAATGAAAAGGTTTGCCACCTATAGTCTCTCGAGGAGGTGCAAACCAAGTAGTATAAGCTTCCTAGGAGGTGCAATACGCTTCCTAGACTAACCTTAGAGGAGAGTATTGCATAAATTTCTGATTTTTACAATTATAGAAATAAAAACGCATATAAAACCATAGATGGCATACTCAATGAATACTCGACATTTTTTCTAGTGGTACTCACTGAAAAAATCGCAAAGTCCTTGTGATGAGTTTCTAGCAAGTAAACAAAAACATGCCAAGTTCATGAAGAAAACTCGTGGGACAGAAATCTATTCATTTTTCTACCTTCTCTTTTTTTGTGCATTTAAAAAAAAATCCACCTTTGACGTTGCATTTTAAAAAATTATGAAAATAGTGTTTTGCCTCTTGACTGCAATGAGGGCACTGCCCTTGACCTCCATGAAGCTATGGAATATGGAGCCATAGCAAACTAACATGGATGCTTCCACTTTCTAATATGTTAAACTTAAGTTGGAAAAGTGAGCACACTTTTAGTTGTCAGCTACCTATTGTATCAAGCATAGTTGAACTACTTGCCAAAAGCAAAAACTCGCCAAGACCTGAAAAAAAACTTGGGAAAAACTCGGCAACTTAAAAAATTGCTTAAATTTAATTAGAGATGCATTTTTTTTGCAAAATTTAGTGAGGAGACGCATCCGATGAGTCAATAAATGAGAACACAAAAGAAACAAGTTAAGTCTACATATATTTGATTGATTTAAACGCAAATTGGGTACAAAATGGCATCCTCTTATGGAATGTTGGTGGCTGACAGACTGAAACAAAATGAAATAGCAAATTGTTTTTCTAAAACTAAAAGTAAATACTACATCAAAACATTTTACATCTTCCTCTTCTTAGCTCTAGTGAAAAATAGGGGAGAGAAGGAACTAGAGGGTCTAGTCCTAGGAGTTCGATGTGCCTCCTCCACCTCGCCAAAATGAGGTTGAGCATAGCACCCCTTGCAGGGGTCTGAGGGTGAGAGAGAGAGGTAGAGAGATAGGTCTAGATCTTGGGGGAGAGAGGAGAGAGTGAAATAGAGAGTGGTAGTGAGAGGAGATGGAGGAAGAGTGATACGAAGATAGCTAGGTCTAGAATTCAGGGCAGATAAAGTGAGTGAGGTAGAGAGAGCAAGAGAATGCTGATAGGAGCCTACTGATTACTGAAATTTGACTATCTGAAAATTAAAAGATCTTCTAAAACCTAGAATTTGCATTATAACTCCTATAGATTTGAAACCACTCTCAAACATCCTGCCAATATATACATGAAATATAACTTAAAGTATAAGAAAGGAAAAAGACATATTGAAATGTGACTTATGCTAATAGCAGCCTATTGGTTACTAAAATTTGACTACGTTTGAAAATTTAAAAGATCTTCTAAAACCTAGAATTTGCATTATAACTCCTACAGATCTGAAACCACTCTCAAACATCCTGCCAATATATACATGAATTATTACTTAAAAATAAGAAAGGAAAAAGACGTATTGAAATGTGACTTTTGTTGATAGGAGCCTACTGTTCACTAAAATTTGACTAAGTCTGAAAATTTAAAAGATCTTCTAAAACCTAGAATTTGCATTATAACTCCTACAAATTTGAAACCACTCTTAAACATCCTGCCAATATATACATGAAATATAACTTACACTTATACTTAAATGTTCTATTTCATGTATATATTCTGATGAAGAGAATGAGAGTGACTTGAAAAAAAAAAAATGGATAATTTTTTGACATGTTTGGGCCTTATTTTTTATGCAGCCGAGTTTTTTCCAAAGACTTGCCGGGTTTTTGTGAAAAACTCACCGAACCCAAAAACTCTGCGAGTTTTTATGTGAGTTAAAGTCGTAAATACTCAGAGCAAAAAAACTCGTGAGTTTTTCTTGAAAAACTCGCCGAGTACTTTGCTCTGAGTATTCCATCTATGCAATCAAGATTCAACATGATAATGCAATTTTGTACTCAATTTGTACACAATTTGTACTCAAATTTAATAGAAAACAATTTTGCACTCATTTATGGACTCATTGAATACATTGTCATTAAATTTTGCAAAAAAAAAAAAAAAGTATTTTTTAAGAAATTTAAGAAATTTTTTAAGATGTTGAGTTTTTTGCTAAGTCGGGCTCTGCCCACTATGTATAAAACATAGAAACAATATATCACAATATAGGTGTGCATGGGGAAAACCCTCTCAAGAGAAAAACCCCACACTGTAAAGCAATGCAATGTATTATTTTAATTTAGTGATTTTAACATGTTAAAAAACACTTGCAAAGCAAGCCTTACATAAGTATCAACAACATACAATTTTGGAATGATTCTAAGAGCATAATGGCACATAAAAAATAACTCAGCTCCAATAAATAGGCAAGGTTCAAACTAGAAACCATGAATGTTTTTGGAAAACAATTTGCAATATCAAAGGAATTATAATGCCCAAACCAAGAAACCAAATTGCAATGCCCTCCTTAGCAAAAGGGCCTACAAGATATTTTTAGCATATCCTTATACTTCTTACATTGTCATAATGTAGTATATTTGACCACCCAAACCTAGACAAACCAATTTGTCTTTATTCAACCCATTCAAAGATGCTCCATGACAAGTGTCCAAGCTTTCCATAATGCTAGTCAAAATGCTAACCTCCCACTTGCATGCTCTTGCACGTTATAAGAATCTATCACATGCAACTCCTATCATGACAACTTTATACACACCACAAAATGTGAACACATGGACAAAAGATGGCACCTCCATGTAGGACACTTACCTCCACACGTGAGGACAAAATCTACTAAAGACAAATTCCATGACACCACCCAATAGGACACCAACTCTCCCACATGAAGTAAAAACACAAAAAAGACAAAATAGTAAATATATACAAAAGTATTAAAATTGAATATTAGGAATGCACGGTTCAAACACATTTTCCCAACCTTCTCCCACTTGATAAATGCCTTGCAAGAGCAAAAGGGATACCAACACTAAAATCAAACTACTAGGGGCCAAAAGGCCTATAGAAAAAACACAACTCAAACTTATATGTGCTCACAAGCTTCATCAAAAAATCTACAACATTTGTCAAAGTATCAACATTCTCCAAAATCACCCTTCCATCATCTACCATGTCACAAACAAAATGCTACTAGACATTAATTTGCTTCCTCCTTGCATGAAAGGTCAAGTTATGTGCTAGATTTATGGCACTCTACCTGCTATATAGCACTATAATAGCTCATGTATCTAGCCCAACATCTAAACAGTCTTTTTCATGAGATGGCTTCCTTACAAGCATAAGCTGCTGCCATGTATTTTGTGTCTGTAGTGGACAAAGCAACCACATCCTACTACATATTTATCCAGCTAGTAACACCACTAAACATGGTGAAAACATGTCCATTTGTGGATATCTTCCTATCAAAATCTTTAGCCCAATCTGAATCCACATACAGCCATTAAGCATTGATCCCTTAAGAATTACCATGATAACAAATGGATTATTTGGATGTACCCCACAAATACCTAAAGCCCCTTTTCACTACATCCTAATGTACTCATCCAATATTAGGGTAAATAAACTAAGGACTCCCACTACTTCAACAATTTTTGGTCTTGTGTAAACCATAGCATACATCAAACTCCCAACTGCACTACCATAAGGTAGTCTACTCACACCCTCCATCCCACTAAGAGGAGTTGGACAATGCTCAACGGACAGTTTAGTACCCATCGAAATAGGAACACGCAATGGTTTACAATCTAACATGTTAAATCTCTTCCAACACTAACTTCACATACTCTGGCCCAACCAAACCTCTTTGTTAGCTCTACCTCTTCTAATCTCTAGCCCAAAGATGAATCTAGCTACCCTTAAGTCCGATCCCAAACTATGTTAAAAACTACAACTTCAATTCACAAATCTTACTTCTCCCATTCCAAAAAGCAACATATAATGCAATGATAAGGAAGCAATAATTGTCTATCTTATAATAGATGCAATGATTGGATTTGAACCTAGGAAATCTCAATCCCAACACAAAAGAACCAAACTTTTGGTACCACATTCTAAGAGATTGTTTAAGTCAATGTTAATAAAAATCAACTTACAAACAAAATTTCTTTATCTTTTCGAATGTAATGCTCTAGTTGTGACTTATAAATCTTTTCATCTAAATCACCACGAAGAAAAGTTGTCTTCACATCCATCTGTTCAACCTCAAGATCAAACGTCGCTACAATAGATAATAGAAAATAAATAGATGTCAGCTAAGCGACTAAGAAGAAAATCTAACGATAATTAATTCCCTTGACCTAGGAATATCCCTTTGCAACCAATCCCACCTTGTACTTCTTAACATTGCCATCTAAACCAAATTTCCCATTTACATCTAACAAGTTTATGTCCATGAAACAAAGGTACTAGGTCCCATGTATCATTTTTTTTCAACACTACCATCTTCTCATTCATGGCCACTTTTGAAGACTTTGCATCATCCATACCCATAACCTACTTTACAAACCTAATCTCATTAGTGTTAGTGCTCAAAGCAAAAATAAATCTCCAATCAAAAGAAGTATAGCTATCTAGGTATTTTTGTCAAGTGAATCTCCTCAATGATTAAGGTGGAGGTTCTATCTCTTCTTCGAAAGTCTCTAAATATGCCTACTATACAAAATTTTCTTGGCCACAAGACTTGCACTCTTTCATACTGTTGACGTGTATTTTGTACACAATCATACACAGAATAAAATACCCAAGGGTACCTTATCCTCTCTTGAATAAAATCTGTAACTGCTGAAGATATCGCAAGAAGGATCAGTTAGGGTGACTTCAATGTTCTTTTAAGTAGGGTCTCTACATGTGGATAAGCACCAGTGGTCGTTGTGATTGCTGTTTCATCAAGGGGTCTTACGTCAAATCCGAACTGCAGGAACAGGATCTCCTAATACTAACAAGTTCTCAAAAAAGATCAAAAGAGTAGGGCTTGCACGAGATAAAATCTAATCTAATCCTAAGAATGACTCAATGTGGACGAGACTTGGCAAGATTCTACCAACTTCAATATTGCCATAAAGTAACGACTCAATTGAAATTGATGCGATCTTCTAAGGTAACAAATGATTTTTCAATTCATCAAGGATCATAAACACTACCACAAAGGCACATGTACAAGATACAACAATGATTGAAAGTTAAAATGATTCAAGTTGATCCAGTTGACCACGCAAGGCGTTCCTACAATCAACAAGAAGCTAGTGGTTTGGAAAGTGAACCTCACCGGCGATCAAGTCCAACACTTTGTCCTTCAAATTAAAACACTACTTTGATTGAGAATGATTCAAGAAAACGAACAACCATGAAGATAACCACAAGAATTGCAATAAAACACCATAACTTCAATATTTTATTGATCTCAAAGCCATCATGAACAACAATTGTTTGAAATTCCTTCTTCAAAGCTCAACCTTGCTACAAAATACTTGCTTCTATCAAATTGCTAATCTCTAATCACTAATTTCTTCTCTCTCTCTATCTATCTATCTATTCCAACTATTTTCTAACTACTCTAACTCTTTTACAAATGAAATGCCAGGGCTTATATAGTGCCCACAATACAATTCAATGGCTAAGATCAATTTGAGATCAATGGCCAAGATTTTACAATGAAAACCCTAATTAGGGTTTGTTACAACCATTACATAACATTTAATGCTCGACCAATGAAATAATTGTATTGCCTAGACACATGTCCTCTCTGGAAAAATCGACCAATGGATAGCCGGGGTAGGTACATCGGAGTTTGTGCCACCTTCCATGAGTTAGGTACATTGAATCTGGACATGTTGAGGTGGACCACACTGACTGGATGAGCGATGACTAGGATGCCACCTCATTTGACACTTGGAACTTGGTAGATATTCAACTTGATGTTGTTGAGAAGCTAGCTTTAATTAATTCTTCTGGAACTATCTGCTTCTTCAACGAACCCTTTGCTTTGACTTCTTGTGTCCTTGATGTGCAGGATGATTGATGTACCTCGCCTTGGAATACTGGATTGGAAGAGGTTGCCCTTATCTTGATGATGCTGGATCGAAGAAGGCCGTCCTTGTCGATGCTAGGCTGGAGGAGGTCGCCCTTGTCCTTGCTTGATCGTCCTTGATGAGACCGTCCTTGATCTGGCTTGATTTTCCTTGATGAGAGCCTTCCGACTTGTAGATCCTTCGAGCTTGGGAGTCGCCATCTTGATACCTACACGACATTTCAAAATTAGTAATAGATTTTGCAATATAAAAATATAGATTAGAGATTAAATTTAGGAAACTTCATGATAAGTCCTTGAGTTATCATTTCCTAAATACGATCGAGCTACTTGAAATTCAAAATTTCAAAAATTCAAAATTTAAGGCTATGACGATCAACATTCAAAACAAGAGAAGAGATCACATCGCCACACCTTACTTGAGAGTTAACTCTAAAATGCAAAATTAAGAAATTCGCCTAGGCAAAAATCGATGTTTGATGACTTCAACGTGATCTTCTTCAAACGAACGTCCTCCTTAGCAACTTCGCCACCTTTGGGGTTTTCGATGTCTTGATGGCAAGCTCACTTCACTTGAAACTAAGTTCGCACTCCCCTTTGATGATGTTTCGCACCTCCTTTATGAAATTCGCACTTCTCTTAGCACTCTCCAAATCGCATGCAAAAGAATGTTCGAATGATGATTTGAAAATGAAATAATTCACCTCCCCTTTATAGGCGCTCACCCTCTCATTCACCTCTAGGCCGACTTTGCAAAATAAGGCAATTTAAAACAATTTTTAAATAAAAACCAAGGGTCGACTTTGTAAAATATAAGATTTGAAATTTAAGCGCTCACCCCACTTTAATTTTTATTTAAAATAATAATTAATTCATTTAATGCGCTTGCAATTAATTAATTCGATTTTTTAAAGGCAAAAAATAATTAATTAAATGTCCATGCGCAAATTTTAAATGCTAACTTTAATTGAATATTCAAATTTTATTGATTTTAGCATTTAATAAAATTCAAAAAATGTTATTAGCGCCAAAATTTGGGAGATGGAAAAATACAAACCATATCGCTCTGGTCCCTGGGAGAGGGACAGGAGCGAATTAGCATTTTAGCCTTGATTCTTCTGTCTTTTACGTTCAAAACTACCTTCTCCACGTGCAAACTGGCACCTTCGTTGGGTTTCTCGAGCTTGATTGATTCAACTTTGTGGATAAATGCCTCTTAAGGTCAATATCGCCCTGGTCCCTTGGTGAGGGACAGGAGCGAACTTTGTGCTCTAGCCTCAATTCGTCATTTTTTAACCTTAGCTTCTTGTTCATCACCTTCCAAATGACATTTTCAACCTTGTATAATCTTGCTTTGACGTGATCTTTTGGGACGAATGATTGATTTAGTGAAAATCGCCCTGGTCCTTGCCTGAAGGACAGGAGCGATTCAGCTTCTTTGCTCAAGTTGATCACTTTTGGCGTTTGGTTTCTCACATATCATCTTCTCAAGAACACCTTTGACCTTTTGCAACCTTGTACGACCTTGTCTTGACGTAGTTTTCGAAAGAAATGGCCAATATAGTGAATATCGTCCTGGTCCTTGCCTGAAGGACAGGAGCGATCCTTGGTGTCTTGGGCTCATCCTTGTTCCTATCAACTTGCAATTGCCTTCACAGTGTAAAACAATGTCCTTTGGTCCTTCTCGAACATTTGAAATGTGATTAACATTCAAAACTTGAGCCTACCTAGAGATTTCGCTCTGGTCCCTGACTGAGGGACAGGAGCGAATTTGGGCATATCGTATAAATCCTTCATCATATTGACTTGCAATTGTCCTTGAGGCGCAAAATGATGTTCTTTACTCCCTTTCGAACACTTGAAATGTGAGTGGCAACTTAAATTTGGACACATTTGAACATTTCGCTCTGGTCCCTGGGAGAGGGACAGGAGCGAACTTCATTTTCTAGGCTCAATCACACTTTGCCCATGTTTAAAATTATCTTCAACGGACTTGTTGTGCCCCCTTTCACTCATTCTTGGCATGGAATTTGTTTTATCTTGTTGCGAATTTGATCTAAGGAAGAAATCGCTCTGGTCCCTGACTGAGGGACAGGAGCGCCTAGGCAAATATAGGCCTCACTTCGGTGTCTTGCAATCTTCAATTTGTCTTCAACGGGTTCGTTACACCTTCTTTGCTTGCTTCAAACCCAAAACTTACTTGATCTTCGCCCAAATTTTGCCCTATAAGGAAATTCGCTCTGGTCCCTGGGAGAGGGACAGGAGCTACCATTAAATTTCGCCCTGGTCCCTGGCTGAGGGACAGGAGCGATTTTGCTTCTAGAGTCCATTTTCCTTACGTCGGCAATTTCAAGTTATATTCAACTGATAAGATGTACTTCCTTGGTTCTCCTCAAATCACGAAATTGTTGAAATCTTGCAAGGACAAGGCAATGTTGGATTTTAAGCTCCGGTCCTTCAGTGAGGGACAGGAGCGATTTTTGCTCCTGGCACATTTCCATGTTTGCGAAATTCTTCAAATTATATTCAACGGAAAGAACATGCCTCCCTTTATCTCTTCCAATCCGAAAATCATCTTGATCCTGCAAGGACAATAAAATTTTGAGAAACAAGCTCCGGTCCTTCAGTGAGGGATAGGGGCGATTTTGCTTCCACAGGCCAAAATATCACGATTTCAAGGGTTTAATCACTTGACAAGGCAACAATAAGACCTTTCCAATACCCAGAATCAATTATCAAAATTTTCAAAATTTGGTCAAAATCATTCAATCAGACAAAATTCCATAATCCATCATTTAACACTTAGACAAAAATTGGACTTTGCATTCAAAATTCCGACTGAAACTAGACCAACTCACTTGACCCCTGACAATTTACCTTATTTCAAAATTGCATCCTACGAGAGGAAGCTCAATAGCTCTCAACATTGACTGGACTCTGGCCTGAAATCATCAAAACGGAAACCCTAAGGCTTAACCCTAATCCAGATGGCTCAAAACCCTAAAAGCAGAGAGAGAAACAGGCAAAACCGAGCAAAAAGAGGGGGTCCCCATTTTAAATGGGGTGATGTGTGAAATGGTCACAACACATACCAATATAATAACCTATGAAGATCCATTTTACAACCTTGTTCTCCAACTTTGGCATCTTCTCCTTAGGCACACGAGTAGATGCCTCACAACCAAAGATTCTAAGATGTCTCATGAAGGTTTTTTCCCAACCACACCTCCATAGGTGTCTTATCAATAAGAGATGCTACATGAAACCTCTTTACCAAGTAACAAATCATAGTAACCACTTTGCCCAAAAATTTGTTCCAAGCTGACCCCACTAAGCATACTACCAGCCATCTCCATCAACATCCTATTCATTCTTTCTATAACACCATTCTATTGAGGGGTGTACAAAGTTGTCTTATATATTTCTATTTCATGATCCTTGCAAAACCTAACAAAATCAATTGAATAAAACTTGCCACCATTATTAGTCCTATCTTAATCTTTTTACTAGTATGATTCTCTACAAGAGGCTTAAACTCCTTAAACAAACCAAAGACTTCAGATTCAATCCTAAAGAAACATTCCTATATCCTACTATAATTATTAATTATCAATGAACAAAACATTATATATAGATTTTAAAACCCAAATAACATTAACAAAACCAAAACATTAAAATATATCAAGTCAAATGCCCTAGAAGATTTATGAGAACTAGAATAAAACTGAACATGGTTTTTCATTTCATAAACATTATGATTGCAAAAATCAAACAAGGTTATAATCATTTACCCCTCCACAAGGCTTTTGTTTTGCAAGGCCCTTAGACCCTTCTCACCAATTTGGCCCATCCATTCGTTCCATAGCATAGTTTTATCTAAAGGAAGCTTGGTCTCCAAAGCACGAGCACCCTTACGTATCTAGAAAGCATTACTATTGGAAGTGGATACAACACTCTTCTTTGTTGCTAGTTTCAATGGTGATGGTGAAGATTATGGGGCTATTTTAGTTGGATTTATTACACCATAGTTAGTTTATGGTTTAGATTATATTAAATAATAATAAATAAATTAACATGTAAATATTTATTTATAATAAATGTAGGTTAGTTTTCAGTAGTTAGTAAAATGATAAGTTAATTAATTTTTGTAAACTTATATTCTGGTAGGTAGGTTGGTTTACACGAGAAAACTAATGGCTTTATAAGCCAATGGAATGTAATGAAATATTATCTCTAAGAATTCAATCAAATAATATTTTATGTTATAAATATTTCTATGCAACAATGGTTTGATCTCAGTATAGTTTTGTGCTCTACGATTTTTGATACATTTTACAACAAGAATAGAAAAACTATTGCACTAAACTATGTACGTATCCAAATGAAACTAAGTTGCTATATGAACACCCTTAGCAAGAACCAAAGCAGCTCTAACAACCCCACACCCTCCACTCAAGAAAACTACCAGCATGCTTGAATCATTCAATTTACTTATAAATAGGTAGGTTCCATGTACAGCATTGATCCCCTTAATTCATCCATCAAGAAATCCGATTCAAACTCTTTGTGGACAACAATCTTCAAATGAGAATCATCTCCAAGATCATCATACTCTTTAAAAGTAGTAAACCAAGCCTTGTGTGAGGTCATGTGAAAAGATGCATCCAAGTCATCAGCTATGCACCCTCTGATGCATGGGTAACAAGGTCACAACAAAGGCTTCATCGTCAGCTTGGGAGGACAACTCAAACTCATCATCCAAATCTCTTTTTCTTTTCCTTCTTACAATCTCTTTGACCAAGGTTGTTGTAATTCCAACAACTTGCCTTGGACTTGCCAAGAAATTTGGATCGCCCACAAAATTTAGTTCTAGATTTATCTTGCTTCTTGTCCTTCTTCTTGCCTATTTCTTTATGTCTACCACATAAAGATGAAATTGTGAATGCATACAAAAGTATTAGAATTGAACATTAAAAATGCAAAGTTGAGACACCTTTTCCCAACACAAGAGAGGTATTATTGTTTATATAGGGATTCTAGTGGTTCTCTATCTACTTTATTTTACTACCCTAACCAAAAATGATTGACCCTTTTTCTTTGTGAGATCACCACGTACAAACATAGATCTCTTCATTTAGGACTAAGCGCTACCAAGCTAGTAACTTCTGGAACTTGTCACAAATGTTCAAGGTGTTAAGCACCCTTTGGGTCATATTGATTTGCATACAAAAGGGGGTAGACCAATGAAACATTGCTCTTCATTGCAATCCACTATTGCTAGAGCTCACCAACAATTTAGCTCTCATCATAAAGTCATGGTTCTATCTCCTCTTTGTTTCAAGGACACTCTCACACTCTCTCCCATAGAAAAGGTATCAAGGGCAAGCTTACATTACCATTTTCTTCAATAACACTAGCAATCTCATTTTCCTTAAGTGTTAGGAGAGGTTCTTTAATATTGCGTTCTTTAAGATGACTTTGTCTTCAATTAAAATTAGAATAACCTTTTACGAGCACAAATAGCTTTTTAACTCCTCCATTACCATAAGCTCAATTTCATAGTAAAGGAAATCACCCTTTGGCCAAACTTCCATCACTTATCTTGAACGTGTTATAGGTTCCCATGAAATCCAAGTGAATCTCACAAAAGTCCGTATAGTCCCACAATTTTCATCCCCAAAACATGGGGTGCTAAAGTTTTCCACAAAGCATACTACCATCTAGAGATACAGTAACATTTGAATATTTATAATGATTTTTTACAAGTCAGCCTGCTATTTAAGAAAGCAGTTAATCTTATCTTTTTTAAAGTCAAAATTTTACTTTTTAGAACCAGCTTAATGGAAAGAAAAAGGCCGTCGAAGCAGGTAGTTTCTCTGTTGGGCACATGATAGTAACAATAGGGCATCAGACAGTAGCAATCCTGCTTTGCAAACTGACAGTCCTTACCCAATCCAACAGCACATTAGTAACAGCTGCAAGAAATGTTGCCTCTTCCAATTGTCAATGACAGGTGATCATTTCAAATGCACAAAAGGACACCGCTGAACTTATCAGGAGATCCTTGCCCTGACTCTCAGTACTTTTGTCCCATATCAAAACTGCATCCCCATCTTAGAGACCCGTATGAGAATGTAGCCAAACATTGGGAGACTTAGTTGAAGTTTACTTGCTGTAATGTCCCCTACTAGTTATAGGCCTTTTTAACAATTAATGTATAATTTTAATACATATATGACTTAATTTAACTAGGAGACAATTACTATACTTACTTTTAATCATCATTCTTACTTAATGTGATTACGAATCCAGTTATTATCTCAATACTACAATATGATTATAATCAGAAAATCATAAGTACATAGTTTTAGATTTGAGACTTACTTACCATATGTGAGATGAGTGGAGTCTTGCAAGGATAACCTGCACCCAAAATGAAAGGCAATCACCTACATACATGTTCAATCAACATCGGTCCTAACTCATCCTAATGCAAGCAGACAGAAGCTGGTATATGAGACATGAATGAGGTTGGGCGGGTCCGTTGTCTACCAAGCTCAAGGAATGGTTGCTTCTAACCTCCTTGCTAGACTTGGTGGCCACTGTTGCTCACCCTTCACGTCCATTACCCATGCACACTTCACCTTGTGAGTTTAGCATAGAGAGTGCAAACTGGTTCCTTAACTCCCAGAGTCCTTATGACCCCTGGTGAGCCCCTCGTTGCCACTGGATTACACCCCCAACCTTCCCTCACAAGATGCAACAGTAGATTGCATACAATTTATATGAAAATAGATAAATAATGCTTCTGTATTGCAAACAGTTTCAATCTGATATTCACTGGCAATTTGTATTAAATACTTAGTTGTATGAGACTAATTCACACACACGTGCAAATCTAATGGTGTTACCAGACCCAAATATTAGTTATGTCTAAGCTTACCATGCTGTGAACATATATCAAGTATCATGTTACATTTATATTATATTAATAGCATTATTATTCTTATAATTGACAGCATCCTATTACATTTATCTTGTTGCATTATTAACAGTACCATCTTATTATTATTTATTACTTCTTACTGAATATTATTTATTGCTTACTGAATATTATTTATCACTGACTTCTTTACTTCTTTAATTCTATACCCAGCAACGTGGGTTCGTTTCTTCCTTCCAAAGCTTTTCTTTTTCTTTTTTTCCCATCGTCGTGTTTTCTTTCTTATTCCCCCCTCTCTCTGTCATAGTGATTTGCTGAAGTTAAAATATGGTGCATTACTGGTGTGAGAGGTTATGTGGGAAGGATGTGTCTTTCCCTTCAAACAAAGCTTTTTGACTAAGGTTCGAAGCCTTTAGTCATGATCGTGTTCCTTAAGTAATATCGATAGTCTTGTTAATTAATACATTGCCTTCTAACATATTATTAATGATCAATCAGTACGTGTATTGATATTTAATTATATTTTTATTTTATTTTTATTTTTATTCTGTATTTTAATTTTGTTATTATTATTTACCATTAAATTTTATTCCAAGGAGGGGACATTACAGTTGCATCTCTTTATGTCTCAAAGAAGCATCCCTTAAAAATTGAGCATGTTACTCTAGAGGATTCTCAGATCCATCAACTAAATTACACTGTTTTTTTCCTGAAATTCTGATATGTGGTAGACAAAAGCTAAAAGAACTACAGAAATACACTGATAGACTCGTAATTTTCTATCTTTTGCTTAAATATTTACATGTTTTTTTTGTAACAAAATTTTCTTATTAAATCCCAAAAAGGTAGTGGTACAAAGAGAAACAATACTAAAGCTAAAGATGTGTAAATGCACTGAATTTTTAACAATTGATTGAAAATATAGTCATCTCCAAGAGCCCTCTTACTATATTTATAAGATAATAGTGTTCACCTCCCAGTCTCTCTACCATCTCTAAGTGATTATTGCTTAAAATATTTTTTATATCGTAATGATGATTATCAAATATCACTATAATTCGCTCTGCTTTCATTGATATCTATTTAAAAACTTTCACATGTTATTTTAAAAAAAATTAAGCATGTTAGTGTTAAACATTCTTTAAACTTGCATTTTTCTTTAATTTAAATTATATATAAATATTTATTTATTTTTGGCATACCAAATTACCTATCTCCAATGTTTGTGGAAATGTTGCCCCAGTACACATCCCTGTCTCCTGGTAACTATGGTCCAAAAAAATTGATTTGATGAGCATTGTTCATTTTCATACTAGATTCAACAAGATTCCAAAATAAAATTGTTTCCAAAGCAGTGTTTCACAGGAAGGTTTCCCAAAAGTTTAGATGATGTCCCAAATGTCCTGTAGACATGGAGGAGCTGTCCCTTTTTCTAGTACTCAACAGCCTGCTTCATTTAATGCATAAAAATAAGAAAAATAACTTTTCAAGGAAAATAATGCTCAATATACCAGTAAGTTAAAACGAGGAGGATTGTCATCACAAATTCAGCACATTGTATTTGATTCATAAAATTCCATCTGCTATCAGTTTGTTCAAATTATTTTGACAGTCTCAAAATTTTGGGAGAATAGTTTCCATCCATGAAACTGCATTCCCTCATCCTGCAAACTCAGAGAAACGCTACTGAAAAGTGAACTCTTCCACTCCTGAAAAAGACTGCCTAGACCTAATTTTACATCAAGGAGTGATTTGTTTGCAGTGCATCAAATTGCAATGCACTTCTAGGATCCACTCTGTCAATTGATTAGATTCCAATGTTTCAGGCCTCCCAGGGGAAAGGAAATACCCAAATATAGTTTGGCTCATCAGTTTCACATGACAAGGAACATTGAAGCCCAATGGATAGCATTGACAAAATTATTCAGAAATCATCTTCTTTTTTTTTCAATTATACGAAGAAGTCCAAAAGCAAGCATTACTTGTGGCACACTTTATCATGCTGTATACATCCTATAATTTTAAGCAGCATCAATCCAAGATTGCAAGCAAACCTGCAACTTAACAACAAATTGTAGCCATCATAGGACGCATTATTGGAAATGGTTATGATCCCCACATCTATCATCCAATTCCATACTCTGTAACTTAAGTATAACTGTTGTCAAGAGCAACCAGAACACATCAAGTGCGTGCATTGTAGATGGAAGATTAGGAATCTTTGGAATTATTCTCCATCATGGTCTATGTATAGTGTGACTTTGGAGATATTATAAAATTTTGGAATATTCCATGGTAGGAAAGCTAGCCAACACCCGTGTGGACTCACCAGGACTTGCAAATCAAAATCTGAAATGCACAAGATTGACTAGATTCACAGACTAAGTCTCTGCTGGGTAACCACTGAGTCTCTGTTGAGTCTAGCAAATAACTCACTGAGTTTCAGACACGAACTCTCATGTCAAAAAAAAAAAAGAAAAAACAGGGGTTAAAACATTCAAATGATTCATTTTTTCAGTCATTTGGTCTTCCAGGGGCCCATATCAAGCTGAGAGGAGTGATTGTAAAGTTTTTTTGATGATTGAATCAAATTTGGAATGCATCTGACAAAGGTATGGAGTGAATTTTGTGGTTCTTTTTTTTGGGGTCGAATTTTGCGAAGTCTTGAGGCTGGGTCAAAATTTTGGGCTAACGAGTCCAAGTTTTCTTACAATGGAAAACTCCACAAAGTGCAGCCCATTCCTATATATGAAATTCATAACAAGTATTAAAAAGAAGCCATATACAAAGTGCAAATAATACACTGGTTCTGCTCAAAATAACTAGAATATCATTGTTTCCGATTCAGATAAACATTTATAATGCTGCATAAAGTGCAGTTAGTTCTGACCTATGAAATACCCCATCACAAGAAAATCAAAAAGAAATCATATGTAAAATTCAAATGATACTTCAGTAGAGCTGATACTAACAAACAATCATAATCAGTATACCTGAGGATAGGTTCAAGGGACAGCCTCGCCTGCATATGAACCCGAGAAAGAAGTTTTGCTAGAATCATTTCCTTGTGAAGCAAAAGTTGAGGTAATGTCTGTACCACTGGCATTAATTCCTCGTAAAGAGAGATAAAATCTGCTGCACTATTCAGTTCCTGGTTGAGAAAACAAAGAAATGAATTAGATGTCTAAGGCCAAAACGGAACATTTGTTGAAGGACCATAAACATTCATCAGAATTAACAGGTGTTTGCTCTGCAAGATGGAAGAGAAATTAGAACTGCTTAGGTATCAGATTACCTCTTTCAAACTGTATTAAAAACAACACCAAAACTAAGAAAAATGTTATTGTATATTATCCCTTGCCCCAGTGTAATGTCCCTTTTTTGAAATGGAATTTAATAATAAATAATAAGAAAATAATATAATATATTATTAAATATAAAATTAAAATTTGATTATGTTTAATGAATGGTCAAAAGGCATGAAATTAAGAGTTATGACTATTGAAAGATTAAAGATATAAAAGGCATCAATAAATCAAAATAGGGAATCAAGGAAATAATTTGTAAATAAATTATTATTCTCAAAAGGCAGCAATGAAGGGTGATGATTCATTTCTTGTGAATGGTGGTGACTCATTTCTTGTGAAGGGTGGTGACTACTTCAAGAAATGGATATAATGAGCAAATCAGTTCATTGACAGGCAATCAAGGAATCAAGCAATAAAGCGATTAGTAATGAATCAATCTTGAATTTGATAAACCCTCCAACCAAACTAAGTTATAATAGAGAGCAGCAACTGAAATGTGACCATCTTTGATGTAGGAGCAAAAGAATCCTCGAGTAGCTCTTTGTAGCCTATCCCATCCTACTGCAAACAACCTTTTGCACCTAGACAAGGCTTGTCCTCACCCAAAGATACATTGGCTTTACATTTAATCTTATATACTCATTTGCATTAAATGGCATTTAAATTTATTACCTAAAGAAATTCAGCCAACTCTCAAATGTAACTTTCATCAAGGCATTTTATTGACCCTACAAGGCAATCTTCCATTTAATCTACCTTTGTCATGCATATTGTTGTGGTTCAAGTACCTTGAAAAGGTTTCAAGAGAGAATGAATTGAACATGCTCATTCCAATCAAGTAGGCCCATACATGCTTTTAATGTTGTGTAACCCAAGACTCTTGTCGTGAAGTGACCACATCTAGAGTTTGAAATCAACTCAAATTTTTGTCCCTGATACCAAATATGTTGGCACCCCTATTTGTTGTGTCTCTTTGCTTTGTTCTAAAACACAAATTATTGCAATTGTTCTTAGTTCCCATGCTTGGCTATGGCTTATGTTGTTTTGTTGGGAAAAAAAATGTGTATCGACATTTTGCCCAAGGTTTAAACCCTTTATTTTGACTCAACTTGCAAAGAAGGTGTTTTTGTTTGAAAGATTGTCAACACATAGACGAGGTTCTAAACTTGTGTCAACTCCCAACAAGGTTTTCATAACCATGTTGAAGCCCAACAATACTTTTCTAACCACTTCAATTTCCAAAAGAAAGGCTTGCAACTTTGTGTGTCAACGATCTGAGGTGGTTCAACAACTTGTGTCAACTCTCAACAAGGTTTTTCTAACCTTGTTGAGTATGAAAGGAAACATGTTTCAAGGAAGCATCAACAATTTGTATGGATTTCAAAACCTTTCTTAGCTCCCAACAGGGTTTTCTTATCCTTGTAGAGTCCAATGGCATTTTTTAAACTTTTAATAAGAAGAGAAAGACGCTTTGGTTTTTGGTAGAGATTGGGCATGATTCTAGAGCCACGCAAGGTTACCAAAAGTGGTTTGTTCATCACCTTGGTATCGACAAAGAGAAGGAACACACAATGGAAGAAATAGGGGGGAAAAAATAATTTTAATGGAGGTTGGGCATAGTTGTCAAACCACCCTAGGTTGTCGAAATTGGTTCGAGAGCTGATAGGATTCACCAGCAATCAAAATAAGGAAAAGTTGCCTAAGTGTTTATGTATCCGACACAAGAAAGGGATTCTAAAACTAGTGTTGGGAGCCAACAAGGTTTTCTTAACCTCATTAGAACTCAACAAAACTTTTCTAACCTCCTTGTTTTTCAAATGAAATGCTTACAATGTGTATTGAGGTTATAAAACTTGTGTCAAGAGCTGACACAATTTTCCTAACCTTGTTGGAGCCCAAAAAGTTTTTTCTAACCTTGTTGAGTGAAAGAAAGCAATTTTTCATAGGGATGTCACAAGTATAGGAGGTTATAAAACCTTTGTCGACTCCCAACAAGGTTTACCTAACCTTGTCAAAGCCCAACGAGCTTTTTAAAATTTTAGAGAAAGCAATGGAATGGTCCTTTAGTTTCTTTGTCAGAATTTTTTTAGTGGTTTTAAAACCGCTGTCGAAGCCTAAAGGCTATTTTCAAACCATAACTATTTCACATAGGCAGAAAGCATGCATCAACATTTCTACATGGTTCGACAAACATGGGTGAGTGCCGACAAAGTTTCAAAAACTCATCTAACCTCCAACAAAAGATAATGGATATAAAAAGTGATTTTGAGAGCCAAAAGTGATGGCACTATATTAATTTGCCCAACTACCTGCCTTTACTCTACCAAATCTCCCTTCGTTCATGAACACCATTAATGACTAGAAGCGTTGCAAGCAAAAGGAAGGTGGCTCCACATACCTTGTGGGTATATCAAAACATGATTGAGTCTGATTTAAGGTACAAAATTGATGCAAAACAATCGCTAAGGTCAGGGATGTTTGGAAATGCTTTGTAAGTTTGCACATTTCCCACTCTAGCCCAACTTGCAATAGGGTATATACACATTCATTTTCATTATTCAAATGATGGGAAAAATCAATTTGGACAAGAACAGAGAAAAAAAAACATTTCCAAGCAGCTAGGGTTCAACTTCAATTAAGCGTAAAGATACATATTTGTATTTTGGTGATCGAGGTTCATCCCAAATTTGTAATTAACTCATTCGTATCTTTGAAGAACAAATTTGAAGTGTGGAATCAACCTTGATTGAGTGTCTCCATTGGCATTGTGTTCATTTTTTATGTATATGTGATCAGCTTGCTAACCAGGTGATTCTAAAGACTTTTTGTTTGGTATCTTTTCACAATAATAAAAGAAGTGTTCAAGTCTGTCTATGCATTACTAAGTAGGCTCATTTAATATTTTGCAAATTTGGGTGTTTCTTTGAATGCACGTGTTGAACCTAGTTTACTTCTCATCACCCCAACACATTAAAATAATTCAATCATAATCATTTTCTTTCAGTTATGTTTCCTAGTTTGTCCATGCTTCCATGTATGAGTGCATTACAACACTAGGGGTTTGTTTACTTGTATTATACACTCTACATGATCAGCATTTTATGCTACTATAGAAGCATAACTTTACATTTCTAAAACAAGCACATAGGCACCTTGTGATAACCAAAATAGAGGTACACCGTGCAATGGGTATGGTATATGGAAAGGTAGTTGTTCAATCCCAAAAATATCATATAATTGAGCGCCTTGGGGAAACTCCACTTGGTCTTGCATAACCAAAAGTGAAGGAGGTCTTACCCAACTTGATAATTAGTCCTCACTTGCCCAACCTAACTATAGGATTTGTGGTAATCTTCCCAAGTTCGATGCCCCTAGAACTTGGGAGACTATCCATCCTTAGGAATTTGGGATTTACAACTCAGATCATGAACAGAATGAATGGATGGAATTTGAGAGAATTGGATGACATACCACTCCAATGCATGGATTAATGTATTTATTATTAAAAGAAGTTACATTAGTGCATGTAACTTACATTGTAAATTTATTTGTAGCCATAACTAACGTGGTGTTATTGCACCATAAACACAAGCAATAAAGGCATGCGAACAAAGTGTACTCTAACAGTATGTTTTAACAATATATTAAATCTAATAACTAATCTATAGTCCTTCTAGCCTATCCTTAATTGCTTAAACCCTTTGTTTGATCGTGAAGCCATTTATGTCATGATCGTGAAGACATTTATCCTTATGTCACCAATCCTCATAAAGCCAACTAAGCTAGGGGGATGTAAGCAAGCCAGCCCTTAGCTACTTATTCAAGATGGGCTCTATTACTTAAAAATCATCATTTGCATGTTGCTTTTGTTATTAGTTTGGTGGCATGTATGAGGGTTTGGTTGTAAGTGCTTAAAAAGTGGGCATGCATTGATAGTTGGCATATAGAGAATTGAAATTGAGGAGAATGCATGACTTAGGATTATAAATCAAAGATATATGATTTTTTAATAGGATGATATAGTACAAATAAATTTGAAAACAAGGCTTGCTTCATTAGGATGGAAAGTAACTAAAATAAATAGGTGGAATGGCTTTTTGGTTAGGCAAGAGGTGAGAAGAATTGCAATAAGGGAATAATATTGAAAAGGCTTGCCATTTTATGTTGGGTAGGTATGGACTCAATTCAAAGTAAAATCTTAATATTATATGTGTTCTTAAAAAGCTCACAATGCGACAAAGCATTGCATGTGACCTTGGAGAAAATGATAGTTGATATGATCAAGTATAGCTAGGCAATATATAATGCAGGGTAATTAGCTTATAGGGGGGTTTTATTAAATCTTGAAAATTTGCTAGGCACATGCAAATATATCATGGAGCAAAAGCTACATGAATGAGATTATAGCCATGCTTATGAAAATGAGTACTAACAATCAATAACTTCATCTAAAGCCATGAGATTATAGCCATGCTTATGAAAATGAGTACTAATGATCAATAACTTCATCTAAAGCCATGAGATTATAGCCATGATTATAGCCTCATCTAAAGTTGTCTTTTGTCTACTAATCAATAACTTCATCCAGAAATGGTCAATTTAAGTCCACCATTGTTTAGATTCTATTTGGGAGTATGAGCTACCTTTATAAAACAAGACAACAATGTCATCCATGGGAATACTACAATATTGGTCAAAAAGCCGATCTCCATTATCCCATCTCCTTTGATGTAGAAGACTGACCCTTTGTTGTTGATAGAACTCAATATCTGTTGAGCCATACTATACATCCGCTAATTATAACTAGAGCTTTTCCTTGAACATATAATGTTGGGGTTCTAATTCTATGTCTCCTTTGTCTTTGATATAAGGTTTATTATAATATGGGAATCTCTTTCCACCTATAGATGTTGGCAACACTATTGAATTACAAGTTTGGATCCATAGTACATGGCAAAGAGCTTGGAAAAATTATTTGTATGCCTCAAAGTATTACACATAGCTATAAAGTGGTGTCCCTTGAAAATGGAAGTTCCTAAATTGCATAACTTGAAAACTTGTGTTATTGTACTTGGTCATTCATTGAGAAGGTGTCCCCATTTAATCATTCCTTTCTTTCTCTCCAAACTAGGGTTCTTGACCCTTGACTTCCACTCCTACTATTGTTCAAGGAATAGCCAATTCTTTGGTTTCTATAGACTAACCTTGATGTTGTTCACTACAACATCGTGCATTACTCATCAGCACTTAACTTTTTAGATTTTACAAGCACTCGACTATATTGTGAGTCCTTACGTCACACATTCCACAATTATTGTTAAATCATTATTCTTCATTGTGTCCTTTAGTGTTAAAATTTAGGCACTAAATCACTGCTTTTCCAATTTTTCCTTTTTTATCATCATGCAGCATGCTTATTTAAAACTTTTATAATTTCTTCCAATCGAAATTCGGCATTATCTTCACCTTAATTTTTTATGTAATTGATTCTTTGGGCTACAAAAAGCATTTAGAGAAAATTGACGAGCAATGTAATTGATTCTTTGTCATGGCACTTTGAAGCAGCATTGCCTGTCAATTTTCTCTAAATGCTTAAAAAATTACTATTTCAAATCATCCCCAATAGGATTGTCTATCATTCTTCAGTATTCTTTGGTTATAATCCTTCGTGGATTCTTCTTTTCCTTGTAGGATGCTTGTTAGCTCATTCAGAATTTGGTCATATGTATGCCCATTTTAAAAACTCTTATATCAAACACTCATTTTGAATTTTGTCATGAATTTTTTTCTCTGTCTTTTAGCTGATCAAAGCATTTAATTGAATAGTCTTGCACATCCCTGCAAAAGTTATCTAGTTTTGCTTTATTTTCTGTTACACCATTGGCTTTCGAATAGAATCCCTAATCTAAGAAATATGTTGCTAGGTCTGATTGTGCCCCACCAAACCTAGCAAGTTTGGAAATCAAAGACAGTTTGATTCCATTCTTTTCTTTATGTGGTCTTGTGCTTTGCTCAACAGTTATTACCTTCTGTGAACAATTCAATGGTCCAAGTGACTGTTTCTTGTTTCTGCAGGTATGGACAATCAGCTCTAAATATTTCTTGACAGCTAATGCCACTTCTCCTCCAGCCTTGGGTTCAATTAGGATACGTATAGTTATCCGGTTTGTGCTCAAAAAGAGTCAGCTTGTGCTTCTAACACAAGAATGAGAGGAATACCTTTACCTTCACAACCTGAAGGATATTCTAACGTCTCATACATTTTGCTTGGTCATTCAACTGTTCTTAGGAGTCTTTTCAATGCCTTCAATATTAAAATTTCTTTTTGAGAGTAATGACGTACAACATTCCTTATGATGATGTCAGGTTCATCAATTTAAGCATGCACAGGATCTAAAGTGTTCTTCAACAGCTTAGCTAGGAAAGTACAGTGCAGAAGTGTAATGGAAGACTATAACAGAATAGTATACAATAAATGACAGCTATGTGTGCAAATAACAGCAATAAATTTATATTGCTTGCTCTAGCTAAATGATTTCTTAACTTGAGATGCTTCACCTATACATGTATATTAGAAAGGTACCATTCAAGGTTGCAACCTTTGATGATACTTTTCCTATTTATCGACTGAGCTTAAATATAGAAAAAAAACAATCTAATCAGACATATACTTGTTGCTCAACTAATTATTAAATGCACCAAGAACCCCTTATGCTGCCTAAAGATGACAAGCTCTGTAAGAACTTCCCTGAACCACTAAATTGATTATTTCCATCTCTCCAGCTATTTCAGCTACTGGAATGTCAAGCACTTGTTAGCTACAACAATCACTGCCACCGTGTGATATGTCTGTGAGATGATATTCATTCTAAAGAGGCAACCATGGGACCAGAGACATCTTCCCTTCACATTTCTCTACATATGCCATAAAGATGAGAGATAACAACAGTTACAGCTTGTTTTTAGCTGGTAACAACCTTGATGATACTCACATTATAACATATCCTGATTGCTTTGTGATGTCCCCCGATTTAAGTCTGGGTCAGCCAGCCCAGTATTTTTATTTAATAAATAATGAAATAAAATTATTAAATAATTTGTTTGAGGCCGACTTTGGGACGCCGACTTTGATAACATGTGGAAATGAATATCATTAAATAATTTCATTATAGTTTCAAGTGCCAACTTGTATAACATGTGTAGGTCATTTCTGTTAGAGTAAAGGTTTTAATTTAATCATGTTGATTAAATTACCTTTATTCCTCTCTTAAGATTTCACTTTAGTTTGCATTTGTGACATTTAATAATTATATTAATTATTAAATGTTTACCTATTAGGGTTTCTTTTAGGGTTGCACAATATCCTTTTATAAGGATTCATCATTGTAATTTATCTCTCTTTTTGGATGAATACATTTTTCAGCTTTCAGAGCACCCTTGCTTGTTTGTCTCCATCTCTTCTTTCTGTGACAGGTTATTTGCATGCAGGTGATCTTCAGGGTCTGTGAAGTTGGCTTTCTCAACTTCTACATGGTATCAGAGCTCCAGACCTGCTGCTTCCTGTTCGTCTTCTGAAGAATTTGGAGCTACAAGGGTTAGATCTGACTTTCAGGTTTTGGTTGCATCAGATCTGTGTTTGTCTTCTGTTTTTTATTTTGGAATAGGAGGTATTTTTTTTTCGGTGCACTTTGAGCCCAAACGGACCTCACCGTTGAGCTCGTAGCGCCCAAAAACCCCTATTTCCATATAAAATTCATCCGATTTGGACACAGTTGCTCCAGAAGGCAATTTATTTTTTTTGCCCCAAGGCCGTACGGCCCTAGGGCACGAAAACCGAGGCGAAAATTCAAAAAAATCAAAAAAAAATCAAAAAACGCTGTTTTTTTAATTAAAAAAAGCGCAGCCAGTTTTATTAAAAAGGGCGCAGCCCTTTGGAGGCCAGCGCCGCCGGTGCGCAGCCCAGCGGCCACCGCCCGGCCACCGCCGCCGGCGGTAAACCCCGCCGCGCCGCCTACCACCCACCGCGCCACCCGCCGAGAGCCCGCCGCTCGGGCACCGCCTGCGCTCCACCTGAGCGCCGCCCGCCACCAGCAGCGCCGCCCCCTGCGCCCGCCCCTGGTCGCCCAGAGGACCAGGAGCCATTTTTTTTAAGCCTCTAAGGGCTAGCAGGGCCGTTTGGGTCACTTTGGAGCTGTTTTACCAAATCGGGCATAACTCGGGCATTTTAGCTCGGATTTTCGAATGGAAATAGGCGTTGGAAAGCTGGTTCCGAGCCCAATCTAATTGATAGAGGTCTTTTTCTCTGATTTTGCCGTTTTGCAGTGTTTTTTGCCAGTCAAAGTCAGAACAAGTTTTTTGCACTCCAGGAGCCATATCTTTTGCATACGGACTCCATTTTTCGCAAACGAATAGGCATTGGAAAGGGGTTTCTGTGCTCTTTCCAGATCTATCATTTATTTTTCCAGAATCTACACCAGGTACATTTTATTCAGTACTTTGTGTTTTCACACATCTGCAAATTACTTGGAAGTTTTAGACTTGGAAATGATTTGTTTGCGTGGGATGGCTTTATTTGATCTGCTTTATCAGTATTAAAGTCATTTAGTCTCAGATTTGTTAATTTGAAGAGTTATCATGGGTTTTTCTACTCACCCTTCAGTTGTATTTCTAGAACGGGGTAATTATGAGTAATGGGCAAAGGGCATACTTACACACTGTAGGTGGCTTAATATTTTGCCTTATTTGTATGATCTCATACCTGAACCAGCAACTTTAGAGGGAAAACTAGCTTGGGATATCATTAGAAATCACATAGTAGGAGTTATTTTGTCTAGTGTTGATTCTGACACTGTGTGGGCTATATCGGGCATTGATTGTCCTCACTCACTTTGGACACGTCTTTGGGAGATCTATGGAGACCCCAGTCTTTCTCCATTCCCAAAGGATCCTGCTTCAGATTGTCTTGTACCCATTGGTTGGAGAGATAACACACCTTTTGATCATGATACTTTAAAGGAACTTCAATATTTAGACACCCTTACATATTCTGATGAATCAGAGGATTGTCTCACAGTTCTACTCTTCAGACTGAGATTATACATGTATCCACATCATCTCCTTTTGTTCCTGATCAGTTTGATATTGCCTCTTCTTTGGCTCCTATTGATTCAGCTAAGCAGGACATCATACATCTTTCAGACATGGCTACTTGGGATTCTTATCTTGCAGGCATTTCGTCTTTGTTTGTAGAGTCCTATATTGCAGACTTGGAGGATTACTTTGAGGATTTTCAGCTCCTCTTTGTTGACAGCCATATTCCAGCTGTTAGCCCACCATCATCTGTGCATTCAGAGGTTGCAGTTTTTGAGTCTTCAGTTCAGTTTGGATTTGCCATCTTTTGTTTCAGTTCAGACAGAGGGATTCTTCAGCATCCTATTATGGCACACATCTTGAGACAGATTGATTCTTCTCTCTTCACAGGGTTTCTTCATCTTCATTCTTTGGATCCATTTCTTCCCAAGGGGAGGAATATTATATGCCGCTTCAAGATCTCTTTTTGGATTCTACCTCAGGCATCCATATGTGCGACAGGAGTTTCTTCATTGTGGGGGGGGCTTCTAGTCTCTTTCTTTTTCTCCTATGGAGACCATTGTATATGTACTTATATGATAGAAGTTGTCTATGGGGGGTATCATGTTATCCACCTCCTATCCTTCTATTATTAGTGCATTTATTTCTTTCATCTCTTTTTGGAGTAGAGTTTTTCCCATGAGGTTTTCTCTATTTCTCCACTTTACAGAGATTTGGTTGTAATTGGGTACCTGATCAGGCCTTGTTGCCGGGACCCAAGTTTATTTTCTTGCATTGTAGTTACCTTTGCTTTCTTGCACATGTTTGTAACTGCACTTTTGCTCATCTTAAGGGGGGGTGTTAGAGTAAAGGTTTTAATTTAATCATGTTGATTAAATTACCTTTATTCCTCTCTTAAGATTTCACTTTAGTTTGCATTTGTGACATTTAATAATTATATTAATTATTAAATGTTTACCTATTAGGGTTTCTTTTAGGGTTGCACAATATCCTTTTATAAGGATTCATCATTGTAATTTATCTCTCTTTTTGGATGAATACATTTTTCAGCTTTCAGAGCACCCTTGCTTGTTTGTCTCCATCTCTTCTTTCTGTGACAGGTTATTTGCATGCAGGTGTTAGAGTATTCGGGTATTTACTTGATTAATTAAACATTCTTTGTTTAATTATTTAAGTTCCCTTTATCTCTTTTACATTTAAGCTAACTTTAGGTGCATATAATTAATTGTTTTAATTAATTATTATGTGCAAACCTAGGTTTTCCCTTTTTAGGGTTTCTTGACCTATTAAAGGTTGAGTTCTTTCTTTTCATTGTAAGAATCACATTACATGTTTTTGTGAATATTGAGCTCTCTCTTTTTGAGCATATTCCCTTTGTTTTGTATGTTATTCAGATTTTGCTTCATTGCTTCTCCTTGTAACAGGTTATTCGGCTTGCAGAAGATCTTCAGGCTCCTGTGGTGTTGTATTTTCTCAACTCCTATATGGTATCAGAGCATTAGATCTGCAACTACCTGTTCTTGTTTTGAGATTTTTGGTTTTGGAAGCAGATATGGGGTTTCAAGAATTTTTTATGTACATAGGGTTTGAGCTTTTTTTCTGAGCACTTTGGGCCTAAACGGACCTCACCATCGTGCTCAGAAGGCCCGAAAACCCCTATGGTCATATAAAATTTGACCTATTTTGGTTCCTGAGCCTCTGGGAGCAATTTTTTTCTCAGATCCAGGGCGTACGACCTTGGCACGCAAATCGAGAAAAAAAATTTAAAAAAAAATTTGCCTTTTTACGGCATGCAGGCCGAAATTTGCTTTTAAAAAAAATTTTGAAAAAAAAAAAAAGGGAAGTTTGTTTCTTTTTAAGAAAAAAACATTTTTTGGGGCACATTTTTTTTGGGTACCGCAGGGTACCGGACTGACAAGCCTGTCAAACCTGTCAGTCCGGCCCCTGCGGCCCCACCGATGGCCCCTCCGTCCGGTTTCCGGTGGCCCTACTTCTCCCCGGCTCCGGGCTTCGGCGACTTCCCGGCTCCGAGCTCCGGCGCCTCTCCCGGCTCCAACTTCTTCCCCGGCTCCGAGCTCCGGCAACCTTCCTCCGCTCCAGCAAGCCACCACCGCCGGCTGAGCTCCGCTCCACCTCAGCACCACCGCCGCTCGGCCCGCGCGCCACCTCCGCCCGGCCCGCGCACCACCTCCGCCTGGAGCACCACCAGCCCCTCCTCTCTAGTCCTTTTGAGAGGGGGTTGGTTTTTTGGGCCTAGATCGTGCCTCTGGAGTCAGATTTTGGCGAACGAATAGGCGTTGGAAAGGTGATTCCGAGCCGGACCTCGTGGTGGTGGATTTTTTTCCTGGATCTGCTGTTTGACTGTGTTTTTTACTAGTCAAAGTCGAGCTTCTTTTTTGCACTTCCAGGGCCCTAGAATGGGCAAACAGAGTTGTTTTTTCGAGAACAAATAGGTGTCGGAAAGCTGGTTCCGAGGCCGACCTCATGGTATTGGTAATTTATTCCAATTTTTCTGTTTGACTGTGTTTTTTTTGCAGTCAAAGTGAGGTCTCTTTTTTGCACTCCGGGAGACGTAGAAGGAGCATCCGACCTCCCTTTTTTGAAAAATTTATATTTTCGGAAAGTGTGTTCTGTGTACTTTCCAGAAATATGAGTTTTTTTCCAGATTCTGCTCCATGCATATTTTATTCAGTTTTTTTGCTTTTCAGCACTCTGGTGGATATCGTGGTTGTTTCAAGTCTTGGGATCTCTTTTCTGAGTAGGATGTCTCTGTTTTGATTCTCGTTTCAATTTCCAGTCTTCTTATCATTGTAGCTTGTAATTATGCAAACGCACTGAGATAAAGTGCCATCATGCATTGTTTACTTGGAATCTTGCATATCTTATGTCTTGTTGTACATGCACTATTGATAAAGTGCCATGAGGGGGTTGATGTTTGCCTTTGTTTGCCATCTTCCTTTGTCAAGTGAGTGTTCCTTCCACGACATTCGCCTCATGATGATGTGTCTCAGCACCTTTGATGTTTTTGGTTCTTCATCATGCAGTTGTTTTTGGCTGTCATTTTCAGTGTTCCTGTCCCTCTCCCACTTCCGCATTATGGGGAGGTTTATCCTGTTGGTTCTAATGCTTCCGTGGTTCGATTGATCAGCTCTTCAGGCTTTGGTTTCTCATGCCATCTGTATCTTCGATTTCAGTTGTTTTGCCTTGTTTGCCTCCTGATTCGAGTAGTGTCATTTGAGGGCACTCATGCAGATTACAGTCTTCTCTACCTGGTCATGTTCTAGTTCAGTGGATGTTCTTTAGATCAGCAGTTATTCTTCGACAGAGTTTGCATGTTCTTCATGCTTCAGTGGTGTTCTTCCATCTCTTTTTGGAGTAGAGTTTTGTTCCCATGTGGTTTTCTCTATTTCTCCGGTTCATAGAGATTTCATTGTATTTGGGTACCTGATCAGGCCTTGTTGCTGGGACCCATCTTTATTGCTTTTAGTAGCTGTTCTAGGTTTTAGCTTCTCCCTAAGTCTAGCTTAAGGGGGGGTGTTAGAGTATTCGGGTATTTACTTGATTAATTAAACATTCTTTGTTTAATTATTTAAGTTCCCTTTATCTCTTTTACATTTAAGCTAACTTTAGGTGCATATAATTAATTGTTTTAATTAATTATTATGTGCAAACCTAGGTTTTCCCTTTTTAGGGTTTCTTGACCTATTAAAGGTTGAGTTCTTTCTTTTCATTGTAAGAATCACATTACATGTTTTTGTGAATATTGAGCTCTCTCTTTTTGAGCATATTCCCTTTGTTTTGTATGTTCTTCAGATTTTGCTTCATTGCTTCTCCTTGTAACAGGTTATTCGGCTTGCAGAAGATCTTCAGGCCCCTGTGGTGTTGTATTTTCTCAACTCCTATAATTTCCTGCTTGGACCAACTGGTGAAACATGTTCTGGGCCATTTCAATCTTGGGCCGACCTGAGTTGTGAAAGGTATTAATAAGAGAAGATCATTCAAGGGAGATCATTGAATTTCATTTTGCGAACAGCATTACACGTATGCAAATATTACTGAGACAAAAACCTCAATAATTTCCTCAGGTGGGAACGATACCCGTCTGATTCTCTCTTCCTGCACAGGACTGAGTTTATCCGCCATCTGAGCAGAGTGTTATTGCAGGTTTGGGTGCTATTCATAGGGTGAGAAGATTCAAAGGAGTCTCGTCTCTGTGAATATCTGAGCAGATCTGTGACTGAGCATTATCGAGCCTGATTGTGCCCTTTCCAAGGCGCAATGCATTAATCAAGCTATCGATAGAAGAAGCCTGCGACCCTTCCACTAAGGCAAACTAGTTAGTATAAGTTTTGTTGACCGCTCCTAGATCTATTTGATTTATTTCTGCTAATTCTGGACTAAGCAAGGTTATTCAATCTGAAATGGTGTATCGACTGTATGACTGAACCTGCCTATTATGGCCTATGTCAACTATAATTTTATTCTGAAAATAATCTGATTATACTGAAGATATTGTTGGATATCAGTTTATGGTTAAAGTTGCTTAAATCTGGAATTTTCTCTGATTAATATCTGATATCAGTATGAATAAACCTGGATATTCTGAGTGGAAATTTTAGTTTTTCTGAGTGGAACATTTCAGTGGTATTAGAGCCCCTTTCCTGCCAGCTTGTGAGTATTTGTTTCATCTAAATAGGTAACTCAAGTAATTACAAAGGGAGGCTATGGGTTCAATGCCATTATTTCCACTGTTCAAAGCCAAATTACTAGGAAGACAGGACACAGAATCCCTAAAGGAAGAACAACAACAACAAGAATCTGCTAAAGAAGTGGCAAGATATCATGCTGAATATATCATATTTGAACTTAAGTCCAGTCATCCGTTGAAATACGACCTTTATTGAATATTTTGAGTTTCAAACAAAGGGACGAAGGAAAAAAAGATATGGGGAGCAGCCCTGCAAAGAGAATTTCGGAATGGAATGATGGGATCGGGAAAGATACACATTTGAAGCCACCAAAATCTTTGATGAATATTTAGGGACGTCTGATCAAATCAAATCTGTATTTCCTTTTGATGATTATTTGAGATGTTTGGACTGGATAAATCCAAGTAAAGGGGGACTTTATGACTACATAAGACAAAGGAGAAAAAAAGAGAGATATTCAAAAGCAACAAAGGTGGAACTTGAAATGGTTAAGAGTACAGAAACACAAGAGGAGGTCAAGAAACAAGCGGTTAATAATAGAGTGGAAAGAAAGATAACAATCTCAAGATGTCAAACAGGAGGACTCCTCTATGAAAGAAGATAGTAATGTCCAGGAAACATCAATCCAAATTTTAGGTATGGACATGATTGCATCATGTAATGATGATTCATAGTGTATGAGAATGATTGGACCATGCGATACTATGCAAAATATTAGTTGTGAAGTTGTGAAGATTGGTTTGTTTGAGATTGAGTGCCATGAAGAGGAATTGCAGGTTTATCTAGAAAACCCCATGATTATACACATCAATTACATGGAGGTGGGCCAAGAAACATTCAAACTCCTTTGTTCCAAGATTGATCGTTGATGGAGTTTGGATGAAATGTTTATCTTGTCTTGAGGATGCATAGTGGTATTCTTCAACAGAACATGTTGGAAGAATATAATGTCATTGGGATCTGCATGATTGATGGAGTGCTTCACAGGATGCTGCAGAATGGCAATGCTGCTAATGACAATTATATCAAAGTAACACAGTGGAGTGGCAGAGCAGTGATTCTGAGATTGATATGGGATCCTGGTAGTTTGTTTTGGGCATACATGTGCAGAAGGCAATTGGTTTGGTATACAGGTGTGAATTGCTTGAGGACAAGCAATTTTGGGACGGGAAGACTGTGATGTCTTCGATTTAAGACTGGGTCGGCCAGCCCAGTATTTTAATTAAATAAATAAATGAATTATTAAATAATTTGTAAGAGGGTGACTTTCGGAGGCCAATTTTGATAACATGTGGAAATGAGTATCATTTAAAAATTTTAACTATAGTTTCAAGGGTCGACTTGCATAACATATGTAGGCCATTTCTTGCTTGGACTGACTGGTGAAACGTATATTCAGCTATTTCAATCTTGGGCCGACCTGAGTTGTGAAATGTATTAATAAGGGAAGATTATTCAAGGAAGATCATCAAATTTCATTTTGCAAACAGCATTACAAGAATGCAAATATTACTGAGACAAAAATTTCAGTAATTTCCTCAAGTGGGACAATACCACTGCCTGATTCTCTCTTCCTGCACAGCACTGAGTTTATCCGCCACCTGAGCAGAGTGTTATTGCAGGTTTGGGCACTATCCAAAGGGTGAGGAGATTCGAAAGAGTCTTGTCTCTGTGAATATCTGAGCAGATCCATGACTGAGCATTATCAAGCCTGATTGCACCATTTCCAAGTCGCAATGCAGCTATCAATTGAAGGAGCCTGTGAACCTTCCACCAAGGCAAACCAGTTAGTATAAGTTTTGTTGACCATCGCTAGATCTATTTAATTTATTTCTGCTATTTCTGGACTAAGCATGGTTATTCAATCTGCATTGGTGTATCAACTGTATGACTGAACCTGCCTATAAGGGCCTATGTCAACTGTAAATTTATTCTGAAAATAATCTGATTATACTGGAGATATTGTTGAAAATCAGTTTATGGTTAATTGTTAAAGTTCCTTAAATCTGGAATTCTCTCTGTTTAATATCTGATATCTGTATGACTATGAACAAACCTGGTTATTCTGAGTGGAAACTTTGGTTTTTCTGAGTGGCTTTCTGAGTGGAACATTTCATGCTTCCAGTTCCAAATATGAATAATATAATCATTGGCTCTCTTTTGACACCTGTATGATTTATTAAGTTACAGGAAAGAATTGGCTCTTGTTATCTGGAAGCAGGCATATCCACAGCAGGGTAATTTCATGACTGAAAATATCATAAAATTTAACATTTTACAATGCTAGTGATTTCTGTTATCATTTGAACTTCAGAAACATGTTTTCCCACCTAGAGCTGATTTTACGTACTTCCAGCTATTTATATTTCATCATCATGCAGACCATTGTTCATCACCACTAGATGGTTTGTCATGTCCCTCTTCAATTACGGTAGTAATTAGTTTGTTGATAACAACTAAATAATCATATCTGGAATTCCTCGAACTGATACAGCACTCATAAAAGTTCAAAACAAAATAATATCCAAAAAAAATTACACATCTTTCACCAAAAAATTATGCATTTACCTTGCTACGTCAAATTCAAACAAAGACAGATATATCAGTTGCACCAAACCAAAAACAAGTCAATACTCTTTGAGACTTATAAAAGACATACCCGCCATCGGACAAGGTTTTCATGGAAAAATGATGATCCCTGAGTTGGCTCGAACTTCACAGGCTCTAGACTTCGAAATACATCGACATCGACCTCTTCAAGGCGCTGAGCAAAGCTCTTGAACTATACAAAACCAATAAGCGGCAAAGGCATTAAAATTCGAAAACTACAGAAGCCATTTTCTAAGAAGTGCAGATAAAAATCATTGATTGAGATGTTAATAGGACTTTTGGAAGCTTGTGCATGTCAAAGCCTATCCACAACAAGCATTGAACTCTCTTCAATACAAATAAACTAAAATCAGACAAAAAAACAGATAGTTAGGATGGTAAGGAGAAGAACACATACCACAAAGCGCCTCCCACCAGGCCCTTTGTTAAGTCCCTTGACAGATTGTTCCATTTTTATCGATGAGCGAGTTCAGATTTCTTCTTTGAGCTTGAGTGTCCAAGTCTAATACCTCAAAACTCTTACAAGTAGCCAATTTCAGCTGTAAATTAAAACAATGTTTATTTCTTACAAGCACGCATTTACTCTCTGATTAAGATAAACGCTTAAACTTTTTTTTGCTTTCATATTTAATCATTCAGAATGTTGGGATGCAGAAAAACATTTCATTACAATCATTCGTTATTTGGAATTACCATAAACTAGGGAAGGCAAAGTAAAAAACAGACAAATTTCTTATGCTGTTTTCAGTAATGGGAATAAAATTCCTCAGAATTTTGCATTCAAAGAAAATCAAATTACTAAAGCTACAAAAAAATACAACTCGGAGACTACTAGACATTGTAAATTTGCAATTTATTTCGCGAAAAGCTAAAAAACGTTATCAAATTTTCTCATTTAGGAAAGAGTTAAATCATCATGCAGTTTCAAGGAAATTCCTTTCTCTCGTTTTCTGAAACGCAAAACAATTTCTTACAGTACAGAATTGTAATCATCATATGTAAACGGCCAAGTTCTCTTGAAGTTGTTTGACAGGAATACCTCCTGAACCACTCGTACTCCTCTGAGCTTTTGCCCTTGACGATGAGTTGCGGTATCGCTAAATTATAAATGCTTCAAAATCTGAAATCGGTATTGTTCGATATTTATAGATCTTGAGTTCAAAAAGCGTGTTGCGTTGAGACTAGGGTTTTAGGGGGGCTTTGCAATTATGATTTATTCTAGCGAAGGGATATCGGACTTATGCGGGAAAGGTTTTATTTTTAGCTTTTTTATAAATATTTACGCCATATGAGATGACTATGTGACTTTTAAAATCAACGGAGGAAAACGATGCAAAACGATTCAAAAATTCTGAACCGTCAGATTTTCGTTGTATTAATTGAAAACTCCTCTGTTCACTGTTATGGTTATTTCCAATCTGCAAGAAATAGACGTGCAACCCTTATTTTTTTCTTATGGAAATGAAATGAAATGAAAGATTTTAATGACGTCTATGAGTCCACGAGACTTAACAGTCTATGGGACCAAGGAATCCAACTTTAATTTCTCTTAAAACTTTGTTCCATGTCGAATCCCCTGTTATTAATCTTAACTAGTAGGCTGGTTGTTTGATTAATCCAATCTTCTTCAAAAAGTTGATGCATATTGTCAACCTTCAAACTATCTTTGTACTAATTGTGAATATCCTCATAAGTCGTGCATTCCATGATGAAATGTCATTCCATTTCCACTGCTCCCTTATTGCAGAAAATGCAAACTCTTTCTTCCCAAGTTTCTTTGGGCATCTTCCACCTGTCGGTTTCACATCTAAGATGATGTGATCCCATCCTCAATTGTGCAACCAACATCCTCGCTTTCCCTTTAATCGCTGCCCCTAGATATGTTTTTTCACCATGATCTTTTGTTGGGTTAAACTCTTTGATATAGTATGTTTTTTTCCGCCCAATCTGATTTGTCCACATGGCAGTCCTAAATTTATCAATCATATAACTTTTTATTCCATCATTAGTGTTAGGACATTCTTGCAAATTGATGTCCCACTTGTTCAACCATTTGTTGTTCTACTTCATCCACGTTTTTTTCCTACGACTTAGCACCCCTTCCATTACCATTTTGGGCCAATGATGGTTATCCATGTTTCAACCTTCTTTAAATAGCTTATTAGCCGAATTATTGCAGATGCCTCCAATGGGAAAGTTCTTGCTTCAGCCAAAAGGATTTCATATGGAACTGTGGATTTAACTTTGAGATTGTTAGTTATAAGATGCTTTTGGATTCTTTCTAGTTGTCTCCAACTGCAGTTTGACATGTTGCTTCCCCACACTTCACAACCATAAAGGACAACAAGTGTAACTAGCAAACCAAAAAGAATTTTATTGGTTTTCCAATTCCAATTCTCAGCTTTTTTGCACCTATTTTGTAGTAAGTATGAGGCTTTCCAACCTCCTTGTATCATTTTCGTTCTACAAATCTCTCAATTGAGCTTATAGTGGAAGTCAATCCCAAGATACTTGTATTCTTTTACAATTTCTAGTGAGTGTCTTCAAAGATAAAGGTAATTTGCTTATCTTTTCTACATAGTGAAAAAATCATGATTTTGGTCTTGGAGATGTTCACTTGCATCCCAACCTCCTGACAAAAGTGTTCTAAGGCCTTCAGATGTTCTCTTAAACCATGAGTTGTTTTTAGATTAGTATAAGATCATCTACATATAAGAGTAGTTTCACCACATAACCTACCAAATGAATACCATCTCCATTCTGAAATTGGAAGAAACTTAGATACGGCTTTCCAATTCAAATAATTCCTTTTATTAAATAGATAATCATTAACATGAGAAATGAGTTGTTCTAATTAAAAATAAACTTTTTAAATTGAAATTTTTAGATTTATTTTATTTAGAACATATATTAGTAATAAATATAATGAATAACTATTAAAATTATATATTTAATTTAATTAAATAAAAAAATTGGCACATATTTAAAAAATATATCATATTTATTTTACAGATTTTACTAATTATTATATGATAATAAATAACAAATATAATACATAAATAATAAATTATATATTTAAAATTTTATTTATTTTTATTATTATTAGATTATAACATATACAATTGATTTTAATGTATATATACATATATATCATATGTAAATTTAAATGTTATTATTATTCAACTTTTTTACAAAATATATATGTAAGTAATAATATTTTTTTAGTATTGTTAGTTAAAAGTTTTATTTTTTCGAAGGAGCGAATTTTCGGGTTTTAGTGTGTCATGCAGATGAACAGGTTGTGGGGTGATGAAGCGGTGGCAAATTCACTTCCCCCCAAGGACCCATTTGGCAGAAAATTTGATCATGTGCCTCAATGGGTATTTCGAGGCGGCAAGTGGGTGGATATGGCAGTTTCTATGGTTTCCTCTGGCCTTCCTCGCTCTGGTGTGGCCGATGGTTTTGAGGGTTTTCCTTGGGGTAAATAATCCAGGCGTGATTTCCCTACCTCTGCTTATTTTTGGGGGGGTTTTCATCAGCAGGGGAAGTGGGGCCAACATTTGGGTTCCAAGACTCTGGGTGCTCGGCGAGCAGGCAAACGAAATACTAGGGCATCTCATCCTGAAAATAAGGCACGGAAGGATTTGGAGAATAAAGGAAAATCAAGTATGTCGCAGCCAAAATTAGGGGTTTCTTCTTGCCCTTTGTCGAATCTCAATCTGTCCTCGCAGCCGCATTTTGTTTGGCTTCCGGTTCCCTTGATTGACACTTTTGATTTTGTTTTGGGAAAGAAGGCTCATGATCTTCAGGCTTTGGCAGTTATTATCCAGGTTTGGGGTGATTCCGTTCCTCTTTCAAAGCTTCAATGCAAGATTCATGCACACTGATATGGCACCCTGTACTTCCAAGCTCTATCTGCAAATTCTTTTATTATTGCATTTGATAATGTCGAAGCTAGGGATAAGGCTCTGAGTGTTCCGTTTTTTTAGCTTCGAAAAAACTTGATTTTTGTGGAAACTTGGAAACCTTTTTTTGAGCCTTCTAGGGTTGGTTCTAAACAGGTCCCTTCCTGGTTTATACTCCCTTTGTTGCCTTCCGAATTAGTTGAATCTGATATTTTAAAAAGGATTGGGGATTCTTTTGGCATTTTTTTGTTGTCACATTCTGTGTTCGAGGATGGGTTGTTTGTGGTCAAAATCTATGTCTTGCTTGCTGTTAATGTTTCTCCTCCTAGATCTTGTAATATTTGGTCATCCTTTGGTATTTGGCATCAAAGCCTTGTTAGGGATTCTGTGGAATTTGGTCTTTCTTCAATGGTTATGGATTCACCCTTGTTTTTTCATATGAAAAAGATTAAATTTGTTTCGAGAGTCAATGATTCCTCTATTGATAGAAATATTGAATTGTTCTCTTGGAATAAGGATCAAGCAAGGGTTTGTGAATCTCATATGGCTTTTGTTCCTCCCCCTTTGGTTAAAAATGTCTCATCTAGGGTTATTTTAGATTTTCCTAATTGCTCTGTTCCTTCTCCTGTTGACGGCTTTGTTAAGGTTTCTGGTGTGGATGTGGATAATGTCAATTGTCTTTTGAATGCGGGTAAATATTATTTGCATTCTAGGGGTTTGGAGAAAGATTTGAGGGTTGAGAAGGACACTCCTCTGATTGGTAAGAAAAGTGATGAGCACCCCCTAGAGGTTGATAATTTCGTTATTGTTCTGGATGAGCATCTTATTGCTCAGGTACAAGATATTGTTAACAATACTAATTTGGCTCTAAACTCTGCTTTAGCTAATAGAGTAATTACTTCAATTTTGGCTGACTTAGGCAGACTGGAGAATGACTTGGCAGCTTTCCCTACAAATAATTCTTTTGATATCCTTAATCCAGAGAGGACTCTGGTGTCGTTGGTTCTTAGGGTCCCTTCAGATTCCATTGAACTTGGCGAATTGGATCAAGGTGAGGATAAGGCACCCATTGATATTGCACCTTTGGGTTTCAATGGTTTACCCTTGATTCAGTCTTTATCCTGCTTCTCCTTTGACTACTCCTGCTAAGAGGGGTCAGAAGCCTAAGCATGTCAAGACCCAGCTGGAAATTGATGCGGGCATTCAATCAACCCTTCTTTCTTCTTTAGAGTCTTCTAAAAAGAAGCGGTCAAAAAAACCTTTTAGCCCACCGGTTACAAGAGCCTTGGCCTCTAAGAGGAGTCTTCATAAGGCATTTATGGAGGGAAAGGTCTCTTTGGATTCTTTTTGTGAAATGAGGGGAGTTGAAGCCTCCCCTCTAGGTCAATGAAGATTATATCTTGGAATGTTAGGGGCTTAAATTCCCCTAACACATGACGCTTGATTAAGTCTCAATTAGAATTAATGAAGTGTGATATTGTGATGGTGCAAGAAACTAAGTTAAGCTCATCATTTGCAGATTTGTTATTTCCTTCTTGGAAATCTTGGAAATTTTGTGCATCTTCCTCCTTAGGTGCTTCCGGTGGACTTGCTTTCCTTTAGAAAGATGTTTGTGTGGAATTCTCTTTGGTTGCCTCCTCATCTAATTGGATGCTTGGACTTGTTAAGAGTAGGGTATCAAATTCTAAATTTTGTCTTTTTAATGTTTATGGCCCAACTGGGGTATTTGAAAAAAGGAAACTCTGGGAGATCTTAGCCTCAGTAGCATTTCCTTTGTGAGATGCCTTCTTGATTTTGGGGGGTGATTTTAATGCTATTTGTTGTCTAGATGAGAAGGATGGGGGGGTCATCCCTAATAAGTATATTATCTCAGATTTTTGTCACTTTATCAGTACCTTGAATTTGGTAGATTGTAAACCTCTTAATGGTCCTTTCACATGGACCAACATGCAGAGAGATTTCTATCAAATTGCTGAAAGACTGAACCAGTTTTTGGTTTTGGAAAATTGGTTTAATTCTGGTTAGGATTCTGTTTCCTCAGTTCTCCCCTTCACTGGGTCAGATCATTTTCCTATATTGTTTTCTCTTCTTGAGGATAGGGCTCCTAGGAAACTTCCTTTCAAGTTTGAGCCAATGTGGTTTAGGGACCAATCTTTTTTGCCTTTGTCAAAACAATGGTAGCTTTCTGCTCCACATATTTTTGGGTCAAGGATGTACCAAATTGTTAAGAAATTAGCTTATTTAAAAAATAAAATTAGAAGTTGGAATTCTTTACACTTTAAGAATATTTTTGGTGAAAAGGCGAGGATTCTGGAAGAAATTGAGCAGGTGAATAAGAGTATTCTTAGTTTGGGTATGTCCTCTATGTCTTATGATAGGTTTAAATTTTTGAAATCTCAATTGGGTGAGATTTTGGCAAGGGAAGAATCTTATTGGAGGCAAAAATCTAGGGATCTTTGGTTATCAGAGGGGGATAGAAACACCAAATTCTTCCATTCTTCTACTAAGCTTAAGAGAATGCAATAGAATTTCGTGTATTGTTGATTCTAATGGGAGGAGTTTGCTTGATGAGGGTGATATTGCCTCTGAAGTAGTTAGGTTTTTTAAGTCTCTGCTTACGGCTGAGCCTGTAACCTTAGAGAATGTTTTGTTAATTCGATCCCTCCTCTATTGAATCAAGAGGATAATAAGATGCGTATGGCTCCCTTCTATTTGGAGGAGATAAAAGGGGTAGTCTTTTCCATGCATCCGGAAAAGGCTCCAGGTCCGAATGGTTTTACAGCTTTATTTTTTCAGAAGTGTTGGGATTTTGTGGGAAAGGATATCTTGCTAGCCTTGGAAGAGCCTAGGAGGAATAGGACGATTTTGAGAGAACTTAATGCTACCCTCATTGCTATTATTCCAAAAGTGGATAATCCTAGTTCTTTTTCAGAGTTTTGTCCTATTGCCCTGTGTACTACTTTATATAAGATTTTTACCAAGGCAATTTCAGTTAGGCTAGCTAAGCTCCTTCCTCAGATAGTTTTAGTGGAGCAAGGTGGCTTTGTGCCTAGTAGGGAAACCTCAGAAGGTGCGATTGTAGCTCATGAGATTCTGCACTCCATTTCGCATCAAAAGATTTCGGCCATGATTCTTAAACTAGACATGCTTAAAGCTTATGATCATGTTAACTGGCAGTCCCTTGTTGTTGTCTTGAATCACCTTGGGTTTTTGCATTGTTGGATTAAATGGGTGTTTTCTTGCATATCTTCTGCCTGTTTCTCAGTATTGATTAATGGCTCTCCTTCAGGGTTCTTTGCTTCCTCTCGGGGAATTAGGCAAGGGGATCCTCTCTCCCCTTTCATGTTTATACTTTTGGCTGAGGCATTAAGTAGGGCCATTTCCAATGCTACAACATCTGGTTTGTGGTCTGGCATCAAAATTGATGGTTTTCCTTCTTCACAATCCCACTGCCTGTTTGCAGATCACACGCTTTTGTTTGGTGCTGCCTCTTTGAGAGAAGCTAGAGTTATAAAGAAAGTTATTTCTGAATATTCTGCTTTTTTTGGTCAGAAAGTTAATGAGCTGAAATCTAAGGTTTTCTTTTTTAATGTCTCCCCTCTAGTTAGGAATAGACTCAATCATTTTTGGGGTTTCCAAGTAGGGACCTTTCCTTGTAAGTATCTAGGCATTCCATTTTTCCTTGGCTCAGATAAGGCCTCCTTTTGGGATAAAGTGGTTCATGCGATCACATCTAGAATTTCTTCCTGGAATCATAAGTGGCTCACGTTGGCTGGTAAGATTCTTTTAATTAAATCGGTTTTGAATGCCATCCCTACATATTTGATGTCTATTTTGAAGGCTCCCCCTAAAGTTGTCCAGGATATTAAGGTTTCCTTAAGGTCTTTTCTTTGGAATGATAACGTTGGGGGTAGAAAGAAGTTTCCTCTTTTAGCTTGGGACAAAATTTGTCGTCCTAAGGATCTAGGAGGTGCGGGTATTCATGACTCAGTAGCCCAGAATAAAGCCCTTGGAGCTAAACTGGTGTGGAAGCTATATGCAAATCCTTTGAGTAAATGGGCTTCCATTATGCTTGCTAAGTATTCAAGGGGAACCCCTAGAGAATGGATTTTCACAGCTACATCTCTTCCAAAGGGATCTACATTTTGGAACTTTATGGTTTCTTGCAGAATGGTTATTTTACCACACCTTTCTTTGGTTGTTCATAACGGGAAAAGGCTTGGTTTTGGGATGAAGTTTGAAATGGGTATCCTGCTTTTTCATCCATTTGGGACTGGTCCCCTTTGTCTGATATCCTATCGGATCTTTGGGGAGTTTTTGTTGCAGATTATTTTGATATTGATTCTGCAGGTCCATATTTAGTAGCTAAATGGAAGGATATTCCTCCTTTGCCCATTGACAATGATCTTAGGGTTGCTTTTATGGCAAAGCTCTAGAAAAGATCCCTTGTATTTCAAGATAAAGAGGATACTTTGGTTTGGACTAAGAGTGCCTTTGGCTCTTATTCAGTAAAAGAGGGGTATAATTCTTTGTCTCGGGCTTCTTCGTCCTCCTCCTCCTGGCCTACTAAGTTTTTTTGGCATCCAGCTTGCCTTCCCGAAGTGGTGTCTTTTGCTTGGTTGGTAGTTTAGGATAAAGTTCTCACTGGGATGAGATTGGACAAGCTTGGGATTACTGCGGTATTTCCTTGTGTTTTCTATGGATATTGTATGGAAACCATGGATCATATTTTTCTGCTTTGTCCTTTTGCTTGGGAATGTTGGTATTGGCTCTTTGGAATGCTTGGCTAGACTTATGTTCTTAGCCCTAATCTATTGTCGCATTTCATGGCTTGGCCCTTGTTGTATTCATCCTCTTTTTATTCATCTCTTTGGATTGTGGCACCTTCTATTGTGGTTTGGAGTATCTGGCTGGAAAGGAATTCCAGGATTTTTAAACATAAATCTACATCACTTGAAGAAGTTCTTGACAAGGTCCAATCCTCCATCTGTGAGGTGGTGATTTCTTACATCCATAAAAATGTGGATCACTTGAGGTCTTTTTCTCACTAGGATAATTGGGTAACTTGGAAATGGTGCTCACTTCATTTGATGCCTTCTCATGGGGCTATAACAGTTGGTTTATCTTCTCTTGTCAAACGTAGGATGGCCAAATGGAGTTCTCCCCCACAATTCGCCTTCAAGCTAAATTTTGATGGGGCTTCTAAGGGTAATCTGAGGAAATCTGGAATTGGAGTGGTAATTTTTTATCATTCTTCTAAGATTATTAAAGTTGTGGGAAAATCTATTGGTCTGAGCTCTAATAATGTAGCAGAATTTCAAGCATTATCTCTTGGTCTTGAACTTGCTATCTCTTTGAATATTAAATACATTGTTATTGAAGGAGACTTAATGTTGGTTTTTCAGGCGGTTTCTGCAAAAAATTGTTTCTCTTGGCATTTATAGTACTTGTTAGAGCGCATTCTTGTGCAATTGGAGTGTTTTTCCACCTTCACTATCTCTCGTTGTTATAGGGAGATTAATGTTATTGCAGATTTCTTGGCCAATAGGGATGTTGCTGAGGGTGTTGAGTTCTTAGAGGTTCTTCCTTCGGACATTCCAACCTCTTGCATTAGGATTCTCTCTTAGCGAGAGCTGGGTCTTACCTTTACCCTTCCTCATTTTCTTTGCCAGATGTGGTTTTCTTTCGCAGATATCAGCAGTGAGGGCGTTGCCTTGCCTTGCCTTATGACAACATCTTTGTTGATGGTATTTTAGGTAAGTATCTCCTCATGGAGCCTGGAGGATGTGGTGGTTTCTCTTGCTGGTTTTCTATCTCTCATTCCTTTTCGTAGAGAGAGTCAGTTCTTGTATTGCAGTCTTCTTCCTACTCCCTGTTGGGTGTGATTTTTCTTTTGCATATGGCTACAGGGAGGATGTTGTCCTGCCTTATGGCAACATATTTGTTGTGGGTATATTTAGTAAGTATCTCCTCATGGAGCATGGAGGATGAAGTGACTACTCTTGCTTGGCTGGTATTTTATTGTGTTTGCATTTGTTTTGTGCCTTGGATTAATTTACCCCTATGTTGGGTATATGAGTTTGGTGACTACATGGCAACATCGTTTTGATCCATTTTGATTAATTCACGCTTTGTTTGGATGTTTATGGTTTTTTGCATGGGTTCAAATTGAATATGTTATATGCTTAGGTTGGTTTGGGCACATATTATTTTTTTTATCTCAGTTGTAGTGTGGCATTGAGATTGGTAATAATGGCTTCTCTAAGTTGGATGGTGTTCGTATATTTTCATTGTTTCTTTATGGTCATTGGCACATTATGTGTTGAGGTGCGGGCATGATGGCAGTACGACTGGTGCTTAGGTAATGAGAGGGGGTTGTGCTTCTTCTTTATGAGTATATCTCATCATTACTCAATCATCACCCTATGATTTCCGTTCTGGTTATTATGTTTGCTCACTTCTCTTGCGAGCTACCTGTTTCATGATTTGGTGTGCTTATCATTCTTTTGATGTGAGATGGGGTTGTGCTTCTTCTTTATGATTATGCCTCATCATTGGTTGGTCATCACCCACTGATCTCCTATTTTTCTCTGCTCATTATGATTGCTCACTTCTCTTGTGAGCTTCTTGTTTCATGATTTAGGGGGCTAATCATTCTTTCGATGTCTCTCCATGGTTCGGGGTTGGTTGTTTCCGTTTCTTTTATTTATATTGGTGGATGGTCGTTGTTCTTCTTGTATCCATTATTTCTTTGGTACTGGTATTCACTGAGAGAAAATGCTCTATTTTCTTTGGAGAGGAGTTGTTAAAATTGGTGGTTGGTGGATGTTCTTGAGAAATTAGAAAATGCAAATAGATTGGTGTTTAAGATGGGCTCTCCTCCTGCTATTTTTTTGGTTGTTGTTGTGGATTACCCTATGGCTGGGTATTATTCTACTTCCTTGGGATCTTCAACATCCTTCCCTTCTCCTTATCTAGATTATTATATGTTTGCTCACCATTTTTGTTTTGCCAGGTTCACTTATCATAGGTTCTCTTCTAGTTGTGGGTTTCATTCTAATCAGAGGATTGGAGACTTGTGCTTCTTAGACAGGGTGGTTTCGGTTTTGTTTGATCTGGGTTTAAGGCACTTGATTCATTCTTATAAGATCTCTTCTATATGCCTTTTAAGGTAGCTTCATTTATATCTAATGCGGTTGGTTATGTAATTGGAAAGAATTTCTGGGCGCCTATGGGCTTTTTGTAATGGGTAGATAGGCTTATGTTTTCTTGAGCAATACTGAAGGGTTTTCTTACTGGTTCTTTCCCTTCAGTGCTCTTTGAACCAGACACATGTAAAAAACAAAAATTATTAATATATTTCAGTGGTCTCATCCACTTTTATCAAAAAAATAAAATTAATAAATATATTTAATAATTTAATAATTTTATTAATTATTATTAATATTTTTAATTTTTTTTTGTTAATATTAGCATTTTGATATATTTTCATTTCTATTATTTTGTTTTAATCTTTAATTTAGATTGAAGTTTGAATTATTATTTTTAATTATTGATATCTTTTTATGAAATTACAAATAATAATAAGTGTCACGTAGTGGCTAGTACTTGCCTTTATAGTATTGTAATAAAAATATTTGTTGTAATTCTTAATTATTACAATTTTGAATTTAAAAAAAAAATTATATTATTTTAATTTTATTTTTTTAACATTAACTATAACTCTCACTTCAATAGAATAATATTAATAATTATAATATAATATAAACATTGGCATGTTAATGGGCCTCTCGAGGTTGATCTGGATTCCATAGGGAAGGAAGTTGTTGATTGGATGAAACCAGGTGTAGGATTGGTTAAAGTCAACTTTGACGGAGCACCAAGAGCGAATTCAGGCCCTTTAGGCATAGGCTTTGTGGAAAGAGATTGGAACAAAAATATTTTGGCAATCGGAGCTAAAAAGATTGAAGGAAAGTACAAACAATGAAGTCGAAATGCAAGCGACTTTATTAGCAGTCAAGATGGCCAAAAAATGATTAGTATCACAATTGCATTTGGAGGACGATTCTCTAAACAACAACAACAACCAAAAAAATATGTATTTAAATTCCATTTGGTTTTAAATTATAAGTGATTTTTTAATAACTTTTAAGGATTTTAAAATTACTCATGTGTTGAAAAATGAAAATATGGTGGATAAACTTATAAGTGAGTTTTTAATAACTTTTAAGGATTTTAAAATTACTCATGTGTTGAGAAATGAAAATATGGTGGAAGACAAGTTGTCGAAGTGGGCATTGTCATTAAGAGAAGAGACAAGAAAATTTTATTGGGAGGATCTCTAAGAGATCCAACTTGATTAATAGTGGTGGGTTGCATGCCTCCAATTGCAGCAACCATATTGGAAAGGTGTGTAGTTTAAATGTGATGGGACATGCATTTTGTTTTAAAGGCATTTTGGTCATTTTTATTGCACAACTATTTGAAATTGGTGTAAGGTGGCATGCAGAGGGTTGGTGGCGAAGAGTTGCAGGATGGAGGTGAATTTTACCTTGGTTATTACTAAGCAACAATTGGCATTTTTAGGTTGAATCTCAAAGAAGAGACTATCGAGCATTTCCAAGCATGATGATCCTCTATTTGTGCAAATTTTGGACATCTTGTTTGTGGAAGAATTTATGGAAACAAAGCACCAATATCAAATTAATATCGATATTGTTTCATTGCTTGTAGTGTGGGGGTTGGAGCTAGGAAGCAAGAAGGGTGTTTAGTGGGTCCTAAAGGAATGTGTGGATGAGGAGTGGACTTTTGGTTTGAGGTTGATTCTAGAGTGGGCTTATTTGGGTGAACGTCTCATGGCACTAAAGGGTGACTGGTTAAAAATTGGAGATCAAATTCCATCACTTCAACCTTTTATTCGGTAGATTCAGTCGAGTAATGTGGATGAAAGGAAAGTTGAAGCCCATATTGGCTAGAGGCTTTGAAAGATTATCTTCGTGAATGAAGACTGGAATGAGATGATGTTGGTGCGATGAATGAGCAGAAAGGGAAAACACATACGAAGTTCAAATTTGAAGATTACTAGGTCGATGGACTTGTTAGGGCAGCCAAAAAATAGTTTGTAAGGGAAATGGGCATTTTTTGTAGATACTTTGTAGGTTATTTATAGTCCATATGTGTGTGTGTTTGTGTGTGTGTGTCCATTTTTGTTGATATTTTGTAATTTTGTATGAATGGCCAACCGTAGTAGCAACCTTGGGGTATATTTCATGTATTTATGAACAAGGAAGCTGGTTGATATGAGGAATGTTACAATGTGTTAGATACTAATGTGGTGGTTTAGTGTATGGAGGGGTAGTTGGATTTTGTAGTCGTTTGAATTTTACAGTTATAGACTTAAGAATACTTTATAAAATCTAAAATTTAAATATTAATAAAAATACTATATTATTAATCAAAATAATATACAACATAACTATTATATAATGAAAATATACATTTTTCTTAAGAATGTAATCTTAATTTAATTATAAAATCTACATAATTATAATTATAATAATAAAATTAATCTTAAACTTAATTATTAATTATTAGTTTAAGATTGATATTTTGGATGGCGTTGCACGTGGGCTATGGTCGAGCTAGGACATGCATGCCCTAGCTCGTTCTCGTCGATCTTCTCTACGTGCTTGGGGGGGGGGGGGGGGGGTTTCATGCTCGGTTGTGAAGGGGGAGTGGGCTGTGTGTAGATTGTGGGTGTTGTGTGGGGGAAGTGTTGTGGGCAGGGTTTGGGTTGGGGGTTACAAACCCTTGGTCCTTTTTGTTTCTTTTTTCTACGAACTCTCGGTTTTCATGGAGAACAGTGAGCTTTCTTCTACGCAGGTGGATGTTGGGGATTTGGAGATGCTAGATTCATCACCTGCAATGCATGCATGTGGTGGGGTGCAGTCTGGTAAGCCCCAATCTGGGGTAGGATCTTCTTCTTCTAAAGAGACTATTTGTGTCAAAAAGGTGAATGGATGCTTGGAGAGATCCATGGATCGCCCGGTCTTGGTTATACAACCTGAGCAAGTTTCAGATGATGTGGAATATTGATGCCATCATGCACTCGTTTGCAAATTCATGGGTCTTCACCTCTCTTTTCCTATGTTGGAATCGTGGGCGCGTTGGGTATGGAATCCAGAGGGAGATATGGAGATACTTTTGGTGGCTAATAACTATTTTCTGTTAATTTTCACTAATATGTCGGATAGGAATAGGGTGTTTGAGGGAGGCCCTTATTTCTTCAATCAAGTGGGGATCTTTATCAAACCTTGGCATATTGGCTTTAATTCCGCTGAGGAGATCCCTTCTCGTGTGCCTGATTGGGTTTGGCTACCGAGGGTGCCATTGGAGTTCTAGATGGAAGACATTATTCACTCAATCTCTCTGCTTCTGGGAAAACATGTGGGTTCAACTACCCAGACTCGGGATCATAAGGTAGTTTCTTATGCTCGCATTTATGTTGAAGTGGATTTAAGAAACCCTTTGCCAAACTCTAAGGAAATCTGTTTGGGAACATCGTCTTGGGTTCAACAATTGGACTATGTGACCTTTCCATTTAGATGTAGACTTTGTCATGGGTATGGGCATTTGTAGAGAAGATGTCCCAAAAATAAACCTCCCCCCTCGGAAGTTTCTGACCCTCCTCACTCTACCCCTAGGGAGGAGAAGGGGAAGGCTCCTATGTCGGATGGGCATGCAAATATGGAGGGATTTATTCTTGTTAAACCTCGTAATAAGGGTAAAGGAAAGAAGAGAACCTGGATGGATAGACAGAATGATGACACTTTTAATAGGTGTGATGTTCTAGAGGACTCGATCCAAGAGGAAGAAATATTAGTTGATATTTCTTCTGGGGCTAAGGTTCAGGGTGATATGCAGGATGGGGATGCAAAGGGAGAAGACCGAGCTTTATCTGCAAGGAATGAACATGGTAGACAGTTTGACACAGATTTGATCTCTCAAGGTCAGGATATCAAGGATCCCAATGGGGCACAGGTTCCAGATGGTGCAATGATGTTGACTTCTGCTCCCCCTTCCTCTAAGGGGCCTTTTGATTCTAGGAAAAGTAGAAAAGCTTCTCCTGCTTTAGGCTTGCAGTAGAAACCCCTTAAAAAGGGACCCTTAGACAAGTCTTTAAAGAGTGGGTGGAAGACTGATCAGGAGAAGGTCAAGATGGTTGGTGACATATTGGTTGAGTAAGGATCTGTGAAGCCTATTGACTCCAATTTCTCTCAACCTCATAAATGATTTTTATCTCATGGAATGTAAGGGGGTTGAACAACACCCCTAAACAAATGGTTGCTCGTAGATTAATTGATTCTTAAACTCCTGATATATTCTTTATTTAGGAAACCAAGCTTACAATGGAGGATTTGGCTAGTTGCGCTCCTCGTATTTGGCCCCAGGGTCTTTAGCAAGGAGTGGGTGCTCATGGTAGTTTAGGGGGGGTCACATGCTTCTAGAACTCAAGGAAGATTACCCTCTTGTGGTGGATTTCTAGTTGCTCTTCTATTTCTATGGTCGCTTCTAGTTTTGAAACAGGATAAAGGTATCTTTTATCTAATATCTATGCTCCTACTGACTTTCCAGACAAGTCTCTTCTTTGGTCCCACATTAATTTGGTTAGGTCTCTAGATCCTTTCCTCCCTTGGATTTTGGCAGGGGATTTTAATGTTATTATTAGTTTGGAAGAAAAATGTGGTGGGTCAGTCAGGTTGGACCCTTCTTCAAATTTTCTCAGAGATAATATTGGCTTCCTGAACCTCATTGATGTGAAGCCAATTAATTGTGTCTTTACTTGGAATAACAAGAGAAGTGGGGTTGAGGCTATTTCAGAAATGCTTGACATATTTTTGGTATCCTACCACTGGGTGAATGATAGGTGGTCTACTAGCTCAAAAATTCTTGATTGGAGAGGTTCTAATCATTGGCCTATCAAGCTTACTACTATCTCTTATAGATTTCTAAGAACCCTTCTTTCAAATTTCAATTGATGTGGTTGTGGGATCAGTCTCTTCGGGATCTTATGGCTGGTTGGTGATATGAAGGGATGACTGCCCATGGTAGGGTTATGTATATATTTGGGAAAAGGTTACAACATGTGAAATACATGCTCAAGAGGTGGAATAAACAATGCTTTGGAAACTTGCATGCTCAAAATTTAGCTACTTAGTCTTAATTGGACACTATCACTAGTCAGAATCAGGATCAAGGGATGTCTCTTGATCTTCGTAGAGTTGAGTCCTCGACCCTTAAGGAGTTAAAAGAGTGGGAGTTGTGTGAGGAGATTTTTTGGAAGCAGAAGTCTCAAGTTGATTGGATTCAGGAAGTAGATAGAAACACGAGTTTTTTTTCATAACTTTGTTAAGGCCCGACGGTATGGTAACTTTATTACTTCTCTCACCTCTTCACGAGGGGCTCATCTATCTTCTAGGGAGGATATTGCTAGATAATTTGTTAGGTACTTTTCGAATTTTTTCTCCAAGGAGGATCCCACATCTATGGCAGAAGAGAGGGCCATTTTAGATTGTATCCCCTCTCTGGTTTCAGGTGAGATGAATGGTGCCCTCTTGCGTCCCATTTTGTTGCCTGAAATGGAGGAAGTTGTCTTTTATATGAAAAAGGGTAAGGCTCTTGGTCCAGATGGGTTCCTAATTGATTTTTTTCAAGAATTTTGGGAGATCATAAAATTTGATCTTTTAGCTGTGGCTCAAGAATCTCATAGGAATATGCAAATGCTAAAGTCTATGAACTCTACCTTCTTGGCTCTTATTCCTAAGAAAGAGGGGGCTAATAGTTTGGATCAATTCAGGTGTATTGCATTATGTGATGTGATCTACAAGATTATCACTAAGTTGATTTCTAAACGACTCAAGCCATTCCTTGATGCTTTGATCTCTATGGAACAAGGTGGTTTTGTGGGAGGTAGACAAATCTTGGATGGTGTTGTGATAGCGATGGAGGCTATTCATTCTATGGCAGCTTCTAAGGAAAAAGCTATGTTCATTAAACTTGGCATGGCCAAAGCCTATGATCGGGTGAGTTGGGACTTCCTATAGAAAATCCTCTTGGCCTTTGGTTTTGATGAGCAGTGGGTGAATTGGGTTCTTAGTTGTGTGACTTCTTCCTCCTTCTCAATACTTAATAACGGAGAACCTTCTGAGTTATTTAGTGATTCTCAAGGATTGCGGCAAGGGGACCCTTTATCTCCATATTTATTTATCATTATTGCAGAGGGCCTTGGTCGATTTATTAAATCTCAGGTGAGACAAGGTCTTATTCAGGGCTAGAGTTGGAACAATGATCTCCCTCCCTATTATCATCTTCAATTTGTGGACGACAATGGTTTGATCGGTAGGGCTAGAATCATTGAAGCAGTGAAATTTTAGGAGAGCCTTGGACATCTATTTGAAAGCCTCGAGTTAGAGAATTAATGAAGATAAATCCTCCATTTATTTCTTTAATACTCCTTGGCTCATACAAAGCAGGATTGCTAGGATTCTCATATTTCAGATTGGTTATCTTCCCCTGAAGTAGCTTGGGGTTCCTTTGGATTTGGGATCTCAGTGTAGAGACTTTTGGCAGGACATTTTGGATGAATTTCAAAGTAGGGTTAGTCACTAGACTTTCAGGTGGCTATCATCGGCGGGGAGAGTGATTCTTTGACAATTTGTGGTGCAGGCTCTCCCCCTATATAGATGTTTCATGTAGGTTCCCCCTTCTAGCTTTGTGAGAGAATTTGATGCTCTCTCTCGCCAATTCCTGTGGTCTGGTAATCTTCTTTCTTATAAGTGGAGTTTAGTGAATTGGGAGACTATTTGTAGACCGAATCATACTGGGGGACTTGGTCTTTGGTCACTTGCTCTTTTTTGTAAGGCTTTGGTGGCCAAGTTGTATTGGAGGTGGTGCAACAGTCAAGATGAGGATTGGGCCGAGATTCTAACCTGCAAGCGCCTTCTTGGTGTTGATAGACGAGATGTGTTGCATTTTGCTTTAACGGGCAAGGGATCTTGTATATGGGACACTCTAAAAAAGGGAGCTCAACTTATTAAGGATGACCTTTTCTGGATCTGTAATAGAGGCTCAGATGCTCTTTTTTGGCAGGACTCTTGGGATGGGAACCCTCACATTCTTGCTAGCTTCCCTTAGCTTAAATTCATGTGCAACATATTTACAAATGTTGGGTGGGTTAAGGTAGAAAATTTTTAAATGGTCAGACATATAGGACAGGTGGAGATGACTTGCTGGAAAGACCCTCAGGAATGGCCCCTAGGTGGCTCTGATGAGGATCACACCGAGCTGGCTAAAATCTTGGAGGGTAGATTATGTAGTCTCTGAATGAGAGAGATACTTTGTCTTGGGGGGCTAACCCAAAAGGCAAATTTACTGTTGTGGCGGGATATGCTGTGTTAGACAAGCATTTGCATGGCTTGGCTGAGGTGCCTTGGTGGAAAAAGGTTTGGAATAGTTCTTCTTGGCCCAAATGTAAATTTTTCTTATGGTTGGTTGCTCAGAGGAAATGCCTCACTTGGGAGAATCTTCACAAGAGAGGTTTTCAAGGGCCCTCTATTTGCTTTCTATGTTTGCATAGTGAAGAAAATTGTTCCCATTTATTTTTTCTTTGCCCTTTCTCTAGGGAAATTTGGCACAGGTGGTGGGAGGCTTGGCAGCATGCCTGCATTCATGCTACCTCCTTAATTGATTTTTTGGGGAGTTTGGGTAGGCCTCCTATGAGGACATCCTTCCTTTAGGTGGCTTAGGCTATTGGGCCTTCTTTTATTATATGGAACCTTTGGTTGGAAAGAAACAAAAGGATTTGTTGTGATACCAAGTTGGAGGGTTCTCAATTGTGGCAGGCGATTATTTGCAAGCTTCGGGAGACTATTATTGTAAAGTGTAATTTATCTGAAAATGTTGATCCTGGTGACTATGTTATTGTTCAGAATTTGAACTCGGGGGATAGCATAGGGGTTTGCCTTGCTAGTAAAAGAACCTGACAAGTTAAGCAGAGGATTTGTAGAGAGGGGAGGTGGATACCTCCTCCTATTGGGGTTTTGAAGATTAATACTGACAGATCCTCTCATGGGAACCCAAGTCATGTTGGTATTGGTGGGATAGGTAGAGGTAGTGATGGTGGTGTTGTTTTTTTGTTCTTTGTTTATAAAGGTCAACACTCTAATAATTTGATGGAAGCTCTTGCTATTAAGATTGTAGTTGAGAAAGGTTATTCTCTAGGTTGGAGGAGAATTATCTGTGAATTGGATTCTCAGGTTGTAGTGGATATGCTAAACAAACAGAGTTTGGATGATGTTAGTTGGCAACTAGCTTCAGTGGTTAGACAAATTTTAGTTATGAGCAAATCCTTGGGGTTTGTCTCTTTTCACCATATTCGCAGGGAGTGAAGTAGAGTGGTTGACTGCTTGGCAAAGTGGGCTTCTGAGAATGTAGAAGGTTGGGATATTGGAGGGAGGGATGGTTTATCTCCTGATTATCTTGCGTCCTTAGAGAGGTTAATGTTGGAGGACATAAATAGGTAATGTTGTAGCTGGTGGTGTCCTTTGGACATTTTGTTCCTTTTTTGGTGGGCCTATGGCCTTTGCTTTGTACTCTTGCTTTGATTAATAATTTTTTACCCCTTTTTCAAAAAATTATTATTTTACAATTATGTATTATTTTAATTATGTTTATGTAATATTAACTATAATTGATTTTAATAAAATAGCTATTAATAAGTATAGAAATTTATGTTATAAAATTATATTGTATATATTAAATGATTTTAAAAAATAATGATTTTCAAAAAGTATTAATAAAAATTAGAATGATTTTCAAAAAAAAATTTGCAAAACTATAATTATAAAAATTACATACTTGGGTTTTTTTTTTAATAGAAATATTTGTTGTGTATTGCTTATAATGAAATAGTTTAAGTATTGATTTAAATTTTTATTTTATATAATGTAAATGGTGAGAATCAAATCCTATACAATAGTTATTTGATTTTATTACTTATATTTTTAAAAATTAAAAATAATTAAATTTTATATATATTTATAGAGAAAAATCACTTTATTGACAAGATTATCAATAAAAAATGAAAAAATTTAGTTATATTATTTTGTAAATATAAATAAATCTAAAAAAAAGCCTATAAAATCTATTATTTCTATAAATTTGCTCCTATAACACCAAAAAGTTTCATCCAATCATATTGTAGATAAATAATTTCTAGTTTAAAAATAAATCTCAACTTTATAAAAATCATGTTTATTTTGAAAACAAAAATAATAATCACTTTTGATTGGTGCAAAAAATCGATTAATTAGGCTTAAGTGAATGCAATAGTACTAGCCTAACGACAAGTACTAAAAAGTTATTAGAATTAATTAAAAGTATAAGTATTTTTCTAATAAAAATTTTAACTACAAAATAATCATATTTTGAGTCTACATTTTTTTTTGATAAATAATGGGTCGTAGCCGATAAGTTTTTTTTATTAATTTTGAATAATATTACATTCCCGATTTGGTGTGGGCACTAGTAGGAAAGAATCGAGCAAATAAAACCTCTGGTCTTGCCCAAGGAAGATTTCCTGGAGAAAATACAACTATGTCCCCGTAGGGAACATATTTTACATGACTATGATCCTAAATATTACAAGATTACGGAATTACATCTTCTTGGTCTTCTCACAACAATACCAAATCACAATCCAATATCTAATTACATGGATCCTAGAGCCTAGTATGCATACGACCATTGCATATTTAAATCCCATGCTAAGTAGTATCTTGACCAGTTCTACAAGTGTCAGACCTGAGGAGCCAATATTCATATAGAACTACAAAGAAATTCCTTGCTTAAAACAACCTGCAAGAAACAATCCTGAAAAGCACAACTTCATGGAAATTGATTAGCAGTATATAGTTTGAGTCACATGATAGATCATAAAACGCACTCATATTGTAGAAGCTACTAAGGGAAGCAAAAATATTCATGGATCTATCCGGAGCAAATAAACTTGAGAGAATGATTCTAACTTCATAACACAAAGAAAAGCAATTATAGGCTGCTACAAAGGCTTTCTAAAGAATGCTTGAGCCATAATTCCCATCAAAGCCTTATACCATACTCATATTACCCCATGATCTGAGTGATCACAAAAACTAAATCATAATTGAGAACCCAATCTCCTACAAAGAAGGCTTGCAAAAACCCGAAAGAGAATAAACACACACACATATATGTATATATAAGCACACACACACACACACATATATATACATATATATACATATATGTGTATATACATATATACATATACACATATATGTATATATACATACATATACATACATATATATATATATCTATATATATATATATATGTATGTATGTATATGTATGTATATATACATATATGTGTATATGTATATATGTATATACACATATATGTATATATACATATACACATATATGTATATATACATACATATATGTATATACATATATATATATCTATATATATATATATATACATACATACATACACACACACACACGCACACACACACACGCACGCACACACACACACACACACACACACACACACACACACACACACACACACACACACACACACACACACACACACACACACACACACACACACACACACACACACACATATATATAAGCGCACACACACACACAATTAAGTTCTATCAAAAGGGGATTGCTCCCATACATTGAGTTTCACCGAAACCAACTCATAAGTCCTAAGAAGAAACACACATTAACTCAGATAGTGAAGAATATCAAAGGCCCTTTCCCCAATATCGACCACCTGAACTGCCTCCGCGACTGAAAGCCAATTGTCCTTAGAATACAGGAGTCACCTGAAGGGCCCCAAATCATGGTTCAAAATCCCCACCTGGAATACTCCCATGCTTCTGATATGAAGTTTTCATTTCCCTCTTTCAGCCCGAGCCACCTTAGCCTCCTCATCATCTGAATCAGAGCTCTCATCCGACAAAACCGAAACATAGTGAGCAGGGTTGAAAAAGTAGTCTAAAACACTCATCTAGGTCCAGGATGGCACTTGCCATAGCCTATCCATCCATCGATCTCATAAAACCATCGATATTCTATATGCATACTTATTTTGAATCGAGAATGTCAGCTAGGAGGCAGAGCATCGCTTCGTAGATGAAACCATCACACCAATGTCTTTCCCCTCCTAGAGTGCCCCTCGCCAAACACCAAAGTGCATTCCACGTTCTCTCATCTGTAAGGAAGAGTTTTCGACATTGCTATTGGAAGGACTCTTCCTTGCATAGACAACTCAGCCCAAAGTGATGAACCATCCTTCCAGCCATTTCTCCCTAGGCCCCCTCGACAACTCGATCCCCCTTTATACACAGCCTGAGTAAGAACATCTAAGAAGGCAAGCACTCTGAAAAGGACTTCAAATCAATCCAAATACAAATCGTGGGATTCTCAACCTTATCGGTCAGTGAGCTCTGACAAAAAAGATAAACATATCCATTTCCGAGAGGATTTGAGCTCGTGATGCCAGATCCATTCGTAGATTTGTGTCCAGTCCTCTACCTGTGAAATATCTCTTCCTTTCTCGATTGACGACTCTGGATTTAACCGACAGACAAGCATAGGTCGGAATCAAATCAGACTTTGATTCCATACACCTATATTCCTCCATTCTTCATTATCCGATGCTTGAATTTTTTCTCCTGCACACTCCACCAAGATCGTCCTCCAGGATTTTGTTGAGTACCTCTCTTGGATTTTTGCTGAAGATTTGTTCTTTGATGTCCTTCAAACCTACTCCTAGATTTTTCATGTGGTCAACTGCCATATTTGCCTCTCAAAATCTATGAGATACTTTGTAATTCGGGATTTTCTTGAGTAATGATAAGATATCTTGCAGTATTCTTTGAATCTTCCAATTTGGTGTACTCTCGTTCTTGATTGCATTAATCAGAATCTGGGAATCTCCCTCTATTTGTAATGAGTTTAGGGCCAAATTGGTGCACTGTTTTAAGCCCCTTGCCAATGTTGTGGCTTCCACCACATTGTTTGTGGCAATGCCAAGGTGTTCATATAAACAAAAAATCATCTTTCCCATACTATCCCTGACAATACATCAATATCCTGCTTTGCCTGGATTGCCTTTAGCAACCCTGTCGAAATTTAGCTTGTTCCAGCCATCTCCTGGGGCCTCCCATTTAGCTAGCGAACGATTAACCTCCTTACTCTTAATGTTGATGTTAGGAGGTTTTAGGGAACCCACTCCTTTTGAATCCATTTATCCCACTCTGATATGTATTCTATTTTCCTTTCATATGCCTTCTCATTAGCTACCTCACTAATCCCTAGTTTTATTTTGTCAATCACTTTCTCAATGGGAAGCTCTTTATAATTATTCGGTTACGTTCTTTCCATAGTTGCCAAACCAGCATTGACGACGATATCCTCCATATTCCTCCTCATAACGAGTTCTTATGTAGATTCGTCCACCTTTTAATACAATTTTCCATACTCTCATCTACTACAGATGCCTGGTCTAAATTCAGCCTTAAACAATCTCAACAACTTCTAGCAAAAGGGCAATTCAATAGAAGGTGGTTGGTGGTTTCTTCATTTTATCTGCATAGTACACATACCATTGGCTCGAAGATCCCATACCATTTCAAATGCTCCCCTATGAGGATCCTTCCATGTAAAGTCATCCACAAGAAAGCTCCCGTCCTAGGTGCCACCATTTTATCCCAACATAAATGACTCCTCCAATCGTTGCTCTCCTCTTCTAGGCATTGTACCTGATAACCTAGTCCGATATAATATTCTCTTGACCGAGCGTCACACCATATGATTTCATCCTCCACCTGACTGATGTTAATTATCCTTTCCCCTAAGATTTTAGTCAACCTCCTCTGTTCTTCATTGTTCATAATCTACGTACAGATTGGGATCCATTCATAAATTCTGTTGCTAGGGGATTTTTCTCTAACATAATCTACTACCGATATTCCATAAGCCTGCTCAGCCTCCATCATCCACTCTGCCTGATTAAACATATTGCTTAAACTCTCATGGTTGTCCCAAGAGTCGAACCAAAATCTCGCCTTTCTCCCATTGCCAACTTTCCATATCAAGTGATTTGTAATTATTGGTCTACATTCTCTCACAAACTTCCAGACAGTAGATACACCATTAAAACTAGCCATTGTGAGTATTATGCTCGGATCTCCATTGTCCAGATACTTTTTCTGCATGATTTTGCACCACAGCTTCTTTGGAGATCTATACATCTTCCAGATGAGTTTCGTTCCTAATGCTAGATTTTGCTTCTCCATGTGTCTCAGTCCCGCCCCACCATCTAGCTTAGATTTACAGACCAAGTTCCAGTTTAGGAGCGGGATCTTCTTTACCCGTTTGGTGCCTCCCCACAAAAATTTCTTGAAAAAGATTTCCAGTGCTTGCAGCGCTTTGCAAGATAATTTGAAGACTGACATTGCATATATGGGCATGGCAGCCAAAACTGACTTGATGAGCTGGATCCTCCTAGGAAGTGAGAGCCATATGTATTTTCATTGTTCCATTTTTTGCCTGCACTTTGATATCAACTCTTCCCATAATGCAGTTTTTGAAGCTTCGATAAACATGGGGACCTCGAGATACTTCACTGGTAACTTGCCAATCTGCCACCCCGACACTTTATAGCTATTTTCCTCTGTACGACTGCTTTGGTATTGAAAAAGATAATCTTCATCTTCTTTTTCATTTATGTGCTGCCCTGCCACAGTTGCAAAGAGATCCAAGGCCTCCTTTATTACTATTGCCTCCCTAACAGTGGCTTCCCCGATTAAGGTAGTATCATCCACAAACTGGGAATGAGTTATCGTTGACAATTCTCTATGAACTATGATTCCTTTCCATAAAGCTTCCTCTGTTAATTTGCAGATGTGTCTGCTTAACGCCTCTGCCATGATTACGAACAAGAAGGGTGACAACGGGTCTCCCTGTCTTAGGTCGCTCGAGCTCTCAAAAAAACCATGTAGTGTATCATTCACCACTATAGAGAAATGGGGGGAGCAAACACAAATTTCTATCATATTGATCCATCATTTGTCGAAACCCATTATGTTCAGCACCCCGAAAAGGAACTCCTAGTGCACTTTATCATACGCCTTGGATATGTATAGCTTAACTATCATTGCCTTTTTTCTCTCGGACACTATGGAGTGTATTTTCGCAGAGGCCAAAATGATGATGTCTGCAATTTCTCTATCTGGAACAAAGTCATTCTGCTCAATAGAGATAATCTTTGACAAAATCTTCTTTAGTTTGTTGGCTATTGCCTTAGTTATTATTTTGTACACCGCATTACATAATGCTATAGGCCTATAATCTTCGAATTTGTTTGCTCCAACCTTTTTGGGGATGATGAAGATCACTGTATTGTTCAGCTCCTTAACAAACTTTCCTTTCATTCTTACTTGCTCTATAACCTTGCACATATTAGTTTTGATAAATTCCCAACAGTTCTGATAAAATCTTACCGGGAACCCATCTGGCCCAGGGGCCTTGTCCGGGTGGAGACCGAATATTGCTTCCTTAACCTCATCTTCTTTAAAAGGTTCCATAAGCATCATATTGTCTTTTGTTGTTATTATCTTGGGAGTGGCCTCCAACATTGACTCCTTGACCCATGCTTCACTCCTTTCTTCCGAGTTCAAAATTCTTTTGAAATATTCTTCGTCCACCTGACCTATGCTTTTCCAATCTTTGATGTTGCTCCCGCTTTCTGAGATTATTTCGTTTATAACATTTTGTGTTTTCCTTGCTTTGACTGAAGCATGGAAATTTTTTGTGTTCCTATCCCCTTCATTAATCCACACCTCTCTTGCTTTGTCTCTCCAATAGATTTCCTCCCTGGATAATACCTCTGACAACATTTCTTTTAGCATTTTTTTCTTGATTAA